>NW_020824860.1:0-600000 GCF_003285875.2 Drosophila novamexicana | reverse complement strand
CAAGCACCGCAGCCCTTCTCTCTTCTGCGTGTCTCAGTGTTTGACGAAGAAGCTAGAATGTTTGTAAGGCCAGCTGCAGGGTATCTGCCAGTCGTAAATGAGTTGAGGGCAAAAAAAACTGCCCCTTTGCGTTTCTCTTTGGTCCATTAAGGATTTGGACAAGCTGTCAATATGCTTAAAAGCATTTGCTGTCTTTTTCAAATCAAGAGAAATTTGGCAAAAAATTATAAAAAAAACCTTTTACCTGTTCAACTTTGGCAATAGTTCCATCAATATTTAAGCTACTCAGCTGTATTTAAGGGGAAAGAGTCTCGGTTTCATATTCAATAGAAACTGAACAGCATCAAGGCTATTTTTCTGTCTCTGCAAGAGCTCAACGAACATGTAAGCTTCTCGGAAATTCTGGCGAAAAGTTGCAAGCGCCTTAAAAATGGTTGCCGCACATTGTTTCATCGCGAAGAACAAGAACAGGAAGAAGCACAAGAAAGATTGCAACAATAACGACAATCTGTCAAAAAAGTTATTTTGCCCGGCAGCGTGGCGGAAATGACGAGTAGGAAATGTTGGAAAATACGGCAAAATACTGTGTCACAATAAGCTTAACAATAAAACTCAAATGCAAGCAGCTGCGCATAAGGAAAGCGCTTAAAGAACGCGACAAACGCGTTAGACACCGACCCAAGAAGTACCCTAAGAAATGATATATATCATTAATTATCTGATATATAGCTCAATCATTACTTGAGTTAAAGGAAGAAAGCACTTTCTTTAATTAAATCGATTGCGTTCTCAAAATTTGCTGCGTCTTTGACTTTAGAACTTTTCAAATATAATTTCTATTTATGTCTAATTGGACATATTCCTAGGAAATTGGGTGAAAGGCAAGCAAAAGGCAGCATCCGCTGCACAAAGAGGAAAGTGTGCAAGGCAATAGTTCCCTTGAACATTTATTTTTTTATTGAAAATGCATTCCCAGAAGCGTACAAAGGCAAACCTATTATGAGGTCTTATTGTACATTCGTCCTTTGCCTGTTCGTCCTTCTGCCTGTGCAATGTCAGAGCTAGGGACTCGTACGATTTTGAGCTCAGCTTCTGCTATGCCCCGAGTATATTAAATCAATCAATCAATCCAGTTGCTATGAAATCGATAAAAATCGTTATCGACACATAACTCTCGCAACTAGAGACACCAAATTGGCTAAAAATTGACAAAAATCTAGCTTTTAAATGGCTAAGTTAGCTAACAATTGGAGTGCGAACTACATTTAGCCGTAAATCAATGCACGATTGCTATAAAATCGATAAGCATCGATAAAAACAAACTTTTTTTGCAGCAACTCCCACAGTCAATCAGTCAGTCAGTCAATCATTCAGTCAATCTGTTAGTCAATAAGTCAGTCATTTAGTCATTCAGTCAGTAATTTATTCATTTAGTCAGTCAATCAGTCAGTCAGCCAATCTGTTAAGTCATTCAGTCCGTCAATCAGTCAGTCAGTCAGTCCGTTCATCAATCAGTCAGTCAGTTAATAACTCGGTCAGTCAATCAGTCATTCATTCAGTCCGTCAATCAGTCAGTCAGTCAGCCAATCAGTTAAGTCATTCAGTCCGTCAATCAGTCAATCAGTCAGTCAGTCCCTCAATCCGTCAGTCAGTCAATTACTCGGTCAGTCAATCAGTCAATCATTCAGTCCGTCAATTAATCAGTCATTCAGTTAGTCAGTCAGTCAATCATTCAGTCAGCCAATCAGTCATTCAGTCAGTCAGTCAGCTAGGACAAACAGTTTTGTATACAGAGATTTATTACTTTTTCGGATACCTTTGCCCTGCGCCTCGTAGAATATTAGTAACGTTCAACGTTGGGTTTAGGGTATCTCCGAGTCGCTAACACCCCACTGAGTCACCTCTTCTTGTGCGTTGCTTCAATAGCTCAATAAATTGTGCTATTTGCCAACATGAAAAGATTCCTTCAAATATATTTAGTTGATTTCTTCAATAACCTTTCCTTCTCGCTTTGAGCGCAAGCCTCATGCCTTAGCTGGACGTGCTTGTGTGGCAGGGTATATGCAGCCTGTGCTGGCTTTGCTCTGTTCTCTTTGTTGCTTTGTCCGTCTGTCGAGCCGTCCGTTATGTGGCCTTAGTGCAGCACAAAAGTATGCTACCTCAAATCAGCTGCACGTCAACTGCTTTAAGAGCTGGACGAAGGGTAGCTGCGTCGACGTCGACGTCGACGTCGCCGTCGCCGTCTGCGGCTCGCTGGGCCACTTACTTATGAACTCAAGTGTTGAGGCGACGTCTCTCGGGCGTTGCTTTTTCAATTAATTTGACGCTGTGCGACTCGTTTTACATGTGTAAGCATGCATGTGTGTGCGTGTGTGTGTGTGTGTGTGTGTGTGCACGCCTGGAGCCTGTCGAGTGGTGTGAATGACTTGTTGTTGTTGTTTTTCTAGTTGTTATTGTTGGCTCGCACGTGCCCAGTTGTTAGCTGTTGGGCCAGAAAATCGATAAAAGGCTCGGCAATTGCATTGCGTTACGCTAGGCTGATGGTCAAAGCCAAGCAGAGCGACAGAGACAGCAACAGCGAATAAATGGGGAATGGGGAATGGGGAATGGGCAATGGGAAAGAGGCAAGAGGAAGCAGAGGAGCTGTAGCTGAAGCTGAAGCAAAGCCAACGGAGCAGCCAGCCACATCATCAAGGCCACAAAATGTGACAGCAAAGCTGTCAAAGCTTATCGCACACACACACGCACACACACGCACAGCTGAAATAACGGCAAAACAAGTAACAAGCGCGAAATGTGATGAGGAAATTCAATTAATGCAAAGTGGGCAACAAAACATAAAAATGCTGCATTAAAAATTCATTGGAAAATAAGTAAAGCCAAAGGCCAAAGCAAACACAAACACAAACACACACACACACACACGCACACATGCAAAGGCCCGCATTAAATGCGAAATGCGCTCAAAAGTGTGCTACAAAGGCAAAGCAAAAAAAATAGGCAAAATGAACGCCGCTGCGCCGACAGCTGGGACTTCCAAGCCAGCCAAAAGAAAACGCGACGCAGGTGAGGTGGGTTGACAAGGCTAAGCAGCAGAGCAGGAGTAACAATGACACACACACACATGCGTACTCACTCACACACACACAGGCGCACGCAGCGGGCGTTCGCGTACGCAACAAGGTCACTGGAAAAATCGTTAAGCAGCAGCAGCAGCAGTAACAAAAGCAATGACAACAACAGCCGCAGCAGCAAAGCTATTGTTGTTGCTGTAGTAGTATACACACACACACACACATACATATGCGTAGAGCTGTGTTTCAAAAGAAGCATAGCACAGTTTTGGCATTCATTTACTTACCAGTTCGTCAGGCAATTATTGTTGTCAATCAGCTCAATGCGTCAACATTTTCTATGCAATACAATTGTTGCGCTGCGAACGCGCCACACAAAACTGCTCCAACAATAATTAACAACAACAACGAGAACAAGAAAAAAATAATGTTTATAAGTATAAAACACGCGCTCAAAAGCAATTAGGCACACGTTTAACTGTTTATTTTGCTCAAATGCAGCTACTCAGCTTCAACTGGCAACTGTGCTAATTCGTCAACTGCCGTTAAAGCGTCTATGCTGCGCGCTGTTCGTAGTATAACTGATTACTGTGACTAATAAGCAGCCAGGACGCGGGCCCGTTTTGTGCTGTGCTGTGGTGTGCTGTGGATTGTGGTGAGTTGTGGTGGCTATTGTGTGTGGCCGCATGTTGAAATTCCTATACGCGTTGCCAGACTGGAAATGACGTGCGCGCCAGTCGGCCATTTGGCGCTTAGCCACTTTTTTTTATTTCTCTACTCATTTCCATGCCGCACTTGTTGGATTCCGTTTCCAGACACTGCGCATGACCATTGCCAGCCACGTGCGTTCCAATGCACAACACACACACACACACACACACACACACACACACACACACACACACACACACACACACACGCGCGCGTAATAAACTGGAATTGAGCTAAAATGGACGCGAGTCAAACGAAAATAAAACCAAAGCCAAAGTAAATGTGTATAAGTGTGCATGAGTGTGTGTGTGTGTGTGTGTGTTGGAGTATTATTTCGTATTGTGGTATGTGTAAAAATAAATTTATACTTAGGTGTATATTTATCTGGCTTGCGGCAGTCATTTGGCATTTTCTCTTATACAATTTAAAGGTTTCAATTTAACTGCAATAAAAGCTAAAACTATAAACGAGAAAGTTCAGCTATACACAAAATGTAGCCGTAAAATGGCTAAGATGTTAGCTGCTTGACTTGGCAGCAGTTGAACAAAAAGCCAAATCTAGCCACGTATTAGCTACAAATGGCAACAACATCTAGCTGTTAAATGGCTACAATTGTAGTGCCAAATGCATTTAGCCGTAAAACGGCTAAAGGTACCCTCAAATATCCCCAGACATAGATCAAAACTTCTCAAGCCCATAGCTCGATCATATCTCATCAGATTTGCACGAACTTTAGTTTAGGTTCTAGCCATAAAACAGCTAGATGAAGAGCAGCGCTTTTGCTTAAATCCTTGGATGTTTATTGGACAAACATTTACAACGTGAATACATACAAAATAGATATATATATATATTAGAAATATACACAAAATTGCAGTTGGACTGCATTAGAGACTACAAGAAATCGTTTGTTGTTGTTGTTTTTTTTAAGGGGGGGCATGGCCCGGCCATGTGCGCGACAAGCTTAAAGCTAGAGGGGAGACCGCATGGGCGGCGTCCGATATAAATGCACATTCTGAGGGGGTTTAGGAAAAGTGCGTCACATGGCGGCCAAGAAGGCATCTGAGTTCTTGTTGTTGTTCTTGTTGTTGTAGAGGTTTTTTCCTATATTCCTAGTTGATTTTGTTTTTGTTTTTTTGTTTTTTGTAAATAAATGCATGAGAACAGCCTTAACGGTTGATCAGTGAAGCTGGCGCTGGCATATGTCTTAGCGTAGCAAGAAGAGCGCCGGCTGCTCGAGATGCTGTTTCCAGACATTGGAAAAGCTGGCCATGGTAACGCCATCGATGACCCGATGATCCGCTGACCAGCTGACGCTCATGATGTGCGCCTTGATCAGCTCGTCCTTTTCATTGAAACGCGGCACCGCCTTGGTCCTGCCCATCGCCCCGATGGCCACCTGGGGCGCCATGATGCACGGATGCGTATAGGTGCCGCCCACCTGTGAGATGAGATAGAACAAGAAAGTACAATTAAAGCCAGATTGACAACAATTATAGACCCTGGTAGACAGCTACAGCTTACAGTCAGTCAGGCAGTCAATCAGCCAGTCAATCAGCCAGTCAATCAGCCAGTCAGTCAGTCAGTCAATCAGTCAATTAATCAGTTAGACAGTCAGTAAGCCCATCAGTTAATCAGCAAGTTACTCAATCAGTCATATAGTCAATCAAGCAGTCAATCAGTCAGTCAGTAAGTCAGTAAGTCAATGCATCAGTCAGTAACACAGCTAGACGATCAATCATTCAGCTAGTCAGTTAGCCAATTAGTTAACCAATCAATCAATCTGTCACTCAATCAAGCAATAAGTCAACTGGTCAACTAGTCAATCAGACGGTCAATGAAACAATCCAAAATCACAATCAATCATACAGTCAATCAAGCAATAAGTCAGTAAGTCAATCAGTCAGTCAAACAGCCATGCAATCAATTAATCATTCAGTTAGTCAATCAATTAGACAGCCAGTCAAAGAACCAGTCAATCAATCAATCAGTTAGCCAATTAATTAAACGGTAACAAACAATCAATCATACAGTTACTCACTCAATCAATCAATCAGTTAGTCAAACAGCCAGGCAGTCACACAATCACTCAATCTGTCAATCAATTAATCAGTTAGTCAAGCAATCAAACAGTAAGAATCAATCAATCATACAGTCACTTAGTCATTTAATCAATCAGTCAATCAAGCAAGACAAGCGTTCAGTTGCTCGCTCATTCAGTTAAGCTAATAAATCAATCAGTCAATCAGTCAGTCAGTATGTCAATCAAGAATACCCGTACTTCCGGGTGCAGGTTCACTAACAATACTAGGTAATCCCCTCGGCAAGGGTATCACGAATGGAACTTACGATGCCAATGTTGGACAAGGAGAAGGTGCCATCGGCAAAGTCCGCTGGGGTCAGGGAGCCAGTGCGTCCGCGCTCGACAAGAGCATTCAGATCCTTGGCTATCTGAATGATGCCCTTCGCCTGACAGTTCTTGATATTGGGCACGACCAGGCCCTGCGGCGTGTCGATGGCCACGCTTATGTTGTGGACACCCTTGTAGACAATCGACTCGCTGGCCAGATCCAGGCTGCTGTTCACAATCGGATACTTGGCCAGGGCAATGCTGGCCGCCTTGATGCAGAACGGCATAAACGTTAGCTTGGGCACGCCCTGCTCCTGGGCAGCCGACTGCAGCTGGGCGCGAAACTTGACCAGATTCGACATGTCGATCTCATCGCTGTACGCAAAATGTGGAATTTTCTGTGAAAACAAGACAATGCATTAGCCAAAACGAATGTCTTCTGCTGTCCAAGTTTCTTCCCAGGTTCCCAACTGGGAAATGCCTCGTACTATGGCTAATTTAGTCCAAAAAATCTTCTGTGTTCGTCCGAGAGAAATGCTCGAAATATTTATGGTTTTGGGTGGAGATGGATCGAAAATATATATACCAAGTGTCATATCTTCAGAGACAAGGCTTCAAATCGATATTTATCGATTTGGAGAAAGCGATATTTATCGATTTGGGTAAATCGATATTTATCGATTTGTATAAATCATCGAGTATTTTCTAGTAACCTGCGAATTTCATGCAGCTAGTGCTATCTACGCCGCGATAATGAGAAAACTACACATTTCAAAATCGATATTTATCGATTTTTACAAAAATATCGCTTGAAAATGCGATAAACGTGACCTGGCCTTTATAAACACGCCAAATTTGGTGTGCCCAACTCTTAAAATTTCATAAATCTGCTCAAGAGCTCGAAAATGAAAATCGATATTTATCGATGTGTGCAAAATGGAAGAGTTATTGGGGGGAAAAGCTGTGGTATGCGTATGGTATACACAGAGCATTTATGCCTAATTTGAGGCATTCAACTCAGAGGTATATTCAACAAATATATTCTACAAAAATCGATAAATATCGATTGGAAGAGTTATCGGAGGTCTGAGTGTGACATATATAACGAGCATACCAAATTTTATGTAACTCTCTGAGATGTGCTAAAAGTATCGAGGCTGAATATTAATACTGAAAATCGATATTTATCGCAGCTTAGTGTTACCTATATAAAACTTTCATGGAGTGGGCGAAGGATACGCAAACAGTAAAAACAAACTATGCTAGGCGTGAGATTACCTACAAAATACGTTTAAGTGATGCACAAAGCAGCTCGTCTGCAAATCGATAATTATCGATTTTGTGAAACTAACTTTGACTGTTTAAGAAGCGAAAAAACAGGGTATAACGGTATAACGTACCAGCGATTCCGTCATAGACTTGAGCATGGCCTTGCGCACACCTTTGAGCGGCTCGACGCGATCCGCAGGCGCCGCCACGTCCGGAGCAGCAGCTGGAGGAGCTGTCTTCTGCTTGAGCAAATTGCTGGGATGGGGCACATTTGTGCCCGGCGGCACTTGACCCAAATACTCGAGCACATCGCCCTTGAGCACGCGTCCATTCTTGCCCGTGGGCGGCACCTCGGACAGATTCACCTTGTGCTCCTTGGCCAGGCGGCGCACGGCGGGCGTGGCCGGGGTTATGTGACGCCCAGCTGGGATGGCAGCTGCTCCAGCGCCAGCTTGACCGGACTCCAGGTCGCTGTCGCTGCTATCGCTGCTGCTCGTTTCAGCCTCCCCCTCCTCCTCCTCCTCGGCATCCTCGACCTCGAACTCGAGCAGGGGCTTGCCCACCAGCGCCAGCTCATCGATGCTGTGATAGATCTTCGTGATCTTGCCATCGTAGCGGCTGGTTATTGTCACCGAGGCCTTGTCCGACTGCACCTCGCACAGGTTGTCGAACTGCTCGACGGTGTCGCCCACCTTGACGAACCACTCCTTGACGGTCACCTCCCGGATGCCCTCCCCAATGTCGCTCAGGTTGAAGGCCACCTTCTTCTCCAGGCAGGGCGTGAAGTGCAGGCAACGCGCCAGCTGAAAGCAAAAAAAAACATACAAGTTCCAAATGTTCAAGTCGAATTTCAATACAAAGTGCAAATTCTACAGAAACACAAATCGGGCTTGCCCGACTGGCAGCTACTCTGTAAACAGCTGTGCTAGATGCATGGGTTATGCGAAAAGAATATATTTTAAAATCTATATATATGGATATACTTCTTGACTTATTCTTCCACATGTTACATACATACTCTCAAATCCAAGATACCCACTCTTGAACATATACAATGGGTGCAGCGCATAGAATTGTAAAGTCAAGTAAACATGCGCCCCCTTTCGGAATTCATGCTACAACACCAAAACAACTGGCCCTCTCTATCTCACTCTCTCTCTCTCTCTCTCTCTCCTTCGCAGCTGTTGCATGCTATGCGTAGAGTCATGCTATTGCGCTCGCACGCATGCAGGCCATTGGCTGCTCGAATTGACACTTGTTGTGCGCGAATTCGATTACATAACAGAACATTGCAGAACTTCGCGAACTTGCCGTTTGTCGTCGCTTTGACAACGCTTCAGGAGCCAATGAAATGGTGTATAGAAAACGTATATAATTGAAATTGTTTTTTTTTGTATGTACTCACAGTGAGTGGCCTCGAGCGACGACAGTTTCTGAGCAGCCAATAGGTGCTGCCATGCCGGAGCAGGTGTGTTGCCATTGCCATGATGTGTGCCGCGTTAGTTAAAGCGTTTCGAGTGGCCTGCAAGTGTTAGATGTGTAGCACATTTGTGGCTGTTTAACCGGACAACAAATACCTTTTAAATGCTGTGAATTGTGTGCGTCGACGCGTTACAACCACTCAACTGCCCCCAAATGATCGCCCTTATCAAGCGAACTTGCGGCTGTGCGTTTGTTTTGCATTTGCCAGCTGTTTGCCAGGTGGAGCTGATCATTGCGCTGGCGCCAGCTAGCGGCTTAACGGCACAATATCGATGGGCAGCAGCGAAACTATCGATAGCCCTTCACGACTAAGCATGAACTGATTGGTTGATCGTTGCCAAGGCGTCATCTAGCGACCGCTTTGATAGGTCAACCAACCACGGACGCTTAAAAAGTAGCTAAAAAAAAAAACTGCTGACACATGCTATTTGGTTACATTTTTCTAGATTTATTAAAACAGTTAGGACATGTTACTAAGCTTGACATGAAATTAATTTACATATGCAGCTTACAGACACTTTATATAAAAAAAATAGATATATTAATCTATAGCCAAGATGTGACCGTTTGGCAACACTGCCAAACAAAATGGTTGACTTATCGTTGCACTGGCGCCCTCTAGCGCCAACGGCAGCCATACTATCGATAGCCGCCAACAGCTGGAAGAAACAAAAACAACGTGCTCAACAAAATGGCAAGTCGTGGAAATCCTAACAAATAAAATAGTTGTAATTATAATGATTGCAGACAAACTTGCGCAAGGAGCTGGAGAAATGCAAACACCCGAACAGCCGCAAGACCAAGGCGCTCGGCAAGAAGGCGCGCCGCCAAAACAACAAGCACAAAGTGCGCCTCGGCCATGCCATCAAAAGCAATCTGATGGGCGAGAAGCTGAGCTGGTTTCTGGGCCACATCGATGAGGGCCGAACAACGCCGCTTAGCCCACACGAATTCGAGCATCTTATCGCGCTCTATCTGCAACGTTTCGACGAGGAACTGGCACAAATCGCGCTAAAGCAATCGATTGGCAAACATCGCGCCAATCAGCATGCGGCGCGTCGCGATGTGATCAATATAACGCTCGAAAGGGAGCGCAACGAGTACCAAAGCGGCGGCATGGGTATGTCGCTTAACATATATTGGCTAAACCGAATTTCATTTGTACTTCTCGCAGAGATGCTCAACCTGTGCGATGCGGCCAAATTCAAGGCGCTGCTCGACTGGGATGGCAGCGCCTTGAGCGTGCAGCATTTAAAGCTAGATTTCGTCTCGCACAACATGCTGCAGCGGCTAAAGCAGCCGCCAAATAGAGCGCAAATGGAGACGGTATAAAAACAGTTTGTTGTCCGAATTCATATTTTTATAACAATAAATAATATTTACGCTAACTGTAGACACGCGAAAAAAAAAAAAAAAAACAAACAAACAATTGCATTGTCTGCATATCGATAACAGTTGCGATAGTTGAGCTGCGCTGCCAGCCTTTGAGCAGGAAAAAGGCTAGTTCGGCTTAAGTATTGAAAATGAGTCTGTATATATTTATATGCTTCACGGATTTGTTTGTTAATATGTGCAAGTGTAAACTATTTCATCATTAGCCATTAATAATTTGTTGTTATATTTATAAACCGAAATTCCCGCTAAAGTTTACTCAACAAATTGTGTCCGCAAAAAAAGCCGAACTGGCAACACTGCCAAGCACGTGCGCTGCAGCGCCGCCTATCGATAGGCAAAGGCACAGCTGTTTGACGTCTGTGTGCGTGCGTGTGTGTGTGAACTTGAATTGTTATTTGTGTGCGCCGATAAATAGAATTGTGGTGAAATAAAGTGCACATATATTTTGATTTTTTTTGGTAAGTTTTATTACATAAACAAAGGCAAGCGAAAGTGCAACGTGTCCAACAAATAGCAGCGCATTTTGTTTATATTTTGTATCAGCTCACGCGCAAATAACACA
This sequence comes from Drosophila novamexicana, assembly GCF_003285875.2. NCBI lineage: Eukaryota > Metazoa > Arthropoda > Insecta > Diptera > Drosophilidae > Drosophila > Drosophila novamexicana. Next base: position 589,157 of record NW_020824860.1, on the reverse strand, counting down.
AATCACAATGGGCAGCAATTCATCCAAGGGAGTCGGAGTCGTCGAGACCGCTGCAGCGCCCGCGCTCAAGGCCGCAGACACAGCGTCCGCCGCCGGCGGCGGTGACAAGCCCAAATGCAAAGCCTGCTGTGCCTGTCCCGAAACGAAGCGTGCACGTGATCAATGGTTAGTAAATGACGCAGATGACGCAACATGTTTTGGGTTCTTTTCATATTGAATTGGCAACCATTCTTTTGCTTTGTATGTGCAGCATTGTGGAAAACGGCGAGGAGAACTGCACAAAGCTCATTGAGGCGCACAAGCAGTGCATGCGCGATGCTGGCTTCAATATCTAAAGCCGGACCTAGGCTGCTGGGCGGTGTGGTCGGAGTACTTAGATTAAGGCGGCAGCGTTACGCTCTGCGTGGTCGCTGCGTCGAGCTGCTTATCTAAAATTACTCTCTCTCTTGTTTCGTTATATCTCAAGCTAATTATAGTTAATTTAATGGATAAACATAAACCAAAATTGTTGATATAAATTGCATGTATCGATCCAATGTTTGCCCGCTCGCGGAAACGCTGCGGCTGTGACGTCACAAAATCGTGCGCTGTTGCAGCTATTTACAAATTACAAAGAAAACCCCTTAAAGCTCTGCAACCCTAGACCAGTTCGTGCTGCCCTGGCAAACGTGAGTCAGTGACGTCAATAATTACGCTGCAGCTGTGACGTCACAAAATCGCGCGCTGTTGCAGCTAGTTAGTTATTTATTGCATACAATTACAAAAAAAAAAACAAATACCTTAAAGCTCTGCAACCCTAGACCAGTTTTGTGCTGCCCTGGCAATGTGAGCCAGTGACGCCAGCTTGCGCGCTTTTTGGCGCTATTACTTAAATCTAACAATTGTTGAATGCACTTATATAAAACGCAGGGTACGCAGGGCGACCACGGCGGCCATGTAGAAGGTAATCAGCATCATGGTGGCAAAGGCGAGAATACGCGATGGCTGTGGCACTGGGTAGACGGCATAGACGAGCGTGTGGACAATGCGTGCAATGGCAGCCACGCGGAACAGATTGCAGGCCACCAGGGGATTGGGATTGGTGCACACATAGATCAAGGCCATGATAAAGTAGGGCAAAATGTTCTCCATGTCATTGCGATGCGCTCTACCGAGAGAGAGAGAGGGCGCATGAGTTGTCTGCCTGTTGCAGGATCTGTTTCTGGATGCAACTCACCTGCGCACGCGTTCCACGTGCGGATCATCGAACTGCACTTCAATGTTCTTGAAGAACAGATCCTCCTCGTTGGGAAATACCTGAAAAGAGGCGGCAGGCAATTGTTAACTGGAATACGCTGATTGGAAGGTAAGCAAACCCCATTTCCACTTAAGATTTCGTTTAAGTGCAAGCGAGAGGGAAAGTAAAGAACATGGGTGATTGAGTGGGGGGATTGCCGACACATTTGTAGCGCACTCATTTCAGCGTTGAGTGTAATTGCGATATGGAGTGAGTGTATGTGCGAAAGGGAAAGTAATTAACAGCAAAGTAAAAGAAGCAAAAATGTTAACAAGAAGAAGATATAACATAAGCCACACACAGTGCAAGCCTGCATTAACAGAGAGCATTTGGCATGCAACTTAGAGAGAGAGAGGCAGTGTATGGGACGCATCAGAGAGCGTGCAAATGAGAGCGAGAGTATGCGATAAAAAGAGCAGGATTATGAATGGATGTATGTATGTTAAGGAGCTAGCTGCGCAACTGGTTCACTCAATATTTGAGTGCAATTCTGATCGATGAGAGTGAGAGTGAAAAGCACGCAAGAATGGTGGGCACACTGTACACATGCATGAGGGATTTACCTTGCGCCGCACAGCCAGTGGGACCAGACCCAGCAGCTGTGAATATGTGAAATGCGACATGAGCAAGCGCAGCCAGGACTTACGTTTGGCCAGTACTCACCTTGTAGCGGAAACGCTGCAGCGCCGTCAGCAGCGACATGAGCAGCATCTTGGCCACCAGCACCGTGGCCCAAAACAGATAACAACAGAAGACTGGATTGTCCAGTGTCAGCAGCTCCATGTTGGCCAGTTGGCTGCCATTATTATTATTATAGGTATTATGCATCGGGCTGGACATGGCGAGCGCGTGTTTTGTCTGTGCGGCTAAAGCGAGCTTTGGCAAGTGATCCAATGCGCAGCCAGTTCCAAGCTACAAGACCAGCAGCAACTGGCCAAACTGGTTACGCGCGTGTGTGCGTCTGTGTGTGTGTGAGGCTAGACTAGGTGACTGGGCAGAACATAAAATGTTAAACGGCTCATTAAACCAACTTCACCCCCCCCCCTCCCCCCCTGTTCGGCCCACCCCTTCTAGATGTATTTAACGGCAGCGATGAGCACATAGATCGCCTCGAAGCACACAATGCCAAACGTTATAAAGAAGCTGAGCGCGCGCGTCGGCTGCGGCAGCGGCAGCACTGCGTAGACAATTGTGTGCAGCAGCCGCGCGCTGGCGCCAATGCGTATCAGCAGCTTGGCGGTCAGCGGGTGGGGGCCGCAGGCCACGTAGGCCAGGGACATTAACAAAAATGGCAGCACATTCTCCAAATCGTTACGATGCGCGCTGCAAATAGACGAAGAGAGCGTGTGTGTGTGTGTGAGAGAGAGAATGAAAAAGAGAGAGCGAGTTTTTAGAGCTGTAAAATTAGACAGAAAGAGTGAGCGATGGGGGGGGGGGGGGGGGGGGGGATGTCAATTCTGCAATGTAAACAAAGAATTGGGTGCCCACACACGACACATTTGCCAAAAACCAGTGAAAGTATTTAAATGTGCTGCAGCTCAGTGACTTTCAAACTGTGACAAACAGAATTGCAATATGAAACGATTTGAAAAGCTGTAAAATTCAAATTAGGAAATATTAATTTGCCTTAAACTCAGCCTGTGTATTACAGACTTTTACCACGTGTACCAAGTATTAAGGCTTGTGGCCAAGTGTGTGAGACTCAGAGAACAGTGTGCGAAAGCGACAGCGAAAGTCATGCTACACGTCAGTGTTGGCAAGAATACGCATCAATTGTTAAACATACAAAATGGAGAGGCCTGAAAAAAAGCCAAATTTAGCTAGAAAAGCTAAAATTGCAAAAATGCCCAAGAACTAAAGTGAGCTGCATGATGCAGCGTGTGTGGGACCCTTTGATCAGCGTGACGTCACAAATGTGCTTGGACAGAAAATGAGATTTTGTGCGATTTATGGACTCACCGACGCACACGCTCCACATTGGGATCATTGAAACGGACATCGCTGGTTTTGGCCACACGCAAATCCTCCGGATTGGCAAAGGTTTTCGTCTTGATGCGCTGCCGTGCCGTCAACAGGGACATCAACAGCATCTTGAGTATGAGCAGGCTGCTCCAGAATAGATAACAGCAGAAAACCGGATTCGATTTGCTTAGCAGAGCCGTACCCGTGGCCGGCTCGGACATGTTAATCGTTTCGTTGTTCATGTTTAACTGTAGCCGTAGTATTAACCGTTATTATTGTCGGCCACATAACGGCACATAACAGCTGGCACGATTCTCAGCGCTTCTCCAACTGCCTGCGCATATCCTGCATCAATCACAGCCCCCGCCGCCCCCAAACTGACCCCGAACCATGGGACCCGCCCCACCTGCACAGAATCGACCATTTTACCTGCTCGCAAGTCAATTATTTATTGTTTCCTTGACTTTTTCTTGGCAAATATTGCGTAATATATATATCTATATATATATATCTATAACTTGCGATTGGTAAACTAATACGTGGTATTGCATTACAAACGCGATTGGCAAATATGTCCACACTGTGGAATACCAGGAAAACATATCTAATATGTATATATCACCTGATATTGTAGGCCTTACCCTGGCCAAGAGTTTACTTATAGAGCGTGTTCGAATTTTGCCCCGAAAGGAGACATCTCCGAACCCATAAAGTATATAATATATATTCCAACATCAAAAGTCAAGCTGATGTAGCCATGTCTGTCCGTCCGTCTATCTTACGGTGTGATCAATCAGTCAACCAATCAATCAGTCAGACGAGTCAATCGGTCAATCATTCAGTCCGTCAGAAAATTGGTAAGTCAGTCAATCAAACAGTCAGTCTGTTATACAATTGGTCAGTTAGTCAATCAATCAGTCAGTCTGTCAGACAATTGTTCGATGGATCAGTCAATCATTCAGTCCGACAGACAATTTCTCACTGAGTCAATCCGTCAGTCAGTCCGTCATACAATTGGTCAGTCAGTCAATCAATCAGTCAGTCCGCCAGACAAATGGTCAGTGAGTAAGTCAATCGGTCAGTCCGTCATACAATTGATCAATCAGTCAATCAATCAATCAGTCCGACTATCAGACTATTGGTCGATGGCTCAGTCAATCATTCAGTCCGACAGACAATTTCTCACCGAGTCAATCCGTCAGTCAGTCCGTCATACAATTGGTCACTAACTCAGTCAATCATTCAGTCCTTCATACAATTGATCAGTCAGTCAATCAATCAGTCAGTCTGTCAGACAATTTCTCACCGATTCAGTCAATCAGTCAGTCAGTCGCTCATTGAGTCCTTCAATCAATACACACATGTACATACATACATATACATATGTATACACTGCATGTCATACATATTTATGTATGTACATACATCAACAGTATTGAGCTACTTTCCCAATGCGTGCCAAAGATTCGAAATGTAGGAACTACACGAATCTTATCACATTTTGTTTATTGCTGCAGTTCAAGAGCACACACACACACACACGCACGCACACACAGCTCTAGAATTCGCACATCCAAAAATAAAAGATCAAGGTTGCGTTTAACAAACAACAAAATACACAAAAGAAGACAAAAAAAAAACACAATCAAAAACAAAATATGAAAAAAGCTTGCACACATACATACAAACACATACACATGTATGTGCGCATGCAAACAAATAGATTATTATAATAGGCAGCATGAAGAACTCAGAACAACGGCAACGGAAGCGGAGCGAGAAGAAGCAGCAGAGAAGCGCTACAAAAACAGCAATAAGCGCAGAAATTAGCATTGCTTAAACTCCAAAGTTCAGCACAGCCGGCGAATTAACAATATATGTATGTGATTGTGTGAGTGTGTGCGTGTGCGTGTATGTATAACTATCAGTGCATGCTTTCATGCAAAGCTTAGTTAACCGTTTGTCATTGAGGCGAACTAAAAAAGCTGCCACAGACAGCAATGAAATGCAAAAACAAATTCGCTGCCGCATTTGTATGTGTGCGTGCAGCGACATCTGTGCGCGCGCGCGCGTGTGTGTGTGTGTGTGTGCGTGCAGCGACATCTGTTGAGTGTAGTTTGCAAGTGCATGTGCACTCGTCTTGATCTGCTGCCCAAACGATAGACGCGTGTGGCATGTCAAACTGTACCCCCAAGATGGCAACGTGCGTATATGCTATGCATGTACATATGTATGTATGTTTGTATGTGTATGTATGTATGAAATGACGTATGCCAAGAGTTGGTCTTTGCTCGCGAACGCAACTTGTCTAAATTTAGCAAAGAGTTCTTCTTGCTGCCGCTGCCGCTGCCGCTGCTGCTGCTGCCCAGCAAATGAGACTTGGCGCTCGCTCATCGAATTTTCTCAATGCTTCACAACGGAGGCGGCGGCAGCAGCGCTGCTGCTGCTGCTGCTGCGTCGTCGTCATTAGCCACGCAGACGGCGACGCCGGCGGCGACACGTAGTGCGTTCAAAGTCCAATTGTCTGGCTGTTTTTTTTTTTTTTTTCTTCTTTCCTTTTGTTGCTTGCTTCGGTCGGTCTGCTTCATGACGAATTCCGTTCAATATTTAAACGGGCCACGCACACACACACACACAGCTAGACAAGTGCCGAGTGAGAGAGAGAGAGAGAGAGAGAGAGAGACAGACTGTGACTGTATTAAGGATCATCAAGTGCTTAACGCTTACCGTTATCCGAGCTTAACAGCTGCTTTGCCTTTCCCAGTTAAATTTGGATTGCCTAGACCCAAGTAACTCGAGTTCTGGGCAACGCATGGACTGGAGTTTGATACTCAGGCAGTTCCATTAGTATTTATATATTCGAAAAATATGTGTACTACATTTTATAATCGAAAAGTTGAAATAGACGCAAGTAACTCGAGTTCTAGACAACGTTCACATGCAAATTTATTGCCAAACTTTTCTCATTTGCCCGCCAAGTAATATCTATAAAAAGGGTGCTTAGCCAGTAAATCACAAAAGCCATCAATAGACATTTTTGTGTCTATAAATCCCATACACTAGGCACTTTTCATGGGGAACTCAAAGCTCATAGCCATAATGACCTTGAAAAGCCTTAGATAATTCCAGTTCTAGCCAATATCTGACAGAGCATCTGCTTCCAGGCATATCTCATGTACTTGCCCAGCTATTTCTCTAGGTTTCCCTAAGTTTCCACTTTTCCAGTTAATTAAATATTGTTGTAGAGCTAGAAAAACCTCAAACAGAGCCAAGGAACTCGGTTTCTAGATGAAGTATACCTGGGGAATTGATAGAGACACGTGCACTCTACTATATAATGGATATCTATAAGGATTCCAATGCAAAAAGCCATCAACAGACCCAAGGAACTCAGTTTCTAAATGAAGTATACCTGGGGAATTGATATATTCACGTACTCTCTCGACTATATGAGGAAAATCTATAAAGACTTTATTTGGCTTGCTTATCTGAACAACAACAATCGGCAATCTACAGAAATGCGCATTGAGTATATTCTTTTTTTTTTTTTTTGTTTCTCGAAAGAGCGATAACGTCTGGAATGAAAACATGAAAAGTGGACGAACAATGAGCTAACAGCGACTCATCCAAATTACGCATGATTACCGTAATGGGTGCCGTACTTTCCCCGTACAAAGTCCACAGACACATACATATACATGCCTAAGTATGTATATCATCTGGTTTTATAATATTGGATACACAAAAAACTTGGACCTGGACATGCTGCCTGATCTGGTAAATCATTTGCAAATGAAGCCAGATGGGACTTGACTCTGGACTCTCTGCATAACACACTATGGACCCTATATGGTGCCTAAGTATCTATATAGTATATGCACATTAATCCGAGGCCCGATAAGAACGATGAGTGTCAATAACCGACAACGCAACGCTTATTTGGAGCGACTGACTTCATTGGGCGTTATTGGTAGGGAGGGAGGGTTACGAAACGGCGATAATATAACTGTATTGCCGTCTAGCTAATAGGGCTATTATCCATGATAAAAGTGTATAAAAAAAAAAAGAAGAAAACTCAAATGTTATCGGGCTGTCAAAGTTGAAATACCCTTGCAGACATTTCGTTCATGTTCTAGACAGTTTCTTATTTTTCACCCAAATACCTCCGAATTTTGATATGACAAGATTATGATGTCCGATCCAGCTAAGATCTTGTTCAGATAACATTTTTTACTAAGCCAAAAAATGAATTTTTCATAGGAAGTTCATTTGCGACGAATAGTACATATGGCAGCTATATAATATTATCGCCCGACTTGTGCCTAGCTCCAGAATTGAGGGAATAGTTTGCGCTTGCGTTATTTTAGATATAAAACTTTAAAAGATTCCTAAGCTGAATGATATATCAAAAAAAATGGGGAAAAAATGAAATCAATCAAGGTTTGAACCAGCATCTGGGACGCATTGGTTCGAACTTTTGTTGTGCTGTCATTAACAAAGAAAGGAAACACGGACACGTCTATAAAGATGGGATCTCCGATCCTATATGTTGTCATGGTGTAAAAATAGAAATACCCTCTCCGGAAGGGTATACAAAATTCGGCACAAATATTGAGTAAAACTCAAGAAACGCTTGCGATATTTTAAATATGTATTCGCTTTCAATATCCATTATCCTTTTGATCTCTTACCATTAAGAAATGAGAATAACGCAGGTTTGAACCAGAATCTGGTTCGAACTTGCATTTTGTTGTTGCTGGAAACACGAACACGCTATATACCCTATGGAAACTCGAATCTTTTCAAATCGAGACGCCCTTCCTGAAAGGGTATACAAAATTCGGCACAAGCATTGAATAAAACAAATGAAAAGTAAACAAATATTTGCTTGGAATATTTGAGCATGTTTAGATTTACAATTTGTTTATGTGCTATTAGAGCGCCTCAATAAACAGTTACGAGAAATCCGACACTGAATTGATTTACAATGTTGTAAATATATACAAGTTATAAGTCATTTAAGAGGCTAACCAATACGTATTGGTACGCGGCTCGTAAATGCGATTAGACGGGCCCAAAGTCGAACAAACGCATACTTTGGGGCCTACAGCTCATTATGGCTAAATACATATATAGCTAGAGATACCGATATCGGCGATAAGCCCGCCAATTAGCGCCCAAACTGGATTACAACGCGTTACCAGATATGACGACAACGTTAATTAGTTGAACTTTGGAATAATCTTTGCTACCCCGAGGCTTGTGGTTGTGCGGTTGACAAGTCACCGAACGCAACTGGGCCACGTACCGGACGCCTGATTGGGTACATACCACTTATGGCCAGCGTCTGGCATGGCTTATCAACGTACCCGGACCCAGACCCAGACACGGTCGGCTTTTTGGTTGGACCTCTCAAGCGACTATGCCTCGTATCCATTGAAGAGCCAGCGAGTGCCCCAAAATACAAGTTTCTTGTTTTCGATAAATATCGATTTTCAGTCCTGATATATAGATAAGTATCTCGCTGACTAAAGATAAGTATCTCTCTCTCTCTCCCCGTCTCTTTCTCTCTTTTACTCCCTTTTGCCTATGTTTTCGATAACTGTACGCGATTAAATCAAATTCGATAAATATCGATGTTGAGCCCTGATTTTGATCTCGCTGAATATAGATGAGTATCTCTCTCTCTTTTTCTGCCGGTTTTTTGTCTTTGTTTTCGATAACTCCATCTTCCAATTTACTCTGTTTTCGATAACTCTATTCAATTCATCTAAATTCGATAATTATCGATATTCAAGAGCTCACTTTAATGACAATATCTCGCTGATTATACATAAATTTCTCTCTCCACCTCCCTTTTTTTCTCTTTCTTTGCGATAACGCTACTTAATTCCACCAAATTCGATAAATATCGATTGTCAGCACTGATATCATAAGACCATATCGGGCTTGATTTCAAGCTGGTTACAGCCAATTTGTTTGTACGTTCTTTTATGCTTTACGTTCATCAAGCTGCTTTCCACAGACTGATAACTTTTCTCATTCCCACCTTAATCGATAAATATCGATTTTCAATTCGAGTCTTGCTAGCAGAGCATGCAGCATTTGACAGCAAAGGGGCAAGAACTTTAAATTAACGATAACTTTCAGTAATTTAGCCAAAAATCGATAAATATCGATTGTCATATTTTGCAGAATTTCAATGCCAGATACCAAATTTGTCATATATATGCTGTCATACATATTCTAAAGTCCGACACAGATCAGGCATATATTGATATCGAATCGGACAATAAACACAGAGCTAAGCGGCAAGCAGAAGCATAGCTGCTATATAAGTACAGGGTATCTGGGCGGTCGTGCAGCCTCCTTTGTTGCTGTTCTTGTTGTTGTTGTTGTGTTTTACCCACAAGTCATTTAGTCAGAGAAGCCGTTGCTTGAACTTTGGAACTACGCTGGCATTACATGGAGCTGAGCAAATATTACGTATGCGCGTTCTACGTGTAACGCCCGTCCATGGCGCCATACCCAATACCCAATGTCCAGCGCGGATGACATGATCCCACAAGCTTGGTCAAGCGAATGCACTGCGTCTTATCGCCCTATCGGGCGCTGAGCGTACGTATTCTCTGGCCTGGGTCAAAGGTTTCGCACGCACACAAACAATGCGATTGATAATAATAAATGCCGTTTCAACAATTTTCTATGGAACTGTGGCCAAGGATGAGCAGGAGCGGGGAGGGGGAGCGGGAGGTGCGCAGTGGACTGCGTGTTAATCTAGTTGTCAAGCATGGCGCGTCTTTTGCGCTCTCTCTCTCTCTCTCTATTCCTCTCACACACACACACACACGCCTGCGTCTGGTAGAAGCTGGCATGTTCCCGTTCCGCATCTTGGTGTAATTCAATGCTGGCCCATCTGCCGCCCAGCCCCCAAACACGCCCCCCACCCAACCCTGCTCTAGAGCCCGGCCAAGCTATGTAGCAGCAGCCATTAAAAATGCAAATAAACACACTTAATTTGATTAAACCAATTTCGAAACGTCATTTTCACATGTTGAAATTCAATTCAAGTCCAAAGTAACAATGCGACACTTACCAACACCGGTTGCGTGAGATGTTCGCCAACACAGTGCATGCGAGCAGTAAGCGGCCAACATTCAACAACATTTATGTTAAGCTCAAATATATACATACGTATATATATATTATAATTATTTTATTTATACATTTTTATTTATTTATATTAGTTTATTTAATGAACCGAATATTTACTTGATTAGCTACTTCTTCAATATTATGTATTTTAATTAACTTTAAAGCCCAAAAATAATAGTTGAGCTTGCAATCGTATTTGCTCAGCTTTTAAATTCTTAACAATTGAATTAAGCAGGCAAATAGCAACTTTCCAAGCAAACTCAACTCAACTTCTCATTCTGCCAGGCGTATAGAGACGCATACATTTGCCACACACTGTTGCTCAAGTGCAGCACTGCAGCGACAGAGTCAGCGGCGTCGGTGCGCCCGCAAGTCCAAAACTCAAAAGGCAGCGCGGAGAGCGACAGCGAGAGAGAGAGCAATTGACTTACTCTCCAATCTGTGTTACGCCATCTCTGTCAGGCGCACGCTCACGTTCGCTTTGGCGCTCGCTCGCTCGCCTCGTGCACGTCGGCGTCGACGTCGCCGTCGTCTTCTGGAGGAGAGGCCCTCATAATAAACCAGCCGCGCAGCTTGCAAGTCAGTCAGAAACGCGTTGAGTGCGACAGCGAACAGACGTGCCCAGTGTCCAAGAGATCGTATACACACACATATACACAATTCTACAGGCCCCCCCACACACACACACAGTCACATTTAAGTTCTTTAGCCCGTGGAACTAACACGCACACACACACACATACACACATATACATATAAAATTGTGTGCCTTTTTTTCTTTGGTGCCACAAAAGACGTCTAAAAAAAAGAAAAAGTGCCGTGCAAAGCAAAAGCATAAAACAAGAAAAGTGAAAACCAATCAAAAGAAGCGAAACGAAAGAGAAATAGCAACATTCAAAGAAACATGGCAAGTGCAGAGCAAAAAAACGCAACTGGCAACGGCAACGGCATCGCCAAGCACAATAACAGCGCGCTAACAGAGCCAATCGAGCCGCCCAAGGATGCCAAGGATCTGCTGCCGCATCTGGAGTCGCTGGAGCGCATCATAAAGCTGCCCGTGGTGAATGCCGCCTGGGATAAGTCACAAGATGTCTATGGCAAAGTGAAGGGTAAGTGCAATTCAAATCCTCTCTCTCTCCGCCTCTCTCTCTCGCTCTCTTGTTGCCTTTAGTCAAGCTAGTTAAGATTAGTTCGTGTCGGCGGGCGCCATGTGTTGGGCAGGGCATTGAACTCGGGCTTTGCTGCTGCCGGTTAACTAACGGCAAATCAATTGCAGCTTGAAATTGTAGCCGACTCTTCGAAAGAAAAAAGCGAAAAGCGACAAAAGAAACGAAACAGCAACCACAAAAGCAAATATCAAAACCGTTGCTTAGCGCAACTGCGACGTTGAGTGCAAAGTTCGCCATTTTGAGTGTGAATTGCTTGAAGCGAATTCGCCGCTAAACTCGAACTCGAAAACTTTAATTGAGCCGGCAAATTGCAATTGGCCATTGCCAAATTGAAGCCAATTAAGCTCAATTGACGCAACAGTCAATAAAACGCAACGCCAAATAACAACAACAACAACCATGACCTGGCGTCGTCAAAGAGGCAAAATTCTTTCACCAAGCTCATGACGCGCCCGGCGGTGCGTGCAAAGTGCAAAATCAGCAAATTTACATAACTTAATTTGTTGTCAGCCCAACAACACGTAGACGCAAGTTTTTAATTTTTCAAAATATATATGTGTGTACACACTAATGAGTGAGTGAGTGTGTGTGTGCGAGCTATGAATAGCTTAGGAAAGTGCACTCAGTGGCGTGACCAACAGGGGGCGCTAGCATATCAAAATATTTGCGCAAATTGTCACCGCCCTCTGCTGTGAATCAATGTTGCTCTATGTATGTATGACTGCGTGTGTGTGTGTGTGTGTGTGTTGGACTTTCGACTTGTTTGTGTTTTATTTAGTTTTATTTTTTTTTTTTTTATAACATTTTGTGCTACCTCAGAGATGAAATTGTTGTTGATGACTAAATGGGCAGCAACTGTCAAAGTCTAACTCAGAATACAGCTAATAGGCTAGCCAAGTCTTGGGTCTGGCAACTGCGCAGTTGCTTATCAATCAGGCAACGCCAAGTGCCGATAAGGCAGCGTCTGACTCTGGCAGGGGGACGCGTGGAGGGGCGGAGGTGCAGCTTATCACAGGCCAGAGCTCAATTGTGAATGTTCGCGCACACATCTATACATTTTTCTAGAAAGTTTATATTCATTTTCTCTCTCTCTCCCTCTCTCTCTCTCTCGCTCTGTTGCAGGCAAAAACCGCGTCTTCAATTGGGCCCTAAATGCCGCCGAGGATTGTGTTGCCCGCGCCGTGACGACGGCGGCGCCGATTGTGAATCGCTTGGATCGTCCCATTGCGTATGTGGATCAGACCTTGGTCAAGGGCATTGAAACGCTGGAGGTGAAGGCGCCCATCATTAAGGATACACCGCAGGAGATCTATGCCCAGGCCAAGAACAAGGTGATCGATGTCGTCCAGCCGCATCTGGAGCGTGTTGTCAAATTCAAGGCAGCTGGCCAGCAGAAGGCCGCCTCCCTCAAGGATCTCGCCTGGCAGAAGGCCAACGAGGTCCTGGCCACCCAATACGGCAGCCTGGCCGTCAATGGCGTGGACACAACCACAGCCCTGGCCGAGCGTCTACTGGAATACTATTTCCCCAAATGCGAGTCGGATGTCGAGGAGGATAATGGTGAGTAGCGTCTCTCAATGCTCTGCTGGGCGGGGCATTCCAGGGTATATCACATTTCAGTCCCGCCTTCCCCTTCAATCCTATCCTCAAATGGAATTCATTATGTTTGCATTAGTTTTAAACAGTTTCTGTGATGTTTTCTCTGGGCATAGTTCATGCTTAACAGACATATCTCTTCATAAACCCAACACGAAAGTTCCATAAGAGCTCGATGAACCCAAAAAAAAAGGGTTGATAAAATAAACTTAATATGTGTCACGTGGGTAATTGCATAGAAAAAGTCAAGGAGCAGTTGTTTAACAAAGATATAACTTTTGATTAAGCGGAATATTCCCGGATTGCGGAGCTTTTCGATAACTGGTAGTAGGAGGAACTACCGAAGGGAAGGAACTTCCGAAGAGAAAGAACTTCCGAAGGGAAGAGACTTACAAAGGGAGAGGACTTCCGAGGAACAGGGAGTTCCGAAGGAAAGGAATCTGCAAAGGGAAGGGACTTCTGAAGAGCAGGGACTTCTAAATGGAAGGAGCTTCCGAAGAGAAGAAACTTCCGAAGAGAGGAACTTTCGAGGGACAGTGACTTCCGAAGGGAAGTCAATCCTATCCTCAAATGGAATTCATTATGTTTGCATTAGTTTTAAACAGTTTCTGTGATGTTTTCTCTGGGCATAGTTCATGCTTAACAGACATATCTCTTCATAAACCCAACACGAAAGTTCCATAAGAGCTCGATGAACCCAAAAAAAAAGGGTTGATAAAATAAACTTAATATGTGTCACGTGGGTAATTGCATAGAAAAAGTCAAGGAGCAGTTGTTTAACAAAGATATAACTTTTGATTAAGCGGAATATTCCCGGATTGCGGAGCTTTTCGATAACTGGTAGTAGGAGGAACTACCGAAGGGAAGGAACTTCCGAAGAGAAAGAACTTCCGAAGGGAAGAGACTTACAAAGGGAGAGGACTTCCGAGGAACAGGGAGTTCCGAAGGAAAGGAATCTGCAAAGGGAAGGGACTTCTGAAGAGCAGGGACTTCTAAATGGAAGGAGCTTCCGAAGAGAAGAAACTTCCGAAGAGAGGAACTTTCGAGGGACAGTGACTTCCGAAGGGAAGGAATATGCAAAGGGAAGGAACTTACAAAGGGAAGAGACTTCCGAGGAACAGAGAGATCCGAAGGAATGGGACCTTCAAAGGGAAGGGACTTCCGAAGAGAAGGGACTTCTAAATGAAAGGAACTTCCGAAGAGAGGAACTTCTGAAGGGAAGGGACGGATAGAACTTTCCAAGGGAAGGAATTTCCGAAGGGAACGGACTTCCGAACCCAATACAGAGCCCAACGTTGCGGTGTTTTTGTCCGTTTACCGAAGATGTGCGCTTTCGTGAGGAGATAAGTATTCCTGGTTAGTCCAGTCGATCTAGAAAGGCCGACCTGTCCGTATTTGAAGAACTATGCGAGTTAGAGTCTTAAAATCTGGTATGTAGCTCCGCCAAAGTCCCCTCCCCATTTCAATGAAGTCTATAAAGATGTACATCGAAACTCAGCTCTCTTCAAACATATCTCTCAGGTTAGTCGACTTTCGTCGCGAAGTTTCCTTATACTTTCCTCGAGCCCTGGAATTGCATACATAAAACGTCTTTAGTTTTGGTCTCTTGTTCGGTTTTGGTCTCGATTTCGTTATGAATAAATCGTAAATATTTCTAATTCTCAGATAATAAACAAAATGCTGTCGTGCGAAATGGCAAAAATGCTGAGACTGACAGTAAGTGTGCCCCCAAAAAAAAACACAGCCCAAATAAAACTAACCCCCAACACCCAACTCACAAAGCATGTTTATATTGTTAACTAATCCATTAAAAAGCTAAGTTCAAATAGAGTTTTTTTTGGCGTCAGTTTTAGCTGAAGTCAGGTCGCAACATTCCTAGGGCAAATGTTTAAAGAATCCGACCCCTCTTTTAAAAATTTGTCCAAACTATGCATGCAGTGTTGACTAATTTGCTAAAAACTATGTTTCTTTTTTCGTCTCCTCTCTCTCTCTCTCTCTCTCTGCTCTCTTGTAGTTATTGTTATTGGGGAGCCTGACTATGATCAAGAGATTGACACTAGATTCTTAGTAGCCGCCTCCACGGTATTTTTGTCCATGTCGTTGAAAATCATAACCGAAATTGTTGAATACATTAGAAGAAATCCAGAGATCGTAGACATTATCGATAGGGAAATCAACAAGCTAATGGTAAGCTAATCATGCCAAATCTCTAATATACTATATATATGTAATTGTCATAGCTAAAAAGCAATTGTTTGTGTGTGTCTGCATGATGCTTGTAATTCGCAACGAGTTCAAGCTTAGGCTAACAGCGTTGCCAGATCGCTGGCAAAATGAGTTGTCATTAACAATGAATCTTATGCATTTGTCAAAATATATTAATGTACTTATATTGTTGTTATATTTATGCTTTGCTTTTGCAGTGCCAGTTCCCGCCAGCGAGGACCCAGTACTACACACAGTCCAGACCGTTGGCCGCCTATCCAATAAGATCTCGCGTCGCGTCTATAGAAATGTCTCCAGACAGATCAAACAGGTCCAACAGGGCAACATCAACGACTATCTGAGCTCATTGATAGCCGCCCTCAAGCTGCATCAGTACATCAACTTCATCAACTCATCGATGGGCACAAATGTCGAGCAGTCCACGTTAGCCAGCGACAACTGTACACCCTACGGGCCCAGCAACAGCAACAACATCATTAGCAGCAGCAGCGCCAACACCAAAGCAGCGGCCAGCAGCGGCAACAGCAGTGCCAAGAGCAAAGTGAGCACAGTTGCGCCATCTATCGGACAATAAATGTGCAGCTGCACGCGTTGGATTTGGTTGAATGTTGCGCCCCCTTATTAGAGCAGGGTCAGAGCACTTTCCAATTGGAAAGAAAACATCTGCCACTCTCCCGAAAAATCCAACCTGTTCGCCTCTCATTTTCTTATTTAGTTTTATTTTTATGCGCCCATTTTTTTTTTGCAATTCGTTTTTTTTTTTTTTTCGTTTTTAAGAAGGTGGCCTAAGCAGCCCGCCGCCCTGCACCACCCCACCCCTCCCCCCTACCCACACACACACACACACACCCAAGCGTTTGCTTTGTAAATATTTATTTGAAGTAACACACATACACACACACACACACATATATACACATATTGATATAAGTTGTAGTTGTAAAAGATTTTAAACATTTTTTTTTTAGCTGTGCTAAATCTAAAAACAAACACGCCACCTGGCGGCCATGTGCCACACACATGCATTGAATGGAGAATATAAGAAAACAAAACAAAATTCTGATCAGAAACCATGCAAAATACATGCACATGTATAACACACCCCCCCCCTCACGACCCACGCCCCGCTAAGAACACACCATATACCGTAAACGATATACTAATTAACGATATCGTATATCGTAAAAGAAACACTGAATTATAGTTATGTAGCTAGAGCGAGATAGAAAGAGTTAGAGAGAGAGACAGATCGTCGTTTATGTTGTATGCTTAATGAATATATATACATATATATATATATATACGATTGTAATACTGATGTTTTAACTATGCTTAAAATATGTAACATTATCTTAGCTGATGAATTATGCTTTAAATATATGAAAACTTATATATATATATATATATATATATATACACACACACACATATATATATATATATATATACTTTTGCGCTAACAAAAAAAAAAAAAACAAAAAACGCCAACTAAATGGAAAAGTAATCATAATAAAAATGAGAAATGAAACAAAAAAAAAAAAAAGAAAAAAAAAGCAATAAATAAATATAATTGTGAATTATGAACGTTGCGCCCAGATAAGCTCATGTCGGGGGTCTTAAAAAAACATCAGACAAATGGCATTAAATTTGATTTCTGATCGAAAGCCCACTCGACAGATAAACAAGTACATACCCATATCTACATACATACACATACATACATACATATATATATATGCATATATATATATACATTTATGTGTTTACAGATATCTGTGCTGTGGCCCAATTTCACGATGACTCGAACTGTTCCATTTCCTATTCCAAAGTTCCCGTCGACATTTTCACAGCGATAAGAAATGCCCATATATATATATATATATATATATATAAATATATATGGGCATTTCTTATATATATATATACCCATGTATACTTATATATCTATATATATATATATATAGTAGGGCTTGGCATGCTTATAAACACTTATCTGTTTGCTTTTTTTGCACTTCTTTGATCTTGTTTTGGTTCATGGCTGGTTCCTTGGTTCATTCGTTCCTTGGTTCATTAGTTAATTGGTTCATAATTTCCTTGGCTCTTTAGTTACTTGGTTCATTACTTTCTTGATTCATTAGTTCCTTGGTTCCTTGGTTCTTTAGTTAGTTGGTTCCTTAGTTAATTAGTTTCATGGTTCCTTGGTTCATTAGTTCCTTGGCTCATTAGTTTCTTGGTGCCTTGGTTCATTAGCTAATTGGTTCCTTAGTTAATAAGTTTCTTGGTTCCTTGGTTCTTTAGTTCCTTGTTTCATTGGTTCCTTGGCTCTTTAGTTCCTTGGTTCCGTAGTTCATTAGTTTCTTGGCTCTTTAGTTCCTTGGCGCATTAGTTACTTGGTTCATTAGTTCCTTGGCTCATTAGTTTCTTGGTTCCTTAGCTCATTAGCTCCTTGGTTCATTAGTTCCTTGTTTCATTAGTTCCTTGGTTCCTTGGTGCATTAGTTCCCTGGTTCCTTAGTTCATTAGTTTCTTGTTTCGATTCACGCTTTGAACCAGTTCCCCGACTCGTGGTTCCTCTGCAGAACCAGTTTCTTAAAGTTTTAATAAAGTTATTTAGTTACTATAAAACTAAAAGATTTATAAGAATACTTGTATATATATATATATATATATATTAGGATATCTTCGGCATGCCGAAGTTTTGATACCCTTGCAGACATCTCCCCATTGCAGATTTGCGAGAGTATTAAAGCTAAAAAATGTTTCTTGAAGTATATTTTAAGACAGAATATTTTGCCATATAAGATCCTACTATTCCATCGATCTATCCAATATCCTAATAATACGCTCTTTTAGCTGCTTCCGGCCCTAAACTCGCCCTATGAGCAAAACTTTCCCAATTAACTCGGCTGTTTGGAGTTCTATGTGGGCAAAATTTCTACAGCCTAATTGGGGCACAGAAAAGTGTGAACATCCGAAAGCCCAAGGCGCTATCTCTTATATTAACAATGTTGCTACAATTCCTAGGTCAATGGAGGTTGGGATCCAAAAATAAAGAAATGCGCACAAGCTGCGCGAGCCGCAACACAGATTACATTCCAAATTTGGTGCATATAGCTTGAATAGTTCTCGAGTTATGCCCGAAAGAGCAAAGCTTCAAATCGATAACTATCGATAGACGAGTTATCGAAAGCGAATATGAATGAGATCGCCTTGGCAAACGGTTTTTATGAGTGCACTCGAGTTTATTCAAGTGAATGCAATTTGATTAAGTATCAAGAAATACGACATCCTTTGGCTTATCGGTCGAAGAGGTACTTCGATAGCGTTCGCCGTTCTATTTAAAGGCTTTTTATTGGGTCGTAAATCCCAGAGATAACATTTTGCCGAGCTTTATGTTTCTATCTATACCAGGCCTCGGAGAGGATGGCATTATTCGAGGAAATTCCACATGAAAAATACAAGAGATTTATGATTGAGAGGATACTTAAATATAAATCTGTTAGTTTTGATTGACTGATTGATTGACTGACTGAATGACTGTCTGGCTGATTGATTGAGTGACTGATTGACGGACTTGTGCTGACTGATTGGCCACTGCCGAGTGATTGGCTGATTGACAAGCTGCTTGATTGACTGATTGACTGGCTAACTGATCGACTGATTGACGGCCTGTTTGTCCCAACTAATTGACTGCGCGATTGACTTAGTAATCGCTTGACTAATTGATTGACTGACTGATTTAAGGTCCCAATTGATTGACTACAGACTCGGCTGCCTGAGCTACTATATTGCCTCAACAATTGCTTGAATGACTTGCTGGTCAACTGATTGAAAGACTACTAATTGTCTTAATGATTGGCTGTGTGATTGATTGACTGATTGATTGACTTACTGACTAGTTATGTGATTGACACACACGCTGATTGGCTGATTAAGTGATGTAATTGATGATTGACTGTTTATTCAATGTAATTGATTGACTGATTGATTAGCTGACCAAGCAGCTAAGTGATTGATTGACTGCCTAGTTGAATGAGTGAATATTTAACGGACTGATTGACGAACTGTTTGTACCGACTAAGTGATTGACCGACTGACTGACTGACTGACTGGTGATTGATTGACTCACTGACTGGCTGATTGATGCTCAAAGCAGTGCCCAAGTCTTAGGAGCTGGAAAGCTGACAACAATGTAACTTTTGGAAAATCAACTATCCACACACACACACGCACACACACGCACACACACACACACAAGTACATCTAGATGTAGAGCTGCCAGCCGCATGACGCGCAAATTGTGTTCAATTTGTTGTGTTCCGTTGTTTGCTCGTGATTAAATTGAACGTCTACGAATCGGTTTCTTATCAGAGCCTCAGGTGCCTCATCAGGTGCCAGGTGGCGGGTGCCGGGTGCCGGGTGCCGGGTGCCGGGTGCCGGGTGCCGGGTGCCGGGTGTCAGGTGCCAGAGTGCCAATTGAATATGAAGTACAAGAATTGTGTTTCGCCGCATTGGGACCTATTTATAGACCGGGGCCTTAGATAGCGCACAGAATGGGCCCAATATCCGGGCGCGGGTTGGAAGACAACTCTTCACAAGGCCAAAGAATTTCGCTAATGTGGATAATGAGGCTGTGAGGCTGTGAGGCAAAGTTGCCAGCAGCCCGCATCCAGTTTCGCTTTCGCTCATTTATATGTCCGACAGCATGAGCTGGGATGCCTTCGAGGCTGGCATCGATAATTATGGCGAGCTACACGACAACTGCCCAAAAACGGACGGCCGGAGACGGGGCCAGACTGATCAGATTCTTGAATGTTGTAGCGCATACCCTGTACATTCTGTGCGGCCCAACGTTGGGTATGCACACTATTTGTGCTCGCATGTAACACATTGAACAAAAATCAGTTGTGCTTATACCCATTCAAATTTTTGCCCTGGGGCCATATTTGAAAACGATCGGACTCTAAGCTCCGAAGTTAACCCAAGATTAGATAAGTTGAGTTAGATATTAAGGTTAGCTCATAGAAAGTTTGATTTACTTCTCAAAACGATCGGACTCTAAGCTCCGAAGCTTTTCAAGATATATACTAGATGTCTAATATATAATTGAGGCAAGTCCATAAGCAGTTTTATATCCTTTTGCCCTGAGCCCATACCAAAAAGCAAAAAAAAAAAGATCGGACTTCAAGCTCCGAAGTTTTTTAAGCAAAGCTCAAAGGAAGTAGATATCTAAAAAAGATTTAGGGTCAAGCTCATAAGAAGTTGTACTTTGTATTTAAAAAAAGATCGGATCTTAAGCTCCGATGTTGATCAGACAAAGTAGATATCCATATTTCACATGAGATCGGACTCCAAGCACCGAGCTTTATCTAATTAACATATCTATCGAGTTTCGCCAGGGCATCTTCTGGTCGCGCATACCCGCCCCGAGCACTTTTGCTTCTTTTTTTTTGGGATTGTTTTTTGCATATTTTTTTTGTTGTTTTTGCGTCTCGCAATGCTTGACTGGGAAGTTCTGGTCGAGCGGGTTTCCAAGCCGCAATTGGACTTTAAATTCGTTTTAAGATGAGGTGGTCGATGAGGGTGGGGGGGGGGGGGGGGGGGGGGCTGAGGCAGAGACCGCAAGCTGTGCGTATTTTCATATCTCAAGCAAAGCAGGGAGCTTGTTTGAAATGGACTTTGCGCTCCATACAAGCGCCCCCTTCGCGGCACGCCTCTGCTTTTGACGACGTCAGCGTCTGAAGTTCATCAAAACGTCGGAAATGGGCAAGGGGCGTGGGGGGGGGGGGGGGTGCGCTCAGTTGGCAACGCAGACGACGCAGATTTCTTATCAGCGCCTCATAAACTACAACAAAAAAATGCTCACACACACAAACACATGCATATAAAGTCAGAGAGTGAGAGAGGGAGAGCGAGAGAGCGAGAGAGCGAGAGCAAGTGCAGCAGCGATAAGGCATCGCGATGAGGCTGAACCAGTGCGATGGGCGTTAAGCGCAACGGAAGAGGGCGTGGCCGGGCGCAACGCAATCAACTGTCGACAGCGACGCGTCGTCTCAAGTGCCAAAGTACAGCAAGTGGCGTGATTATTATAATTCTCTTTATTGTTATTATGCCCACACAGACGCACACATGCGCCGTTATGCATGTGTGTGTGTGTGCATGTGATCTGGTTTTTTGGTGTTGTAATTGGCTGCAGTCCAGCGGATAAGTGAGAGACGTCGCGGGATGCGCACAATCTGATTTAGCGGCTGCAACAACCCAGCTCGGCTCACAACCAAGCACATCGCTCTCAAACCTTGCACAAGTGATTAAATGTAGCCAATGTAGCATTGACCACGATCGTGCGGTTGGCGTCCAAGCTGTACTCAACATTTGCCCATACCGCCCTCTATTGGACTTAGTCGGCACAATCTGAAACCAAACGTGCGTTCGCAACATCTCATCAATATAGTTGGCCACATTTTAGCAATTGTTGCCAATCGATTTGTATAAATACCGTTTTCAGCGCTCGCGAGGCTTGCCACTGGGTGGCGTTATGCTTAAGCCAACTGCCTGCCGAACAAAGCAGTGCGAGTTCAAAGCCAGCGCAAGACATGTCTTTTTTTTTTATATTGAAAGTAGTTGAAAATCAATGTTTGCCTTAACCAAACGTGACGAGTTTGTAGCTCGATATCTCGTCACATTTCCAATATATCAATAAGAATCGATATCGATAAACGGCTCCGTTTCGAAGCAATCGATAAGAATCGATATCGAATTTTGATATTTTGAGCATATCTCCGCGATTTTATATTCTCTCTCGTAAAGCATATATAAATCAAGTACATATCTTAGTTAAAGCTGAAGCTTCTCTGAAAAAGATGTATTTTTTTATATCTTTAAAAAAAAGGAAGCATTTGCCTTTGTTGTCGCTTTTAATAAACGATATTTTGTTTTATTTTCGATTAAAATTACACACTTATATTGCAGCTATTCCGCACAGAACTATTCACATATTTCGTATAACACAATAGAATCAAGAAACCAAGTTCTTTTTCTTTTCAATAACATATTTAAAACTTATATTTATATAAATTTGCTGTAAATTAAAAAAAAAACCAAGTTACATTTGATAAATTATTGCGTAAACTTTGCTTATTTTCTGCACATTCTTTAATAAATTAATTTTGCAATTTACATTTCTCGAAATTTGTCAGAAACCAAAAAAATGTTTCAATATAGAATTTTTTCTCTGCAAAAGGAAACCTTCGAGAATTGCCTCTCTATTCGATTCTCAAAACACGTTACTTTGTCGCTTTATCTCGCTTTTTGTTTCTCACATTATTCGAATTGATTTATTGAAAAGCGTTTTCTTAGACTTAGAATAGATATATATATATAGGTTATTTAACTATGTTTAGAATTCGCTTTAAGAACTTAGCACATTATCGCAGGTGGATCAATATGTAGAACCAACAACTAAATACAGTCGAGTTACGGCTAGTACAGGTATGTAAATATATATATATATATATAAGTTGTGTAAATATGTTAAATATGGTGGCTTATTTATGTTATGTTTTTGTTTTCTTAATTTATTAAGATTATGTTTTAATAGAAATAATCATATATTTGATGTTTAATATTGTTGTATATCGAAGAATAGCAGCTGTCAGTTGTTCTTCTTCTTGTTGTCAGTTGTTGTTGTTGTTGTTGTTTATTTAGGCCCGAATATAGCTGGCTATTAGCTTGGTTGTGTTTTGTGTTCGTTTTCTTCTTGAACGTTGGCTTTTCCTTGCTTTTACTTTTATCACAGACGCCCTTCTCTTCGCACGCAGCCCACAAACGTGTGTGTGTGTGTGTGTGTGTGTGTTTTGGTGGCTTTATTTTAGGCCTAGTTTAACACTTGGCTCTAAGCGCACCCGTTTAACAATTGTTGTTGTTGTTGCATTTGGCTATTAGCTAGGCTTAATTAGTTAAGGATTTGTGCCAAATGTTGTTGTTGTCAATGTTGTCAATGTTGTTGTTGTTGTTGTTGTGGCTCGTGGGTTTGTTGGGCTTTAGCTAGTTAATGCATCAACATTTGCGCTTCCAACGCATGAGCCCCAAGCAGACGTCGTCTTCCACTCACTCTCTCTCTCTCTCTCTCTCTCTCGCTCGCTCGCCTATTGCTGGCTCGCTCTAAGGCTTGGCCGTTTGGGCCAGGCCAGCAGCAGTCGCTGCCAGGCTGTTGTTGTTGCTGCTGCTGCTGCTGTTGCCGGCGGTGTTGCTGCTGTTGGTGCTGCTGCTGCCGCCGTTGTTGGCATCGACCGCGGGCTGCTTGCCATTGAGCAGCTGCGTAAAGTATTCCCCGAAGACGGCATGATTGTAGCCAACAAGACGTCGGAACGAGGCTATGAAGGCGACCAGCTCCTCCTCAAAGTCCGCAAAGCCGGCGGGCGGCGGCGGTATGTTGCCGTTCGAGCGCAGCGCGACGCGCACAAATCCATCCAATCGGTTGGCTAAAAGGCGAAAGCCAGTTGGAGTTAACATATACATAAACATCTCATCTTCGACCAGGCCGAAAATTGTATATGAAGAAAAGTCGCTGGTTCAGTTCAGGTTTTGAAACAGCGCCCTACCATGAGGTTCGACTCGTTTACACATTCTTGAACCAAGTTTTTGGTTTTGACTTTCGTTTTTCCCTATATGTTCAACATTTTTGAGTAGCTAACTTTCATTCGCTTCGGTTGAAGGTTCGAACCAGCGCCCCGCCTACAACTTCAGTTCAAAAATACTTTTTTTGAACTACTTTGAATCATGTATGGGCTTTTCCTACCATATGATCCCAACTGAAATGAAAAGTTGTACTGAAAAAGTATTGCAAAGTCCCAAATACTTTCATTGGGCTGGAAGAGAGTGGGAGAGTGTAGCTCGCATGGAAACAGACGGACAGATGGGCGTGGCTATATCGACTCCGCATCTATATAGTTTACGGACTCAATATCATCTGCTAACCCCCCCGGCTGGCTAGGGGGCATAATGAGAAGTTGTCTTTTACCCATGAGCGTGCGCACGGGCGACGTCTTGTTGGCCAGTTGCTGGACTTGGCTCTGGATCTGCGCCTGCTGCGGCTCGCTGAGCGGAGGCAGCTGCTCGTTCTCCAGCGCTTTGTTGATGAAGGCGCGTATCTGCTCGTAGCAGCCGTCGAGGGCGGCGCTCAGTTGGCTGTAAGGGCGAGAGAAGAAGAGGCCTGCGTGAAGGAGACAGCAACTGCAGGCACATTTGGGCTTGGTACTCACTCCTCGCGCTTCACGTCCTGTACGAGGATGTCCAGCTGCTGGGCCAGCTTGACGCGATTTTCGCGTCGCTGCGATATGACCGGCACGCCCTGCGCTATCGAGATGAGCGAGGCGCACAGAATAAGACGCTGGCCGCGCCAGCTGAGTCCGCCGAAGCGTTCCTTATCGATGCTCAACAGCTCCGGAAACTCCTTGTCCGCCGGATAGTTGAGCAGCTGCCTGAACGCATTGAAGATGATGTCATCATTGCTGCTGCAGCCGGCCCGATGTCGCAGCAGCCAATCCTCAGTGGCCGGAAAGCCAACTGTAAACAAGAAATCAATTATATTTCTTTGAACTGCCGAAGCGTAAAATACAGGAAGATCTAAATGATTGATTGACTGATTGACTGACTGACTGATGTCTGTTTCAACAGCTGATTGACTCCTTTTTATGTGCCCCGACTGACTGATTGACTTATTTCCTGACTGCTTGACAGATTAACTGACTGTCTGATTGATTGAGTGATTGACTAATATTTATGTGTCTTGACTAACTGATTGATTGTCTGATTGATTGAGTGATTGACTAATATTTATGTGTCTTGACTAACTGATTGATTGACTGATTGGCTCATTTTCATGTGTCCCGACTGACTGATTGACTCATTTATATGGATCCTGACGGCTTGACAGACTAACTGATTGAATAACTGACTGCCGTAACTGATTGACGAGTGATTGACTCCTTTTTGTGTGTGACTTGACTGTTTGTCTACTGATTGATTGATCGACTGACTCAGTTTTATGTGTCTTGACTAAGTGATTGACTTTCTTTTGTGGATTTTGACTGCTTGACAGTCTGATTCAACAACTGACTGACTGATTGACGGAGTGATTGACTTATTTGAGTGTATCCTGACTGATTGACAGACTAACTGATTGACTCAAGCTTGTGTGTCTTAACAGCTGACTGTCTCTCTCTCTCCCTCTACCTCTTTTTCTCTCTATATTCATTTTTCTCTATCTCCCTCTCTGCCTAACTATCCCTCTCTTTCCCTCTATCTCTTCCTTTCTCTCTCTCTCGCTCTCCCTCTCTATCCACAGGGCATACGCACCATTTCCATGAAACTCGCGCAAATATGTGCTAAACTTTCGCTTCTCATACTCCACAGAGTTGGCCGCAATATCGTTGCGCGCCGCGGACACCATAAAATTGGCCATGTCCAGCTTCATCAGGGACATGGTCTCCAGGATGCCCCGGAATGTATCGATAACATCATCGATTTCGCGCAGCTTGGCCACCGTCTCATCGCGTGCCGGCGCGCACATGCTCGCCAGCAGCTGGATGACAAAATTGGCGTATGATCGAAAGTCCAGGGTGCCCTGCTCCGCCTGCTGGCGGATTAGAGCCTCGTCCAGGGTAGCATTGATGCGGCTCAGGGCATTCGCATTGTTCGGCGAGAGCAGCTGCGGAAAATCCTCCTTGATCTCGCCCAGCAGCCGTATGGCCTGATCATAGGAGGGCGGATCACGTTCCAGTTGCTCGCGCAGCAAGTTCCAAAAGGCCTTGTGCACCATGGCCTTGATGCGACCCTCCAGGCTGTCAGGTTCAGGTTCGAGAAGCATGAGTAAATGCGGAACAGAGAGAGAGAGAGAGAGTTGTATGACTCACCTGTCTAGGGGCGGCTCGTATGGCTGCAGCTTGAACTCCGGATTGAGCGCTATCTCATGCGCCAGCTCCATGTTCTTGAGATCCTTTAGCATGCCGGCCACCTCGTCCATGGTGACCACCTTTGGTGGACTGCCATCGAGGCTGGGCAGCACAAAGCGCATTGTGCTGTCCGTGGAGCTCTCGCTGTCCGTGCGCATTGGCACATCCGTGTTCCGAATGGGCTGCTCCTGCTGCTGCTGCTGTTTGTTGTCCTCCTTGGCGTCCATTTTAGACTGGAAATTTGAGCGCTTCCAATTGGAATTGTGCTGATTGCAGTACTTTGATCTTGCTCGTTGAGTTGTTTGTTGTCGTGCAACTGGTTTTCTGCAAATATGGAAATGTAAGCGTGTTTTTCCTTATTCGTTGCAATTGCGTATTTGCTTCCGCGAGCAAAAGGAAGCACAAAGAGCTTGCCAAAGCGGGCAGAGCTCAGCTTTGTTTCAGGGTCAGCTGCGTCCAAGGCTGACGAAATGCGACGTTCAAAATGAATGCAAGCCAATAACCGTTAAATGTGTGCGAGTATGTGTGCGTGTGCGAGTGCGAGTGAGAGACAACAAAGAAGCAGCAAAAACAGTTACATAGCAAGCAAGCAACTTACACACACACACGCACGCACACGCACGCACAGCAAAGGGGAGTAAAGCTGCAAAGAAAAATCTCTAGCCCAGATAAAACGAAATTAATACATCAGCATGTACACATATATATGTATATAAAAATGTCTTGTAATTTAAATTCGTGGCGGCTGACACAGTTTCCAAAATTAACGCGGAAAAGCGTAGAACATTGCACAACGGCTAACGCGCAGCGAAGTGGCGACATAAACAAAGAGGCGCTAATAAAGCAGCCTATGAAAACAGAAACGCAGAGAATTCGTTTATTGCGCAGCAGCTGTGTGTGCGTGTGCGTGTGTGTGTGTCTGTCTATATGCATACATATACATGTATATGCGGAGAGTATTGTGAAATGGACACAAGGACGTAGCGATTGGGCGGCTGTGCATAGGGATGGGACAATAATTGTAACAATTCGAAAATTCACACAGAATGCGAACAACAACAACAAACCAATTAGACTTACCACCGTTAGGAACTGAATTCTTCAAAATTTGTATTGCTTGAATAGAACTTGCACGTCTAATTTAATATTGTTATACGAATTTTGTTTTTTTTTTTTTAAAACACGTTTTCCACAATTTTAAAGCATTTTATTTTAACCGTACGCTTGTCGCGCTTACGACGTCCAAATTGTAATGTGAGTAATAATGTTATGATTGTACAAATTTCAAATTGAACTAACGCAGGCCACCTTTGTTTGTTGTGCTTGCTCTGTTGTGTTGTTATTGTTGTTGTTGTTGTTGCTTGCTTGCAGATGTTCCACAACATTCGAGAATAAGGCGCATATGCAGCTCACTGCAAGCAAAATTGTTCAGCTTTCCAGGCGTAAAAGTCGTTGCTATGCGCAATTTAATTATTAATTATTAAATTCTTTTAAACAGCTGTTCGTTAACTGACTGCGACGCACACAAAATAGTTATGGCTTTTTCGAACAAATGCTTAAGTTTTGTATGTTGGCTTGCTTTGTTCGCTGTCTCTGGTTAGCAGTATATCAGGCTGACGTGCGCGGCGTTGCCATATCGCCAAAGGCAAGACATAAACAGTCTGGCAGCAGCTAAGCGCATTGTTCGACAGTGTGGCAGCACCATTAACTAAACATCAGACACCAGACAGACACAATAGTATAGAAGAATTTTAGGTTTTTTTTCAGGCTAATGTTAATATTGTTAAAGAAAACGAACAGCTGCGGTAACAAAGAGACACACACAAACATCAGACACACAAGCACACACACACACACACACTAATACAAAGCAAAACTATAATTTGCCAAGTGTTGTGTGCTTGTTGTTAATGCCAATCGATGTTGTAGTACCAGTACCTGTGTGTGTGTGTGTGCAACGCCCGCCTCCCCCGTTCCCATAGCCCAGGGCACAACCCACCCGCACAACATGGAAAGTGAGAAGATTTTGATGGCCGCCGGTGTTACGGTCGCCGCCGTTGTCGGTGCATTTGTCTTCTGGGGACCATCGGGTAAGTGCATCCAAAACATACAGTTGTGCAACACTGGCCACTCACACTGACACTCACACACTCACACACACGCAGGTTCCCGCTTGCGTCAGCGTCGCGGCCAAATCGCCGGACTCCACAATTTTGGACGCACCTGTTTCCTGAACACACTGCTGCAGGCGCTGGCTGCCTGTCCGCAGTTTATTGCCTGGCTGCAGCTGTACAATGGCGCCACGCCGGATCGGAAGAGCCTGATTAGCTCGATGCTGAACACCTTGGAGGTGGTGAATGGCACGCATGCGACGCTGCGCGGTGATCCCCATTCGCCGGGCGCTGTGCTGCGCGCCTTGAACACATTGGGCTGGGTCATACCGCAGGAGGAGCACGATGCACACGAGCTATTCCATGTGCTGCTCTCGTCGTTGGAGGAGGAGGCAACACGGCCGCAACAAGTGGGCTGCCTGTCGGACGCACTGCTGCCCGTTGCCGCTGGCATCAATCCGAACAACGGCAACGGCAATGACACCGGAGATGGTTTTGGTGCTGCGTCAGCGGCAGCTGCTGCTTATCGCACGTGCAACATGGCCGGTGTCCAGCAGCGCATTGGTGATCAGCCGAATCGGCCATCCAGTGCCATGCTCTCGGATTTTTTGAATATGGAATACGATGAGTCGACCAGCCTGCAGCGTCTGGTGCGCTCCGAGGCGCATACGCCCGACTCGCCGGCCTCGGTGTGCGAACGCGAAACGGCCGAGATTCTGACGCCGTCTGCTGGCGGTGCCTCGTATCTGGCCCATTCGCCGTTTAGCTATCAATCGGCCATGGAGTTTATGGAGCCGCAAACGCAGCCCCTGCCCGCTTCACCCGTACTGGGCGGCGAGCGCTTGTCGCGTCCGCGCCAGACCCAGGCCCAGACCCAGCAGCTGCAGCAGCAGCAGGAGAATCACAGCGAGCGCCTCAATCGACGCGTGTCCAGCTCATGCCGCTCGCTGGAGCGTCTCAATCGCGGACCCGGACGCGTCTCCATCTGGTCGAGCATGATGCCCAGCCAGGTGGCGCATCCGTTTCAAGGCGCCATGGGCGCCCAAATTGTTTGCAATGGCTGCGGCTCCAAGTCCGCCGTGCGCTACGACAAATTCGACAGCGTCACCTTAAATTTGCCCGCACAACGGCGCTCCGGCCTGAGCCTGGGCCATTTGCTGAGCGAGTATATCACCTCCGAGGATCTGAGCGATGTCAAGTGCGATTCGTGCAATGAGACGACCATGCACACCAAATCCGTGACCTTTGCCAAGCTGCCGGCCTGTCTCTGCATACACATTGCGCGCACCGTTTGGCTGCCCACCGGGCAGGTGTGCAAGCGTCAGGACTATGTCCACTTCCCGGAGAGCCTCTCCATGGCGCCCTACAGCTTTGTCCAGCCCCATCTGAACAGTCAGGTGAGTGTGCGAACAGTGTTTGTCGATATTTTGTGCCCTGAAACCAGAGAACCGGCAATAGGAGGCAGCTCCGAGTTCGTATAATATCTGTGTAGCTATATAGATGGATCGAAATCAATAGTCAATCCTTCCATATGCATTAAGGCATCCCTCTCGGTAGCTACAAAATCTAGAGACAATATTTTCCTATGCCATGCGTAGAACGGGCTTATCATATTATATATAGATGCCTTTCAATAATATCGATAAGAAAAACTATTTGAAGACACCAAATTTGGTACTTGAATGGTTCTTCATGATAACGGATGAATAATATCTATATCTACTTGTAAACTCCTAAAATGTTCAAAAAGATCGGACTATAAGAGCCGAAGTTATACAAGTTTGCATTTCCGAAAGGGAAAAAGGCATAATTGTACGTCAGCTTGTTGCTGGGTTCATCCTGGTGCATCCTAGCTGAGCAGTAGTTAAATAGTTTTGTATTCCATATTCAAACTCCAAAAAGTATTCAAAAAGTTCGGAGTATAAGAGCCGAAGTTATACAAGTTTGCATTTCGCAAAAGGGACAATTGGTACGACAGCTTGTCGCTGGGTTCAGGGTACATCCTCGCCGAGCACTTCCATGTTAACAATTGTGATTCCTTCGCAGGCGGGCACTCCTTGGGGCTCGACCATGTCGCTGTACTCGACCAGCCTGCCGATGAACAACGGCGGCGGCGCCGGCGGCGAGGGTTTCGGTGCAATGTTTCCCAAAAATCTTTACCGCCTGCTGGCGGTTGTGGTGCATTCGGGTGAGGCGAACAGCGGACATTTTGTTACCTATCGACGTGGTTCGCTGCGCAATGCGCATCGGTGAGTGCTGGCCGGAGCGAGTAGAGGATGATCATTTTTGCTAATCGAATTTCCAATTTTGCAGATGGTTTTACACGTCGGACACGATTGTGCGGGAGGTGTCCATTGATGAGGTGCTCAGCGTGCCCGCCTATCTGCTCTTCTATGATCGCGGCCAGCAGCGACAGCTCCAAATGCGCTGAGCATACACAATCCCCGCTCCCCGCTCCCAGCTCCCATCCCCCCCTGTAGAACCAGCTGGTGGTGTAGTTGTTATGTCGGCCTAGTCATTTTTTTTTTTTTTTGTTCTTGCTCTCAACGTTGTGTTGGAAACTCAGATTATTATATGATATAATAATTAAAACGGTGGCCATAGAATCCTATTCCAACAAAAAAACAAAAAACAAAAACAAACAAAACAAAAAGGAAAGCCTTTTAAGGAACTGCAAAGAAAACGGTCTCAGCAAGCACCAAAAAACACACACACTCACACACACACACACACACACACCTGCGTTAATTTAAGGGCAGGCCTTATATGCATACAATAGCTACAACTAATCATACACACACACATATATATATATAGAATTTTGTTACATCAATGCATTTAAAAATTTTTAAATTGAATTTGAAATTCACGTCATGTGCTTTTTAGATGTCTGTATTTAGCGATATAGATTCAAAAAAGCCAAAAAAAAAAAAAAAAAAATGTTGCTAGGGGTATTACCGTAAGCATGAATCGATAATAAGTGTACGGTTTTTTTTTACATTTGTTCCAATCTGTTATATAGATGTACTTCCCGCTCCTAATTGTTTAGGGGTCCGAATTCGTGGATCGATCGTTGCGTTATAATCGATCGCTATTTGCATTTATCGCTTATCGTGTTGCAAACAGAATACCCTTGCTCCCAATGACAACTATGTACATGATATATCATTAACTAACAATCGCCCAAAACAATAATTATCTACGTTAAACGCTATATAAATAAAGTTCGGATAGATGTTTAAATATAATCATATATTATTTAATTATTTTCTATAAAAAAAAATGATTTTTGTAAGCTTTTTATAAAAAATTACATTAAGTTAGCGTATTTAAAATTGTTTTCAAAATTTAGGCCGTTATTTAAATGCTTTACATGGTTGCACAGCAAGTTTCATAGCAAACAGCAATTTAAGGCAATCACGCGAAGAAAAACAAAAATATGTACACACCATAAAAAACTGTTAGAGAGCCGATCATGTCTGGCATTTATGTATGTCTACTTATTAAGCGACATTTATTTCAGATTTAGCGATTGCAAAGGGCTTTTTAATGCTCTTCTTTTGTGTATACCTAAACATTTGCAAAAAGACTTTGACCATTTGCTTCATGGGAAATTTCACAAAGCACACTTTAAGCGCCCCTTCCATATAAATAACCGCGAATACAATTTAAATTGTACAGTGCCATTTTGAGTTTAACATTATGTTAGTTAACTGCAAATGTATATAGTTGTATGTATATTTCATTGCACACTTTTAGCTAGTGTGTACACACTGGAGCTCGCCATATGCCATCGCGTGCCTGCTCGCACTTGTGTGTGTGTGTGTGTGTAAGATTCGAAATTCAAAAAGCAAGCATCGGCACAAGCAATGTGTGTATAGAACTATGTCAAGCAATAACAGTACAAATAGAAAGCAATATAATGATAGAAAAATACAGCACACATCGCGCATTACGCCCAAAATAAGAGAATATCTGGCTGAGATGGCCAACGAGCGGGAATTGGAGCTGCAACGCTTCATGGCATTATCATCGACATCACCCGCCAGCAGCAGCATCAGCGTCGGCGCGCACAGTAGCAGCGGCGGCGGCGGCGGCGCCTGCGCCGGCAGCGGCAGCGGCAGCATGGGGGTTGCAACAGCTGCCTGCGCAGCTGCCATGGCCTGCATTAGAAAGCAAAAGAAACGCGCGATGCCGGCGGCTGAGCACGTTAAGCAGATACCCATTGTCATGGAGACGGGACGCACTGCGTCCGCGTCTGTTGAGGATCTGCGCACGCCCACCAAAGGCACCCAAACGCCGACGCCGCAGATGCAGACGCGCAAAACCCAAACACCGGAATCGGCGCTCAAATCGCACAAACGCCTCGAATGGGATCCCGCCGCCGATGTGGGCTATCGCTGTCAGCGCGCCGCCTCCGCCAGTAACATAAGCACGCTGGAACGCTCCGTGCTGGAGGCGGCCATGCAGCCGGCCGCGCAACGTGCAACGGTCCAGCGCTCCAATCACTCTGAATCCGATTTGAATCGTTTGCAGGCGGCGGAGCAGCTGCCGCAGCCGGCGCCGGCGCCGCCGCTGGCGTCCAGCACCTTTGTCAACTCCAGCCGCAGGTCCAGCCAGCCCACGCCGACGCCGACGCCGGTGCCCAGCCAGAGTTCACGTCGCGAATCCTGCGCCACGTCCGCGGTGAGCAGCTTCGATTATCATCACAATTCGCGGCCATCCACCGGGCAGAGCAACAGCAATAGCCACAGCAGCAGCGGGAGCTGCAATCGGCAGGCGCTCAGCGCCGAGGAGCTGCTGCGTCATGTGGAGCAGCAGCGTCAGGAGCGAGCGTATACCGCACAGCTGGAGCAGGTGCTCTGCAATCGTCGCCACATGACGCGCGCCCAAAACAAGGAGAATCAACAGCCGCCGTCTCAACCGCAGCCCAGCCCTGCCGTCTCCTCGTCGAGCGTCTCGTCCAGCCCGCCGGTTAAATGCGATCTGGATCTGGGCATCGATTTGCTGTGCTCGCTGGTCAGCAAGCGCAGCCTCAGCCATCTACAGAAAAAGCAGCTTATACGCGACATTGCCAAGCGACTCGCCTGCCTCGATCTGGCCGCCAGCAGCAGCAGCTGCAACAGTCGCGCCGACTCCAGCCGCAGCTCCAGGCGCAGCAAGGCCGTTAGCCAGCCCAGGGAGCAGCCGTTGCCTGCTGCAAATGACAAGCTCAAGGGTGAGTGCGGTCTGTAGCTAAAGGAGGCATCTCCGAGTACCGTGTCCAGCCAGCGCAGACATTAATGTACATCTTTTCTCCTTGCAGAGCCGTCGAGACACAGTCTGCCCTTGCGCAAGGACACGGCGACCAATACGAGCAAAAGATGCCTCATACTCTCGCCGGAGCTGCTGACGCCGCCTGCTGCTCCTGCTGCGTCGCCTCCTGCTCCTGCTGCGCCGCCTGCCGTGCCCGTGCCCGCGCCTAGAACTCGCGTGGGCACGCCCACGCAATCTCCGCTGCCGTGCAGCTATGCCTCGACCAGCAGCGGTGCCTCCAACGAGCTGGTCACACAGAAAACCAATCAACAGACTAAGCCAGCCACAACAGACGAGCAGGCAGCCATACAGGAGTGGCTGAATCCGATGACGCAGAGCGAGATTGACTACGAGGAGAAACAGCGGATGCAGCGCGGCCAGCTGGATGAGGAGCGGCGCACACAGCTGGACTGGATTGAGACGGAGATAAGCCGCCTGCGCACGCTGCAGAATCTACTGAGCAGCGCCGCCAAGGGCGTCATGCTGGCCCCGTCACCCGATAAGGGTGTGCGCATACCCATCCAGCTAATGGACGCCATTGCGGATGCAGTGCCGCCGCCAGCAGAGGGCAGCGCACTGTCGCCGGCTGCAGTTGTGCGGCGTCCGGCGCCGCCAGCGCCAACAGCAGTACCTCTTCCTCCTCCTCCTCCTCCTCCACCACCACCGCCTCCTGCTCCTCCACTGCCAGCTGCACCGCCTGCCAGCAGGCTGCTGCCGCGCAGCAAAATGGCGACGCCGGCGCCAAGCCACTCGGGCAGCAGCGAGAGCGTCTGCTCCTTTGTCCAGCAGCGACAGCGCCAGTTCATGGCCCACTATCAGAACCAGCAGCAGCAGCGTCTGGAGCAGCAGCAGCAGCTGCTCCTGCTGCAGCAGCATCAACAGCAGCAGCAACAGCAGCTCATCCAGCGCCAGCATCAGCAGCAGCAACAGCTGCAGCATCCGTTGCATGCCACATATCACATGGTAAGCTCTCAAGTCATGATGAACTCAACAAATCTATGCCATTGCAAGCAGGTAGACTTTCCGATTCATATCAGGCGGAAGACATGCTCTTAACTTATGAATGGAATACTCTTCGATCCATAACGAAAGGTCGCTGTCCGAGTCGATCTACCCTGGTCCGTCTGTCTGCGTGAAGAGAGAGTCTTAAAATGTATAATAAGTATATATTGGCTTATTCATAACGATCTTCGATTTCCTTTCGTTATCTCACACGATTTGTAGCAGTATCGATAAATATCGAATAGGAATACTCGCCGATCCATAACAAAACGAATATCCGAGTCAATCTAGCCTTGTTCGTCTTTGAAGAGAGACACTTGAAATATATAAAGTATATATATTCTCGTATATCCTACGCACAGCATTTGTATAGTATCGATAAATATCGATTTTCAGGCATGGTCTTTTAAGCATAACTCGGAATCTATACAAGCTTCACTTTTTGGCAACTAGAGCTAAACGAAAACATGAAACTTAAAGAAAATGTAAATGAGTTTGAAAGAAAGAATTCTTTAAGCTTGTGTTTAATCAAAGGAGGGAGGCTTAGTTAAGAAGTACGAGAGAGTTCTCTTTCTCTTTGTTTTTACCATATCCTGAAAAAATTGGATGCTCATGGGCTCATCATCAAAATAATTCTATATTCATATTGCACAGCCCTAACTTGAACTCCATCTCTCTCTCTCTCTTTCTCTCTTTCCATCTCGCTCTAGCAGCGCCCATGTCAGCAGCATCAGGAACAGCAACCACAACAGCAACAACAACAACAACAATATATGCAAATGCAGTACGCACAGACGACGGGCAATGTGTACGGCTGCGTAGATGAAGGCGCCGTCTATTACCAGGTCGTGAATTCCCACGGCGCGCCCTGCTACGTGCAGCATGCCGTCAAGGCGGCAACAGTTGCAACAAAAACAACGACAACAACTGCAGCAGCAGCAGCAGCGGGAGCAGCGGCAACAACAACAACAACAACTGGCTCACAGAACAGCTGCAGGGCGACGAGCTCCACGTCGTCCATGCTGTGCATCAGCTCGGAGATGTCCATACCCATGAGCATGGTGAATGCCTGCGAGGCGACGACAACGACAACAACAACAACGCATCAATACGACGATGTGGCATGCCACCAGCAGCTGCAGCTGTGCCATCGTCGCCGCCTTCACACGCAGCGCAGCACCAGCTCCTCTGGCGCACAACGGCAACAGGAGCAAAAGCAGCGCCAGCAAATGCTGCAGGTGCGACCGCGTGGCATTGCGTATGTCATACAGTTTAGCGCCAATGGCGATGAGAGTGAAATTCTGCCGGAGTCGCTGTCGCTGCAGGATCATCTTCAGCGCGCCCGTCCGCTGTTCTGTGCCCAGTCCAAGCAGCGCAAGGCGATCCTCAATCAAATGCAGCTGCTGCGCAATGCGCGACGACGCGAACTCGATCAGCTGATCGAGAACAGCAGCCTGGAGACACTGGACAGACGGCTGGAACAGCTGCCACCACCGGTTACCTGTAAGTACCTCAGCAAAGGCTGCTGCTGCACTGCGTCCACTTTATAGGAGCATCTAAAAGGCCAAGCTGCGAAAGACAATTCTTTCTATTTGCGTACAACATGCTTTGTCACGAAATGCTTCGCTTGGCTGCAGACATGTCCGCGTCCATAAGCTATATATATTCCCGATCAGCATCGATTAGCGGAGTCTATATAGCCAAGATCTTCTGTTTGTCTTTTAACTACTGTTCGCCTTTCAGGCAGAGCATATGTCCAATTGGCCGGCTTAGACCTTGACATACCCTCACTCAAATCTAATCTATATATATATATATATATTTATATATATATTTGTTAAATCAAAGATCTCATATGTATCCCATCTATTGACAGCACGCGTGCGCATCTTCTCTACGCGGGAGATGAAGGCCCTGACCAGCAAACGCTGCGAGTTTCTGCCCGAGGTGCTGGCCGCACAAAGTCGCGAGCGCGAGGAGCGTCGTCGTCGCAGCAATCGCATCATGCGCGACGTTTTCAATCGGGTATGTCCATCCGGCACTGTCATTCCCATATAGATAAATCTCTTAACTAAACGGGCTTTTCACTTTTCTAGCGTCTGCAGCGTCGCGTGCGCCGTGGCAAGCTCTCCCTCAACCACAGTCGCACCGTCATCTAGTGGAGCGAGGCGTCGCAGCAGCTCAACAAGTGCCACTTTAACACATTCTATATATATATATATATCACAAGCATGGATCGAATAATAACTGGTTTTATGCATGCCATTGTAGGCTCCAACTGAAATCTATTTTCTAGCTTGATTTATCTCCATAAACATCTATATTTTTTTTTTTGGTGTTTTGTCAACTTATCTATTTACTAGCATTTTACACTGTTTGACCAATAAATGATTGCATTTGCCATTTTAGAGATCGTTTAAAAGTTAATCATAATTTTAAAGTTCGACGGAAAACAATTTAAAATGCTTTGTTTATAAAACTATAAGAAGTATATTTGAATATGTTGAATATGTATGCAAAGACCTTAGGAAATCTAAATATTGCCTCTAGTTTTAAATTGATTTGTTCATATTTAAGACATATTCCTCTACAGATAATACTTTTTTAAGAGCCAAACTCCAAGTTGAATGTATTCAAACATATTTCGCACACATTTCTATATCAAAAACTGTTTGTATATATGTGTGTATATGTATGTACGTATGTGTGTATATGTATGTACGTATGTGTGTATATGTATGTACGTATGTGTGCATATGTATGTACGTATGTGTGCATATGTATGTACGTATGTGTGCATATGTATGTACGTATGTGTGTATATGTATGTACGTATGTGTGTATATGTATGTACGTATGTGTGTATCTATGTGTGTATCAGTGTATATATTCTTAACTAATGCCCTACTACGCGATTCTCATGAATTCAAGTAAGTCGTATGAAAAGCCTATGGGCTTGACTATAAGTGGCGGTGGCGGCGGCGGAGGAGACGGCTTCAACTATATGGGAGACGGCAGTTGAAGCAAATGAGAAGCCGGATTCAATATTGGAGGAGACGGCAGTTTAACCAAATGAGGAGCCGGATTCAACTTGCAGGAGGCAGTGGCTATGGGCTTTGGCCATTGAAGCAACTGGTACGTATTATGAGCACAATCCCATCCGATTTTCACGAGGTTCGAACTTACCTGCTCAGAGATAGCCAATTTTATGGATCAATCATAAAGTTTCAGATCAGAGCAATAATTCAGCGTATTTGTTTCAAGATGGATTTGCTTTATTAGGCTTCATAACATTTGTGATTAACAATATATTTTGAGTAATTGTTTTTATGTAATTATGTTAAACTCTTTGCAAGCTAAACAACGTTTCTTTCGATTTAATTCTCCTAAAAATCTCTTTGGTGTTCTATTCCGCGACGAATTCTTAAGGCTAACAAGACAAAAGTTGTTGTTTTTTTTTTCAGTTAATAACAATATGACGAGAAAAAAAATGTAAAAAAAAAATTATACTAACAAATAGAATGCATAATATTTATACGCGTAATCGTTTATCGTTGAGATTAGCATAGATTTTAATAATATATATATATATGTATATATCTATATATAGGATTATGTTATTTTTCGTAATACCAGCCGCAATGCCAAATCAGGTCACAGGTCTCACATTTCTGTTTGTTACAGATCGAACGTGCTTTCAGTTATAGCACAGGAAATATTTTTGGGGAAAAGTTTGCACTTTGGTTAGGTTTTAGGTAAGGAACGTTTTGCGGAAAATGGAACGTGGGAAAAAGGGGAAACTGGACTGGACCAACACACACACAATGCAAAGCAGTTAACGCGTTTTCAAAGTCGGTTAATGGGGGGATTATTTTCGAATATATATATTATATATATAGAATATATATATATATGTTAACAACGCGCTCGTATATCGGACATACTCTTTACTTAAACGCTAATAATTGAGATTTACTTGAGTTTCTCTTTCACTTTCTTAACATCTTATTTGCGCGCCACCATGTCCAGGCCGCCCTCCTCCTCCATTTTGGATAGAAACTTGATGGTGCGCTGCGAGGGCTCCGTCTGCCTGGCCATATCGATCAGGCCCAAAAGTTTCTTGATGCCAATGAAGACGCTGTGGATAGAAAAAGAAAAGTTCAGATCATTTCACATTTGGCTCAAGTTTTTTCTAAATTCGAACTCGATCTTCCACTTATGTTTCGCACGCGTGAAAGCGAAACACGTGAAAATGCTATTTTAATGTCGAGTGTTTACAAATTGAGTTGGCCTATAATTTCGTTACCAAGATCCTTCATTTGCCGCCCGGGTGCTTACAAATTGAGTTGGAAACTAATTTAACTAAAATTTCGTTACTGAGTTCCCTCATTTTCCACCCGGAATAGTGGATTTATCGTAACACGCTTTAATGTTGATAAACTTTGGAAAATCTTTGAGCTTAAAGTAGATTGATCGTCTGATAAACCGAAAAACCTTATTCCAAACTTACAGTTTGATAGATTTTTAGCAGATCGGGTTGAATGGGAAACCAAAAAGACTTCCATGCGGAGTTCTTTCATCTATTTCTCACGCTTGGAGCGTAAAGTAGATCGAAAACTTAAAGCTTAATGGATTCTTAGTTTCAGATTCAAACGGATCGGGCAGAATGGGAAACCAAACAGACTTCCAAACTTCAGCCGTGTTTCACGCATTTCTCACGCTTGTCGGTGGATTTATATATATATATTTATAGCTAGGAAATTGGGTCTCTTGGCTTACCGTTTGCCGGCCATCTTCTTGGCCACGGTCTGAAGCTCGCTCTTGGTAAAGATATCCGTGTCCTCGAGCACGGCGATAACATGCTCCGGACTGGACAGATTGGGCACATGCAGCACGGAAGTGAAGGCCGACAGCATTTCCATTTCCTCGAGCACTTCCCTGAAAGAGTTAATAACATTTAGCTGGCCGAGCATGAGGGAATAAAGAGAAACGTTCGCTTACCGTCGGCTCGAGGTGCAGAGTATGAGAAGCTTGCGTCCCTTGGGCGGCTGCTTCTTGAGCAGCACCAGCAATGCCTGCAGCGTAAGATTGGAGTATCTCGGGCCGATGGGTCCATAGTCGAGCAGACGCTCCACATTGTCGACGACAATGCAGCTGAGGGTCGAGCGATAGGCGTCGTCGAAAATCTTGCGTATGTGCAGACACTTGGCGGACTCGGTGTAGCCGACCATGTCCTCCGGCGAGCAGACCTTCACGAACGGAAAGTCCGACATCTTGGCCAGCTTGGCGGCCAGCGCGGTCTTGCCCGAGTTGGGTGCGCCGGCAATCAGTACCGAGACAAGGCCGCTGGACTCGGTGGCCTTCGCCTGCTGCACGTAGAGCATGCCATCCTCGAGGAGACTGGCCACCGGCTGGCCCCAGTTGACGACGCCGCGTGCCAACATATTGTCGAGTATCTCCTGGGCG
This sequence comes from Drosophila novamexicana, assembly GCF_003285875.2. Taxonomy (NCBI): domain Eukaryota; kingdom Metazoa; phylum Arthropoda; class Insecta; order Diptera; family Drosophilidae; genus Drosophila; species Drosophila novamexicana. The sequence goes on along the minus strand of NW_020824860.1, from coordinate 548,948 downwards.
GTGCCGAAGGCCGGCTTGATGTCGTGCTCCAGCGAGTGCAGGAAATCATCGCGATTCACCTTCAATTTCTCCATGGCCTCCGGATCGACAGTGACCTTCGCGTCGGCCTTGATCAGACGATTCATGGCGCTCGATTGGGCGGCACGCACCAGACCCTCCAGCTCGGCGCCGCTAAAGTTCTTGGTTATCGCCGCCAGCTCCTTGCAGTCGACATCTTCGCTGATCTTCTTGAAGTCACGCATACGCTTCGTGTGTATATTCAGGATTTGGACGCGTCCCTGTTCGTTGGGCAAACTGATCTCCATTTGCACCTCCAGCCGGCCAGGACGCAGCAGCGCCTCATCGATCATATCCCGGCGATTGGTCATGCCAATTACCAGGATATTGTTCAGCTGATCCACACCGTCGATCTTGGTCAGCAGCTGATTGACGACGGTGTCATGGACACCGCTGTTGCCCGCAACGGAGCCGCGCTGCTTGCAAATGGCGTCGATCTCATCGAAGATGATGATGTGCAGCCCGCTGTTGGGGCCCAGACGCTTCTCCTCCTCCTCGGCCTCGGCGAATAGCCGTCGCACATTGGCCTCTGACTCGCCCACGTACTTGTCGAGTATCTGCGGCCCGTTGACGATCTTCGGCTCGCGTGCGTTCAGCATGGTGCCGATCTGGCGTGCCATCAGAGTCTTGCCCGTGCCGGGCGGTCCGTAGAGCAGGATGCCCTTCACATGCTTGCAGCCCAGCTGCTCGACCAGCTCGGGCGGAAAGACGCGCGAGGCGAACGCACGGCGAAAGATCGCATTGAACTCATTGTCCAAGCCGCCGATGCCCATTTTGCCAAAGTCCCAATCCGGATTGATGATCGACTGGCGCACCACCTTGCCCTTCGACTTGCCCTGCAGATTCAGTGAGCTGTTCTCGGCCTTCTCGAACTGCACCGTCGTGTTGCCCAGAATGCGGCCGAAGCGCACATTGCGCGTGGTCGGCTCCTTGCCCTCGGCCAGGGTCTTCGGATCGATGGCCTCCAGCATTTTGACGGCCAGGCCGAGCAGCTTCTTGTCCTTGAAATTGAAGACCAGCGACTGGCCGACAGTCAAAGCCATGCCAGCGAATTGCATGATGAACTCCTTGGCCATCTGATCCGAGTCATACGGCTCCTGCGAGACGCTACAAGGGGGGTGAAGAGGTTTTTCTGTTTTTTAATATGAGAGGCAGTAGGGTTGACTGTCTTTGAAGCTCCCTCAAGGATGACAAGATCACCGGATCTTCTCTTCAGAACCTTCTTCCCAAACCCTGTTCAAGAAATCTTGGCTAACTGCTGTTTATTAATTTCTCAAGAGATTTTGGCAAACTAGTTTGTCTCTAGCTGGAAACAGAACCTTACTTTATTCAATCTAACCTAACCTAACTTAACTTAACCTAACCTAACATAACCTAACTTAACCTAACATAACCTAACTTAACCTAACAGCTTTAAGCTTTTAAATATCTAAATTGATGTTACCTAACCTAACCCTATTTTTACAGGCAAAACTACACACACACACACACATACACAAACACAAAGGGAAAATATGCGCTCCTTTAGGAAAAATCAGTTTTGAGTTTAGGGTTCAATCACTGTGATCCAAGCTAAGCCCACTTTATCTATTGGAATCTTACCCCATGCCCCCTCGGGATCCCAGCCTAACCCGATTGTGGGTAAACTAACTCCACTTTTCTATATATATATTTTTCAGACTAATACTTACGTCTTCTTTTGCAGAAAATCGGTTTCAAAGGAGACATTTGTAATGACATCGGAGTTGGCATCGAATCGATAGGGTCGCACCTCCAGCTCCTGGTTAATGGAGAGCATCGCCCATTTGCGCTGCACCAGAGAGAAGCCCACATAGCCTCTGGGCACCTCCATGGTCTTCTCCAGTGCGAAGATAAAGTGTTGTCCAGCTGCGGGCGAAATGTCCGCATACCTGAAAGGGATTCAAAAATAATAATAATGATGAGGAGCTGGAGCTGAAGTAGTTGCTGCAGTTCGTCCATTTGGCATACTTGACATCGTCGGGAAAATCGCCGACGTTCACAATGGCGCGATTCGTCAAGGACAGCTCGTCCGTGGGACATTTGGTGGCCTTCAAGCGCTGCAATTACCGTTAAATTTGAGTATTTATGTATTGCTTTATTAATATGCGTGGGAGCTCACATAAGACATGGCTGCTGCTGCTTCTTCTTGCCTGATTATGTAGCCTGTCTGTGTGTGTGTGTGAGCTTGTGGAGTGGGGGTTGTTTCTGTTTACAGCTTCAGCCTCAGCCTCAAGCCCAGCTATTATCGATTCGCGGCGATTCGCAATTTCTGCTTTTTTTCGGCGTTTTTATTTTTTGGCTTTGGCTCTGCTGCGCCTATTTGACACTTACGGCAATTTCACAATTTTTTCTAATTGTTAACACTTAACACTTTATGAATTTTGATAAAGTTGCATTTCTTTTGCAGCTGTAGCACCACAATTCACAGCTTGACTTTCATTGATTTCTGCAGAACATCGAAATTTTTCGCTGCGCAGCTTAAAAAATGCGCGCGCGCACAGCGCTGCCAGCGCTGTTAAGGAACTGCAGCAAGTTGGCAGCCCGGCGACGCATATTTGAGCAGCAGCTGTTAAGCTCGTTAGCGTTAACAGCTGTTATTAGTCACTTAGCAGCGCGAGCATGCGGCGTTATTATCAGCAGAGACGTCATACGTTGCGGTTGATTTGCGGGAAAGCGCGCGTGCATTCGTTTCGATTTTGATCGAGAAACGGTTTCTTTTTGGTTTTGCAAAATTCGTGTGTATTTTTTTGTTGTTTGTCCAGTGATTTGATAAGCATTATCAGTGCCGTGTGTTATGAAACAACAACAAAATGAGTTAAATCTTCATTTTTTCTATTATAACACATTTTGTAATTTACACTTCTTTGCGCGGCGACTGGCAAAAAGGTCAAGCGAAGCAGCTGAACAAAACAAAACAAAAAAATTTTAACAACAACAAGTGCAGCATCGTAGAAACAGTAGCAACAACAACAACAACAACTACTTTGTAGGCTACCTGTTGAGCATAGCGCCGAAGTCGCAATCGCAGTCGCAGTCGCGGTCGCAGCCAACGTCGCTGTCGCTAATAGACTGGCTTAAGCTGAAGGTTAAGAGCGATTTGCAAGTGTCCGTTGCATGTCGTTAACAGTTGTATTGTTGTTGTAATTGTTGTTGTAGCCGCGCATCAAGTATAACAGCAACAAAAATGACAGTGCCGTGCATTTCGCCGCGTTCAAACCACGGCGAGAGTCGAATTCATATGGCGCCCCACGTCCTGCTCGGCATCTTTTTCGCCGCGACCGCCGTCTCGTGCTTCAATCTGGAGCAGAGGCAGCCGCTGATCAAGTACGGGCATCCCAACTCGAATTTCGGCTATTCGCTGGCCACGCACACTATCGGCGAATATAATTGGCCCAATAACACAAAATGGTAAGCGTTCAAGTTAAAGATAGATAGCCAAACAACTTTATTTCAACCGGTTTCTGTTTTGTTTCGTATTGTTTTTACTAATTATTCGCTCGGGCAATATTGTCGGAAGCGCCGGAAGGGTAAAAAGTTCCTAAGGGGCAAATGGGAAACAAAATATCGAATTAGGCAAAGACATGTTATAAGCAGAGAGATCGTATGTAGTTCAAGAAAAGGAGAAACGCGTTAGAGTTATCTAGTCAGAAGTTCCCGACTAGCGGATACCCTGCACTTCTCTCTCTAACCTCTCTTTTTCTCTATCTATCTCTCTCTCTGTTTCAGAATGTTTTACTTTTTAGACAACTTCTCCGTTCTTCAGAAAATTAAAAAAAAAAACGCATTCTTGGAGGAGTCTTCCACTTTTGGTATATATATACTTTTTGCCACATTCAAGCTCTGATAAAATTCAGACAGAGGACTTCTATATCATATAGCTGTCATAGGAAAAATCCGTCGGAAAGTAGTTTCTTGGAATTCTTTTTGGTTTTTCAAGATATTTGAATCAAACTCGAAATTTGTAGGTTTCACTATGCTCCTTTCAAATTCTTATCAACATCGTACTATAATATTATATAGGGCAATAGGCAAGGATCGTTCGAAAATTAAGTTCTTGTGAGAAAAACATGTTTGTTTTTAAGATCAAATCTTATCTATGTCGGACCCCTATATCATATAGCTGCCATAGGAACCATCGGTCGAAAAGTAGGTTCTTGTATGGAATACTTTTTGGTTTTTCAAGATATTTGAATCAAACTCGAAATTTTTCTTTGGCCCTGCTCTCTCTTCTCTCCCTCTCTCTATCTCTCTCTCCCCCTCTCTCCCTCTCTCTCTCCCTCCCTCTCTCTCTCTCCCTTTATTGCTTACCTTAATTGACTGACATTGATTATTATTAATGCAACACTTTGCAAAATACAACAAATTCCTTTTGATGCCAATCACAAGAGCAAAAAAAAAAAAAACCGAAAAAATATATAAAAATAAATAAAAAACGTGTTTGCCTTTTGTGCAATGCATTTGTTGTTATTTTTGTTGTTGTTGTTAATGTGCGAAACTTGTTTGAGATTTAGTTGATAGTTGTCGTTGTCGTTGTCGTTGGACACTTCGATTACCATATAATATAATAATAATAATAAAAACGAATATTGATTATTTATAAAGATGATGCTACACACACAAACCTAGAGAGAGAGAGAGAGAGGGAGGGAGAGATCTTTCGGCATGTGCTTTCCATTAACAAACGAATGAGAAACAAGAAACGAGAAGATGGAGAACTTTTCGATGGCCATTTAGTTAAGATCGTATAACTAATTGAATACATCTGCAAAATAGAACAAACGAAAAATATAATCTAGAGAAAGTTATGAAAAATGATCGAATGTTCTATCTATCTATCTATCTATCTTTTGTTTCTCAAGTGTCCGCGAGTTCTTAACTAATTTCATGCAAATTTCATTCAAATCCATTTGCAGATTAAAAGATTCTCCAGAAGAGGCAAACTCTTCAGATCGAGCATCTAATTGCATATTTCTTTAGATCTAGTTTTTTTCTTCTTTTCTTTTTCGTTTTTCATGCGAAAGACATGAATTGAAATATTTGCGAGTCTGAATCTAGAAAATATAAGATAATAAATCAATAAATTTTGATATTTCTTTTATAGTATATTTCTCAAAGAGTACCAGGTTCTGGAACTATTCTTTATCATCTTCAAATGATCTTCTGAGGAAATTTAATCAAAACTTTTTCTTATCGTATCTAGTGAGGTTTCTCCATGCAAAAGTTCTGCATGGCAATGAAAGGTTATCTATGTATTCCGGAAATCGGAGAAAAAAGAACTTCATGTTTATTGAAAGTAAGCTTGTGTATCATCATTTCCGGATATGTTAAAGGTGACTTATTCCAGCTGGGCACATTACGACAACAAAAAAGGGTTTATTTATCTGCGTTTCGCGAAAATCACATTTATCGGCATTATCTTTCGGAACAACCCTTTTGGCTGCAGTTCGGGCGTTTGTTCGCAATAACATTTAAAATATTCGACTATATCTCATGTGTATTTAGGCTACAGCTGTGGCCAGACCCCGGCCCGGTTCCCGGTTCCCGTCCCCGACCCGGTCACCGTCCTCGACCCAGTCCCAGCGCCCAGATAGGACTGAATGAATATTTGCATTTTCAGATATTTCAACAATATATTTCACTGTTTATCGTTGTTTCTCATTCGATTTCCTTGTTTATTTTATAATACCCTGTACGCAGTGCAAATGGGTTGAACAGAGAGCAGCATACTCTGTATGCAGACAGTTGAAAGTCTCTTCGCATCGATAAACTCTAGAAATCTTAAGAGTGTATAGTTTACAAATCGAAAGTTTCTATATTTCTCTGCATTGTAGAACAATATCTGATTATATCGATACACAATAGATATTCATTTTAGAATATACCGATAAATAATCGATCTTTATAGATATATTCTAGAAATTAGAGAACAATTAAATGAAAATCGTTTCGACGGGTTTTTTTTTATGAATAACTCGATGATTATGAGATTAAGGCACTCCGAATTTGGTATTTGTGCTCTATAGTATAGTTTACTTTTTTGATAACTCCAACCTTTACGACCACCCCCCCTTCCCCCTCCCCCTTGCTTGCTGACCGAAATGAAGTCTTCTTCAGGAGTTTTCTTCCCATTTTCTGAGGTTTCAATCAAGAAGAAGAGGGTACTGGTAGAAGGCTGCAGGGTATCTGCAAGTCGGGCACACTCGATTTTATTTTTGTTATTTTTTTCCGCATTCGTTTTACAACGAACGGTTTTGTTTTTTGTTTTCATTTTATTTACAAACTTATCTCCTCGCTGTGTGTGTTTATTTTTTGCCAGTTGATAAGGAAATATGTGTCGAGGGTCACAGGAAGACTCCGAAATCTCATGCGACTGCAATTGTAGATATATGCATATATATATATTATTATTATTTCTATATAAAATCATAATTTGCATAGTAAACTGATGTGCAATAATCTGCATGAGCCTATGTATAATAGCTAACCGATTAGTTAAATCATCATGTTAAGGCTGATGTTAATCGTGCTTGTAATTTGGCCTGAAGCTAGCCCGTCTGTGCACTTAAAATGGCAACAACAACAATGCGAATAACTGTGACCGTGTTCGTATCCGCAGCAATTGTCTGTCTGGCGTACGCCCAGTTCGCAATGCCCATGCCATAGTTGGCAGACAAATCGGAGCCAACCGCAATGCCAATAAAATGACAAACATCAGAAACATGTATCCATCAAATGCCATTGAAACGAAGCTGGGATACGCTCACCAAGCACAAGCGGGCATAAGAGAAAGATGTGAAAATTAAAAGTTTCCCTTCCATCCCTATCAATTTCTCTTTTTATGTCTCTTTCGTAAACGTTGCACTGGCTGCGCTGTGTTCCTTAAGTATTGTATAGACAAGGTAAAATGTAATCGTAAAGTAAAATTAAAGAGTTTGTGACTTTCTTTAATTCCCTTTTCACGCCATATTCGTAAACGTTTCATCTTTCATTTCTTTTATCTTCTAAAAAAACCGTAATTTTGCATTCGTAAACGTTTTACTGGCTTATTTCGTAAACGTTTTACTGGCTGCGCTTTATTATTGCGTTTTTTCATAATTGATTTGTCAATTTCCTTCTGCCGAAGCTAAGCAGGGTTAACAGCAAGCCAATATACTCCTTAAAGTTAGGGCATACAAATAGAAAATCAATGCAAAAGTATTGCAGGGGCTTGGGGGAAAGCAATCCAAGACGTCTTATGGCTTATGGTGCCATAAAAATATGTATTACAAGAGCAATGTATCCACGTATTTCTGTTGTTGTTGTGTTGCTGTTGTTGTCGTCGCCATTCAGTCTGAGGAAGTTCGTTTCGTGGAAGTCACTTGTCCACTTTTGGGTGGCAGTGGGTCAAAGCAATTAGGTTGCTTCTGCACAGTGTCCCGTATAGACTATGGCTTAGAGCTAACTAAAGCCGGCCAGACTTGATTCCATTTCCGTTGAACATGAATGTCTGACAATTCACTGAGACTCGCAAATATTTTATAAGAAATATTTAGAAATATGTGTGTAAAGCTTTGCCTTTGAAGCGCACGTTGGCGAAAAGGCTTTATTTGAGGGAGCTTCAAAGCGCAGCTAGCATTTGAAAGCTTTTAATCATGAGTTTTAGGAAAAATCAAGGGCTTTAAAGCTGCTTGGGCGACTTCAATTAAAGCACATGTACAAATATAGAAGCTTTAAAGCTGCATCGAATATTTTAAAGCTTTAAATCCTGTTTTGTAAGCAAAAACAAGAGCTTTAAAGCTGCATAAGCACTTTATACCGAAGCACATGCTCGAGAATGAGAGCTTTTAAGAGCAGCTCGTAAAATGCTAGTTTTTAACAGATTATATTACGCTGAAACATGAGCTTTAAGCTTAAAAGCTTTACGAAGGAATTTAAGCATAGGCATTATTGAGTATTGACAATCATGTTGTATATACTCAATAAGTTGTGGCAAATGCGAAAGTAATCAGAAGCTGAAAGCTGAGTTAGCTGAGCCTAAATGTAAGAATAAATTAACAACAAAAGCTTAAGGACGCTTTCACCTGTCCAGAATTAATGTGCAATATTATTGATAAAAGTATTTAAGATCATTTAAGCTTAAAAGCTTGACACCTGCGGCGAAAGCTCTGCGCAGTGTTGCCAGACTTTTGTGCGGATTGCAAAGAATTACAAGCAGCTTAGAGGAAACTGAAACCAAAGCTCCTTCGAAAGACATTTGGGAATGCCAAAATGCCAAAATGCCAAATACCTTTCACATGACACACTTTTGTTTAGCTGGGATTGTTAAGTGTCTATAAGCAAATATGTGACCAATTTATTGGTCCTTCTTTAACACGAACTCGACATGTGTTTCATCTGGCTGCTGGTCGTGCATTTATGATTAGGCTCCGGGTCCAGTCGACGTTCGGCCTCTGATTGCATTTGTCATGCAGCTCACACAGCAGCTGCAACAACAACAACAACAACAACAATAATAATAATGTTAACAGCCATAAAGCCGCGATGTGACGGCTTTTGGCCATGATCAAGGCTAAGCGCATAAGAAAACACGCTAGAACAGCTAAGTACGACAGGCCGAAGATGAAATACTCTTGCATATACCCTGTAAACATAAGCGCTTATTTCAGATCAAATTACTAATACTATATGTTATTATATGTTATGTTATGTTGAGTTGAGTTGGGTTAAGTCAACTTATCTGACATCTGGACATTTTATATTATATACGCTATATTCATATGGAATCATCTCCATATTCATATCCATATTCATTCCCATATCCATATCCATATTTATATCCATATTCATATCCCATTCAGCCATAGACTGTCAGGAGCTTGCTGAACTGCCAAGTTTCATCAAATTCAAATTCGAAAAACAAAAAGGATTTTTAGACAAGAGCCCAATCTATACTGGGCACTAGCCAGAGTCGACAAATGCTGTACCTAACTTAACTTTCTGCAATAAAAAGTAGATCGAGCATATATATTTAGCTTACGGTTCTTCCAGTAAGCCTTCACACTTTTCATTCCGCAATCTGAATACCCTTTGTTAGGGCATTGAGTGAAGCGTATTAAGCAGGGAAAAACCACCCAAAAACGAAAAACTCACAAATTGGCTGGCGGCTTTTGTTAAGCGACCGACGACGGCAATCAAAAAGCCATTCACACGTTCTCGAATTTCCGATGAATTTCAGTGCTTCTACCCGAACCCGTCTCAGTTACAATTTTGATTTCAGTTCTAGTTCCAGTTCCAGTGCCAGTTCCTTAGTTCGCAGCGTGTCGTGCAATGTGCAGTTGGCTTTTTGATTTGCTGACAAACGGATGTCATGTACGTCATGTTAACCCCGTCCGTCCCACCGACTCGACTGTCAGTCCGTCCGTCCGTCTCCGCTGTCCACTTGAACGTGCGCTTCACGCGCTCTGTGCGGTCGTCCAAAGAACGAACGCAGTCGGCATTTCATTCTTCTTTCATATGCGACAGTCACGCGTGCGAAACGTGTGAAAGGCTTTTGAGCTTTCGTGTTTCGATGCGGAGAGCTTTTGAGTGTAGGGAAAAGTATGCTGTGCAATATCGTGAAAGCAGCGGACTGTGCGCAGAGTTTCCTGAGTCGAAAGAATTTATAGAAAGCTTTTGTACGATCGCAACTAAAATGAGCTTTCAACTATGAACTTTTAAATTAATAATTAAAGGAACTGTTTATTTTATTTGCCCAATTTCACGGGAAGAATCGGTTTGTTAATCCCAGCTTCAAGTTTTAGCTGTAAGCCTGCATCGAACTTTTACAAAAAGCTTTCGCCAATTATTTAAATTCAAAGTGAAAGCTTCCTTTGACTTTTAAGTGGCAAAGCTAGAATAAAATCCTTGAGCGATCGACTGTCATGAACCAGCTTGGGTAGTAAGCTTGTGCTTTGATTAAGTTCTGAGTACGCTTAGCTTTTCGGGTCACAGAAAGCCTTCAATTGTTTCGTAAGTCATGCGAAATTCTACTATGCAAAGCGTGCTTTATACGTGAGCAATGTGTGAACTTGTGAGCAAGGCTTGAGCTTTCACTCACGCGTTTCGTATTCGGTAAAAGCTTTGTGAATCACTCGTGGAAAAACCGTGAATTGAGACGTGTGCGTTTAGTATTATTATTGACTGTTTTGTTGTTGTGGGAACCTCTACTTGGCATATCTTGTAATTTTCTAGAGTGCTTACTGCAGAAACCTTTGATGTTTTTCACATTGTTCTTGTTGCTTTCCATTGCATTTCAGTTCAAATTAGTTTGTTTTCATTTTCTTTGTCGCCCATTTGCTTTGTAAATGAGTTGTGTTGCTCGCAATGCAAATAAACAAATGCAAATCACGTTCAGGTGCTCCGAACACTCTTTTTTTTCGCACCTATTAATGCCCTGTTGCTTGTGGCTGGCAAAGGCTGGCAACGACTTTGTAAAATCGATAAATATCGATTTTGATTAAGATAATGAGAGCTAAATGCATGAAGCTTTTCATGTAGGCTCCCGTAAGGAATATACAGATAAGAAATATTTCAATTTGAATATCTTTGCCCAAAATAGAGAGTTCTCTTCGCTTGAATACCCTCAAAATTGGATGTCGATAGCAGTTTAGGATCTGCAGTTCCTCAAAAGTGCAATTCCCATCACATCAATTGCAACTTCTAGGGTATCAGCTAGTCAGCATGTTTGCTCTTGTTGTTGCTTTCGATATATCAAATTGTTCAATGTTATTGAATAACACACACGCGATACCACGTGCAGCTCTCGACGCTCCATATGGAATCTGAATGGGCCGAATGGGCCGAACGGGCTTTAATTATTATTTTCCGCGCCTTAACCTAAGGTAAATATTTGTAAACAAATCAACGTGAATATGTTAAAAATGTGATTCACATTCACGTACTATAAAGCTTTGTACACTGACGAGTGCCAGGCAGGCAGGCAGGCAGGTTATCTTATCTGGCCCGTAGTTCCTCTAGTTGCCCACAATAAGCATGATATAGGGATAGTTTTAAGAGACTCGTAATAGCTTATCTACGTGTGTGTGTGTGTGTGTGCGTGTGCGTGCGGTGCTTTTAATACCCTGTCTCCATAAAATGTGTGAACTAGAAGCAGGTAGAATTCTGTTGTGGAAATGTATGTACCAGGCAGAAGAAATCTTCAAAGAATTCGCGATCGATTGACTCGTTTTATTTGAACTTTTCGATAACTGCATGCATTTATAACAAATCGATAAGTATCGATTAATAGCATGGATTTATTGAGCATATCTCGTGGGTTCTTAGGACTAGATAAACCACATGAAGGCCTTTGCTTAAAATCGATAAATATCGATTATCAGCCCGCTATCTTTGCATAATATTGTTTATTAGCATCGGTTTTTTGAGCGTATATCAAAGATTTTTAGAGACAGATGTTTAAAATCGATAAGTCCTCGATCTTTGTTTGACTGCGAGATATTCGCAGCATAATATACTTATATTTTCTTTTCGATAACTATTGCCACTTCATTTACATCGATAACTATCGAATGTCAGTAGTTATTGTAATTGCAAATATATTTTATAATTTTATGTTTATCAAATTATAATTAACCAAAATTATCAATATACATACTTAAATGTCAATTGAGCAGAGGGCCAAATGTCAATTGAAAGCTGCTAACAGGGTATCACTTAGTCGGGCAGCAGCGTTCTTTCTTGTTCTTCTTTTGGCTTTTAGCTAAATGTACGCCCTGTCGGACACATGTTAAATTTATTTTATATATTTGTATACATATATATTTTGGTTTTTTTTTTGTTTTTGGCTGAATATGATAGTTCTTATGGGTTCTTTGCTCTGAAAGTGCGCCAAAATGTTTCGCCGAAAATGAGGTCAACAGACGCCAAATAGTCGCAGCCGGGGCAATAGTTGGAACTGTGGCCGGGGTGGGGTGGAGGGGGGGTGCTTAATGGTTATTGTTGTTGTTGTTGTTGTTGTTCCCAACTGGGGCGAGCCGTCGTACATGATAGAATAGTAGGCCTCTATTCGTATTTTATTGGATATTCCGTCTGTATTCCACATGCAAAATACTTGTTTTTTTGTTCTCTCTAGTTGTTTTTTTTTTTGGCGTGCCCAGCTCCACCCGAAAAGACGCCGAGAGACATAAACAAATGAGATATACGACACACGCATTACAGCAGAAAAGAAAGAAATAACGTAACGTATACTAGACAAGGAAATGCCCAGACAAACACTTGGCAGATATCTATTATACGCAATGCTACAGTGAAACCAAGCTAAAATGTACGCCAGGCCTTCTTTCGTTTGCGGAAATCTAAACTACAAAACTTTCCACATTTCCTGTCTTAAAATGATCTTTAATATTGAAATAATTGATACAAAATTGAATTTAGTGGGGTTTTGCACTTTCCAATGAACTGAGGGTACAGTAAAGATCAGATAGAGCTATAGGATCTTAAAATTGAAAAATATATATTTATAAGGGTTAAAGCAAGGGAAATCCTGTAGCTGCTGCCTTTCTTAGGGTATGTCTACTTCAATCATATAGAAAATAGTACGAACTATGTTAAAAATGGCATATCTGTTAATCAACAGCACTGCAAAGCTAACATTGCTAACATTGCCCATTTCAACATATTCTCTATAATTCCCAACTAGTTCAAGCGCAGAGTACAATAACTTCTAGATGCTTGATCTTGTGCTGGCATTTTAGGCAAGCTAGATTGTAGCATTTGCTGCCTCATAAACATGCGTGAAAATTCAATTGATTTTTGTTGCTTGTTGTGGGGGATGGGGGAGAGGGGGAGGGCGGTAATGGGAGGGTGGGTTAGGCTGGTACCGAGGGCGTGCAGCTGGAAAGAAGAAAAACGAAAAGGAGGCGTGCGTATTTATAGCGCTAGGAAAATTGCCCATCTTTTCATTTTTTTTCCCAGACTCGCTGTGAACTGTACTAGGCGTGTGTGTGTGTGAGAGAGTGTGTGTGTGTGTGTGTCAGCCAAAACAGCAAACAGAGTGTTGCAAAGCGTTTACATACTTGCCTAGCAGCTGTCGAGTGTTGAATGTATCTGAAAGATACAAAACAACAGAGACAAAGATCGCAACATAATTTTTGTAAAACGTTTCATGGCTAAGCGAGTCGCAGGTAAGTGCCACGGGGGCAGGCCCCCGGGGGGGCACTTGTGTGCACTAATGATCATCGCCGGAGCCGGAGAGAGCGGCACAGGCACAGGCAGATCCACTCAGGCGGAGCGTGAAGAGTGCCTCAAGAGTAAAGTCGTTGGCTCCAGCAGCGAGGTGCGAGGCAAGCGGCAATGTGTGGGCGTTATGATTTATTGCCAATTGCGATGAGGCAGCGACTGCGACTGCGGCCGCGGCTGCCAGCTAAGGTTGAAGTTTGTGGCATCAAAGATGCAATAGCAACAGCAACAACAACAACTGCGCGTGGCTCATTCATCAGCGTTTTGTTGAACGCGTGTGGGCATTACCACCCTGCCACTGCCCCCGCACCTTAACTTACCCCCACATCCCCCCTATTGCCCTGTTGCCCCTTGCCAAATCAAAGCTCTGTCACGTTGCGGCCCACGCAATCAATTCGCTGCGATTGTCGCGTTGCTGCGACGAGCTTTCAACTGCTGCCTTTGCTTCTTCAACCCACAAAATACAACAACAACAAAAATGTTAAAAAAATTATATATCGATAAATCAATAAGCGAAAATGCAACCGTGGCTGCCGTTACGGCTAATCTCAGTGCCTGACAAATTGTCCGCAGGCTAAGCAAAATAAAACAAGTCGCGCGAGCTGTTGTTTCAAGTGCACGACCTGCAGATGCCCTGTGCCCAGATTCGAACTGCCCTTGTATCAATCAGTCTAGCTCTTAGGAATAGGGTCATCAGTTTATCCGTCCGTCAGTCAATCATTTAATTCGTCCGTTGGTCAGAACAGACAGTCAGTCAGCTAATCAATCAAACGTCTAATCCGTCAGTAAGTAGCTCAGTCAATCATTCAGGAAAGACAGTCAATCAATTAGTCAGTCAGTCAGTCAATCAGTTAATTAGCCAGTAAGTCAAGTCAACCAGTCAGTCAATCAATCAAACCATCAATAAGGCAGTGAGTCAGTCAGTTTGGCTATTAGTCAGTCAATCAGGAAAGACAGTCAATCAATCGGTCAGTCAGTCAGTAAGTCAGTCAATCAGTTAGTAAATAAATCAAACAATCAATCAATCAATCTAGCCAGTCAGTGAGCCAATCTCTCAGTCAATACATTTTCAGTCAGTCAGAGAGTCAGTTCATCAATCAGTTAGTCAGGGCAGACAGTTAATGATTCAATCTGTTTGTCCATCAGTCAATCAATCAGTCAGCTCATCAATCAGTTAGACAAACACTTAACAATTCAAACAGTCAATCAATTTTCAGCTAGTGAGTGAGTCAATCAGTCAGTCGACTAGAGAATTAAATATAACCTTGTTTCATGATAGCTAGAGTTCGTTTTTTATACTAAGTATGCTCTACTTAGTGCACATCCTACAGGGTATTAAAGGTTGTCTGTGCCTGAGACACACCCAAAAGCCAAGTTGCATGCGAAATGCGATGGCAGGAGGCAACCAGTTGGGCAGCAGCAGCAGCAGCAGCTCATCTCACGCAGCATACAACATGTTGCGCCCATGGGCATTAACCCTCGCATTGTTCAGATTTATGGAGCAAATCGTTCAGATTTTCCCCCTGCCCCACACCGTCGCCTTCTGTGCGCCTCGGGGCGTTCGAATTTGTGCGAATGAAACTCGTTACCAAAACAAAAATCCACGACAGTCGACAGTTGATGCTGCTAGTGTGTGTGCGAGTGTGTGTGTGTGTGTGTGTGTGTGTGTGTGTGTGTGTGTGTGTGTGTGTGTGTGTGTGTGTGTGTGTGTAGATCGAAGCTATTGCCAATATGAAAGCCAGGCCAGTTCTCAGTTGTCTTCTCTATAGCCCCTGCCTACCCGCTGGCCCTAACTTATCGGCTTCTTCCTGGCCTTCAGCTTGTCGTAAGCTGAAACTTTGGATTTGTTGCTGTGGTTGTCTCCAGCTTCTATCTCTCTCTCAACTCGGCTTACAGTCATGGCCAAAGCCTCTTGTATTAGCTGTTTTGTTGTTTGTCTGCCTGAATCCGGATCGTGTCGAGCTGGCCTGGCCTGGCCTGGCCTGGTCTGTTGCCCGTGCTGCCTGCCTCTTTTCTAATGAAAATTGACGCCGTGCTGGTAATTTAAGTTGTTTTCGGTTTTTTCGGTTTGGGCTTTCTGTTATTCTACCTCTTGTTCTCTCTCTGCTCCACCTCTCCTTCTCCTTTGCGTTCCCTCGTCGTTGTTGTTGTTGCCGCAATCGAAATATTTTTCTTGTACACATTGCGTGAGATCTCTGGGAATCCGCTGGCATCTATTCCAATTCCTATTGCGGTCGCTAGCAGGCATTTCTGCACTTCCTATAGCACACTGCAAGTTGGAGAGATAGAGATGGGGGAGAGGGATACAAAAAAGATACTGTGGTTTATTTTTTTAAATGTATCTTTAAGATACTCATATTGTTAATGGTTAGCTATCAGAGCTAATGTTGCCTTAAAACACATTCTTTCTATGTACTATCTCTGAAAACCAGGAAACTTTCCGATTGAATAACCTCGTCTTGGCATGCACTTACGTCGCATAAAGTGTCCAGTGTGAACAATTTAGTTCTGTTCGTTGATGCTCAATCAGTCAGTCAATCAATCAGTCAGTGAGTCAATTAATTACTTAGTCAGTCAATCAATCAGTCAGTGAGTCAATTAATTACTTAGTCAGTCAATCAGTTAGCTTGTTAGTTAGGACAAAACGCAATCAGATCAGTTCTTTAACAATCAGTCTTTCAATTAGGCTGTCAGTTAACCTATCAATCGCTCAGTCAATTAGTCAAAGCAAATTCAGTCTGACAATCAATCGTTGCTCAGTTAGTCAACACCAACTCAGTGAATCAATTATTCAGCCAGTCAGTCAATCAATCAGTCGGTCCTTCAGTTAGTTAACACGAATTCAACCAGTTAACCAGTTCGTCAATTAATCAGTCTGTCAATCAATCAGTGAATCAATCAATCAGTCCGTCAGTCAACTAGTAATCAGCTATACAGCCAGCTAGTCAATCGATCAGTCGTTCAGTCAATTCCTCAGTCAATCAATCAATCGCTTAATCAACTAGCCTGATAATCAATCAGTTTGTAAGACCAAGTCAGTCAATCAATCAGTCGCTCAGTCAGCTAGTCAAGACAATTATAATCAATCAATCATGCAGTCAGTCCGTCAATCAAGTGGTCAAGTCAGAACAAAGTACACTCTATATCAGCTAGAGGCTAAACGAGCCAAGTTTTTGCAGACATTCTCGCTGTAGGGTGTCTGTGGGTCGGCTTGGCCATGCTGAACGATTCTTTCTGGTTTCTGGTCAACTTATATTTTCTTAGTTTTGAAGTTCAAACCAATTGATGTACGTGACGCAGGCCAATTGCTTGCTGGCTTTTCACTGATTGACGGCTCTTTCACATAAAGCTCTGAACTTTTCTCTTTTGCTACACGCCCAGCTGCCGTCCCGCACTGCCGCCCCGCACTGCCGCCCCGCTCTGCCGCCTTTGCTTGGGCCATAAATTTGCCACATTTTGAAAGCCACACAAGATTTCTGTGTGTGTGTGTGTGTGTTTGGCGCTTCTCGAGGTGTTTTGTACAACTACCAAAAATTGCTGGGTAATTTTCTCTTGGGTTTTACTGTTGCGTTTTGTCTTGTTTTTCATTCGTTTTTCACGAGCTGAAAATAATCTTTACACCCAGAAGTGAAAAGCGACAACAACAACAACAACAACAACAACTTAACATGCAACTGTGAGATTTTTCGTGGCTCGTTTATTTATTATGATTATTTATTTTGTTTTACTTGAGTTGCATGCCGCTTATGTTGCTGCCACAGATGTTGGCAATTGGGCCTTAGTTTTTCGTTGCAACATCTGTGTACGTGTGTCTATGTCTCTCTCTCTCTGTGTGTGTGTGTGTGTCCACATGGCTTTGCTTTTCTCTCTGCAGATTGATTAGCTGCGTTCAAGTTTCTCGATGCACATTTGGCTGCTGCTGCTGCTTCTTCTTCTTTTTGTTGTATTTGTTACAAAAGTTCAACAAACGCTGGCTGCAGCTGCGCCACGCCCACCTTTCATATGCCGCATTTTGTTTGCTTTTGTGCCTGAGCAAACTGGGCTGCCCTGCCCCTGCCCCCCTGCCCTGCCACGGCCACGCATCGTGCAACACACGTGTGGCAGCATTTTTGGGCGTTTGGCAATGCAAGAAATCCTGTCGAAAATTTGCTAGGCTGTCGCCGGCGCAGCTGCCACACCTACCACGCCCAAAACGCCCATGCAGCTGCAGTTGCAAGTGGGTGTTGCATGTGCCCCAACCCAAACCCAAACCCAAACCCAACTCGGCGTCGCAATCGCACTTATGACGAATTTTGAGCTGTGCAACGGGCCGTGGCAAGCGGCTGCGTGTGGGCGCCACAAATCGACAACAACAAAAAAAGAGGCAAACGCGGCTTGCTGCAACACGGCCAAAGGTGCTGGCGATGTCGACACAACTCATGATAAGAATTGAGTTCCACACAAACACACACATGTGCGGCGGGGCAGGCGACATTGATGTTGACAAACTTGCGGCGCGACGCGGCAAGCGGCAACAACAACAACAACTGACAACAACAACAACTGACAACAACTCACAACAACTCGTTTCGCTTTAGCTCCAGTTTATGAACTGTATTAGTCGCCGACCTGCAGCACTCTCTATACAATATCATTTTTAGCTGCGATACCCTTACTTAAGTCAAAGCGTTTCACTATATAATACTATAATAATAAATATATATATAATTGATATCATATAGACGCCCTTCAGTTTATCAGCGAACTCTGAGAATAGATTATAATTATTGTAGTTACATCTCCTATCCCAGGAAGTATATATATGTATTCAAGCTCAGCATGAACAACCGAGTTGATATAGTCGAGTCCGTCTGGTCCGTCTCTCGGCTGCCAGGCCGTATATATGTATGTCGGAACCAGCCGGATCGGGCTACTATATCATATAGAAAGGTTTGGTCGCAAAATGGCTTCTTGTATGCCAAACTTGTTTGTTTATCGAGCTATCCTAAACAAACTTGGCATTTATAGACTTCACTATGCTTCTCGTATTAATATCGGGCCACTATATCATATAGTTGTCATAGGAAAGATCGGTCGTAGGTCGAAAGTGGATTTCTGAATGGATAACTTTTCAGCTTATCAAGCTATCTTGACCAAACCTTTCATATACTATTCAAACTAGGCTGAGCCAAATCTTATCAAGATCGCATCTATATATCATATGGTTCCAGAGGAAAATCTGTTTTTTTGTATGGCAAAATATTCTGGTTTTCCGAAAGATATTCTCATCATAAATGAGCTTCACAATTCTTACAGATCTCCACAGCCGCAAGGCAAATGTCCGCAAGGGCATTGAATCTTCGGCTTGCTGAAGATAAGCTTATTTTATCTTTGTTGTTTTTCGGTTCATTTTCCAGGTAGGCCACTGCAACAACATGGGCAAACAATTGATGGCGATGGAGTTTATCTGGCAACAACCCAATGTTTGTCATTGTTGTTGTAGCTCTTCTTGTTGTTGTTGTTGTTGTTGTAGCTGTTGCTATTGTTTGCCCAGCCACGCGGCGGCCGCTTGGCACCGGAATAAAAACCAACAACAATATCTCCCCCGTGGGCTCAGTTGATAAGTTCTTTTTTTATTTTATTTCAATTTTTTCTTTTTTTTTTTTTGTGGGGCGTTGTGAGCCTTTAATTTGGGGGGCGTTAAGATTGGGGGCGTTTGCTAGCGTTATGTTTTAAGCACAGATGGGTGTGAACTAGTTCACCTTTTTTGTTTTATTATCGCAAGCCTCTTTGTTGCGAACTAGATCAGCTTTCAATTGGACTGGACTCTGTGAACTGTGTGAAGCTGTTCATGGACTATTTTAGAGTATAACGCAGTCGGCCGAAATATGCCTGCCTGCTTGAAGGTGAACTAGTTCATGTGACAAAACGAACCAGTAAAGCTGTTAGTTCGTCTTAGGACAGTTTTCTGCTTTTAGGAGTGCTTTATTCTTATGCGAACTAGTTCATAAATGCTTTAAGTTCGGTTCATGCCGTTAGCAGTGTGTTATTCTTTTAAGAACTAGTTCATAGGTAGAACAAGTCGAGTGAATCAGTTCAGTTGTTGGTTAACTTATCATTTTGCTTGCTATTTACATTGCGAACTAGTTTATATGACAAGTTAACTAGCTTATCTTCCAAGTGAACTGGTTCCCCTTAAATCTTTTGTAAATTTGTTAATTGTTAATTTGTCCAGCGAACTAGCTCATTAGCTAACGTGACGTGAACCAGCTGCAAGTGCTTAAAATAAACGATCTACCACTTGACTCTCTCAAACAAAGCTCTACTCAATGTTTCTCTTTGTGTCGCCTTCTCAAACGTTTTACTGGCTATCGGCTAACGAATGCCAAACTCTTTCAAATGAACCATAATGAATCAGTTGAGGAGCCAAGAGCCAAAATTAATAACGGTTATTAAATTTCGGTACGCTCTTTAATCGTATATCTAGGCAGAGACCCGGGACCCGAAACCAGAGACCATTCAATTAGCATAATTGCGACGTGGAGCTGGAGGGGCTACTGTGCGGCGGCTCGTCAGTGTTCGAGTGGGTGTCAGTTGGAGTCGTGGCCGGGGCTGTGTGTGTGCTTCGTGTTTGACTGACGCCAAGTCTCCAAATTTATGAGCCAGCGAGAATGTTGACATCAAAGTCGTTGACTTTTTTTTTTTTTTTTTGGTTTTAGTCATTTTTATGCCAGTGGAAATGGCCAAAACAGGGTATACACAGGGTAATCGAGCTCATAAAGTGCACATATTCCTGATCGGGAGGACGAACCTCAGTTCGATCTCTGTCTCTAACTACAAAAGCAACATGCTTGATGATTGAAATATACTTCTGTATTATTTGCAGAACAAGTTTATCAGTTTCTCTTCGATAACTTCACTTATTTTGTATAATATCGATAAATATCGATTTTGAGAAACAGTTTTTCTGGCAAACCTCGAGGACTATGAGAGCTGGATACAGCAAACTTGGTATACGGATTCTCGTGTAGTATATACAGACGAAAAATATTCCATTTTATGGATAACTTAAACCGTGCTCCCTGAAATTGCAAAAAATAAGGTACAGCCTTGCGCTTTGCTATGCACACTCTTTTATATGCCAACTTTGAGCCCTGAACTTTTCATAAAGATCCGACTACAAACAACGAAGTTAACAAAGGCTGGCTTTGGGGTATTTGCTAGTCGGGCATTCCCGTCCGGCGGCACTTTAGCTCGTTTTGTTAATCATGCAGCTGGAAAAGCTTGCTTTAAGTATTTCGTCGGCTTTTCTGTCTCTCTCGCTCTTTCGCTATATTTGTATTATTTGGGTGTAATTAAAAAGCAAATCACGTTTTCATTTTATGATCTTTTTTTTCTTCTTCACTATGGATTTTTCTTGTGCGTAGGCAGCGCCGCTTTCGTTTCGTTTCGTTTCGGTTCGTTTCGTTTCGTTTCGTTTTGGATTTCGATTGGCAGTGAAAGTGAGGCTTACCCGGATCCCACACGGTATCCGAGCGGTTCTCATTTCTTTTTTCTATCCACAAACTGTTCACACATTTTTCATTTGTATTTCCGCCCTGCGGCTTAATTAATTCTCGTACTGGCCGATTTGGGGGATTTGCATGCAAACGCATCGGATCGTATCGAATTGTCGAGAATTATGTCACATAGTTGTGGGGCCACGCCCCCGTTCTCTCACTTAGTTCAGCTCTTTTGGCAGTTCTCTGTCTGTGCCCAATTAATTGGCAACGCTTCGTTGGGCGTTGAATTTTTGGGGTTTTGTCAAAATAATTGTTTATCATCGAAATGGTAAAAAGTCATCAAAAACTAAATGCGTCTCCAATTTGCTAGCCTTGTTTTAATTTTTTTCTCCCAGTTTTACTGTCTTTTTTGTTGTTGTTGTTGTTGCAAATTGCGAACCGCTTTTAACGACTTCCTGAGGGCGTTCCAATTAAGATGCTTGAACGCTTACCAAAACGAAACTGGTTCAGCATGGAAAAGCTGAGTGTGAAAGAGTTTTCTTTCAGTTCACAGAGAAAACTTGAACAAATGTTGCTTCCACGTCGTGTCGAAGTGTGGCAAACAAATTGGCCATAAAAAGTATTTGGAAGAGTCTAATTTGTAGCTAACCAGTCAGCTTATATTGAGAAAAGCGATAGCAAGTTTCATGAGGGAAATAATGAACTAGTTCCTTAACTGAATGTTTTTTGATTCGGTTCAAAGTGCAAGGCCAAGCGCTTGTCTGTATTCCACATCTATAAACCCTGCTTTTATTATACTTAATCAATCCAGTTTAATGTTAAGTTTACGTTTAGTAAAAATTTCGAACTGGTTCCGCTCAAAACTGGTTCGCAGTCTCGTTTTCAAAGCAAGTCTAGCTTTTGCATCAAGAATTCAAAGACATTAGCTAAAAATGACATCCAATTGTGCGCTAAATAGCTAAATATCTAATGTGGCGCTCAACGTGGGACATGCTTAAATTATAAAATATCTTCAAATAGTTGCCAATTTGGCGTCCACTTTAATGCAAATTTCGTATAAGGATTCTTAACAAACTAGCCGAATATTTCACTTGAAATTGCGCACCAAAGAGCTAAATATTTAATGTGGCACCAAACGTGGGCACATGCTAAAGTAAAAGCGCAACATTTGAGCTAGATCTGGGGCTTACAAATTGAAAATGGGTAAGCTATAGATAAGAGATGAGACTTAAATAGCTTTTGGTTTGTATTGTGAGTCACACGCCCATCTTCACTCGATATATCCTTGACGCATTCAAGCAATTGCGTTGCTGATTCACTCGGCCGTGTCGGTTCCATTGATTGCCAACAATAATTAGAGCAATTGGCAAAGTACCAGCAGGAGGCGTTAACCATATATCATATGCCATTTACATGGCAGCCCGCCCACAGCCCTCTCCCAGTACGACCCAATTATTGGCGCTGGCTGCACCCACACGTCTGGCAGGCTACCGGCTGCCTGGTAGCTCACCCGCTGGCTGGCAATTAATAAGCCGCCAGTTCAAATGCATTCGCAATCTAAATACAAAAAAAAAAAAATACGCATACGCCTTGTTGCTGTTTGTTTCTTTTCGGGGCAGGCGCTATTAAAATTTGTTTTTACACCAAATATTGTAATTTGGCCAAAATGTTGTAATGGCAAATGGTCTGGGGCATATTTTGCGCGCATTCTTTAGAACTTGTTTTTGGCCTTTCAGCTATTGGAACCAAAGCGGTTCCGCGCACAACTGAACGCCGCCAACCTGCCAGCTGGACAGTCGAGTTTGCTGCCCACGCGCTTGGCTTAAGCCTGCTTTTTATACCCTGTATCCATTTCGGAAATGCAAATGAATGTGATAGATAGCGGAGACAGCTCTGAGTCCATAAATCATACATAAATATATTTCGGGGTCTTGCAAAAGAATTCTGTTTCATTTTTCTCACGAACGATAAATATCGATTTACAGCTCGAGTGTTGGGAACATGCCTTATAGGCTAGAAGATGTGGAAAATTTGCTAACGAAGACAACTAGATGTCGGGGTGACTAGGACAAGTTAACTTTATTCTTTTTGGTAATCGATAATTATCGATTTCTAGTCTGGATTCTTTAAACATTTCCCTGAGCTTTTAACAGTCGGAGACTTCGAGTGGACTACTAGAACTAGAGTCTTAGATTTGCTGAAAAAAAGACATCTATGTGAAATACGCAGGATAAGTTTATTTATTTCTACAAAAATCGATAATTATCGATATGCAGTCATGACTCGTTGGGCATTTTATGAAGTTTAAAAGACTTGAAGTCTGTAGCAATGCCTCGAAGTCAAAAGTGAGAGACTAAATGTAGAAAGAAGCCGGCGCAGACTAAAATGATCGATAACTCGATCGATAAGTATCGATTTTTGATATTGTGTTTGCAAGAGTTTAAAATTGATCGCAAAAGAAATACGAAAAGTTTTTAAAAATTTAATTTTTCATGCTTGCCCAACTAGATTGCCGTTGCAACAAGAACTCAGGGCTGCAGCAGTGCGATGTTGCTGCTGCTTCAGCCCTGGCTCGACTTTGCTCTAATTGCACAAAGATTGCCACAATTTGCATTGTGCTTCCGTTTCATTGGCATTTTCAACGCTTCGTTCGTAAATGACGTTGATTGCCGGGCCGCAGGCAACAAAAAAAAAAAAACAACGAAGAAATTTACAGAATCCTTGCCCTGTTGCACGTTGGACTCCTTGCCACATGCAACATGATTTGCATGCAACGCTCATTGAATGTCAGCAATTTGTTGTTGTCGTTGCTGCCGCTCCGAATTGCCACAAATTGCTGCGGCTCATTCTTTTGTTGCCGCTGCTCACAATAAATTCCAATCAAATTGCTGCCGCTGCTGCTGCTGCTGCTGCCCTGAGCCGAGCTCTGCCCGGCTGCTGCCCAGCTGCTGCTCGCGGACCGCGGCCAATGCCACACACTGGTTGCACGTCATTTGGCTGCACCTGTTGCTGCTGCTGCTGCTGCATTGATTGAAAACTTGTTGCGACTGGCAGCCGCGCCCCATCAGCTGTCAGCAATTTGTTGTGATCAATTTATTAAAAGAACGCCAAGACCCCAATGCCTCCTTCTGGCAGCCAGCTAAGTTGAAGGACGCTCTGCCCCTCGGGGGTCACAGACAGCAGGACGGACGGACGGACGACGTTCAAGCCGCACGATAATCACAGTCATCCGACTTTGGGCCCAGCCTCATCTGCATAAATGCAACCGGCAACTGTTGCCGCCGTTGTGCACGTTGTTGTTGCTGTTGCTTTTGCTGCCTGGCAGTAGATCGTGTCTGCTTTGCCCCCCACTCTCTGCAGCTGGAAGAGGTGAAGGGGGGGGGGGGGGTCTTAGCCACCCAGCAAGTTCATGGAATTCGCAGCTATTGTAGCACCTTGACCAGGAATTTGTCATTGTTGTTGCTGTTGTTGTTGTTGTTGTTGCTGCTGCAATTGCAGTGCAAGTTTTCGCAGTTGCTGCCTAATGATTTGGCCAAGTGATTCAGCGTTTTTATACCCTTGCCTTGCCTTGGGCACTATCATTAGAAGACGTCTCAGACACTCAGGAAAAAAAAACAACAGCACGAATTCAACGCAAAACCAGATATTCGGCGCATAAAACTGAGCTAAACTTCTGAAAGAAATGTCAAACTAAGCTATATTTAACTTTATCAAATGTTTAACAAACTATTCCCAAGAACTGTTGCACAGTCAAAACTCAGCTAATGCTTGAGTCCTAAAGCTGAAATTTCTTATGCAAAGCGTGTTTGTAGAGTTCAATATGAAACTGCTTCGAAAATGCATGACAACAAGATTGGCTTAATTAATTTGCTGCAAATTAAATATCTCAAAAGTCAGCTGGGGTTAAGTTCCTGTCTGGCAGAGTGTCCATCAAGCTGCGACATGTGATAAGGTCTGAGATATGAGAGATCGATCTACCTACTGAAAAGTGTAAAAAAAAGGGTATAAAGATCTTCTAGAAAGTCCATGATTTGAGATTCAAAATCGAACAACTTTCTGCCCATATTTCTTTTGCCATAGCTTCTTCCATTCTATTCCATAATATCGATAAATATCGATTTCAAGCATAACTCGTCGACTATAAGAGCTAATTAAAGGAAACTTGGATTGTAGGGCCGAAATGTGATACACTAATGAGATATATTACGCTGGCGCCACAAATTGAAAAGGAAAGTAACTTTTTTTCGGGCAGCTTTCCAAAGGGGGCGAGAGACAATTAAGTACAGGGTATCTGCTAGTCAAGCTAGCTACTTGCCTTCATTTATTCTTTTTGCAACGTTGTCATAATTGAGACTGCAAATTAGCGTAGCGATAGCTGAGCGTGCAATGGCCGAGGGGGAATTTGGTGACCCAAGATATTCAGGGCAGGGGCAATGCGGCAGGGGAGCTGGAGAGGAAAAGGGCGTCATGGTGGACAGTGCAATGCGGATGCTGCTGCTGCTGCTGCGAGTCATGAATAGATGCATTCATGAGCATATTGCTGCAACTGCAACAAAGGGCGGCAGCAACAGCGGCAATTGATGCCGCAGCTGGCAGCCAGAGCAGATATCGAAGATCTCGCAGATCTGGTGAACGAGCACAGATCACACAGATCACGATGCGGTTCGCTCACGCTAATGAACGCTGATGATGATGGAGCATGCAGCATGCGGCATGCGGCATGCGGCATGCGGCATGCAACATGATCAGTCGACTTAACTGGATTTTGTGGCGATCACGTGACACGAGCACGCACGTAACACGAAATAAAATGTATAAGAAAAATAAATAAAATACATATTTATTTTGTTGTATTTAGTAAAAGTTCAAAAAGTTCTTCGCCCAAAAAGAAACTGTTTCAACTTGAACTTTTTGCCTCATTCACTTATCTAGGTTTTGGTTTGAAATAATGAAGCTTAATATATGCAAGCTGAACTGAACTTAATGGTGAAGTTGCTGGTTCGAAACTCAATCGAGTGTGGTGTGTGTGTGCTGGCGCTTTAGTCGAAGACCTTAGCTAAAGAAATATAGTTAGCTTGAAGACATTTTGACTAACTTTAACTTAAAATAGAATAAAAGTATTTGGAATACTAGGAATATAAATGAAACTAAATATAAATATTAAGGGCAAAATGTTAGTCGTGAAAGGTCTCTTTTTTTTTTTTTTTGGTCGGACTAAATTATTTGACGGGCTTTTTTTGTTATTTTTTTGGCTCGTGTTGTTGGGGCAGCCATCTCTAGGCAAAATGGACGCTGTGCTGGGATACATGCCGGACTGAAGTGGACAGCTTTTGGTTGATGTTTTTGCGTGCCGCAATTTCAATTTGTTTGGCACTTGACTTGGCAGCCGCAGCCGCAGCCGCAACTCATGTGTTGTCTTTCACTTTGTTTTGTGGCGATTGTGGAGCGAGTTGCGCAAACATTTTACTTATGGCAGATGGAGATGAAGATGAACATGAAGAGTTGGTTGAGCTGAAGATGGAGCTGAAAATGGAGATGGAGACGGGGAATGGAAACGTAGCTGGCAATGGAGCTGGAGATGGATGATGCTGACCAGACTGCCACTTGATTGTCGTCTTTGGCCTCGCGCGAATCTGCAGCTGCACTTGAACTGAAATGCGTCAGTTGTTGTTGACAACAACAGCAACAACAGCAACAACAGCAACAACAGCAACAACAGCAACAACAACAACAACAACAACAACAATATCAACAGAGTGTAATGATAAACGCCCGACTAGCAGATACTCAGCAGCCCAGACGCAGCTGTCAATGCACTCCGGAGTACACTCCATGCTGATAATTAGATCTTAATCTCTGCCTAATTTTGAGGGGAATGGGATGAGATATTCAAAATGTGAAATATGTTGTGTATGTGGATTCCATACGAGAGCTCACATTCGAAATTGGCTGACTCTACCTTCTATAGCTCTCAAGATTTGCCTAAAAAAACGCTTGTGCCAATCGATACTTATCGAAATATCGATATGAGAGAGATGCGTTGATGTCTTCTGCTTGTTGCCTGCACCATATACCCCAGTCTTAGGCGTACAGGGTATATCGGGCACAGCGTCTAAATGAGAAAGTACAAATAGAAACTGAGCTGCGGCCAGTTGTTTGGTGCTAACGGTTTTTGCGCTTTTAGCCGTTTGCCGTTTGCCGTTTGCCGTGCTTCGATGCGCCTTTTAGCCTTGAGCCAGCCGCGAAAATGCAGTCGAGGGAAAACACACTCCGAAACACACACACTGTTCCGGTTGCAGCGCCAGCTGGGCGTGGCAGCTGCCGCCGACAATTTTAATTTCTCACCTCGTTAACATTTGGTGTCGTGTCGTTTCGTTTCGTGCGGCCTTTAATCTTGGCCATGTTTATAGACGTGCTTTTATGTGCGTTTGTTCTCTGTCAACTCATAACCGATATCTGACGCGGCACATACCCTGTTTTTAGATACCCTCGTTGCCCCTAGCCCCTTGCCCCCTAGCCATGCCATCCGTTTGTCGCTGCTGGCACGCCCTTTTCCGTTTTGTCTCTTCCCTTATGGCATTTGCCTTCGCGCTTCTCTCTTGAGCTCTTGAGCTCTTGAGCTCCTTGTTTGTTTCCCACCTTTTGCTTATCGCACACACACACACACACACACGCGCACACACGCACAGCTAGCGATCTAGAGATACAGATACATTCCGCCAACTTCATAAATTCAAACACTTCGCTCTCTACCTCCATCTCCCCGTCCCCTCGTCACCATGTTACTCTAGTCTTGCCTATCCTACACAATCATTGTCCTAATCCCAATGCCCACTCCACATTCCCAGTCCCATGTCCCATTCCCAGTCTTTTTTTTCCTATTGTATAGCGCTGCGTGTAGGGTATTCAAATTTTGTCACATCATGCCCGACTCATCTTATACACTGTCAAGGTTTCTTTTCAATATACATATTTATCGAATTACAGATATCGAGAAGAGGAAGATATGATATATGAGAATGTGTGTGTATATTGAACCGAACCAAAGCGGGTTCAGTGCACTTTATCAATTTGTTTGTCATAAACAAGATATCTTTAACATACTTAAACTTAATCTGCTTTTCGACTTTGCTTTAGATTGTGGATAATACAGGTTACGTTTGCCTAATGAGTCTTCACTTTTTACCTCAGCTCGTTGAAGCCCGTTTTAAGTCCAAAAACAACACAAAATCATATTTTTAACATCAAAGAATAAATATTGCAATAATTTGATCAAATGAAAAGCCTGAAAAGCCATTCGAATTGCCATCATTTTGTGCATTCGCACATATTCTATGTCCATTGCCGAAAACTGAAAATTCTACATTTTACATATCTATTTTTGTGTTCTTTGAACTTATTATTGTTGCTTTTTTATTTGTCAAATGAACATATGCAAAAATTTGGCAATTGAACCGCCTACTTTTCCTTTGCTAGTTCGACGCTAAGAGAGATAAGTCTTACAGGCTTAGACCTTGTTTATCCCCACGAATGCCCAAAAGCCATAGATCGTACTTTCGACCCAAAAGGAAGCTTCTGTAAGAATGTTAGCTTCCTAACTCTGGCGACTTCGACTGTGTCAGTCAGTCAATCAGTCCGTCAATCAGTCCGTCAATCAATCTGACTCATCTATATCTACACAAAATCTTTTATCTATATATCAAGACGTTCTATCCTGTGCATAACCCGGAATTCGCCAGCTCAGGACTTGGCTTTATTTATAAATAAAAACGTATTTTCATTACTTTTTATCATGCTTTTTATGCTTGATATATTTGAGTCATATCTTTCTTAAATCTTTATTTTATTAGTGTAAATTTGGATAAGTTTAATATAGATAAACTTTTCTCAGTTTAAAAATAGATAAGTTTACTATAGATAAAGTTTTCCCAGAGTATTTAAACTTCGTCATGCCCAAAATAGTTTCGTTTTTGTATATTCTTGTTTTTTTTTCCAGTTTTCGAGTTGTTGCCTGGCATCATTCGGGGCGTTGTTTTTGTTGTTGTGTGCGACAACTATTTGGGCGTTGCACCTTCGTCAGTTCGCTTCTCTCTTTTGCTTGGCTTCGGTCTCAGCATCATCTTATTGCTTATGCTTCTTTATTTTTGTATTTTCATTTCCATATCAATATTTATTCAAAAACAACAAGAAGAAGCACTTCATTGTAGGGTGCAGGATCGCATTCTTGTTCATAATTTGCGGCTTAACCGAGGAGAAGCGAACAAATTGATGAGTTATGCGCGCATATTTCATGCCCCAAGGCGCGTCCAAGGTCGCGCCGAGTGTTGCCAGATGGCCTGCAGATGCCACAATGCCTGCCCCAGTGCTGCCACAGGGCAAATTTCAATCCCTCTTTAGTTATTAGAATTCTAATTTCGAATTCGTTTAACTTTTTAGCTTATTTTTACAGCTTAAGCTTTGCACTTCGGTATTAACACACATTTGTCTGTCATATTTAAGCTCTGAAAATATCATTAAGATCGGACTATTATTGTCGAAGTTATCCAAGCACAGCGAGGCGGCGGCTTGTGAATTGACATATGGATATAAAGCTAGAATCTTTTTAACGGCAGCTCAGAGTATCTACTTTTGCAAGCTTGTACAGGGTATTATAATTATGTCATATGTAAAAGCAGATCAGCGAGAGTCGAGTTGATATGGTCCAGTCCGTCTGTCCGTCTGTCTGTTCCTATGCGAACTAGTCGATCAGTTTTGCAAAGGTCCGTTTTTCTGCGTCAAGGCAGTTAATATGTCGGAACCAGCCGGATCGGGCCACTATATCAAGTAGTTAATTTAGGAGAGATTGGTCTAGAACTAGGTTCATGTATGCCCAACTTGTTTGTTTATCAAGATATCATAACAAAACTCGGCATGCCGGACCCGGCAGTTAATCCGCGACGGCTGCTGCTCGGCCAGCTGTGCACAAATTGACCAACTGACCAAAATCAGTTTCGGGTTAAACTACTCACTGCCCTACCCGCTTCCCCCCTCCGTTCCCTCCCACCTCGCCGGGTGTCCATTGTTCGGGCTTAATCGCTGGGAAAATGCCTGACGACTTGCCGGAAGCAGCCGCTGGACGGCGTCAAAATCCATTAAGCATAGCCCAATTGCCAATTAGCTAGCCAAAGTATTGAGTTACACAAGCTGTGGCCCGCACCCCCGTCTCCCTCCCTCCCTTGACCGAATACCCCCGCAATACCCCGAATTGTCCACTAAACGCACAGCTTCAGCTTACACATGCGACAGCATCTCGGTTGTCGTCACTTTCGCTACTGTGCAAAAATCTGTCCAATTATTGTGCAGTCATTCGGGCGAGAGACGGGTATAGCCATATCAGGGGTAGAGGGAGCGGCTGGGGGAGGGGGGTGGGGGTACACACTCACCATAGATGGTCAGTTTTAATTAGCAGCTAGTACGGCGACGGCGGGCGATCAGCTGAACGCGCAGCTATTTCATCAATGACATTTAAAGCTTCATTAAAAGTCCTGCCAAACGGGGCATGGCCATATTTGGGCGTAGGGCCGCGGCTGCCAGAGTTGTCACTCTCCAACGGCGGCGGCGTGCGGAGGGCAACTCTAAGGCAGCGACGCATAAATTTCATTTGATTGTGCGCTCGTTAACGAGCTTAGTGATGGACGCTGGACATGGAGCTGTGCCATTTTCAACTGATCGATAACTATCGATTACTTGGACTAGCAATCGATATTACATATTGTACTCGATTGTGGGCATTTCAGTGCTGCAATTGCAGCTGTGCCTCGCGTAGAGCTGCTTTTACAATTGATCGATAACGATAACGATATGTGTAACATTTGCTGCTCACATTTATATCCAATAATCAAGCTAAACAAGTTTATGTTGAATCAAATACCGAAATATCGCTATCGATAACAATGATCGATAACATCAATTAGTTATTAACTACGATCGTGTATTTCTGCATCTTTTCTTGAATCTCGGCCACACGTAAAATTCCCTTCCCAGTTGATCGATTGCGATAACAATAACTTCTCAGTTAATCGATAACGATAACGATAACTGAATTTAAGCCAATTCAAATTCAATTTGCTACTCATTTTGTGTAGCCAATTGTTCAAGCCAGCTCATTTTATATTTAATTTTAAAAAATCTTAAATATCGTTATCGATCACAAAGATCAAAGAGTGAGTAATCCGCCTTCTGTTGATTCATTTGACTATTTGTTTGCTGTCCGCGTGAGCCACGCATGAATCGTGGCCACTTCTCTAGAAAATTCCTTACTCAAAAATTGTTTATTAAATGAAATATAAGTGGAATGAAAAAAAATTGCATATTTCTCATAATAATTTAGTTGGTAAGAAACTTGATTCACGCTATTTCACCTCTGGCCACGTAAAAGTCACCAGCTCCGTTTAGATAAGAACAAAATCTGAATCAACCGCAAGATGAATGCAATTTCTTTCATAAATATTTGCACTGAGTGTGACTAGCTGTCGCGTCATGTTGTCACACTCGAGTACTTCATATATTTTCTTACTGCAAATACAAAGATAACAATGTTGAACCGGTTATTTCAGAAGCTGAATAATCAGATGGCATTGTTCACATGAACCGGTTCGAGAACGGAATTCCTTTCATCTAATGCTTGACAAGCCGCCAAATCTTAGACTATATTTTGGGATAAAAGAATGCGCGAAATATGGCCGATTTTTAACGGAGCTGGTTCTAGTCCGGAACCAAATTAGAAATATTTTGGAAAAGGCCTTGAATGTAGAGTTGAAAATGTAATTAAAACGCTTTCAATTGGCAAATGAGTGCCAAACGAAAGGCTAGGTTTGAACCACGCTCAGATTCACGCATTGAACCAGTGACTTTTCTCGGACTGTGTGGCAAGTAATTGTCGTGTCACGCGCTCATCTCTAGCAGCGCAAGATGCTGTCTGCCCACAATTTGTTGGCCACTCTGACAAATTCAACTAAGCATCATCGACAGAGTCTCGCCTTTGGGCCCCGTTCCAGGTACCATTCCTGATGCCATTAAAAATGCAAGTTGCTTGGCCAGTTCCAATTCCAGTTTGTTTGTTTGTCTGTCGGCTTGTTGTTGTTGTTGTTGTTGTTGGGCTTTGTTTTCGTTTGGCTGGGCCTGCTCCTTCGTTACGTTTTGCCCGCCTGTTTCGCTTTTACTTAACATTTTTAGCCTTTGCGCCGCTAATTGGCAGAAAATACCAAAAATGGCAATGCATGACGACGACGTCGGTTCGCACTCTAATGAGCGGCAAGCCGTTTGTCTAGCGGTGGGGCAGCGCCCAAAAGGTTTATCGATATCGCGCGCACGATTAACGATTAACGATAAGCGATTACACGAACGCCGCCTCGGCTCTCCCCACTAATTGACAGCCTCTCGCTGTGCGTGGGCGTCGGCCAATCTGCCGCAAAACAATTAACTTAAATATACATAAATATTATTTATTTACTATAAACGTTTTCTTTTTTTTTTGTTGTTGTTGATTTTCATTTTTATTGCCATCGACGCGTGGGCAGCGGCTGTTGCGTGGGTGTCGTCCCATCCAGAGGGAACGTGAGCTTCGTTTAGGTTGGGCTTTTCCCAAGCCCCAGTACCCATTGAAAATGCTTCAAGAAGTGTATGACGATTATGTGCATTTGTATGTTACAGACTGATCGATTCCATAAATTATATATAAAAAATATATATATTTTCCTGGTAAACAGTCGAAAACGATTGAGATATTTTCGCATATCCATAACAATATATTACATATTTCTGAAATATCGATACATATCGATGTTTAAAAAAGGCGTATCTCGTAGAATATACGATTATTGATGTAATGATAACTATCGATATATATCGAGAAAAAGGCTTGAGCATGTCTCGTAAATATAAACGAAAGACTTGCAAATCGGACTACTTTTGCATATATATAACAACATATTACACATTTCATAACAATATCGATACATATCAATTTTGTTCTAAGCTCATCTCGGAATGTGATCAATATAATGAGCGTATCTCTATGAATATCGCTAAATATCGATTTAAAGAGAAGGCTTAAGCATAAGCTGCAAGCCTTTCTTATATGATAACTATCGATACAACTCAGTATATAATCAAGGTTTAATCATATCGTGCAGATTATCTCGCATTCACACAAAATTTATCTACTAATCTCACAGATAAGACAAATGAAATAAACACAGCTGTGAATAAGCATCGAATTTATTAAAGGGCGCATTTCCAACAGACGAGCACAGTCCGCACACGTCAGGGCAAGTGCAGAGTAACTGCTAGTCGGACACTCCCGACTAGGAGGCAGGGACTGCCGCCTTCTCGATGCGCGGGCAATCGCGGGGCGTGCATCTGAGATGAGAGCCAACCAGACGTGTTGCCATAATGCGCCGGCAACATGCAACCGCCAACATGCAACATTTGGTGTTTTGGCAACATTTGTCAGTGTTGCCAACTGGCCCGAGGCTGGGGCCACGCCTGTCTCGCCCCTTTCGGCGCACACGTTACAAGCTATTTTATCTTATCGTGAACTAGAACTAACTTTTAGCTCACTAAAATAAACTAAATACCTAATAGAAAAAAAAAATAACAAAGAAAACGGGCCAGCCACACATTCCAACAAAACTATGATATGCTTATCGAACTAGATTTCGAAAGGCGAAATTAATTAATATTTTGTGCCTATGCCCTTTAGTCATAGCAGGGGCATAATATAAAACAGGCTCAAATCCATGAAATAGATCCGAGCCTGACTTGGCTTCTAGTCAAAATTCTCTTCAGGCAACAGACTGAGGCTAGTCCACAGCCAGTCAGCAGAAGGGCAAAGTTATCGATAGGATTGTCACAGCGATATGTATCGATAAAAGTATCGAAACAAATCATTTGAATTGTTGAATTTGCTCTATATCTGTGCATTATATTGTCGAATTAGGGGTATTCCCTAGAGCCAGCAATTTCAGTTGTCAATCTTTATAAATATAAGACATTTTCCTAAATCTAATTATAGACTTACAGATAAATATCGTATGTGTATAGATTAAGTTCAAACACTGTGTAGTTTTTCTTTTTGGCTGCTTTATTTAGCCGCAAAAAGGCTATCCAAACGCCAGCCAACTGCGCAGCACTGCATATGCTGCTGCCAAAAAAAAACAAAAAAAAAAATAGCCGAGCGCCAAACAATTTAAATTTGAATTTAAATTAGCTGCGCTTGGCGGCTGCCGCATCTGCAATATGCCAGCCTCCCTCCACAAACCCCCGCCCCCCCCTCCACTCCCCTCTACCTACTTCCAATCAGCGTGCACTTTCCCCCCTGCCGCCAATAGCCATTGTTGATGCCCTCAAACGATATCGAAGGTCCAATCACGAGATGCTGCGACGGCGACGGCGACGGCGACTGAGCTGGCTTTTCATTTCCTTTGCCCCGAGTGCTGAGCCCAGCTGAAAGGCTGCCAACTGTTTCAGATACCCTACAAGCGGGCATTATAGTTATGTCACGATATCTGAGACATTGCCGAACCCAAGGAGAATATATGCTCTTGATCAGCTGCCGATATGGTCCTGTTCGCTTTTCTCTCTCTGTTTATGTAAGCTGCCCTTTCATGATTTTCCTGCAGATATTATATATGTCCGATTCGGCGGAATCGGATCACTATAACATATATATATATAGCTGCCAAAGCAAGGATCTGTCCAAATTATGTTCAAAGTTTGCCTGACAAACCGCAAGAAGCCTCAAAAAGGCTTCGCTGTCTGAAACTTGAACCGCACAGCGAGAGGTTGCTGGTTCAAATTCAACAGCAATTGTGTCTATTACATTTATAAATATTCGCCAAGAAGTTAGCAATACTGAGCATAGTTGTGTTAGGGCCGGGCTTGCAAATCGAATCATAAGCCGAGACCTTGGTTCGAACCGCATCCAACATATCTGCATATGAACTCTACATGAAATAGAGCTTTTTTTTATAGGCAAAATGAATATAGCACACATCTGATCTATATGTCTGCGAGGGTATTTAGTCTTTGGCCTGCCAATAGTTGATTTTTTTTGTACATTTCTTTTTTTTATACATTTTTTGATTATTTTGAATGAAGCTTCTTTGTTTGCTTCTCACTGGCCGCCCTTTTGCCGCGCTGCGGGCTTGAACTCTTGCGCCAATTTTCCTCTCATATTAATTATATTTATTTTTCCTCTCATTCTAACACACATTCACACACTCTCTCTCTCTCTTTCTCTTTGCAGGTAAGTGAGCTGTGTAGATCCATTTGGTCAGTTGGTTGTTTGATAAAACCCTCTCGCTGCTGCAGCTGCTTGATGTGATTCCATTTCACAGATTTGTGATTAATTAACAGATGCTGCGGCAACAACAACGAGAACAACAACATTATTTGATATGCACATAAAAAGCATTGTTGTTGCCGCTGCTAACAATGGGCACACGTTTGTGGCACGAACACGATCAGGGGGGGCAACAAGAACAACTGTGGCTACAACAACACTGACAGTTCCATTTAAATGTCAATCAGCGACAGTTTGACATGTGGACAGACATTTTGATGTGTCTACGCGCGTGTGTGTGTGTGTGTGTGTGAGGTGTGTGTGGCGTGGGCGAATAAGGGGTAGTTCACAGCCAAACTCTCCCTAAATAATTCATATAAGATTGCCCAGTCTTTGTTTCGCAATAGGTCTATCGATAAGTCGAATTATCTTGCCAGCTTTTGATACAAAGCTAAAATATCGATACTGGTTCATTACATTAACAACTGAATAGCAATGCACCAACCTGTAACAAAGTATCGATATACCATAAATAAATTTAACAACGTATCGATATGTATCGATCCATCGAGGCTCAGTGTATGTGTATATATCAACGAATTTTGGCTATAATTAAGACAATCTAAATGTTTTGGAGAAAATAGGTAAGATTCTTTCTTCGATTAGCTCTCACATAAAGTTATCGATAGCATGGTCCTGGAGATTTATCGAATATCGATTAAAATTTGTTAAATCAAACTGTATTTCTATATAAAAATGCCTTGTCGCAGTACTAGAAGAAACATATAGATGTTAATTACCGCATCGATAGTTTGTTATCGTTAATCGATAGCAGGCACGACTGTCCAATGGTTGCTTGCTTCTTAAATGAAGTCAACTTCGTAAAACGATTTTGACAAATGAATTCATCAACACATCCGCTGACAAGACAGAAGCTGCAGACGTTACAGGGGCTGCGTGGCATGTTGCACGGTTGCAAATG
Source organism: Drosophila novamexicana (assembly GCF_003285875.2). Classification (NCBI taxonomy): domain Eukaryota; kingdom Metazoa; phylum Arthropoda; class Insecta; order Diptera; family Drosophilidae; genus Drosophila; species Drosophila novamexicana. Next base: position 512,869 of record NW_020824860.1, on the reverse strand, counting down.
TCGACACAAAAGTTTTACAACAGCAACAGCGACAACGACAACAACAACTGCGACTGCAACTGCAACTGGCTAACGCAATTTGAATTTCAAATTTATTTAGTTTTTCCTCCTTTTTTTTTTTACACAAACACTTAACGAGGTTTTCGGGTAGGACAGGACTCGACAGGGGGCAAAGAGAGTGAAGCGAAGTGCAGACTGACCACTGGGCATTGTTTGCCGCCACAATGGACCTGCAATTGCAGTTGCGATTGCAATAGCTGTAGGTGCCGCAGACTCCGAGCTGCGGCCAGGCGACTTGTTCGACTGCCATGTAGACGCACATCAGGCTGACAGCTCCAGCTCCAGCCGGGCGATACATGCTCAATGCACCCACTGCAACCACAGCAACCACTGCAACCAGCGGAGACCACAACTAACAGCCAAACGGCTGCAGTTTGTATTCCATACCCTTACAGAGGGTATTATAGTTTTGTGACGCAAACACATTCGATCCCATAATCTATACGTGTATACCAGATCAGCAAGAGACGAGTCGATAAAGCCAAGTCCGTGTGTCTGTTCCTATGCGAACTAGTCTCTCAGTTTTGCATAGATCCATCTTTCTGATGCAGGCAGTAAATATGTCAGAGCTAGGCGGATCGAACCACTATATCATATAGTTCATATAGGAGAGATTCGTCGAATTCTAGATACTTGTATGCCAAACTTATTTGTTTAGCGATATAGCATAATGAAAATTGTCAGATATTCTCATCAAACTCAGCATTTATGATTTTTTCCTATCTGCATAGCCGCAAGGCAAATATCTGCTAGGGTATCAAATCTTCGGTGTGCTGTAAATATTCTTAGCTTCTCGTTTTTTTTTCGCATGAATTTTGTGTTCGGCGTCGCAGCTTGTGCGAATGAATTTCCAAAAGTTAATTGACCATGCAAAAATATCAGATTCCAGTTGCCAGTTAATGTTGCTGCTGCAGCAGCAACTGTTGCTGCTGTGTTTGTTGTTGCTGCTGTTGTTGCTGCAACGCCTGCGCACCCTTTCCGCTTGAGCGTCGTCGACAGCAGCGAACAGTCAGCTTCCAAAATTGCAAAGTCAACAGAAATAAGTAAGAGTCAAGCAGAGTAGAGTACCACGACTAGCAGGTACCCTGCAACATTGATCGACTCTCAAAAATTGCCTACCCCAATAACATTCCCATTTAATATCCGATTGTTTGTGAACTCTTAAGATCTTGCAGCTAATCCTCAAATATATCGTTACTTATCGATATTCGATTATCGATAGTAGTAGCACTATATATCTGTATATCGATATTTATTGATTGTCGATTATAGATAAGTAGCAATATATAGCCGTATATCAATATTTATCGATTTTGGAAAAGTAATTGCAATATGCAAATGATATAGTCCACATTGAACTTTTCAGCTCTGACTTAGAGAAGTAGAGCTTAATCGTTGCAGCTCTTCGGCCTGATCGAGAAGACATAAACTATATGGTTCGTTCTTAAACCCTGTTACATACACTTGCAGTAAGCTAAAATACCCTTACTTTTGGTCATGTCAAATGGTGTAGAGTATCTTAAAAGCAAATTAAGCGTAGCTGGCAACACGTGACAGCTAACTGCAAATGAAGCAGAGTCCAAAGGGAAAACGAAGAAGAGAACAGAGACGGGCACTTGAAGCAGAAAAATAAAAATAAAATCAAAAAGGAAAATGAGAGTGTGAGAAAGAGAAAGAGAAGCAGCGAGAAGGGGGAAGGCAAGGAAGATGGGGAGAAAAATATGTAAAGAGAGGCAAACGAAACAGAAATTGTGTTCTCAAAATTAAAATATTGGTTTAAGCTTTCAAATTCTTAAACCAAGCAAACATTTTCCAATACCAAAAATGTAATTTCCAATTCCCAATGTACAAGAAAAGCGCCTGATAATCAATCGTGCAAAGATATATATATATAACTTCCAGAAGGGAAAATATAACTTATATATACTTCAATAAATTTAGATGCACGTTCTTTTCGCTCAGTGTACTATAACCTGTTGTGGGTTCTGAGAAAGCTCTGTAAATTTGAGCTAGATCGGATTACTGAAACACAATTTGACGACAATTCCAAGCATATATTTTATTATTTCGACAAATGAAATCAACAGAAGTTTTTCAATGTAATTTCTTGTTCTCTGTCAAATTGGGCAGCAACTAGCATCTAAATGCTCAGAGATAATGTTACGAACGGGGCACAAATCTAATAATATGAAAATAAAGAGAAGAGAAGAGAGGAGAAGCGAGGAGAAGAGGGAGCCAGCCAATGTATCGTATCGTATCGAGTGGGAAATCGGAATCTTGAGCTATAATACAAAGCCAAACAATTTCCCATGGAACAACATATATGTAACTAAGCCAACAGCAAAGAATGTTCTAGTCGTGGCTGCCCGACTGCAAGATACCCTGTAGTAAGACAAACTCAAATATACTTCACATCGATTCGACAAACTGATATATAATACTATGTATATTATATTCTATAAGTTTTTGCAGAAGATCTTTATATAACCAGATTTTATGTTCTAAATTGTATTCTGACTCCTCTTAGCCGGACATTTACTCTCTTTTTAGTTATACTCTACTATACCCTTATAATATTTTAATTCTTGAATGTGTTACATCTTAAAGGGGTAAACGAGTCGAGCTACAAAGTAAGATCTCCGCTCTATATTGTATATTTTGCTTTTGCTGCTGCCTAAAGGGTATTTGTCAGTGGTGGTAACCCTTATGGGCATGCTCAACAAGTACAGGGTATTCGTATGAAAATAAGCCGCCGGTCAAAAGGCCAAAACAAAGTGCTGCGAGTATATGTATGTGCCCATAAAAAGTGCCTCGTATAAACCCACCCATCCCCCCCCCCCCCCCCCCCCCCCCCTCTCTACGCGCTATCTCCACGCCACTGTAATGCTAGACATTGGCAGGAAGGGGGGTCAATATCAATATGCATAGTGCGCGCCATGAAAAAGAGTTCAATAACAATAATCAATAGCAATAATAATAAATCGACTAAATTTGGAGCACAGCAACAAATGTTGTGCGCTCTGCTGATAGCCAGCGCTATCTCCCTCCCACCATTCCTCTCTCTCTCTCTCTCTCTCTCTCTCTCTCGCTCTCGCCCTCAGTCTCGGCAGCGACCCAAATAATTGCCCCCCTTCATACAGTTGCAGCTGACAACTTCCGGGTTGTATTTAACAGCAGGGTTGCCAGATCGCAACAAAGAGTCGCCGGTTCGGTTCACGGTTCGCGCAGGAATAAACTCTGCTTTTATTTTGTTTCATCTCATGATTTTTTGCAATTCTCAAATGCCCCAAAGTCGAAATGTTTTTGTTTATATTGAAAATGTTCTCTCCTAAATGCTTCCGGATTTCGTACAGCTCGAACAAAGTGGGCCTGGGGCCCGTAGAGTTTCAGTTACATAAACACAACATATAATCCCACGAGAGCGGCATGGAAGAAGCTGTTCCGGCGGCAGAGCCGATGCACTGCGACTTGGAGGCCAATCAAGTAGTCGCTGCTGCCAGCAGCAAGAAAACCAAGAAGAAGAAGAAGAAGGAAGGCGATAGCAGCAACAATTGCTGCTGCAGCTACTGCTGCTGCCTGAGCTGCTCTGGCTACCAGCTGGAGGATGAGCTGCGCATTGTGAGCCTGTTCAAGCATTTTGTGGCCAACGCCGAGGTGCAGACCGTCGCCGGCGGCATGGAGCTGCAGTTCGCCAACAGGCAACAGCTGGAGCGTGCCCAGCTGCTGGCCAAGCTGCTGGTCGCCAGCAATGTGCCCTTCAAGTGGCAGCTGGGACGACTCCACGACAGCAGCGGGAGCAGCAGCGGAAGCGGAAGCCTGCTGCAATGGACGTGCCTCGGCCCAAAGCAGGAGCAGCCGCCCAAGTTGTGGCACAAGCTGCTGAAAGCCTTCTGCAACTACTTCATCAGAGATTAATGCAGGTGTTGCTGTTGCGGCAGGTGCTGCTCTTGACTGGGAGACTGGGAGACTGGGTGGTGCAGCACGCGTTGCCACATCAAGAACTGCTCAAGCCCTTTTTTGTTGTCAGACCTGCAAGCTTTTATTTTTAATCATTTTTGTTTGGTTTTTTTCTTTTTCTTTTGTTTTTTTGGGCAACAATATAATATTGCACGCTGTCGTTTTGCGCTCTTCAATTAAAACTCATTAACATAATGTTTTAAAGGCCTTCTAGAGCTGGTAATTTATGCAAATTTAATGCGCACACAACAGAAATAACGCATTGTGTAACCGGAGAAGACAGCGACATAAAACGCAAAGGCTGGCAAAAATACATATGCCTAGAACCACATTCAGCACAAATGGGCTCAAGAGGCGTATATAGGGGAGAGACACGCCCGCCCCCCACCCCTCACCATAAGCGACTGATGACAACGGCTTCATTTAGTTTATGGTGACATAATTAAAATTTATTCGACAAGGCCCGATCGCTAACAACAATATGGCAATGTGGCAATGTGGCAATTATAAAACCAAATGGCAACGCCCGCATCCGCAACACAGAGTCGCATTGTCGCCCTGGAAAGAGTTTGCGCTCACGCGGGTCGCCTGCCTCCTCAGTTAACAGTTAACAACAAGCTAAATCGAATGCCCTGCCATAGTTAGATACCATCTGATAGGGCATATCTATTTGTCCACCCTTGTAGTCGATCAGTCTGGTAACGCCTGGGCGGTATTGTCTTACGTTTGCTTTTACTTTTAACTGTTTACTTCACGTAGTCGCACTTTTAAAATTCTATATTATTACGCTTAACCAATCTTAAATAGACCTTCTCTCCCTCTCCCTCTCTCTCTCTCTCTGTGTCTCTCTCTCGCTCTCTTCTAGTCCGCTTTTCTGTAATCGCGCGTATTGTGCTCGTCGTCTCGCTTTTACATGCAATCATTGGCATAATTACAATTATAACCCCTGAAATCGGATCGTATCAATCATGCTTATAAGCATGTTCTTCATCGTCCAGCCGCAGTCCAATACTCAACACTCCACGTCCCACGCCCCACGCCCCATGCTCCGCCCATCAATAACATTTGAAATCGATAAAAAAAAGAAGGGTATAATGTTTTTGGCATAAAATATGTAACAGTCAGGTGGTAGAGTCTGTCTGCATGAGTCGAGGTCGCACTATAAAAGACTTGTATATCTCCTCCCATTTGCATGAGGCCGATAGTTATCGATAGATATCGATAAATATCGATTTTGTGAAATGGGTTTTTTCAGCATTAATCGCATATTTTAAGAGCTAGATGCAGCAAACTTGGCAAATGGAAGGTATCGCATTCAACTATGTATAAACGGAAGTTCAGGGTATTCCATAGTGTCTCATGCCCGAATGGCGCACACTTATTTGTTAACTATAAGCAAAGCGGCCAGCACATTGAGGGAATTCTATGTCACAAACATATCTTATCGATAATGTGATTTATTGACAGGCCTATTTCATGCTTTATACACAAACCTTATTTAGAACAAGTTAATTGTATTAGGCGCAAGGGTTGCCAGTTGGCTTTGATAGTTGGTACCAATAGATGGCAACCCTGGCAGCCCTTTAAGTACTTGGTACAGTGTTCGCTCGCAAATCGAAACATTTCATTCCAAAATTTAGTTATTTCTCAAAAAGAGAAATAGATAAGCTTAAGAAGTTATCTGCTCATGGTAGACTGCTGACTTAACCAGTGTTGCCACATGGTTTTAGGAGCTTTATAATTCAATTTTCAGTCAAGCTAAAGTCAGCAACTCGATTCGATATGTTTGTAGTGCAGCTGAAATGTGTCCAGCGAAACTTTATTAGATTCTACATGAATATTTGCCTGCCTGCCGCACACGCTTTTTCAGCACTTCTCCCCGCTGCCAACACTGGCAGCGGGTTCTCAACTTTTAACACCCAGGCCACAGCTCTCTGCATGTGTGTGTGTGTGTGTGTGTGTGTGTGTGGATCTTCCCCAAAATCATAATAAAGCGTACGGCCAGTGACGCCTATCAATTTCAATGGAGCACGCCCCCGCTTTAAGTTGCCCCACCCCTCCCACTTGAGGAGGTGAGGCCCGCAGAGCTGGGCATGCGGCATTACCTGCTGAGCGTGTTCCGACTTGTGTGGCATGGTCATGTCAGCCCGCGGCGTTTGCTGCGGCCCTATGCCAATTCCTTTCAAATTCAAATTCAAGAACCGAAACCGAAGCCGAAACCGAGACCCAAAAACAACACAAAGGTTGTCCGATTCTTTCAGTTTCCAGTTTCTTTGCCTTTCGGTTCGCTGCAGCTCTGTTTATTTATGCGCACGTTTCGTATCCTTTTGTAATTTACCTGTACGCTGTTTTTGTTTACCTACACACACACACACACACACACGTCTGCTTGTGCCGCAGTTCCTGCTCGGGCGCAGTCCCTGCTCGGGCGCCCACTTAGCGCTCGGGCTATTAACTGTCATTGTCTCCAAGCGGCGACTTGTGCTTTCTTAGAAGTGTAATAAAAATACCAAATTATGTTTAAATATGCCAATGACTCGCCCAGCCAAACAACTATCTCACCTGTCCGCTCTGCTCCTCCGCCATCTTCAGTCGCGCAACATCTTCCAAGGGGCAATAAAACAAATAGTGAGGTTAGTTTCTGCCTGGCACCAGACCGAGGCGTGTTTTACGATCTTTATTGTCATTCCCTCATTGTCGTACATGTGCCATACAACAACAACAACAACAGAAAAAGGTTTTATGCCATCATTAAAGTCAAAGTCCCAACTAACATTTCGACACACACTTCATCCACTTCATTGGCCTGACCTAGCACACCTTGCGACCGGCCCAGCCCTCAGTGTACACAATAGCTGCGCAAAGGTATTTCGAGTAAAGAAAAAAAAAAAAACCAACCCTCAATCGCTGCAAGTTTGACCTTGCCCTGGCGCACTGGTAATTCCCCTGGCTTGCCCAGCAACAGGTATCTAAATACATTCCTAAAGGGTTCCAAGGTTGAAGTTCCGCAATATGCGCAAACCTTTTCGTACTCGTTTCCAAGTATGGCCACATTTGATAGCTATGGATCTACGGAGTTACAGCATGTAATTCGAGAAATTAGAGTCTTAATAATGTGACCATGGAGGTTGAATGAGGGTTGGACGACACTGGCATGGACTCTGTAAGAAAAATGTTTGTTGAAGTGGGCTACGAAATGGGGATAGAGTATATATATTGGTATGCCTGAAAAGTTTGGAGCTCATAATGTAAACATGGTGGAAAGAGAAAAGAGGAAAGAGAAGAGCAATAAGTATAGCAATATGGAACAGATATGTGACCAGGGAGGCTAGTCGAGAATATTATGGCTACAATATCTTATTGATATAATAGCTAAAGGATTTTGTACCTAAAACAAAGTAGTCATATTCTCTAATTTCTAGACTTCAGTGCTGCAAAACGCTTAAGTGGATTGTCTTTTGCCACAATTTATCTTGACTTCAAACTAACCTCACTTAATCTTCAGTGTTGTACAACATTTAACAAATATTTCGATATTTAATTTATTGCCTTTTGGCATACATAATTTGTATTCGCTTTGGACAACAAGCCGAAGCAGCCCACACTCTCACTTTGTTTACGCAGCACACACAAATGTATGAGCTACCCCTCCCTTCCCCTTCCCCTTCCCCCTCTAGCTACCCGTGAACCCCACACACTTGCAATGCAAGCGACCGCAAGGGTTCAAACGTGGATGATGCTCCATGTCATCGATCTTTCAAACGTCGCCACATTGGCGGCAAACAACAAAAAAATGAAGAAGATGAAGGCGTAGAAGATGAAGGGTGAGGGGGAAAAGAAAGGCAACAAAGCAGGTCGAAAATCGAATACACTTTCTAGTATATTATAGCTATAGGGTATATTTGCAATATAAACTATCAAGTTTATCCTATTTCCAAATCCAGCTTGAGTATATAGAAAGTATGATAAAGATAACCTCAAAGAAATACAAATATATATTGGAAAACAAGAACTTATTTATTTGATATACCTCTCCGATCTAGCAGATTCCGACATATATGCACGCTTTCGCTTTCTGAACAAGAATGTATATAAGCTTCACATAGATCGAGAACCTTCTGATCATATAAATATTTGAATATATATGATATGAATATATAAAAACTCTGGGTTTCTTCTAAGCGTAACACATCCAATGACAAAACTATAAGGCCCTATGCAAGAGTATAAACTAAATAAAACCAAACACAGAAAGAGACACAAAAATGTAGTTATTTGTACAATTTACGAGCGGAAGGCAGAGCGAGCGAGCGAGCGAGAGAGTGAGAGTGTGTGAGAGAGAGAGAGAGAGGGGAAGTTGGCTGCGCCTGCGCTGAACTTAGGCGCTTGACCTTGCCATCAATTTTCGTAATGGAAATGGAAATGGAAAACGATGAAATTTGTTGCAAGCCAAAACAATTTGTTGTTGTTGTTGTTGTTGTTGTTGACGATAAGCTGAAAGCCCGCAATTTGTGCTACTTTATTACGTTGCGGCTGTGCCCAGGCGGGGCGGTGCGGCAGAGTGGCGGGGCTAGGGGAGGGGAGGGCTTAGGGCATAAGCTGATGATGCCTCAACAGCTGGCAACAATTTGACGCTCGAATGCTTCGAGCTGGCAGTTGATAAATGGGATGTACCATGGGTTAGTTGAGCGAATGAAGATGAGCGCGTGTCGTGTCACGAGTTGGCACGAGCTGTGCCATAAAGCAAAGTTAAGAATTACCATAGCTACGCATATATCGATATTGAGCCATGTATATGCAGTCTCTTTCACTGTATAGGGTATCTTTAAGTACATCAAGAACGGACTACAAGCGCCGAAGCCGGCAACAGCTAAGCTAAGCTAAGCTGACAGCAAACAACTGTCCAACTGTCCCACTGTCCGGCTGTCCCACAGTGCGGCCGTTCGTTTGTCTATCTGTCCCACTGTGCATTGCATTTCCTGTGCAGCGCATCAATTTCTCATTTGGTTGACCACATTAATGAGCCGTAAGTTATGACCCCAAATTCCCAAACTTGGCTAACTAGAGCGAGTCCAATTCTGCGTCGGGTTCGGCAATGTTCGAGGGCTGCTTTCTCGCATGAGACCCTGCATTTAAGCAACTAGCTTTGCTTTTATGTCACTTTCCACACTTCTTGACGGCGCCATTAACATACATGCAGGCCAGTTAAGTCTAGTTTGTATGCCCTAACCGGGGGTATGCTCAGCTGGCAAGCAACTCTTGCAAATTAGGTTCAAAAATTGAGAGCTGAGCTCGATTCTATTCGGTTCTGTGAACTCAGCGCACAGTGAAGCCATAGCGATGAAATTTGGTACAGACGCTTATTATAGCTACCGGAAGTAAATAAATCGGAGCCAGCCTTATAGCTATACCATATCATTTCGTTGTCGAACAAATAATTAAACATAGATGCCTCATATGAATATTATATAATGTTAGCTCCACTTTGTCAAATGCAATCTCCACAAAAATTTCGAATTCTAGCGAAATGAGAATTTGAAACAAATAAAAATAATGTTCTATATTTACTTTAGAAAATTGCCAAGCGTATTCAAAGTTCGGCTATTTCCAGCTTGTTTCCATCTTCATTTTGGCCAACCTAATGGACACATTATCAAATTTTCTTCTGGCCCAAAAATGTGTCCGGAAGCGCGTGCTGGACGCGCATTTGGCCAGCTCAAATGAAAACATAATGAAATGAAAATTTAGCTGGAAAAATATTGTGAAAAATGCGTTGAATACATGAAAAAAAAAAACAGATAAAAAATGAAAGAAACAAAAATAAATGAGCTGGCGAAAAGGCCCTACGGCCTACGCAAAACTATGACTTCATATTTTGGGTGTGGGCCAATTGCTTTTTATAGCCATGATGCGTTGACACCTTGACAACCCCCAACCAGCAGCTACGTTGGCGACGGCGACAACCCTGTCACACACTCGAATGACTTAACCAAAATCCCATCAAATTATGCGCATATGCTTGCTGCCTGTCTTGAATTTAAAGTTACAACAATTTATTGAATTATTGTAGGAGACAAATATTTGACAAATCTCTTTGGATTAAATGCCAAAGATTTTGACTTGGGCCTTGGCCAGTTCGACCAACGATTGCGCTGCACGGCCCGGAATTTTAAATACCCGGCTTAGGTCTCATGTTACCCAATAGTTGAATAACATTGAAAAAGAAAACCTGATTATGCTACAAACAAAATTAAACACAGTTCTACTTTGTGTTTGATATTCGCTCAGTAAATCGAAAAATTGCACAATCGAAATACACTCTTTAAAGCCTGTTAGCAGGAGATATTTATAATTATACCCTGAATCCATTAAAAATGGGTAAACAGGGTATATTGGATTTGTGCAAAATCCAAATGTATGTAACAGGCAGAGGGAAGCATCTCCGATCCCATAAAGTATATATATTCTTGATCAGCATCAATAGCCGTCCGTCCGTCTGTCCGTATGTATGAACGCAAGGATCTCAGAGCCTATAAGAGCTAGAGCCTTTTAGATGTAGATGCTCCTAGTTCCCGCGCAGATCTTGTTTGTTTCCGATAATCGATAACTTACTTCGTTTCCAAGCAATCGATAAAAATCGATATCGATATCCTGTTTTTTGGGCAATTTTGGCAAATAATAAGAGCTAGAGTCACCAAACTTGACATATAGCTTCTAAAATAGAATATATATTATGCATTTGATGTTGGAAGAAGAAAGGGGAGCTCCCGACTAGAACCTCTTACTTGTTTAATATTATGTTCATGCAAATGGCTGGGGTATGCAAAGTAAGTATATTGATTTAGATAAAGCTACCTATTTATATGGCTTGAATAAATCCAGTGGAGAGAGCTCGATTGGGACAGTACTTCGTTTAGCATAATTTAATGAATCTCACTTGAGATACTCCAAAAAAGGTGGACTTTGCAAGCTAAACGTTTTTGGCCAATAACTTTTTTTTTAATGAATGCCATATGATAGTAGGGATCCATACGAATTCAAAAAGGTATAATATTTAAAAATCAAATTATATTTACCCGAGATTTTCAAAAAAATATTCAAAAAAGTTTTGATATTCGAACTTACCCCGGGTAATAGCTCCGCTTGGAGATATGACGTTCCAAAACGACATAACTCCGCGGGAGATATGACGTTCCAAAACGACATAACTCCGCGGGAGATATGACGTTCCAAAACGACATAACTCCGCGGGAGATATGACGTTCCAAAACGACATAACTCCACGGGAGATATGACGTTCCAAAACGTTCCATTTAAAGAATGCCATATGATAGTAGGGATCCGTACGCATTCAAAAAGGTATAAAATTTTAAAATGAGATTATATTTACCCGAGATTTTCAAAAAAAAACGTCAACCAAGTTGAGATATTCGAACCTACCCCGATTTTGGAAAAAAACGTGATGTAACCCCTTGCTTTTTGGTCGATTTGGCTCAAAATTAAGATTTTTATTTTTCTGATGCCAATCGATAGTACTGATCCTTACGATTCAAAAATAGTATAAAATTCCAAAATCTGAGATTATTTGGCCGAGATAGTCTAGAAAAATGATCAAAAAGGTTGATTTTACAAGCGAAACGTTTTTTTGGTCAACAACTCATTTCAACCCATCAATTTTTAATTTGTTTGAATGCCGTATGATAGTAGGGATTCGTACGAATTCAAAAAGGATATATTTACCCGAGGGTTCAAAAAAAAATAGTCAAAAAAGTTTGTTTTTACTTATATATGTTTATTATATTGAATCAAAGAATATCATATATTTATATACATATATATCATATATCATATACATACATTTTTATTACAAAACCGTTAACTTAGTGGTATCTCGCCAATCCTGGTTGGCTCCTCAGGCTTTATCGTGGACAAACGTCAAAGCCGTCTTCTTTGAGTAAGGCTGTACCGTCACGTAGGTAGTCGGTGGGCTCTGGGGCTGCTCCTGATCTTTTCTTGAGCCTTCTGACTACACACCTCTCAGCGAGGTCTCTTGTATGGGTTGGCGAATGCTTCGATCTGAGATTACTTGGCCGAGATAGTCTGAAAAAATCAACAAAAAAGATTGATTATGATATTGATATTGATATTGATTATGCCATATGATAGTAGGGATCCGTACGAATTCAAAAAGGTATAATATTTAAAAACCAAATTATATTTACCCGAGATTTTCAAAAATATATTCAAAAAAGTTTTGATATTCGAACTTACCCCGGGTAATAGCTCTCGGGTAATAGCTCCGCTTGGAGATATGACGTTCTAAAACGAGATAACTCCGCTGGAGATATGACGTTCCAAAACGACATAACTCCTCGCGGAGATATGATGTTCCAAAACGACATAACTCCTCGCGGAGTCACCAAACTTGGCATATAGCTTCCAAAATAGAATATATATATGCATTTGATGTTGGAAGAAGAGGGTTGAGGGTATGCCCTAGTCGGGAGCTCTCGACTTGAGCCTCTTACTTGTTTTCTTCTAGTTAGCGATACGAGTAATCCAGAATTGTTTTCCAATTTGCCTATTGCTGCACCTCCTGCTGCTGCTGAGGCAGGACCTACGGGAGATGGCGAGGCAGCTGCGGCAGGTAAACGACACCGCACACGGCCTATCGTCGCGTTCGATCTGACAGGTAACAAGCAGCTGCCAGGTAGGCAACTAGATAACTTCATCAGCCGGCTGCAGGACGAATTCAGCCAGCAGGAAGTGGCCGCAGGCGGCAACGGCGGCAGCGTTTGCCTGCCTGCTGGCTGCCTCTTGTTTGCTCAGAAAAATCACAGGAGTTCCGTGAGTTCAATGGAATCGCCATGAAATTTGCCTGCTGTTTGATCCATTGTCAGCGAATACTCGACTCCTTCACAAATCAGTCAATGCGCAGCCCGAACGTGACCAAGTCTTATTGGCCCGTGGCCATAATTACATCGAGTGCGAGCTACAGGATTTACAATTCTGGCTAACTACTCGCATTCACTTTTCAAATGTAATTTTTATAAGTGTGCGTGTGTGTGTGTCGAGGTGTGCTGCGTTTAACTCTGCAAATCCCATCTATTTTATGGACGTGACTGTAGTATCTTTTCCCTAAATGTTTGTAATTGGAATTTATTTATGTACGTTTTAATACCTTGATGTTGATAATTGGAATATATTCATTTTTTGAACAAATTAATAATATATACTATATAATGTATATATAATATATTTACCTAACCCATAAAAGAAGAGACTTCGCATTTTCTGCTAATATCACTTTATACCTTCTGCTATTTGCAGCATATCGATAAAATTCGATATATATCTTATCTATATCTTATATTTGTTGAAGTTTATATTTGGAATATACTCATATTCTTTTAACATTCTGGCCTTATTTTGACTTGGAATTTTAACATGATGCAAAATAATCTCCCATAAAAGTTCGCTTCGATAACTTCTGCCATTTGCAAAATATCGTCTAAAATCGATTAATATTATATATATATATATATATATATTTATTTTGATGTTTACAATTAAGATTCTTTTCTTTTTATATTTTGTTTTTTTGGCTATATTCTACATTATATTATATATATTCGGGCATACTCTTGTTATCTGTATCGCATGTCACTTTCAGCATATCGATAAAAATCGATAGATATTCCTTTTGAATTGATTTCGATTCTCTTTGTTTAACAATTTCTAGCTAGTTTTTAACAAGATAAAGGGAATTCTAATAAAGATATACGATATGTTCATTTAGATGAAATACAAAATAATGGCAAATGCAGCCATGTCTAGCAACTCGTGCCCGATGCCAGCTGAGTCACGATGATAGCTGGGCACCTGACTCTGTGACCTGATAAACAAAAAATATGACAATAATAATTATAATAATAATAAATACACTACGTCATTCGATTCTAGTTTATCAATGAACAATTTGTTGCTGTTGTTGTTATGTATTTCGCCAGTTGGTTGTGACGGAAATGCCATTACATAAACCAAACTATGATGGACCAAATGGCCAGAACAGTGAAGCAGCAATACGACCCAAAGAACCCCAATGAACAAGAAGAAGAGAGGAGGAAACAGGGGCAGGGGCAGGCAGCCTGTGGCAGTGGAGGCAATGTCAGCATTCTTGTTGTCTCCAATTCAAGCATAAATATTTATATAAACCCGAGCAGGGGCACCAAGGGATTAGCAGGGGTTGTCCACAGAGAGGGGGGAGGGGCAACAATAAGCAAACAAAGAAACCCAAAGACTCGAAAATTAAATGAAATTCTTGTTGTGGCAAGTTGCGGGAGGCAGCTGTGACACAGTGGGCAGAGGGGGACAGGGAGGGCGGGGCAGGGTGCAGCAGACAAATGATAATAAATATTATAAAGAGCATTCGGAATTCGACAGACTTGGTGTGTGTGTGTGTGTGCAAGAGATGCTGCAACACTTGACTCGACTCACACTCGTGGCAGGAACAGACGAAGGCGAAGAGGGGAAGAGAGGGTAGAAGGGAGGGGGCAGCTGGCTGCAAGCACTTGGAAAACACTTGTGATAATGATTACTAATAAGCCGCACAAACAACCCAGCCAAACTCCAGACTCCCAAAACAAAAACGAAAAAAAATAATGAAAGAGTCAAATAAAAGCGAGAAATAAAAAAGAAGAAGAAGGCAGGGAAAGGCCGGGGAAGGGCACTTAAAATAAGACAAACTTCTTGAAAGTTGAAAGTCCAAAGAAATCAAGAGAGAGGCGAATGCCCAGAACGTATTACCCATAACAACAATTGCCTTAGCTGGGCACATTTTCACCATTTAATAGTTAATAATATAATTTAATTAATTAAAAAAACAAAAAATTACATATTAAAAAACTTAGTTGCCTCTGCCGGTGTCGAACTCGCAACCCGCGAGCGAACTACTTTGCCAACGCATCGGACCTCACAGCCATACCAGGAATTGAATCTCGTTGAAAAGAAACTGAAATAAATTAGCAGCAACAGAAACACAATTGCAATTCTATTTATAGAATTGTTAACTTTTGTGTTTCTTAAGCGATCTTGATGAAATTTTCAGCAGTAGCTCTGATCATGCTGTACTATGCGTGAAGTTAAAGTTATTAAAAGGAAAGATGATAAAAGATAAACAAAATCTTCCAGGCATATATATGTATATAATTCTATATATGATACAGAGGAGTCGATAAGAGGGAACTTAGCTGAAGTTGAAAATTTCAAGCTAGAATTCAACTTTTGCAGCTGTGAACTAGTTCAATTCGCTTAAATTTAAACTAGTTACAAGCGACAACGTTTCTGTTGTGTAGTTTTTTTTGGCTAGCCCAGCCGAACTAGAATAATGTTCGAATTCCTTGGAACTAGTTCCGCTGACTCTTGCTCCTGCCTGGTTTTTGAGACTTCACTCTCCGAATGAGTTTAATGTGCTGTCAACTAGGAAGTAGTTTCTTGAATTTGTCCCCTTTTTGCATTGCATACAATTGAATATTTAATTTGAAATATAATTCATAATTAAAGCAATCAAATTTCCACGAACTCTTCAGCTGCGGGTTACCCTGCCGGGAACTAAGACTTGGGCGAGTGCTGTAGACTGTGGACTGGGTTAGATCATGTCGAGAGGGGGATTTTCACTTGATTGCCCTGACCGTAAGCCACTTGAAAGGGTTTCGGATGCGTCGGGCTGGGGCGGGGTAACTGAATCGACTTTGGCACTGGTTCTGGAACTGGTTCTGTTTTTTTTTGTTTGTGGCAATTGAAATGACACGCGCGCCGCGTTTATGCGGCAATTAATGCTTAAATTTAATTAAATGCATTCTATGAGTGTTTCGAGTGCTCGAGTGTGTGAGTGTGAGTGTGAGTGAGTGCATTCATTCACTTGCCAGCGACTCAGGCGAGCTTTAATTGCTTTTAGAAGCTGCAACTGGAGCGAAGTGCAGCCCACGATAATTGATTGAGTTGGGGTGATCCAATCCCATCCCACCAACCGCCCCCCCTTCTTCCATTCAGCCCCCCTCCCCCTTTGAAAGCCATGCGCTAATTGATAAGCTAAGTGGCAAGTGGCATTAAATCAGCCCAGCGTCTGCCATTTTCCAGACCAAACCACAATTTACTTCAATATCAAACACAACTTGCCGGAATCCCGAATTTCCAAATTCCAAGCGGCTCGCAGAGATCATTAAATACGCTTTTATGGACGAGTTTGAGCAGGAAGCAGACGAGGGGCAGCTGGCGGAGGAGGAGAACCAAGCAGATGAGGGGCAGAAGGAGGTGGAGCTGGCCAAGATTTATGGCCCAGCGGCGCTCCCGTGCCCAGATTTATGTTCTACCAACAGAACAAGACGCAGATTTGTCGTCGTCATCTCGTGCTTCTTCTTCTTCTGTCTGTCTGTTTGCTTCCCCTGTTTGTTAATGTCAAAGCAGGTTTGTTTTTTTTCGGTATACCCTAGAGACGGTGTACATTAGAAATAAATTAAATAAGACAGATATATTTGTGTGTAAATGATGTCTATAACAAATAGAAGCAAGCATGCCGTAACCTATCCGAGTTCATGTGCCAAACGAACTAGTTCATATATGAGTTCCATAAAATGAACCTGAATAAGAGGACTTGCATTTAATCTGCCCAGCTATGAGTTAGTTTGCTGCATACAATTGTGAACTAGTTCCGGCTGACTAAACAGTTCAAAAGAACCAGGCTCACGAAGCAACCCCCAAGCCGAGGCACTGGCTCGAATCAAGAAACGAATCATTGACAATCGAGCATACAAAGTCATCTTTATCCACATTCCTTCAGATATGCTCTATCTTTAATTGTTCTGCTCGATACAAGATCTGACTTTACTTCAGTTAGCCCGAAAGAATTGTTAGAATATATAATTCTTATTTTATGGAGCTGACCTTTTTTTCCATTTTAATCTATCGTTCACATTTTATCATCAGCTCTGGAACCATATCATAAATTTGAACTAGTTCCCATTTTAGCGGAAATCTAAGTATCACAATTAGATAAAGTATAGAATATATATTTAGTCTAAACTCAAGCTAGATCAATCCGCTTTTCGCTTTACCTCGTGGAACTCAGAGACTATACGAGCTAGACTCGGCAAATTTGGTATGTGAGCACATGTAGGTATGCACATATTGCATACAAATACCCGGCAAAATATCTAAATATATTAGGCATATATTAAACATATTTCTTTGTGCCTAAAGAGTATACACAGCAGAATGGGCACAGGGCATTTGACAGTCGAGCACTACATGTTTTTTTTCTTATATTCTTTCAACTTTATTTTTCAACATTTCATTACCAAATCTCGCAAGTTGACATGAAGCTAAACATGCTAAATGAGCAGGCAACTGGCCGCGACCTCAAGAGACCCAACGACGAACTGGCCCAATAACAAGGCCTAAATGGGCAAGGCGGAAGGGAGGGGGGAGGGGAGAGAACAGAAGGCGAGGCGATTTACACAAACGTGACACGAGTAGGCTATAAAATGTGAATGCGAATGCGACCTGCTGCTGCAGTGTTGCACAGTGTTGCATAGTGTTGAACAGCGGCAAGGGGCACGCGGGGCAGCTCGTGTCCAGTGTTTAAGTGTCGGAATCAGGTCTAGCTAGTTGCCTGTTGCCTGTTGCTGGCAACCAGTTCTTGGCTTACTTTGATGGTTCAGTGGGTGTGCATTAAGATATTCAAAAGCCATTAACATCGCATTGATAGCTCCGGCGAGTAGTTCATAAATTTGCAGCTCAAAGAACTAGTTCTTAACATTTATGAGCCATTCAAAGCGCATTAGGCGACGATATTTCCTGCCCTGTTTCAATTTAGGAAAAGACAACTCACTTTCAATATGATTTTTTTTTATATTTTAAAGGAGTTGTCAGATTTTATTACTTTTTTCTTTTTTTTGTTCCATTGTACACAAGTTCAAATGAGTGCGTTGCGCTATAGTACCAAGCAACTGAATTGCAATTTATTTTTAAGGCCTTGTTCAACACTTCATTAAGCAAAGAACTAGTTCGCAAACGAAAGCTGTTGCCAGCATGCAACTCAACTAAATAGAAATAGAAATATGCAATAAAAAAAAACTAGAAATTAAAGAAAACACTTTAAGACGCATCGTAAAAACTGGCGAGAGGGCTAGAGAGCGCGGCCAGTGTTGGTTAATGTGCGGGCCAAGTGTCAATTGTTAGGCGACAAACAGCAAATGACTTGGACCTGCCCTCAACTTTGGCTTGGCTGCGGCTGCAGCTGTTGTTGTTGTTGCTGGGCTTGGGGCACTTAAAGAGGCAGCAACATGGCCATGTGGCAACGTGTAGGTGCCGCTTTTAATGGTGTCCATAAAGCCGCAATTGCCGCTGTTGCCGCTCGAGGATAATGAAGTTGCATGTTTACACTGTGCTACGTGGGTGAGGCAGCGATTTTCTGCACAGTCTGTACCAGTCAAATAGGGTATATTGATTTTGTAAGCGTCTTTGTACAATAATTCTTGAAAAAAACAAGACAAGAAGTTGAGACGAGCTGAATCTTGGATCCCGGAAACTATGATATTCGGAGATATTTCCTATTTCACGCGCATAACAAATTTAGTTTTTAGATAGTTTTTCCTCATTTCCTAAATATCGATAACTATCGATTTGCAGGCAAAACAATACAAATCTCGCGGACTACATTAGCTACAGTCAAACAGTTTGATATATAGGCTTTATATAGGCTTTATATAGGCTTCACTTTTTGGAAATGGAAAACTTATTTTTAAATTTTCCAGCATTGACTTTTAGGTTATGTACGCACTTGATCGCCTGAAAATATCAAAAATTCTCGCCAATAAGCACTGTAGATCTGCAGAAACACATTGCCAAGCGAGTGAGGCTGAGAGAAGAGGCAGCGCAGCATTTGTCTTTTACAGGGTATCTCTCAGGCGAGTACTCACGGCTAGATCATGCTTAGTTTGGGTCTTAAAGCCTGCCTGTCTGCCTGCCTCATTAGCAACATCTTTTCGTGTTGACGCGCCCAAATACCCTCTCATTGCTGTGCCCCACCGCGCCGCACCGCCCCTCTCGCCGCCCACGCCCCTGTCTCCGCCCCCGCCGCCTCTGCTCGACTGTCGAGACTGCGCTTCAAGTGTTCCTAAGTAATTACATTTTGGCAAGCCCCTTCTGCGTGCAATAATCCAAGTAAAGGTGCATTGAACTGGTTCCACCCACGAAATCGATTTTATTGGTAGCCCCCCCCCCCCCTCCCCTCCCCCTGCTGATGCCCCTGGGCAGCTCATGACTGCGTTTGTACAATTGAAGCTCAATCGCAGCGGACACCTGAGCACATCGCAATTGGCAATTGGCAATTCGAGCCGGCGACCGCAAAAACCGACTGCACCGTTATTTGATCGATATCGATATATATCGACGGTGTGATCGGCTGATCGCGCACCCGTGGGATTTTGCTAGCCTCGCAGTTGCCAAAGTTTCTTCTTTTTATACCCTGAACCCATTAAAAATGGGCAAACAGGGTATATTGTATTTGTGCAAAATGCAAATGTATGTAACAGGCAGAAGGAAGCATCTCCGACCCCATAAAGTATATATATTCTTGATCAGCATTAATAGCCGAGTCGATCTAGCCATGTCCGTCCGTCTGTCTGTCCGTCCGTCGTAAAATTTTATATGTAGATGCTCCTAGCTCCCGCGCAGATCGAGTTTGTTTCCGATAATCGATAACTTACTTCGTTTCCAAGCAATCGATAAAAATCGATATCGATATCCTGTTTTTTGGTCAATTTTGGCAAATAATAAGAGCTAGAGTCACCAAACTTGACATATAGCTTCTATAATAGAATATATATTATGCATTTGATGTTGGAAGAAGAAAAGGGAGCTCCCGACTAGAACCTCTTACTTGTTTAATATTATGTTCATGCAAATAGCTTGGGTATGCAAAGTAAGTATATTGATTTAGATAAAGCTACCTATTTATATGGCTTGAATAAATCCAGTGGAGAGAGCTCGATTGGGACAGTACTTCGTTTAGCATAATTTAATGAATCTCACTTGAGATACTCCAAAAAAGGTGGACTTTGCAAGCTAAACGTTTTTGGCCAATAACTTTTTTTTTAATGAATGCCATATGATAGTAGGGATCCGTACGAATTCAAAAAGGTATAATATTTAAAAATCAAATTATATTTACCCGAGATTTTCAAAAAAATATTCAAAAAAGTTTTGATATTCGAACTTACCCCTGGTAATAGCTCTCGGGTAATAGCTCCGCTTGGAGATATGACGTTCCAAAACGACATAACTCCCCGCTGGAGATATGACGTTCCAAAACGACATAACTCCCCGCTGGAGATATGACGTTCCAAAACGACATAACTCCCCGCTGGAGATATGACGTTCCAAAACGACATAACTCCCCGCTGGAGATATGACGTTCCAAAACGACATAACTCCCCGCTGGAGATATGACGTTCCAAAACGACATAACTCCCCGCTGGAGATATGACGTTCCAAAACGACATAACTCCCCGCTGGAGATATGACGTTCCAAAACGACATAACTCCCCGCTGGAGATATGACGTTCCAAAACGACATAACTCCCCGCTGGAGATATGACGTTCCAAAACGACATAACTCCCCGCTGGAGATATGACGTTCCAAAACGACATAACTCCGCTGGAGATATGACGTTCCAAAAAAAATAACTCCGCGGGAGATATGACGTTCCAAAACGTTCCATTTAATGAATGCCATATGATAGTAGGGATCCGTACGCATTCAAAAGGGTATAACATTTTAAAATGAGTTTATATTTACCCGAGATTTAAAAAAAAAACGTCAAACAAGTTGAGATATTCGAACCCACCCCGATTTTGGAAAAAAAACGTGATGTAACCCCTTGCTTTTTGGTCGATTTGGCTCAAAATTTAGATTTTTATTTTTCTGATGCCAATCGATAGTACTGATTCAAAAATAGTATAAAATTCCAAAATCTGAGATTATTTGGCCGAGATAGTCTAAAAAAATGATCAAAAAAGCTTGATTTTACAAACGAAACGTTTTTTGATCAACAACTCATTTCAACCCATCAATTTTTAATTTGTTTGAATGCCGTATGATAGTAGGGATTCGTACCAATTCAAAAAGGATATATTTACCCGAGAGTTCAAAAAATAAATAGTCAAAAAAGTTTGTTTTTACTTATATATGTTTATTATATTGAATCAAAGAATATCATATATATATATACATATATATCACATATCATATACATACATTTTTATTACAAAACCGTTAACTAAGGTGGTATCTCGCCAATCCTGGTTGGCTCCTCAGGCTTTGTCGTGGACAAACGTCAAAGCCGTCTTCTTTGAGTAAGGCTGCACCGTCACGTAGGTAGTCGGTGGGCTCTGGGCTGCTCCTGATCTTTTCTTGAGCCTTCTGACTACACACCTCTCAGCGAGGTCTCTTGTATGGGTTGGCGAATGCTTCGACTCTGAGATTACTTGGCCGAGATAGTCTAAAAAAATCAACAAAAAAGATTGATTATGATTATGATGTTGATATTGATTATGCCATATGATAGTAGGGATCCGTACGAATTAAAAAAGGTATAATATTTAAAAATCAAATTATATTTACTCGAGATTTTCAAAAAAATATTCAAAAAAGTTTTGATATTCGAACTTACCCCGGGTAATAGCTCTCGGGTAATAGCTCCGCGCGGAGATATGACGTTCCAAAACGACATAACTCCATTGGAGATATGACGTTTTCAAAACGAACGTCGCCAATCCTGGTTGGCTCCTCAGGGTTTGTCGTGGACAAACGTCAAAGCCGTCTTCTTTGAGTAAGGTAGGTAGTCGGTGGGCTCTGGAGCTGCTCCTGTGTCGTGGTTGGAGAAGGTCTCTAAAGGATCTTTTCTTGTGCCTTCGTATTACACACCTCTCAGCGAGGTCTCTTGTATGGGTTGGCGAATGCTTCGACTCTGAGATTACTTGGCCGAGATAGTCTGAAAAAATCAACAAAAAAAATTGATTATGATATTGATATTGATATTGATTATGCCATATGATAGTAGGGATCCGTACGAATTCAAAAAGGTATAATATTTAAAAATCAAGGTATATTTACCCGAGATTTTCAAAAAAATATTCAAAAAAGTTTTGATATTCGAACTTACCCCGGGTAATAGCTCTCGGGTAATAGCTCCGCTTGGAGATATGTCGTTCCAAAACGACATAACTCCGCGGGAGATATGACGTTCCAAAACGACATAACTCCGCGCAGAGATATGATGTTCCCCAAAACGACATAACTCCATTGGAGATATGACGTTCCAAAACGAAATAACTCCGCGGGAGATATGACGTTCCAAAACGACATAACTCCGCGCGGAGTCACCAAACTTGACATATAGCTTCTAAAATAGAATATAGAACCTCTTACTTGTTTTTTTTGTTGTGATCTTCAGTTTGGTGCGAAAAAAAGCAACGTCTTTAATTTCCTGCTTCTCTTGCTCTTCTCGCTCCTACAGCCTGCTGGTGGGCGCGCCCTTGGACCGGAATCGACAGCCGAACACGAATGCATCGGGCGCCCTGTACAGGTGCCCCATCTCGACGGACTTCGACGACTGCGAACAGGTCATCACGGACGGACGAAGATGTAAGTAAACGAAGAGGCAGAAATACAACTGATATTTTTCTTAAATAATAAGCACTACGTATATAATTAAGCCCAATTTGATTGAGTCTATCGAAAAAGTACTCTAAACGCTGTCAAGGCTTAAGTTCTACTTTCTTTTTTTTTTTTTGTTATCTTCCATGGAGAATCGAATTAATGTTAGTTCATAAAATGCGAATGCTGCTGCCCAAACGAGGTGAAGGTTATTTCAAAAGAAAGAGCTCGACAATTGAAGCGAAACTAACACTAAAACTTGTCATACTTAAGTCTAGTCAAGCTTTGATTAACTTTTAAACGCAGTGACTAACACATGTGACCAGAACTGGCTGAGTCTTAGACCCTATCTATTTGAGCATATTATCTAATATATTGTATAGCTATTGTTAATATGATTATGATTTGGCTAGGTTCGTTTCTGTCTGTACATAAAATCGCGTGCAGCTGTATAAAGAACTGTGACTAAAACGTTAGTTAATTACTATAGTTAATATAGATACTTAGCTATGGCAAGATATGGCCAGCGTATCCACAGTAACATTTATTCTTTTTATTGCATAGAACTAGTTTCTTAATGAATATTTATTCCAACACAAAACATATATATATATATATATTATTTCCTTTATTTAATTTTCTTTTTTTTCTTTATTTTTGTTTTCGTTCTCTTCTTTGCGTAAATCCCCCATCCAAAAAATTAAAAAACAAATATATTTATATATATTCGGTGCGCATATGGAAAACTCATTTAACTCTTCCAAAAAAAAAATTATTGACCAACTATTTTCGACATTTCAAAAAAAAAACCAAACGAATTTATCATTTAGCATCTGGCGGAGCTTATGAACCTAGTAAGTGGTATGGGTGCTTTATTTGTTGTTGTTTTGCCCACAAAAGAAAAAAAAACAGAAAATAAAAAACAAAAACTAATACACAATTTGATCAATTCATTTGTTTGTTCAAAACTTAATTTATGATTTGCATTTGCGCTTTGATTTCTCTCACATTATTCTAACCAACGAATTGCAACGATAAACGAAATATTTGCTATCGATAACGCAAGAGATTTGCCTAATTTACGCACACACAACACTCACAGCCTGTACATAATCGAACGATAAACTGTCTATCGATAAACGGCTAGCACTCACATGTACAGTCACGCACGCATGCCATGCCAGCTAAA
Organism: Drosophila novamexicana; assembly: GCF_003285875.2. Lineage (NCBI taxonomy): Eukaryota > Metazoa > Arthropoda > Insecta > Diptera > Drosophilidae > Drosophila > Drosophila novamexicana. Next base: position 488,945 of record NW_020824860.1, on the reverse strand, counting down.
GTTAACGGCACTTTGTGTGCCGCCATTTTGTATTTGTTGCATGCGCCGCTAAATGCAGCTGAATTCGGGCCGCACACACTAACCCACACACACACACATACACACACACACACAGTTAAGCCTGTATATATATATATGTACATATCTTCTATTTCTGGCATCAATTTACATGCTAATTATAATATACATTTATCTATATATCTCTCTCTCTATATATATATATATATGCATATATAATATTGTATCGATAATTAACTACTTATTTATTACTCGAATGCCCATTAGCAGCAATCTAGTTGACACATTTTGACTGAGCAATCATTGTAATTAACTAGTTCGCCATATAAATCATCGCTTAGCGCTGTGAGAACTTGTCGAGCACGACCGGGCCGAGCCGGGCCTGTGGGTTAAGAGACGCTTCGGAATTCGTGTTTGGCTTTAGGGCCAGTTTTGCATTCGCGCCGTGCTAACTTGTCGTTTGCCATTGACTTGTACAATAAACTATAGCTGAATCTTCGGTGCCATTTCTGACATGGCAATTGGCCGCGGCCAACTTAACGATGCTCTAGCGCAGCCAACTTAATGGCATTCACTGCGAATGCAACCCAGTGTTGGGCATGCATGCGGTTGCTTAGCCCGAAAATCATCAACATCGTGGCATTTGCAATTCCACGAAATTTACACAAAAATAATGCTGGGTCTTGCCTTTCTTCTTATCGCCGTTCCCTGGGGTCTTATTAATTTCACATTTTTAGGCATTTATCTTAAAGCTGAAATTAGAAATAAGAAATTCGGCCTTTGATTTGGCAAAACATAAATATGTATATAGAAAAGAGAACTGTGTTCAAACTATTGACAATTTTAGAAAAAATAAATAGTCTTTGAAATTGAAAATGTTTTTAAAGTATTTAATCCCGCTGATGACAGGTATTAATAGTATACATATGTATAGGAGGGACAGGTCTTCACAGAAACCAGATTTTATTTTAGAATTTAGTTGGAATTTCGTTTAAGAATATAAAATCAAGATTTGAGTAACATGCAATCTATTCGAACTCAGAGATTTTCGCAAATTTGTGGCGTAGATTATCGTACATTTTGTAGTTTTCACAGGGTATTTGTTAGTCGCGCACACTCGACTAGGCCTGTTTAACATTGTTTTTGCATGAGACTTTTGTACATTTAAAACTGTTATAGATGCTTTTGTAGGGTGAAAAATTGGTCAAAAACAAAATAAATTATACCAAAATCCCGTTACGTTATTTTTCCAGAGAATTTTTGAACATTTTATGCCTCAAACCAATTCTATTCTTAGATATCTTAGCGTATTTACAAGCTTTTCTTACATATTTGCCTACTTCGCATAACTTCCATATGATAAATTATTCGGAAAGGGTATTCAAACTTCGCCGTGCCGTTCATTTTTTTTTTTTCTTTTGAAGGGGGACAATTTGCTGCCAATTGGCATCTCATTTAGCTTTAATTATATTTACTCGGCTCCAAATTATTTAAATATTGAGCTGTAAAGTCATTTGCAGCAACAGCTGTGCATATGTACCCCCCCCCCCCCCCCCCCCCCCCCCCTCCTTCTCCTCCACCGCAACCTCCAACGCTGACAATGTTAATGTGCCGTTCGCATTCCAAATGTTTGCAAAGCGGCGGCGGCGGCGTCGACGTCGACGTCGACGTCAGCTTTGGCTGTGCCCGTTTTGCAGTTGTTCTTGTTGTTGTTGTTGTTGCTGCTGTTGTTATTTCTGGCCTTTGCTATTGGTAACGCGCGACAATCAGAGCGTGCTGCTGACTGTGGCAGAGAGTCTGCCACTGCCACGGCGCCCGAGAACGTGACAAATTTTACAAAATGCAAAGAAGAAGAAGAAGCAGCAGTAGCAGCAGCAGCAGCAGCAGAACGGGAACAACAACAATTGCAGCGGCATAAAAATAAACTGCGGCAAAACGCAAATTTGTGTGGCATAAAGAAATTCTTGTGCAACATGCGTCTCGACATTTTTGAGCCAAATACCACACATAGCGATAGACGCGACAGGCACAAACACGCACCACGCCCCCAAACCCCAGCCCACTGTCAATGCCAAAAACGCGCCGCGCAGTGCAAAGTTCACTGGGCCTGGGCCTATGCCAATAAGAAGCCAAACACACACATACACACGCGCGCACGCACTCAACTGCAGCTGCGCTTGAGTCGCGTGGGCCGCAGATGCGGTAAATTTTTAATGCGACTTTCACTCTGCGCGTTTTAAAACGCGTCAAACCCGTCAAAGCTGCTGCCGCCAGAACAGCCCACGCCCGAAATAAAAATTAAAAAAAACAAGCAGTAAAAGGCGCAGCAGCAATTCAAAAATCATAAATGATAAACTCAGCTCTCCGCTCAAAACAGCAATCAGCTCTCTTTGCCGCTCTCTTTTCGCCTCTCTCTTTGCGCTGCGGGCACACTGTTAAAGTCATTTATCATATTTCAACACTTTGATGCTTTAAAATGCATTTTAAATCAATTTCGTTACGTTTCACACACACTTATTAACGCTCGCCCACTCTCACTCTCTCGCTCTCCCTCTCCCTTTCGCTTTGCCTCTCAGCACATCTTCTATTGCGCATGAGTGTGAGTGTATTGGTGCAAAGCCGCCTAAGCAGGCGCAAACAGCAACACCCCAGTCGCACCTTCAATGCCGACAAAGTCGCTGCTGCTGCATTCAAACAATCTATCTTTCTATTTTAATGCCCTGACATGCAACTCTTTTGAGAATATAACTTCCTTTAATCCCTTGAATTTGTATATATTTGAGCTGCTTAAGCTTATGATCCAAGTTGGCTTTCAAAAATAGTGACAAAAGATGCAATGTTTCATCCAGTAAACTTTACAAGCCAATGTTTGGCTGGGATATGTGCATATACTGATTATGACAGGGATGTTTGCATGACCTAATGCAGGACATGTCTGTGCTTAAAAAAGTCAAAGGGTTACAATTCATACATGCTGGGTAGGGCTGCCAAGCTATTTAAAAATACTAAATTTATTTTGTTGCATGTTTAGTTTTAGTTGAAAAATAATACATATGTGCTAGTTCTTTACTCATTTACTCGCTCGTACTCTCTCTCTCTCTCTCTCTCTCTCTCTCTCGCGCGCACTCAATTGCGTGGTATTTCTTAGTCGAGCATGTCACTTTTGCTTCATGCTTCGTTTAGTCGAATATTTTGTTTACACTTGTTGCTTTTGATTTCGTTGTTGTTGTTGTTGTTGTTGCTGCTGCTGCTTCTTTTCTTCTGTTGCACATGTGCTGAACAGCGCGACTCGTTTCTGCAGACATCTATAAGTAGAGCAAGCTCCCCCCCCCCTCCCCCCTTGACTGAATGCGTCGGACCCCACTGCACATGTGCGCAAGATCTGCCTGCAGTTGTTTTTCCCTTGTTGCGTGCTTTCTGTCCTCTCTCTCTCTCTCTCTGTCTCTCTCTCTCGTCCGCTCAGCGTTTTTGCTCATGTTATTTAACAGCTGTTAATAGCTTAGCAGCATAGATGTTAACGTTGCTCGCTCGCAGTAAATACCGTAAATTTGAGTTTAGATTAGCATTTATCTTTTCGAATATTTTGTAAAATTAAAAATTAAAAAACCAACTGTACATATGAATACATAATTACATATTGTTTTTAATGCATATTCTATCACTTATGTTGTTATTGATGTTGTTGTTATTGTTGTTGTAACTGATGCGACACATACACACAGATACACACACACACCCACACGCACATACACAAACACACACACACACATATACACATACACATACAAACACACGCACACACATACAACTTCGTCACACACTTTGCTAACAAGAACAAAAAAACTACTTTTTGCACTTCTATCTGCTCACTGGCGCCACCTACAGCCTACGATGTCGACGAACTGATACCGCCATCTAGCGACGAAATCAAGGAGGGACAATGGATGGGCGTAACTGTACGCTCCCAAGGTCTAGGCGGCAAGGTAAGCATCAAAATGGCGATTTAATCTCTCCAACTGATTCTGGATTTGATTACCTACCCCCCTCCCCCCCTCTCCTCAGGTGCTGGTCTGTGCCCATCGCTATGTGACGATTGTGCGCGAGAATCGCTATGGACAAGGTCTGTGCTATGTCCTGACCAACGATCTACAGTTCGACGAGGTCTACGAGCCATGCAAAGGACGCTCCGTGCAAAGGTAGGTGAAGGAAGCACTGAAAATAAAGCGGGACAAGCCAGGATTGAGAGCTCAAAACTATCTAGATTTTGTAAATTCGATGTTCCGCTTCCTTGGGGGAACCATAAACTTGGTGAACTGTGAACTTGAAAGTAGAATACGGGATTGATTTGGGATAGAGATTTTTGGGAATCTCAGAGCTAAATCGGGAGTAGAATATGCTGGTTCCAATTGTGACCCAATTTAGATATTCAGAAACTTAGGATTTGAGTAGGAAGCGAAAGTCGAAGCTGTAAACCGATGACATTTGGAGCTGGTAGTTCTTACTTCCATGAGGACCTAGGTTTTCCGGTTAAGGATCTTAGGGAATATCGAAAATATATTAAAACTTTCAAGATAGTTCTCTTGCTCAAAGTCTTGTTTCATTAGCGAGAAATATAACTCTAGATAGAACTCTATGCCCAGATGAAGATGGGACTCTATAGAGCATAAAAATTCCAATCAAATGGATGGCCTGAATCCTTCTTCAATCCATGGGGAACTTGAAATCCTTAGTCTAAAGTTGGAAACATTGAGTTTGAAGGATTGCGATTAAATTCCCCAAAGTCCTTCCAAACGAAGCTAAAATGAGTCAAAAATATAGGAAATCCATAAGAAATTGGGAAATACAAGATTCATCTATTTGGAAACTCGGCACCCGAATATATAAAATATTGTGTGAAACGAAACGCAGTCGAGCATATTAAAAGCAGAAACAAAAATTTCCTGAATGAATCAATTCGATATGGTAAATTTGTCATGGTCAGGTTTGATTCATGGCCCAGCCAAAAACAAAACAAAAAAAGTGTCAAGGTGAAGTGCGTATAAAGATATTTCAAAAACTGAAAGGAAGAAAGGCAACTCAGCGCGTGTCTAGCTTCAGTTAAAGCCAATTAGCATGCAGCGTGTGTGTTTGTGAGGTTAGGGCGAAGCAGGAAAGCAGGGAGAGCAGGGACAGGAAGAAGGCGGGCGAGGCGGGCGAGGGACGTGCTGGTCAGGTGTGACAGCGATGACGTCGTCGTTGCAGGAACCCATGTCATAAGGGCGAAATTTCAATTTATTTAAATGTCAGCACATGTTGGGAAGGGGGGCGAGTAGGGGCTGGGGCAGGGGCAGAGGCAGCCGCGCCCAAAAAAAAAAAACATAGAATAGATTGTTTTATGATGTGATATGGCATAATATGTGAGGCAAGCTAGATGACGTGCACCCGGACTTGGACATGCAATTTTTCATTGCGCTGGCATAGCGTGCCTGACCCTGGACTCATTTATACTCTACATACCAGATGCCAGAGAGTGTAGTTTAGTTTTTGGGCAAGGTTTGGTCAGAATATATTCCAATGTCTTAGAGCTAGCGGTAGATGAACTTCACAGGACTCGCTCCAAAGATTGAGCGTTAGGCGTCAAATTTCCAAACATCACAGTTTGAAAGTCACTATTGTCGGGGCTTACAATTTGAGAATCAGCTGCCCAATCAGAAAGCAGAAAGAATTCACCTAACGTCACAGTTTGTCATTCACTGTTTACAGTCTTAAAGTCACCAGTCGAATCAGCAGATAGCAGTTTGAAAGGCACTGCGCTGGTGTGGGTCAGTCTTCAAGTCAATAGTCCGATGATTGAAAGTTCACAGTGTACAAATCTTTTGTTATAGTTATTTTCAAATTTTCCAAATTCACAGATTGAAAGTCATTGGTTACAGTTTAGGAGTCGCTATCTCTAGCAGCTTATTTTCTTGAGACGCCGTTTGAAAGTCACTGCGCTCGTAGGTTCACAGTCTTACAGTCACCAGGCACATAATCAGAAAGATTTTCCCAAAGTCACAGGGTGAAGCTCCTTTGCTTACAGTTTTAGAGCCACCAGCTCAAAAGACAGAAGTTGATTTCGTCAAGCACATAGTATTTTCACAGTTGGTAAGTCACTGGCTATTGATTTGGAGTCTCCATCTTAAGTTACAGTTTGAATGTTATTGGTTACAGTCTGAGAGTCAGCGTGTTCAAGTAGATAGCTCCCAGAGTTACAGTTTGAAAGTCACTAGCTTTTGAGCGGTTTACAGTCTGAGATTCGGAAAGTAATTCCCAAAGTCACAGTTAGAAAGTCACTGACTTCCAAGGCGTTACAGTTTGAGGGTCACGAGAGCACTTTCCGACATACTGTAGCTCGTTTGAACATAACAAACACAGGGTATTTAACAGTCGGTCTCCGTCCGACTGTCAGTTTGTTGGCCATTTATTAATGTCGTGCAATCCACACACACACACACACACACGCAGGCAACACGAGGATTATGGCTTCTGTCAGGTGGGCACCTCGGGCGCCCTGCTGGATGACAATACCATGGTGCTGGGCACGCCGGGCCCGTTCACGTGGCGCGGCGCCATTTTCGTGACCGAGATTGGGGGCGAGTATCTGGAGCGGGACAAGAACATGTACTACAGCGATCACTCGGACGCCAGCTCACCGGTGGATAAGTACAGTTATCTGGGCATGGCCGTAACGGGCGGAAGGTACTTCGGTGAGCGAATGTCCTATGCGGCGGGTGCGCCCCGTTCGAATGGCCACGGCCAGGTTGTGATCTTTGACAAGGCCAATACGAGTCCGATACCCGTGCGGCTGATCATCGACGGGGAGCAGTTCGCCTCGAGCTTTGGCTATGAGCTGACCACGGCGGACATCAATGGCGATCAGAAACCGGATCTGATTGTCGCCGCGCCCTTCTACTTTGCCAAGAGTGATGGCGGCGCCGTCTATGTCTATCAGAACGCCAAGGATATGCTGCCCAAGCAGGCGACGCTGCGTCTGACCGGGGCCCTGGAGAGTCGCTTCGGGCTGGCGCTGGCCAACATTGGGGATCTGAACAAGGACAGCTGCGAGGATCTGGCTGTGGGTGCGCCCTACGAGGGCGACGGCGTCGTCTACGTTTATCTCGGCTCCAAGCAGGGCCTCAACGAGAAGCCCTCGCAGCGCATTCAGGCCTCGGAGCTGGGACGCAATCTGCCCCAGCCCATACGCACCTTTGGCATCTCCATAGCGGGCAACACGGATCTCGATGGCAACTCGTATGTGGACATGGTCGTGGGCGCTCAGCCTGCCGTTGTTGTTCTGCTGGCCCGACCCATTATCAACATCCAGACGACATATCGCAGCAACGAGACACGCAACATAGATCCGAATCGCGCCGGCTGCCGCATGGATGTCTCAACGAATCTGACCTGCTTCACGTTCGAGGCGTGCAGCAGCATCGATCCGCACGAGCAGCTAAACAAGGAGCTCAATCTGATCTTCACCGCCGAGGCGGAGACCTTCGAGCATCACAAGAAGTTCTCGCGCGCCTTCTTCGATCGGGAGAACAAGCGCAGCAACGTGATCAGTCGACAGGTTCGCGTCCGCACAGATGGCCGGGTCGAGTGCCAAATGGTCACCGGGTACATCAAGGCGAATACGCGCGACATCCAGACGCCCATTCGCTTTCGCCTGGACTACAAGCTGCAGGAGCAACAGCTGGCCGACTCGCCGCTCGAACGGCTCAATCCCATTCTGGACCAGACGCAGGCCTACATCGAGTTCGAGGGCACCTTCCAGAAGGATTGCGGCGATGATGATCTCTGCGAGAGCGATCTGCGACTGCATGCTGAGCCCAATCTCACGGCCGAGGGTAAGTTCTACTTCAAACTAATTTCCCGGAACCAGTTCCGGAACCATTCGATTGCAGCATTAAGCATAACTGCGCTTTAAATACGAAAAGAATACAATTCATTAATCTGTTCAAAATGTGAGTCACTTTTGGTTCCTGGATCTGATAAGTTCCCTGAACTAGTTTCATTTCAAATGAGCCCCAGTTGCACAGCTACTTTGTAAATATCGAAACGATTCCTGAACTCTTTTCCAAAATGAGTCACTTTAATTCATGGAACTAACCGGAACTAGCACGTTGCATGAACTAATTCCATTACAAAAGAATACAAACAATTGCTCAATATGTGCCCAAAATGAGTCACCATAGTTGTTAGTTCCATGAACTAGTTCAATTACAAAAGAATCGAAGTTTGCAGCAGCTGACAGAGCACAACTGCTCTGTAAATATCAAACCAATTCCTGTACGTTTTTCCAAAATGAGCCACTCTAGTTCCTGGAACTAGTTCCACGTGCAAGTATACACCTTCCAATTACTTACACAAAGCGCATCGCTACTGAGAAGCTGAGAAGCTGATTTGAAATTAAAACTGTTTGACTTTACTCAAACAGATTTGTTCTTTTTAAAGCTCAGCTTCATGAACTACTTTGAACTAGTTTGTGAATATCGTTCCTTATACTAGTTCACTGTTTGTTTGCTTTGATATGTAACTAGAGCTTTTTGATTTAATGAAACTAAATTAGTTACGTTGTGGAACTAGTTCCGTTCCATCACGGAACTAGTTCAGTTCCGCGATCTAGTTCCAAAAAAAAACACGTTTTTTATTGAATTTCTTCTTTTCAGACGGTCAATACTCACTGATCCAGGGCAACAAAACGGAACTGGAGGTCATGGTGAACGTGAGCAATCTGGCGGACTCGGCGTACGAGGCACAGCTGTTCATCGTGCACCAGAAGAGCGTCTCTTACATAGCGACCAAAAAGCCGGTAAGTGTACAGCTGGAGGATTCATCAAATCTCAGACTAATCACATTCGCAATCTGATACGGCAGACGAACGCGACATGCAACAGCTTCAACACGACGCTGGTGGCCTGCAGCCTGGGCAATCCGATGCTGCGTGGCACCACAACGCATGTGACAATCCGTTTCGATCCGAACAGCCTGGAGCTGGAGGAGTCGCAAATGGTGTTCCACATCTTTGCGAACACCACCTCGCAGCTGGTGGGCCAGCAGCCGCCCGAGCGCCGGCTGACCGTGCTGATGGTGCGTCGGGCGGAGCTGACGGTACGCGGCTGGGTGAATCCGGAGCAGAGCTTCTACAGCGGCGCGGCCAAGCTGCAGGATTCGCCCATGGAGCTGGACGATGTCGGCTCGCCGCTAATGCACACCTATTCGATCTTCAACGAGGGTCCATCGGCGGCGCCCAAGGTGCAGCTGGTGATCTCCTTGCCGCTGATGCTGGAGAGCGGCCAGGGCCAGGGCGAGGGGCTGGAGCAGGGCGCCAAGGATCAGTATCTGCAATATTTGGAGGACAAGCCGACCATCGAGACCGGCCAGGGCGAGTGCACGGTGGCGCCCGAGTACATCAATCCGCTGAAGCTCGCCTCCAAGATGCCCGCCAGCCTGCGCAGCGCCGCCTACCTGAACGCGCCCGCCTCCATGACCAAGTGGCCCCTGCACCGTCAGGCGTCACCCACGCCAACCAAATCTCTCAATCTAAGCCAGACCCAGGGTCAGGCGCAGCACTGGAGCCAGCACAAGTCTGGCCAGGATTACGGCCGGGCGAATCGCTTGCCGCGCAACACGCTCGAGCGCATTGTCCGGCCGGAGCGCTTCATGGACGGACGCGAGGCCGGCGTCAAGGGCAAGAAGCAGCAAATTGTGGAGCTCAACTGTGACAAGCTGACGGCGCACTGCATCAAAATACACTGTGAGTTCTACGCGATGCCGGCCAAGACCGAGGCGCAGGTGACACTCAAGGCGCGCCTCTGGAACTCGACGCTGGTCGCCCAATATCCTCGAGTGGATCTTGTCCGCATCATATCCACCGCCCATGTCAAAATACCCCAAAACTTTGGTGTCGAGCAGCTCGAGAACAATGACAATGTCTTGGTACGTACGAATTTCGATTTCTTGCATATTTATGGAGAGAAAACGGGCTAGTTAACTAGTTTTTGAGCCATCGTGCTGGTTCGAACTCGGCAGAAATGACAAATAATTGTTAAGCCAAGCTTTAAGCTAAGACTAGGCTGCAGGCATATCTTAAAGCCGAGCTTACATATTTATAGAGAGAGAAAAAGGGCAGTAAACTAGTTTTTGAGCCATCGCGCTGGTTCGAACTCGGCACAAATGACAATTAACATAAGACAAACAAACGAGAGGCTTAAACTTAACGCCAGTAATAGGAATTTTTGAAATTGAAATTCACGCTTAAGTCTGTTTTATGGCGAATTCCACCCGCAAGTGTGGAATATGCATGTAAAAAACGAACGAACGGTTTCACGGCTTTCGACGAATTCACTTCGCTGGGTGAAAATCGGCGTCGTGTGAATTGAAAGCTTAAGAAAGTGAAAAGAGAGAATATACGAAATCTAGCCGGATAAAGATTAGTGCATATAAAATGGCATAAATATATGTACTATGAGAAATTAACCGGCGTTGCTCGACCGAAGCAAATGAATAATATTATAAGTTTTGCCTTGAACCCTTGCTTGCCATTTGTGAACGAATATTAAGTTAAACAAGCAACTTATAAAATTTAAAGCTGAATTAGAACCGGCGACTTCTCGCTTGTTAGTTCAACCCCAAAGCCTGTAAGTCGGAATCGAACTAGATATTGATAGATATATGAATGATGACAAAGAGAATCAGATATAGCTAAAGAGTTAAAGAAATCGGATATAAAGTCTAATTTTATATTTTCCCCAACCGACAGGTGGAGACACGCGCCTATCCGGAACTGTTGGACCAGCAGAGGGAGACGCACACGCCGCTGTGGATCTACATATTGGCCGTGCTGGGCGGCCTGCTGCTGCTGGGCGCGTTCACGTACGCGATGTGGAAGTGCGGATTCTTTAAGCGCCAACGACCGACAGATCCAACGCTGAGCGGCAATCTGGAGAAGATGAACGAGGAGAAGCCCTTCCTAGGCGCCAAGAGCAGCCATAATGTTTTCTAACAAGAGGGCACCGTCGGCTGGGATCTGGTGCGACGCATTGCACCCGCCAGGAAGCGCAACAGGCTCCGGCTCAGGCTACGGCTCAGGCAGCTGCTCCTCCTGCACAGCCAGCCCCACTACAAGCAACAACAACAACAACAACAGCTGACTCCGCCATGCGGCTGCAGCTGGCGCAACAACAACAACAACAACAACAACAACAACAATGGGCCTGAGGATGAGTTCGATGTGTTATCCCTGACGCCGCCGCCGCCGCCGCTGAGCGTCCTGAGTTGGGGCAGCGACGGCTACTACCAGGCCAGCGCCGCCTGGTGGGGTCACATGTGAGCAGGAGCAGCAGGAGCAGCAGGGGGCGCGGAGCATCTCCCGCACTAAACAGATTCTGGTTGTGGGACTTTCAATGTGCCATTTTGTTTACTTAAGTCGCGTCGCCAGCTGGCAAATCCGAACCAAATCCGAATCCAAATCCGAGTCCAAATCCGAATCGGAATCCAAATCCGAATCCACGCCGTAGTCCAAATCGGAGTCCAAATCGAAATTCAAATCGGAATCGGAATCTGAATCCAAATCCGAATCGGAATCTAAATCCGAATCCAAATCCGAATCGGAATCCAAATCCGAATCCAAATCCGAATCTAATTCGGAATACAAATCGAAATCCGAATCCAAATCCAAATCGCAATCGGAATCCAAATCGGAATCCGAATCCGAATCGTACTCCGAATCGGATTTGGGCTACGGATTATCTGACGATTTGCCAGCGAATCGATAGCATTGTCCGTTTAGTCTTAAGACTTGTTATATGCATCCATTTGCCTAGGTTTTAGAGAGGGCTTTTGACCAAAACACACACGCGTACATCAATCATTCAATCAATCATTCGCCAGCTCATGAATATCTATGAAAAATTTAGCACACATAACCTCACTTTCTCAGCTCTACACACAACAAACAAAATGTGACCATATTTGTTGCACGTTTAGAATTATGCTCCATCAAGCCTCCATTTTTTTTTTCTGTCAATCATACAAAGTGTGACCATGGAGGAGCATCTGCATCGTAGCTTCTTCTTCTTCTTCTTCAATCATTTGCTACAAAAAGTGAACATGGAGAATTCTTCTCAGTCGCCTTTCCAGCCAAGCTAGACAAAAATGTGACCATGGAGGAGATTTCGCTTTTAACTAAGCTCTTTTATCTTGCAATCCTAAAACTGACCATGGAGGACGCGAGTACTTCGTTCCTTCCACCACAGAAACTGGCGCTGCCTCGCCTTCGCCTTTGTCTTCTTCTGCCAGTGTGTTGCCCTCTCGCTCGCACTGGTGCAGTGCCGGCGAGCAGGCAACGCATTTCGCCGTCGATTATATGCCGTTAGCTTTTTTGTGTCATTTCGCCGCCTGGTCACACTTCTGCACATTTTAGTGAGCCCAGCTTTGTATCATATTTGTTATTTATATAATGCTTAAGATTGGTTTTTAAGTACAGCTATGTGTAATACGTGTTCAATATAATTCCGAATTCTTATTTTAAATATAAACGACAAAAGCCCAATCCACCCCCCTCCCCCCCCCCACACACACACAAGCACACGAATAACTATTACACTGCCAGAAATTACGTAATACGAAGTTGCAAAATTCTCGAAATGTTATTGTGTGAAAAGTATTAAGTCTCTATCTAACTATTTCTTTTTTTTTTTCCTAATCTTAGGCTTAATTTAATCCAGAAAAAAAAGAGAAGAAAAAAATCGAAGAAAAAAATGCATGTGTCTTTTAAGTTCCAAGCTGTTGCATATACAATACGTTAGAGCATTATTTTAAATATGTGTCGCATATATAAATATAATTTAAATATTAATCTAAATATATATATATATACATATATCTATATTATGTAGCTGTATATAAGTATTAGTTTTTGGCATTTAAGTTTTAGCAAGGTTCAAAGCGAGTTCAGTGCACTGCTCGCTAGTTGTACATAGCTTTCTTAATTTTAATAATTTTTTTTGTCCATTTCCACTTTAAAATAAATTAAACACTTTTTTTAAATACAGTTTTTATTTGGCATTTAATGGGGAAGATTGAAATCTAGCCTGACTGGCGCCATCTCTTGGCAGCTGTTTGAACTATGCTTCCAGAGCGCCTCCAATGAACAACTGGCGCCATCTTTTGGCAGCTGTTTGAACTATGCTTCAAGTGCGCCTCAATTGAACAACTGGCGCCATCTCTTGACAGCTATTTGAACTATGATTCAAGCATATGCTACAAGAAAATCCGACAGATGGCTAAGTTGCATCCGACGTCGAACATAGGTCAAATTTGCCTGACTGGCGCCAGCTTTGGCCAGCTTAACGCATCATCTCAAGACATGTTACAATGATGTCCAATAGATGGCTAAGTTACAGCCGATTTCATACATTATAGAAAATCAAGTTAAATATGTGTTTATATGAACAGTAAAATGCATATCTGCTTAAAATACGTCAGGACTTACGCATGCTACGACTATTTAAGTTAATGCTTGCAATTGCCGCGCCAGTGGCGAGTGGCGCCATCTATGTGGCAACGGGCGAAGCGTTATTCAAATTAACGGCTCGCGCATAAAAGTAGGCAATGCAAAAAATAACACAGCACATTTGACCGACTAGTCAAATGCCCTGCAAATTAAACTTAAGTTATTTTATTTTATTTTTTTTTTTGTTGTTTATTTTTGTAACATTTTTGTTTTTGAATTGCTTATTAACTTAGAATTCGCCATAAACTAAAATTGTTTTTCTTCACATTTTTTGTAGTTTTTGTTATATTAAATTAAACTAAATAAGAATACGCACACAAATTTAGTAAGTGTATTAATGGAAGCATAACTGTTGCAGCATTAACAAAATTCATACATTACAGTTAAATGTAATTTTTGTTGTTTTTTTTTGTTTTTTGTTTTTTTTTATTTTGATAGAAATTTTTTGTTACATTTTTGTCTTTTTCGTTGTTGTTTTTTTTGTACAAAGTAAATAAATGTATTTAAATATATGTAGGTGTGTGTGTGTGTGTGTGTGTGTAAAAATTAATGATAAATCAATAAAAACGAGAAATTATATATAAGAAAATGTAACTGGAAGAGAAAAACTTGTTTTACTTTGTTGTCAAAACAAAACGATATCGTTATCGTTATTGTTATCGATATTGTTATCGAAGCAATTGTTAGGTTAGGTTGAGGGAAGACATTGTTAAACGTTTTGCTTTCAAATGAATTTCGTAACGAAAAGAGGAAGAGCGCGTGTGTGTGCGTGTGTGTGTTTCTCAAGAACCAAAACTTGTGCTTAAATTAAATATAGAAATAATTTTGTTTACATATAAAAGTGTGTGTGTGTGTGTGTGTGTGTGTGTGTATATAGACTATAGTTTTAATGTATGCGTTAAGCAATTTATATAAGAGATAGAATGTAAACGTAACCTTTTTCATATTTAAATACATACCAAAAAAAAAAATATATAATAATAATAATAAAAATAATATATATATATATTTATATAAAAATAATAATAATAATGCAAATAATATAATAATAAATAATAAATATGCTGCTTGCACGTTGCTTTCTGCTTCTTCTTCTTATTTTTTTTTTTTAATTTTTATTTATTTGTGTAAAATTATTGTTTAAGGCACTTTGAGAATTTGATTTACACCCATTTTCAAGTTGTTTTTTTGTTAATGCTTCTTCTTCAAATTGACATAAATAGTTTTTTACAAAAAAAAAAAAAAGTAAATATATATATAAGAACAATAATAAATTAATTAGTGAAAATAATTAAATATTTGAATTAGTTTTGCGTTGCGTTTTTTTATAAATTAATTGAACAGTTTTTTTTTTTAGCTCATGTTATTCATGTATATATATATATATATATATAGACAGATATATAGCTATATAGTATTTGTATAGCTAGGTTTTAAAGGCAACTCGTGTAAAAAAATGTTTACAAAAATTCAATAATAATTTAATTAATTAATTGCTTTAAGTTAAGGCTTAAACCACTTCTTCCTCCTCTTCTTCTTCTTCTTTCTACTCATGCAAAAAAAGCGCTCTTAATTACATTTTAATTATTATTAATTAACACTGTGCTCAGTTTTCAATTCTGTTTGTTTTTTGTTTTTTTCAATTTTTTCGCTCATGTACAAAAAAAAAAAGTGTTGAAGAACAAGCGCAGTTAAAGACTAAACGCTCACTTTCCAACACTTGACAACACTGTTTGCCATCGATAAATGTGCGTGTTATCGCTTCACTTTAGTATGCATACACACATATATACACATATGTATGTGTGTATGTGCATGTGCATGTGTATTTGTTTATATATAAATATATTTTGTCTTAGCCTAGTTATTATTATTAATAATATTATTATTATTTAACTGCACCCAGAAGAAAATGTTGTGTGTATAATAAATTAAAAAATTATATAGTTGTGTATATACAAACATACATATATGTGTGTGTATGTGTGTGTGTCTGTGTGTGTGTCTGTGTGTGTGTGTGTGTTGGTTTCATAAATTATTAACAATAATTGTTTTTTATGCATATATGAAAAATAAATTATGTTTTTTTTCTCTTTCTTTCTTAATAAAAAAACAAAAAAAAAATGCAGCAAAAATTCAAATTAAACAAAAAAAATATTTAAAAAAAAATTCAAAAAATGTTTTCTTCTTCTTGTTGTTGTTGTTGTTGTTGTTTAGGCACAACAACATTGGAGGTATTTCATATTCAACTCGTTTCACACATGTTTCAAATTATTTATCGTTTATCGGTTATCGTTTATCGTGTGTATATAACTCAACTCTCAATATATACACATATATATATATATAGAAATACACACACATATATACATGTACATATATATATATATGTAGATGTGTACACAACATTTGTTTTATTACATAAAATTTAGCAATAAATTAAAAATTTCGTTTGTTTTTCTTTTTGTTTTTGCAGTGTTGGAAGACGCGCGCGCCTTGTGTCTATCGATAGGCGCTGACTTTTTCAAGTGTTACTAAACTAGGAATTTCTTGCATTATATAAATATTAAACAAAAGCGACAAGTGCAATATCGGGGCGAGGGGGCAGGGGGGGAGGGGTTGCATCGATATGCGTGCTATCGATAAATGCACCGCAATGCTTACAGCTTGTGTGTGTGCGTGTGGTCAGACGGGGGGTAAGGGGAGGGGTAAGGGAAGGGGAGGGGGGGGGGGCTATATCTATTGAGTGTACAGTCCGTAGATTATTGTTTTCTTCTTATTTGTCCAGTATTTAAATTAAAGACTAAAGATATAGTCGATATATATATATATATATATATATACATATACATACACACACATATATATATACACACATATATATACATATACATAAATAAGATCTTGCTTGAGTCAGTGAGTAAATGAGAGAGTGAGAGAGAGAGAGAGAGATAGAGAGTGTGTGTGTGTGTGTTTGTGTTTGTGAATAGCTGGCTGTAGAGAGAGGGGAAGGAATGGAGAGTGGAGAGTGGGGGCTGGCTGCTATTAACGGCGTGTGGTGAGTTTCGTATTCACCACAAAACGAAACGCCGGCCATTTACATGAAATTCTCGTGCGGAATGATCGGATATCGATTAATTGTCTGAGATTTTTGCATTAAAATTGTGGCGGCCGTCGATGAGCTCAAACGATTAAAAACTGGCAGCCGTGGCGCCTCCTCGTGCTGCTGTTGTTGCAACGGCGAGCTGATGCTCTTTTGCAGCAGCTGCTTGTTGTTGTTGTTGTTGTTGTTGTTGTTGTTGTTGCAATTCTCGTACTGCGCTGACGGCGGCGGCGGCGGCGTATGCACCGGCGATATGGGCGCATTTGGGCTATCCGGAGGCGTGGCCGGCGCCAAACCGCACGCCGATGACGTCGACGATGCCGACGATGCCGAACAGGAGCCGGATGCGGATGCGGATGCGGATGCGGACACGGAGGCGGTGGCATGCCCATTCACCGTACCGTTACAATTGTTGGGCATACTCAAATAGGCGGCCGCCTCATGGAATGAAAAATTTGTCAGCGAATTTGTCGGCGACAGCGAAAGGGAGCCGGTCGGCGATTCGCGATCCGATCCGGTGCTCATGCTCAGCGGCGGGCTTAGCGGCAAAAAGTATTGGCTGATGCTTGTGTTGTTGTTGTTGTTACTGTTGTTGTTGTTGTTGTTGCTGATCAGCTGCGCGGGCTTCTGGAACGTTTTGGCCGCCTGCTGTTGTTGTTGTTGTTGTTGTTGTTGCTGCTGCTGCGCACGCGCCTCGTCCGCATTGTGCACAAAGTGGCAGCGCGGTCCGTAGGGACAGAAGCCGACGCTGTGAAAGGTGCGACAATATTCGGTCTTGTACTTGGGATGACGCTGCAAGTTGCGCAACTCGTGATAGCCGTGGGCGAATTGACACTTTTCGCCGTATTTGCATTCGCCGGCCTCCTCATATGGGCGACACAATTCCGTCTTGTAGCTGTAGGGTTAACGCGAGAATGGGAGAGAGAGAGAGAGTAAACATAAGTTCGTTTGCACTTGACGAAAGCTGAACAGCAGCTGCAAGTCTACAAAGTTGCAATCTGCCTATCGGGCGTTCCAATTGAACCTGACGAAAGCTGCGAAGCAACTGTTAATTACCAATTGGCGTGTTGTTGTGCTCTAGAGTTGTTGCACAGACATGTTGCGTTTGGCAGTCGCATAAAGTTGGCTCGCCTATGGCTGAAGCTAGCTTTTTACTAGCTAAAACACTGTTTGTTATAATGTAGCTTTTTTCCAATCACAAACTTTATTTCGCCTAGAGCCGAGCCTGTTGCACAGGCATGTTGCGTTCGGCTGGCTGTCTGCAAACAGGAACTCGCCGCAAACCTGTCTCACGCTCAACTGTTGCGCAGGCGTATTGCGACAACAAATTCCAGACAGAGTTGCCACCAGTTGCTAAAACTTTAACTAACTTCCACTATTTTTATGTGTAGCAAAAATAACGCAAATAACTACCTCATTTTGTATACAAATTCAGAAAGGAAATTAAATAATATTGCTTTAAAAAAGATAAATGCACAATTTTGGTTAGATGGCAGCTCTGATTCTATAGTCCTTATACATAGCTACGCAACGAGCACGAACATCGCCACGCACTCCCGCACACGCAACATGTTCAATTGGAACTTGAACAGAAGAAGTTCTACTTACCGCGATGTGTTCATTGGCTGCTGCGGCGGCAGCGGCTCCGACTGCGTGCGCTCCAACTTGCGGTGCAGCGTTATGTTGCTCAGATTCTCAATGATGGTCACCAGCGATGCAACTTGCGGCTGCTGCTGCTGTTGCTGCTGCTGCTGCTGTTGTTGTTGCTGTTGTGTCAATTGGCTCAGCCGCTGAGCCGGCTGTGAGATGGTGCGCGTTAACGGTCCATGCAAGCGATGATGCTGCTGATGCAACAGCTGCTGCTGCTGCTGCTGCTGCTGAAGATGATCCTTATCGCTTAGGTGCTGCTCCATGCTGGCGTCCAGGATGTGATCCGGTTGCTGCTGCTGCTGCTGCTGCTGCTGCTGCTGCTGCTGCTGCATATCACTGACAACCTGTAACAAGACGCAGCAAAAAAACAAGCCAACAATTAATATCAGCCGAGCTTTCGCGCTGCGCGCCTTTTGCACTGATTGCCTGCCACTCGCTCTCTCGCTCTCTCGCTCTCTCTCTCTCTCATGCGCGACAAAATGTAGCGAATGTGCAAAGGAGACAGAGCAGCAGAGCAGCGACAGCGACGCACACACACACACACACACAGAGACGCGCTTAAATGGGCGAAACACACACACACACACATAATACTTTTACTTTTAACTTGACCTATAAGCAAAGAGTAAAGAGCACAAGCAAAAGGCGCTCGCTCAATTGCTGCTTGTCTAGCCAGCGACGTCGACGTCGACGTCGGCAGCGCAGTTAGCTTAAATTAATTTTGGGTTGACGCAGCGGCAGTTACTTGTAATGGTAATGATATTGCAAAAATAAAAATATAAATAGCAGAGCCAAATGTTATATGTATGCATATATGTAATTTTCCAGCCATTAACCAATATAACAGCAACAACAATAACAGCAACAACAACAGCTACAACAACAATAACAGCTACAACAATGGCAACATTAACAGCACGCACACGGACATGGCGGCTGCGACGGCGCCGCAAGCTCTCCACACACAGCTGCTTAATACGGCATTGCCCGTTCGCTCTCCACTCCACTTCACTACAAACCCCCCCCCCCCCCCTCCACTTCCCTTCACCCAGCCACTCTACTTCCACGCAGCAGACTTGGCGTGTGTCGTCATCAGTTTCGGTTTTTTTGTCTTTCTTCTTCTTCTTTCTGTCTTTCTTTCTTTCTGTATAGTTATTGCTATTGTTGTTGTTCATTTTCGTGCGATGCTGTAACATGTTATGCAACCACACACACATACACACACAGGCAAGCAAGCTAGCAGAGCGAAAGAGAGAGCGCAACAGCCAACTAACAGCAACAACAAACAACAGCGCCAATTACATATGTATAGAGCTCAAGTTCAAGCCAACAAACACACACACGCACACACACACACACATAACACGAACTCGAACACGAACACCAAACAACGCGCAGCAGCAAACGGACCAAAAGCAAAGCAAACGAAGACGCCGTCGCGGCCAAAATAAGAAAGAGCAGAAAGAAAAACAACAACAGCTTTTTGGGGCCCAGCAGCCGTCGTTAAGGTAAAAATAAAAATAAAATACAATAAAAACAACAACAACAACAAACCAAACTGGTTGCCACTTAACACGCACTTATATACACACACACACACACACACTAGCACTCACATACATTTGGTCGACAGACGCGTGCGCGGCCGGCGGGCCTGCGCCAAGCGTTGCCAGACTGTTGCCGTGAACTTTCGCAGTTCACGCTCATTCGTAATTGAATCTAAAAAGTTCTTGAGTGATTCATTTGACTATCTTTCGAGTGATTTCTTTGATTGCTTATCGACTACTACACTGATTCATTGAGTTTATTAATATTTGTTCATTATCGTTTTCATGGATCCTAAGTGAATTTATAAATAGGTTTTACAGCACAATACACTTGCCATTTATCGCACTCAGACACAATGTGACTTTCATTCAGCATTGAGTCGCTCATTCACTCGGTTTTACAGTTAAATTACAATTGAATGCTGCTCAATGCATGACAAGCAGCGGCTCAGCTGATGTTGGCAACAATCTGGCAACGCTGCACCAACAGCAACAAGTCTGCGCAACAAGTTAGCAAACTTTTACGACTGTTATGACCAACTTCGCGCTTACGGCATCATTTGCGGCCGCTTAAGCTTTGCTTGCATAAAGTACCACACACACACACACACACAAACAAACAGGCAATCGCTGGTGAGTGGGAGCGGGGCAGTGCGACGCTGCCGTCGCAACGCTCAAACGTGTTCAAAAACAACTTCAAGTTGGCCGCGCATTCATCTCTGCATGTGTGTGTGTGTGTGTGTGTGTACAAAAGACAAGATAAACAGGAGTACAGAGTGCAGCCCGCAATACCCGTATACCCTGTGCCCAATTCGGCAATCAGCGAACGCTTCGGCTCTGGCGCTTTATGCATGGTGCTGCAGAGGGGTTAGAGGGGGACGGTTGTGAGTAAGTGTGCGGCCGCCCCGGCGGGCATACAATGAAAACCAGACAAATAGATCAGAGCGCCGCTGTCGCAGCGACGTCGACTGAGGAGGCCGCAACTCTTGTTTTGTTGTTGTGGTTTTTTGCTTTTGCTTTTTGCGCTATATACGCATGTGCGCTTGTGTGCGTGTGTGTTATTATGGATAGGCAAGTCTACAAGTTTTCTGCCTGTGTGTGTGTGTGTGTGTGTGTGTGTGTGTGTGTGTGTGTGTGTGTGTGTGTGTGTGTGTGTGTGCGGTTTGCTGCTAGCCACATCTTTCATCTAGGTGAGAATTTCCCTTTCATTTGAAGATGAAAATAAGTTTACTTTTCTTTGCAGTCTGCGGGCTTCTAACTTGTGTGTGTGTGTGTGTGTGTGTGTGTGTGAGTGTTGCTGCTGTTGGCAACATTTGCTTTGTAGACATGTTGCGGTTGCAGTTGTTGCTTTCGAGCCGAGCTTTTATTGCCGCTTGGACCTTGCCTTGATTCTAGTTGGGGTTTTTTTTTTGCGCGCGCGGTCGCTGCGCTGCCTGCAGCGAGAGCTTGGCAAAGTTCCGGCTCAATTTGGCACATCAGCTCTCAATTTGACATTTTATGATTGTTTTTTTTTCTCTTCTTCTTTTGGTTTTTAATTTAGCATAACAAATGATTACAATGTGTAAGTGTGCGTGTGTGTGTGTGTGTATTTATGTAAATATGTATGAGCTGCTGTTAGGTAAGATTTTTTGTTGCTTGGCTTGGCTTTGGCTTGGCTGCTGCCTTTGCTGTTGTTGTTGTTGTCTCGTAAACACGTTCGCACACAGACACACAAACGTACCTACCTACCTGCCTAACTATGCGTGTGTGTGTGTGTGTGTGTGTGTGTGATGCTGAAGACTGCCTGGCTGACTAACTGGTTTATAAGCCCAACAACAACTGCGACGTCGACGACGACGCAATATCCATAACCTCGATGAGCTAACACCAATACAGACGCAGCAGCGCGAGAGAGCGCGCGCGCGCGGAGAGTACGTGTTAGAGCGAGCAAGCAACAGAGCCGCGCTTTATTCTGCGCACACACACACACACAGATCAAAGCTTTGAAACAGGTAGAAGGCGGCCCGACGCGGAGGGGAGGGCGCGGGTGTCTACACATGTATGTACAAATATGCGAATTGAAAATGAATACATAGTTATTATAGGTGTTATTTATAATGCTATCTTAAAACCAAAAACAACAACAACAACAACAATAACCTGCACGAACAGGTAACAAAGCTGAAAGGGAATGGTGTTGCCATAGAAGGGGGATTGGGGGGGAGGGAATACATTGGCGCTTAAATCGTTTTACCTCACGTAAATACATACATACACACATATGCATATGGCATATAGTTAGTTAGACTGGAAGGGGGAATAACATTAGCAATTAGTTACGAGCAGCTATCAAAACTGGAAGTCCAACTGGAAAGCAACAGCAGCAGCAAGATATACAACAACAACAAAAAAACATCGATAAACGCATAGCTGCAGGCAAACAATAATCGATATGATTTATTAATCGATTCATTTCGATAACTTTCAATTCAGCTTATCGTTTGAAAGTTGCACGATTCACGATTGAAACTAATCGATAATCGATATGCAACACAACAAAATCGATCAACAAACTTAACGGCACAACGCAACGTGATCTATAAAGACAAACAACAACAATACGATCTTGTCCATTAAAAATATATTAAACGATAATCAATTGATGGCAATTGCTGACAATTGCGCCAAGCAATCGATAGGCCATGTGCAGCAATCGCGACAAACAATCGATAAACTTATCGACGCACATTGCCATGAAAAACTTATTCAAATTATTCCAATCAGACCTCCTGCTGCCCTTTTGCGCACACTCTCTGCGCCCCCGCGCCCCAAAAGCCTGTTCAAAAACTTTGACAACTCTACACACAACACATGCAAACTTACATACACACACACATACATACATACGTACGTACATGCATGCTTACTCCTTTACTGCCAGCTTCCATCCAGCCCCAGCCCTTCCCCCCCCCCCCCCCCCCCTTATCACGACATGTACACGTCGATCGTTTTTAATTGTCGCAAGGCAAATTTGACTTGGTAATTAACACATGGGGCGCCCAGTCAGACGACTACACGACGTCAACGTCGACAGCGACGCAGACAGCAGCAGCACACCCCCCCCCCCCTCCCCCCTTCCCCCCCTTCCCACAACAACAGTTCTAGCTCTCAGCTACCCCTTGCATCAATATGGCAAGCTTTAACCCTAAACAGAACAACAAGAAAAGCAGCTGGTCCGCAATTGGAAGGGGGTTGGAAATGAGGAATGGCATGGAATATGGAATATAGAATGGAACTGAGCTGGGGGGGTGGGTGAGGTATGGGCACGTTGCTCAATCAATCGACAGTCGGTCGCTAGGTCCAATCAGAAACGCTGCCAGCCACTTGTTGTTGTTGTTGTTGTTGTTGTTGTTGTTGTTGTTGTTGTTGTTGGTTACTGTTTCTAAGTCGTCTCCGGCTGCTGTCATCCAGTTGGCGAGTAATCAATGCACTCACACACACACACACAGAGGCAGAGCCAGAAACTCGCAAGTTAAATAAAACTCAACTCAGTGATAAAGCACACAATGCGACGTGATGTTTACAAATGTACGTGTGCATGCATTTCTGCATGTGTGTGTGCGTGTGTGTGTGTGTGTGCGCGGGTGCAGCAGAACAGGATCGGTAAAGTGTAGAGAATAAAGCAATGCATATGCATATGCATATACCATGCACACATAACGCAGCAGGCGTGCGAGAGACAGACAGAGAGAGAGAGAGAGAGAGAGAGCGCGCAAGCTTTTTGGCTAACTGTAAGTATGGCAAGTATTTATTTCGCAATATACATGCATATGTATGTGCTTACATACATATGTTCGTAGATATGTGCGACTCAATGACGTCTCCAAACTTTGTCGTTAAGTTTCGTCAAACGAAAAACCCAAGCAAAAAACCAGCCAAGCAACAACAACAACAGCAGCAACAATTGCCAAGTTATTATTTACATAATGTTGCCAAAGGCTGCAACGCAACACAACATAACGCAACAAGTAACAAGCACAGCAAGGGCTATGTAAGGCAGGGGGGAGGGGGGAGTGTATAGGTAGGGCGACCAACTTGGCCCATCCATCGATTGAGGTCTAGGTCGATTTGAGCATTTCACATTTTCGTGTCGTTTTCATTGTGCGTCCGTTGTTAATATTTGGTAAGCGCACATATACACACACACACACACACACACACACACACACACACACACACACACGCTGTCAGACACATGAGCAAAAGCAAAAGCGGTTGGGCGCATGCGTGCAAGCGAGAGGGCAAATGTTAAGCAATGACGCGAAGACGCTTCGACGCATGCGCCGCTGCTGGCGCTGCGTCGTGCCAGTTTCGTTTCATTGCCAATCGTTGACGTTGACGTTGACGTCGACGTCGACGCAGCCGTTGACTTGGCTTCCTCTTTCCAAGTCGTTGTTCGAACCGGCTTGAACACACAACACAACACACACATACACACATGAAACACACGAAATACACAATACATAACAACAACACACGAACACATAATAAAATACAATAAAAGAAAACTTCACAAACATTAAGCAGCAGCAGCAGCAGCAGCAACAACAACAACAACAACAACAACAACTTGGCCTTGCTAAATTCGGAGCACAAAAACCATTAAAAAAAAAAAAACAAACAGCAAGAAACAAGAAAAAAAACTAAAAGAGAAACAAAAACAAAAAGCAAATCCGCCACAAAGTCGGAGTCGAAGGGTTTTCAAATATAAAAAACAAAAACACATATACTATATACGTTTCGTTAATGCCATTGTTGTTGTTGTTGTTGTTGTTGTTGCCAGTCAAGCTCATTCTGCTTCTTCTTCTTCGTCTCATGCTGCTGCTGCGCTGCTTGCAGCGCTGTCGCAATGCAGGGCGCTGCGTTTGCGCAGTTTTCGCATTCTGCCAATTGGGCTTGCCCTCCACACACACACACACACACACACAAACAGTGTTGTAATTGTCAAAAGCGAAAAACCAAAGACAATTAAAAACTGGAGGCTAACCAAGCATGGATACCGTTAAACAACAAAAAAAAAACTCTCCCGCTCCCGCTCCGTCTCCCTCTACCTATCTGACTCTACACACAAACAGTTACATAGAAATGTTATGCAATCGCGCGATTGCAGTTTCCGAGTTGAAGTTACAACTTATAATCGAAATTGCAAATTGCGTGAGTGAGCGGAGTGGAACTGAAACTGGAAAGCAAGGAAGCAAATAAAAAGGGCACGCAAAACGAGGCCAGATTCAAAATGGAAGTCTGTGTATGCATGTGTGTGTGTGTGCGACTGCATGGCAAAGTTATGGAGAAATGTCAATTACATTTGCACATTAATAGCTGTGTGCGTCTGTCTGCGTCTGCGTGTGCGTGTGCGTGCGTATGTATTTATGTATGTGGGTTAGTTGCATTCGAAATGGGATGCAAATTCTCAAACTGTATCAATCACATCTCGCATGGAAAAGCATTTTTGATATGCGTAACTAGCAGTACAGTGCATATTCAATACGATGAACAACATTGATTTAGATAAATCATTTCAGGGCCAGGCACATAACAAATTTAGTTTAATGTTGAACTGAAGAAAATAAGAATTGTAAATTGTCAACTACTTTAAACGTTCGTGTGCATTTGTTTCCGTTCTAAATAAGTGCTTTATCTTTATTTAGAAATATCTGTAACTTAAGACATAAAACTTTTTCTTCCAGACAATCATCTCTCTTTAATCGCTTGTTCTACAAAGTGCGACACCCCCCCCCCCCCCCTCCCACTCACAGATGATAAAGTGACATATCGTGTCTCTCTGCTTTCGGTAATGTGAACATGCACACACATACATACATGCATACATTTATTGCCAAACTGATAAGATAAATATACATACATACATATGTTGTATATTCTACAAGTGATCTACATATCTTTATGACACACACACACACACACACACACACACACACACACACACGCAAACAGAGTTTCATAAATTTATAAGGTACAGTGAATGCTCTGCCAACGGTCAGCTACCTCGATGAGAAATGGAATACTTGATCGGCAAATAGAAATCTTAAATAATATGTAAGCAATATCTTTAAAAATGTCTACAACTTTATTTGCCTTCATGTGTTTTTGTCCGCTCAAGAGAGTAAGCACTGTCTGTGACAGATTTTGTTCATTTATCGTTAAGCCTAATTTATGCTTCATTTAAGAAACGATTTATTTCTCTTGCCTAGTTGGCCTCAGCTGGCAACCCTGCACCCTCTCGCCTTCGTCCATCACTTTCGAACGTTGTTCGAAGCTGTTGCCCATTGGCTATCAGCCTCAAGCCTTATCTGCGTGTAAGAGATGGAGCTAGAGAGGGGGCGGGGGGTTGCTTACATATTTTGTTTGTGCTTTCAGCGTGGGTACATACATATGTATTTGTGTGTACATACATCACTTGCTACATTCTCATATGTATGTGTGTGTGTGTGTGTGTTTCAGCACAACAAATTTACGACATCAGCATTATCGACGCGCCATCGAATTTCGAATTCGACTTCGAAAGTCATCGATAGTCGCCCAGCCAAGTTGTACTCTCCTTGCAGAAGGGTATTCACATAACTGTTCTTGTTGTACTTTTACTGCAATTCGAGCCTGAACGCTCGCTCTCCCTGCCAATGCTTATTCGCTCTCTCTTTGCTTACATTTGTTTGCCTGTTGCAGCTTTATTCTAGTTTTGCGTGTGCTCTCTTTATACTTATTGCAAGCTGCTCTTAAGCCTAATTCAAAAGCTAAGCTTATTGCACACGTGCTCTTGCTGTTAATGCTCTCACTCTCTCCCTCTCTCTCTATTTCTCTCTCTGCCTGCTGTAGCAACCTTTTTGTTCTACTCCTGTCATGTGTGCGCCAGACGAAGCCACTTGCTATTGTTATTGTTGCTGTTGTTGCTGTTGTTTTCTGTTGCTCTATATCAGAGTTCTTAGCGCTTATCAGCAAACAGCAACAACAACAAGCAGCAACACTTTTGACTTGCTGTGTCTCTGTGTGTGTGTGTGTGCGCGGGGCACATGGCAGCTCAGGGCACACACATACACACACACACACACACATGCACTGAATGCACTCGAAACTCATTTCGGCTGTCTCGTTGGCTACTTGTGCTTCATGTGACGAACATAAATATCCATAAAATAAAAAACAACAACAACAACAAAATATGCATTACAAGAAAACAATAAAGAAGCACAACAACAAAACATGTGCACATGTTGCTGCTGTTGTTGCTGTTGTTGTTGTTGTTGTCACAGCTCTAACAATGCCCGCTGCTCTTGCTGCCTTCCTCTCTCCAGCACTCACTCTCCCTCGCCCACTCCCTCTCTCTCTCTCTTTCGCTCTGCCGCTAGGCCGCACTATCTATCTTTATCTGCCTATCTGCCAACGCCGAGACCCCTTGCTGACACTTTTTTGTTTAACACACGCACACACACACACACACAGGCGCATATGGACAAAAACAAACACACATAAGTGTGTACATACGTGTGTGTGTATGTGTGTGTGATTTAATTCGATAAGAATACTTATTATTGGGTTAGTTAGTTCATATAATAATAATCTTTTTTTTTCTGTATTTTTTTTTCGCTTGCGATAAGCAAAACTGAAAACTGAACAGTGAGTGAACAGAAGAAGAAGAAGCAGCAGCAACAGCAGCGGCAGCGGCAGCAGCAGCAGAACGAAAAGGGCAGGCAAAGAAGCAACGAGATCAACACATACACATGCATACACACATATGCATGTGTATGTGTTTGTGTAAATACACGTAAAGAGAAGCAAACGAAACTTAATCAACAGCAGCAAAAGGACGATAAAACTTGGGAGATAGAGAAAACAAATTACATTCAAATAAATATGTATGTATGTATCAAAATGGTTCAGGTCGTCGCGCAGGAGAAGAGTGGAGAGGGGAGCGGGAGGGGGTGTGCTGGAGAGATTTATTTCAATCGTTGATTATCGAATTCATTTGTCTTCTTCAAATTGGAATTCTCCAGAAACTGGAATGTTCCCAATAAGTTTTCCATAGGCATTTTCTTATGATTGAGTTTATGCTAAATACTTAAGTCGAGGCGATGGAGATATACCCTGTAATTATAATTTTCTTATATACCTTTTGCCCATTGAAAACTGATCAAGAAAATGTCTCCAAATTCATTTACACACACATTAGTACGACTTCAATATACCCGTTTCAGTTCATTTTAATGGGTATAAAGAGCACATTTCAACAAATTATAAGGATCAGTAAAAAATAACTGAGCGGATTTTTCTAAAACTCACTCAAGTGAGTTTTTTTCTTCTGTCATTTAGTACGGTAAAAACAAAGTTTCGGTTACCGTTTCGAATGAAAGTCTTTAAAGCAGAATTCATTCGATTGCAATAAATACATACGGTAATTTATACACACACATACACATGCATACACAACATGCATACATATGCACGTGCGTATGTATGTACATATGTATGTACATTCAGGAATCATTGGATTGCATTCAATTGAACACTTGACAATATGCGTTAGGGGGCTGCTGTCGTGGGGGGTTGGGGCACGGGTAGGCGGGGTAAAAGCAGCGTCATTAATGCACTATCAGCAGCTGCCTGCACACACACACACACAGACACACACACGTAAGCGAGTGACCGTTTTTCAGTTGTTTGTATTTTCATGCTCATTTTGAGCGCTGCTTCTGACCCAACCCCTCACCCCTCACCGTTCGTCCAACTATACACAGCAGCTCCTGTGCCTGTTGCCCGTCGCCTGCGCCAATACATATGTACATACACACATGCACACATATACATTCTGTGTATGTATGTTCATGCACATCTATATATCGGCAATTTGATAACCCGCAACCAAAATCAAAAACAAAACAAAACTCAAAGGCAAACAACAAGAACTAAGCAAAAGGCAACATAATAAAATTAACAACAACAACAACAACAGCAACAAAAGTGCTAAACAGGCTATGCAGGCAAAACATGAAAAATAAGGGAAGGGTAGCGCAGAGCAGGGCAGGGCAGGGCAGGGCAGCGGTCGAAGCAAACACAGGCAAGTTTGAAGTCGGGGCCAACATGTTGAGAATATGTTGAACACGTGGTCGATCGTAGACCGAACGCGGTTTGCGGGGGGGTGAAACAACACAACAAAAATAACAAGAGAAAAAAAACGGCTACGGCTGCGGGTCTTGAGTTTGAATCGTTCGTGAGCGGCAAACAAAATCAACGGCGAAATGTCTGGAGCCCAGTTACAATAGAAGCATGTGAGGGGTAGATGAGGGCAGGGGGGTGGGGGGTAGGTTGTCGCACACGGGGGTTGCTTGTTTAGAACGCAACAATAGAGAGTGCGTCTCTCCCAAATTGATCTTTGCGCTCCGGCTCTACACAGAGAGCGCGCGCGCGCTCTCTCGCTCTCACACAATGTTGCTGCTGTTCGTCCTGTAAAACCAGTTGAAAGAGAGCAGACGACGATGGCGACGGCTGCCCGCACAAAAGCAAAACAGACGACGACAACAGCTACAACAACAACAACAACAACAACAACAACAGCAGGCAGCAAGTAATCAAAAAGCGACAGTGAATGTGAATGGAAATCTACTAAACAAACGGCGACCGCAGAGACGATGTCGCTGCCGCTGTCGCCGTCGACGTCGCTGCGCAAAGAGACGGCAACTTCATTATATAATAGATTCGATTCGAATTCGATTGCGATTGGATTTTTTCGTTATTGTTGTTGGTTTCTTCTTCTTCATTTTGTTGTTGTTTTTTTTTTTCATATATTTTTTGGATTAGCAAGCGAATCGAATGACGAGCAAAAGAAAAAGGAAAATAAAGAAGAAGAAAAAAAGTGATGTTGCAAGCAAAATAAAATAATAAATAATCAAAAATTTGTTGCCTGCGTTTTGGGTTTTTTTCTCTTAGACCTCTCCCCCCCCCCCCCCCCCCCCCCCCCCCCAAACTGCTGGCTATGGCCCGCATTCAACAGAAAGAAAAAAAAACAAAATAATAATAATAATAATCATAATAAATACTCGCATTTTGTAATAATAATCATAATAATTGCAGCGGAAAAAAAACCCTCAAAAACGATAAAAAAAAAAAAATAATAATAATAAATGAAAACAGAAAATTGGGGTTACGAATCAGGTCGCATTTTAAAACACGGCACAACCTCATATATGTATGTATGTATATACTCACATACATATATGCACACACACACACACACACACACACACACACACACACACATATATATATATATATATATATATATATATATATATATATATATATATATATATATATATATAAATATATATATATATATACTCGCGGACGGACACTCCTATTAGGCGGACATTTCCTTTGAAAACATTTGCCAAATCTTATTTTAAATAGACGCGACAACCCTATAAATATGTACAGTAAGTGCACACTCCAGCGGACATCCCTGTTAAGCGGACACAACCATTTCCCCTCTATCAGGCGCACACTCCTCTTGAGCGGACAACGGATTGATTGATGGACTGATTGATTGATTGATTAACTGACTGACCGATTGATAGACTGACTGATTGATTGACTGATTGATAGATTGACTGACCGATTGACTGATTGATTGATTGATTGACTGACCGATTGATTGATTCACTGCTTGATTGACTGGACAATTGATTGATTGACCGATTGACTGATCGATTGATTGATTGACTGATCGATTGATGGATTGACGGCTTAATTGACTGACTGATTGATTGACTTACTGATTGATTGACTGCTTAATAGACTGACTAACCGAATCATTGATTGATTGACTGACTGATTGATTGATTGACGTGGAGCCCTAACCATAAAAGCTAGGAAATTGAATTTTTCGCAATAGGCGAAAATGGAAGAAAAACCCGATCGGAAAATGCGTGAAAAATGTCGAATGAAATTTGAAATTGTTTGTTGGTTCAATCGATCAGCTTCAAGCTGACTTTCAAATATTTTTGTCTCTATTGACAAATGGAAAATATCGTCATTGGCAATATCTTAGGAATTTTTACAATCATGTTGGGAGATCATTTCTGAATCACCCAGAATAACGGTTTAAATAAACAAACTCAAATCCAACTGAATCAATAAGAGAGCACAAAATTTATATAAGCTAAACGATTATTTGTTCAATAATTGTTTCAAGCTCTGTTTGTTTTTTTTTTGGGGGTTTGTAAAACGATTTGATCAATGACATATTCGAGCCACATTTATATACATATAGACGTATTGCTCTGCAAAGTTGAGATAAGGTCGAGGTTAGGAGGTTAAGTTCGAAGATTTCTTCAAGTACGTTAAGTTCAATTTGAGTTTAAGTCAGTTTAACAAGTTTTTGGTTTAGTTCATTTTGAGGTTAGATTGAACCTAAGACTAGATTAATGAGAATGAAATGTATTTTCTATATAGAAAACGACAGTTTTCAGTTTCATTCAAGAAACGATCAACATTTGTCGCTCAAAATAAGAGCTAAGGCGAACCAGTTGAGTTTTAAATTGAGGTTAGGTTAGGTTAGTTTGAGGTTAAGTTGAACGTAAGACCAACTCAAGCAAGGCTTCACATCAGCACTTTACACAATTTAACATTTTATATATTTGATTTACATATTCATTTATTTTTCAATGCTATTGCGTTCAGCCGTAGATTAATTTAAATGTATTGCCAAAGTAATCAATCTGTAGTTAACCTCTAGCTCTCCATTTCAGCAGGGCGATAACGGTGTCTGACACACATATGTACGCACGCACACACACACAGACACACACGTACATTTGCCTGAATGATACAGTAAACAGTTGTTTATGCGAAATAGCCGTACTTAAGCGCTTGACCCCCACAAAGTATTTGCAAGCTAATGACATTTAAGCTAAAGATTCGATCAATTTTCATAGTTGTTGTTTGCGTCTCTCTCTCTCTCTCTCTCGCGGTCGTCATCTCTGTCAGTGCCTGTCCCTGAAGGCGCCCAACGAGCCGCGGCGACCCCACCGCAAGAAATAACAGACAAACGCACACATACGCATGCGTGCATACATGCAAAGCTAGACATTGTTATATGCATACATCCACATATACATATACATTTATGTATGTACTTTGGCACTCAATTGAGCGGCCATTAGCAAGGCAACAACAACAACAACAACAGCAACAAATATGATCATGAAGCGCATATGAAGACAATTTTTAAGATTACAACAACAAGAACAACAACAACAGCGCCAGGCAATGACAATAGAATATAAAGTGGATGGCAGGCAGGAGAGCAGCAGAGCAGGAGAGCAGGCCAGCTCCTCGCTCAATAAGCGCGACATGAGAGCGGCCGCGTATGTCCGAGCGAGAGGGCAAGTGGAGCTCATACATAGCTATTGTTGTTGTTGTTGCTGTTGTTGCTGCTGCTGCTGGTGTGGGAGATAGCGAACGATGAGCGACGACATCGCACGAGTGCACACACTCGACGCCTGACGGACAGACGCAGAGACGTTCACAGTATTGATACACACACACACACACGCGCACACACGTACTCACAACAGCAGTAGCTCATACATATGTATTTATTTATTTCGCTCAGCTCGTTTGCCTGTTCGTTTATTATTATTTTTGTTTTTTTTTTTTTTTTTTTTTTACAACTCGAACAACGATAATAATAATAATAAGCAACAGCAGCAAACGTCAGTAGCTGGCACGCAAATAATTTATTTATAATTTGTATATCTGTTAACTTGCATTCAAATACACACACACACACACATACACATACACGTATGTATATGTGTGAGCAGGCACAAAGCTTGCACATTCGGCAGCTTGCATATGGCGGCAACTTTGGCAACATGTTGCTGTGCATGCAATCTGTTGTGCGTGTGTGTGTGTGTGTGTGTGTGTGTGTGTGTGTGTGTGTGTGTGTGGGTGAGACCAACTCCAGCACACAACACACACACACACAGATGTTGGACTGAGGCCTGGACCTGCATATTAATCGAACTGTTTTCAATCGCAGCGCATAAAATAAATTGACGTTCCAGGCTGAATTTGCCCTTCTCTTCCTCTTATTCTGCTGCGCTGCTGTTGTTGCTTCTTCTGCTTAGGTAGGTAGTCGCCACTCTACAGCAATGGCGACCGATGTCGGGACATGCACACACACGCACACACACACGCATACACATAAATACATATTTAGTTTTATTCCCGCATGTATGTATGTATGTATGTGTAAGCATGCATATGTTTGTATGTATATGTGCATGCATGTCTACAATGCAGCGGCCGCGACGGCGTTTGTTATCGCCTTGGCAGGAAATGGAATTATATTCGTAAAAAGTGGTCGCTGCCTGGACGGACTAACTGACTGTCCCGTTCCATTCCATTTCGTTGCGTCCCAGCTTGCCCCTTGGCCTTGCAGTCAATGTATGTATGTACATATGTATGTATGTACATATGTACATGTGTCTAAATAAGTGTGGGTCTGTGTGAAGCTGAAACGTAATATGATTACGAAGCGCTGAGGATTTGATATAACAAACTAAGCATTTTGCTTTTGGGCGCAAGCAGCAGCAGCAGCAGCAACAGCAACAACAAATTAACCAGCCAAGCAGGCAAGCAACAACAACCATAAAGAGAGCTGTGCATATAAATTTCATAATAAAAGTAACGAAACAACAACAGCAACAACAACAACAACAACAACAACAGTAACAGCTACTACGAGACAACGACGACGAAATCAAAAGTTATGCGAAAAAGTGAATTTCAGTTGAGCAGCAGCTTCATCCACCTGACAACAACAACAAAAAGTGAACGCATTTTGCGCACAAGCACACACACAGACACACAACATGCAAAGCAGTAGAAGCAGCTGAGCAGTAAAAATGCTCAAATGAGTCGAGTATGCCCGACTAGTAGATGACCTGTAGCTGACAAGCGACTTAAAAACGTACTTTAGTTTTTGTAATACAGAAAAAACAAACAAAAAGCAAATCAATCCAGACTATATATACACATATATATATATATATATATATATGTATGTATAGGTTTATGCTTTGCCTATTACATGCATAACATGCATTTGCGCCACTTCAATATACCCTTTAACACAATTATGCTGCATAAAAACTTGAGCAAACGTGTTTGCTGCTGCTCAAGTGCATATCTTAACGGACAAACTTGTCGCCTGGGCGACAGAAGCAGCGACCGCAAGAAAAATAAAAGCACAACAAGCGCTAGCAGCAGCAGCGACGGCGGCGGCGGCAGCGCTGGCTGATCGCTTGTTGCAGCAGTTTCAGTTTCAGTTAGGTATGCATGCATATATGTATGTGTGTGTGTGTGTGTGTGTGTGTGTGTGTGTGTGTGCTGCGCCCTTTCGCTTTCGGCAGCAATTTTGTTGCTATTGCCTTTGCCTACTGCTGCTGCTGCCGTTGCAGTTGTCGAAGAAGAAAAAAAAAACTGCTGCGTAATGCCAGGCGATTGCGATTATGAAAAAAAAAACCAAATAAATTTCCACTGGAATTGCAATAATAATCGCTGGCAATCGCCGCGAGCAGCGCTCAATAATCGATAACACAACAAATACTTGCGTGCAGAGCCAAAGTTCAGGCAATCAAAAAGAAAACACACGAAAAACAGAAAACAAAACAAGAAAAAGAAGCAAAAAAATAAAAAAAAAAAACAAAAGCTTTGCAACTTTTATCGGACATCAACCTGTGACAAATGTCTCCGTACGGCTCTGTATGTGTGTGTGTGTTGGTGTGTGCGTGTGTGTGTGTGTGTGTGTTGGTAAGTTGTTTATTGTTGCTGCTCGTTGTATATAGTTGGGTTCTACTTGACCCGTCCGTCCGGCATTGCACTCGTGTTTTTATTTGATTTTGTTCCTCTTTTTTTTTTTTTTTGGATTTCTGTACGCAACAAAAAAAAAAAACGCTACTTTGGCGCAACTTTGCACGTAACCGCAATCGAGAGTCGCGGCAAATAACTTTAAACTTGAAGCTCTTGTTGGCGTTAGTTTTTTTTGTTTTTTGTTTTTGTTTTCAGCTCAGCCTCTCCGCATTGAAAGCAAAAGGCAAAAATCAACTAAACGAAAATCCAAACCCGGAACTTACGAACCTAATCGAATTTGTTGTCGATCAGCGGCCCGCAGCAACAATAATAACAACAGCTGCCGCTGCCGCTGCTGACGCCGACGTCGACGTCGACTTCGCAGCAGACACTTAAATACATACAATGATCATGAGCTTTTGTTGTTAACGATGCTGCCTGATGACGACAATACAAACTGTTTTACAGTTACAGGACTGGAAGACTGGAAGATTGCCACCTGCTCACTTATCACGACGTAGGTGGCTGCTGCTGCTGCGCTGCCGCCTTATCGGTTAGTTTTTTTTTTTCCTTCTATTGTTTCTTTTTG
Organism: Drosophila novamexicana; assembly: GCF_003285875.2. Lineage (NCBI taxonomy): Eukaryota > Metazoa > Arthropoda > Insecta > Diptera > Drosophilidae > Drosophila > Drosophila novamexicana. The sequence continues at coordinate 453,597 of NW_020824860.1, read as the reverse complement.
TTTTTCATATTTATTTGATGTGGCCTGTAAAATTTATGAATGTTTACCAGCCAAAATAATTATGAATCAACGCATAATAAAAATATTAAAAAAAAAAAAAAAACAAATAAAAGTGTAACGAAACGGAAATAATATACACACATACATGCATACATATATGTATGCATTTGTGTGCATGCAGACGAGAAACAAAAAAAAACACTCCAATTGAGCAAAATTCAGTTGAGTGTAGATCCTGAGCACATTGTGGAGACTTACCGATTGGAATATGTCATCGCATTCGAAATAGTGTGTATTGCCAACGATATTTGCAGTTCCAGTTGATTTTTGTACAATTGTCGCCGACATTTTTGTTGCCGTTGTTTACTGTTGTTCTGCGCCGTGCTGCACTCTCTCTCTCTCCCGGTCTACACTTCGCTGCTTCTTCTTAGCGCGGGCTCTCGTATTTCACTGGACAGCGCAAAAACAAATTCTTTATCTTTGCTTCTATTTCGTCGACTTCTTCTTCTTCTTGCTCTTGTTGTTGTTATTATTTTTGATGGACGTTTGATGTTGTTGTTGTTGTTATTAATTTTTAATTCGTATTTTTTTTTGCTGACTGTTGGTTGAAAATTTAATTGCGTTGAATTTTGGATGTTTTGTTAAGAATTTTGTTTGGGTTTGGGTATTTGCACTAGTTGCACGATTCTTGTTGCTGTTGTTGTTATGACTTCTTGACAATTTTGATATTTGCTAGTTAAATTGTTGTTGTTCGTTTTTGTTGTTGTTGGTATTGTTATTGCGTTGCGCGTGTTGCATTTCAATCAACAGGCTGGAAGGAGAGACGAAACAAAACAAGTACGATAGCGTTAGAAAAAATTCTACACTCCGAAGTGTGTGTGTGTGTGTGTGTGTGTGCGACTCGAGGGGCAGGCAGCAAAATCACACACAGCTACACGTGCGCTGCGTGAATGTGTGTGATCGTGCGTGTGTATGTGTATGTTTTTACAAACGTACTCGAATTTGAGCCGCGGCTCTCCAAAAAAAAAAAAAAAGGATTTTCACGCACATGTGTTAAGCGTTAAACAAGAGCAAAGGCGAGCAAGAGAGACTTGAATGTTCGACGCATTTACTTTGTCCCTTCTTATATATATATACATGTTTTATTTTTTTTTAGTTCCAAAACAGCCGATTGCTGTTTTTGTTTGCTTTGCTTTTATCGTCTTCGTTTTCGTTCTCGCAGCAGCAGCAGCAGCAAGAGATAAGCTTGTCGACGTCGTCGTCATCGTCGTTGCCCGATCGTGTTCTTTACACACACACACATACATACATACGCACACACACACACGCCACGCAAGTGTGTTTGCGGGTGTATGTGTGCTAGTGGTGGTCGTATTTCAGCTCAAATCACATGCTGTTGCTGCATTTGCGCGCGTGTGTGTGTGTGTGTTTGTGTAATTTTGTAGCTGCGCAAGCAGAACAAGCGCAGGCAGACTTTGTTATTGCCGTCGATTTTATTTCAATTTTTATGCATGTCCTCTTCGGCTTGTTTTTTTTTACACACACACACACACACTTTGGATGGAGAGCTGCGGAATTTGAGTTAAGCCTTACCGATTCGAATCGTTCCTCGTGTGCTTGTATTTGTGCGCGCTTATTTGAAAAAAGTTGCGTTTGGCGAGGTTTCACAAACATTTAACGCTTCAAAATTCCCGCGCTTGTGCCAAGTAAAAAACACGCGCACTCTTCACACATGCACACACACACATACATCAATTCAATGTTTTATTGCAGTGGCAAGACCAACAAAAACAAAAACAAAACGGAAAAAAAAAATATTATAAAAATTATAAGGCAATTTGCAACCGAAATTGCATAGCTAGATGTATGCTATGTGTGTTTACTGTTTTTTATTTTTAATAATTTTTTTTATTTTCAAATATTAAAAAAATTTCAATAACAAACTCGTTGCCGCCTACTTTGATCGAGCAAAATTTTAAAATTATCAAAAAAAATACGTATATATATATATATATACATAGGATTGATGATCACAACACAATCGCACACTTGTGGCTTACTTTGCTGCTGATCCCGTTGCCGAGTGCACACAAATTAACTAAAATACGAGTGTTGCAAATATCCTGGCACGTTTCGCACCTTTTGTTTTTGTGCAGCAAACAAAAAACACGTCCGCTCTCAATAATGAATGTTACAAATATGAACTGTTATCCCACTGTAGTGGTGATAGACCATCGATGGCAGCATCAACATTATCGATAATTTCAGCGATCCTATGCGGTACTATCGAATCGCGCGCTGTTATGCTCAATGTACACTGTTGAGACTGCTGTTAAACTCAAATTGGTCATGCAATTAACAGTTATCTGTTGGGCTGATCATCTGATCAACATTTTTAATATATTAATATGTTACTGTCGAACTGATTTTAAATTTAAGTGCTAAGTAATTTGTTTATTTAGCTTTTATAAATGGGAAAACGCATATGCCCAAGCGGTGCACTGACCGTTAACTGCTAACATTTAATTACTCAAAATGGCACTGTTAGACCATCAAATTAAATAAAATAACAGCGCGCGATTTGAAAAAGATATTTTTATTCTTCAACTAACCTTGCTCAATTGCACTAACAACCTGTCGTGTTGGCATTGATGAACTGCACAAATAATTGCGGCACCTGCTCCAGTGGCGCCGGCGTCGTCTGGCTGGCCCGGCAGGTGCTTGTGATAAACTTCTGCCTCAAGCGATTCAGCTGCATGGGATTCATGGATGTGGCTACCTTGACCTTTGTCGTGCTGCCCTTGATGCGCAGCTGTCCGTAGGCGCCAATTTTGACAGCGCCCAGTATCTCCTTAATGATGTCCTGCATGATAACGTCCAGCTCAAAGAGGTAATTCGTAGCACCCAAAGGCGGCTGCAAGAGAACAAAAACGTGAGACAAATCGAAACAAATTTCGTCTTTGGGGCACATGTACTCACGTTCTGTGTGCTCTGGTTGGGCGGCAAGGGTTGCGTCTCAAACAGCGACTTATAGATGCCCTCCAAATCGATGCTGTCCTCGGGCAGTGCCACATACAAGGGACTGTCCCAGCGGCTATTACTGTGCGGCTCCTCGTAGCGCATGCATAACGCATCGAAAATCTCGCGGGTGTAGGGCACATTTGAGTTGTTTAGCGGCTGTTCGCTGGATGCCGCTGGATCCAATCGATCCGGCTCGTTGCGCTGCATATTGAATGCCCAGGCCTGCTCCTGCGGTATACAGGTGAACACCGTGCACTGGGTGGTCCGCGCCGCCTTTGTCATGCAGAAGAGCTCGTAGCGAAAACCTGCAAAAGTTGATTTATGATTGAATAGTTTTAAGGCGATATTAAGACTTTGGCCTACCCTTGATATAGTTGCCCGCATCGAGTATGATCACATCCTGCTTGTTCAGTTGCCTGGACGCCTCCGACTTGAGATCGCTGCGCACAACCTTCTCCTTTTGCGAGTCGCCAAAGAAGGCGTTCTTCTCGAACAGCGCCTTGGGCACGGCCACATTTTCGCTAATTAGATGCACCTTTTTGCCCCTAGCCACAAAGTATTCCTGTAGTTGATGGGCTCGCGTTGATTTGCCGCTCGCCGGCAGGCCAGAAATAACAATAATTGGCATTATTAACGGATTATTCGTATTGCATTTTATTTTGCACAAGTGCTCGAGCGTGTTCTGGCCAGTGTTGTGTAATGCTCACACGATGAATACTCAGTTAACATCGCTAGGGCGCGTTTATTATTTGATTAAATATCGATATTTTTATACTACTCTTATTTTGTTTTGTATTTAACGTGTTTTTGTTTGCAACAGAATCTAATTGTTACCCATGAATTGGGTATTATATAAATCGACATTAAATTGTATATTAATAAAATTTCGCATAGATGGGATTTTCACTGCAGAAAGAAACAATGAGTCAAAAATTGAGTTTTTGTATACGAAAAATGTTTGGATATGCAAGGTATCTATACTAAACTTGACACTTGACTGAAAAGCAAAGTAAATACCACTATTAAATATATCTAAAATTAGGTATTTTATCTACATTAGCCCGAAGAACCTTTTTCTTAGTTGTGCGTGGTAACACTTTATAAATATGAATTTTTTAAATTATTCCAAGCGACGATTAACTATCGATTATTCTTATCGTTCATCAAATAGATTTTCAGTGTTGCTAAATTCTGTGCAAAAGTAGACTTAAAACAATTGCCGCCATCTGGCAACGCGCACAATTCAGAACCAGCTACAGCTGGTAATCAAACTCCCATTGCTGCACTGCATCCATCACTTGCTCCACTGTTAGCTGCACTGTGTCTGGCCTGGGCATGGCAGAGAACCGTCGACGTTTTCGCAATAAAAAGCGGGTGAGTGCCCGATGTGATATCGTTTTAGTTGTTGCTTAACCAGCTGTTGTTTAGGATGATGGACGTCCGGGTCCATCGCCGACAACGCCGGTGACAATTGCCAGGCGCGAAGAGTCACGCACGCCCGTCGTCCAGCCAAAGATATTGCTGAAAAAGGAGGCCGAATCGAATGCCGGCAGCGGCAGCAGCGGTAGCAACAATGAGCTTCCCACATCCATTAAAACCATCATCATCAATCGCAGCGATGCGCGCAATAGCCACAGCGAACGTAACGCCTTCCCGGGCGCCAACACCATGAACAACACATCCAGCGTATGCGCGGCGCTCTCCAGCTCAACTTGTGCCAAGGAGAAGACAAATGGAACTGGCACTGGAACCACGAGCAGCAGCAGCAGCACCGTCACGCTGGCGGGCCAGCAGGAGTCGCTGGCGCCGCCGCGCATGACACGGCCAACACCGCTGCTGGTCGCGAACGGCGTGTTCAATGCGAATGCACGTAAACTCTTCCACAAGAGCAACACGGACTTTGCGGTAATCGGCGTGCTGGGCGCCCAGAGCGTGGGCAAGTCCACGCTGCTCAATCTGCTGGCGGCGGAGCGCTCCAGCGACTATGACTACTATCAGCATCTGTTTGGGCCGGAGGCCGCTGAGTGCACGTTTGCGACCAGGCCACGCGCCAAGCCGCAGCCGGCGTCGAACAGTAGTGCCTCCGGCTGCGCCGCCGCCTCCAAGCAGGTGCTGCGACCGCGCACCGAAACGTTGCAGTTCTTTATTACCCGGGAGCGTTATGTGCTGCTGGATACGGCGCCCATGCTGAGCGGCAGCACGGCCAAGGAGGCGGACTATTTGGATCTGCAAACGTTGTCCACCATGATGCAGCTGCTCAGCGTTTGTCATGTACTGCTGCTGGCGCTGGATGAGATCAGTCTGGAGCAGCTGCGTCTGCTGCATGCCGCACTGCGTCTGCGTCCGCGCACACCCTGCAAGGGCTATGTACGTGACTATCTGCCGCAGCTGTTGTTTGTGCGTACGCGCGCCCAGCGTCAGGATTACGAGCCTGCCAGCCGTGAGCGTCTGGACAGGCAGCTGGAGCTGCTGTTCGAGGGCACCGGCCTGCCCATCTATCGAGGACGCGGCGAGGCGCGCACCCTCAACAGCATGCTGCTGCCGGAATTCAATGGCAATGCGGCTGTCGTCCATCATGCCGGCGCCGCGGAGCTGGTGCGTCAGTTCCGGGAGCGTGTCTTCGGCATGGTGCGCGTCTCCATGTGCCAGAGCAACGACTTCAGCGAGACGCTCTGGTTCGAGATGCTCGCGGAGACGGCACGCAAATGCGCCGCAAGCAGCCAGAACTTTGAACAGATCTATGCGGAGATCAAGCTGCGGCATCTCGAGCTGCGCCCCAAATGGCGACCCGAGTCCAACTGGCGCAACGAGTCCTGAGACGCGCCCCAGCATGCATTCGAGCAGGATAGCTATACAGACTTATAGACATAGACATAGACATATTATATCGTGTATATATATTATACTCTACTTTATATATGTTAAGGCCTTAGCACTATTATTGGATGATGGGTGTACGGACGAGACGGCGCGACTCTATTGTGCGGCCCTTATGGGGTGTCAAGAGAAGGAAGGCATTTCCATTGTAAATTCTGGATCGGACGTCTTTTACTTGCATCTTTATGGAACTTTGCATAGATCCTTTCCAATACATATGTCTGATTCGACCAAATCGATTATATATATATATAATATATTGTGGGAAAACCCTTTTTCTATATATCTTGATCAAAATTTTGGGGGCGTTACGAACCAACTTTTAGCTACATCTTCTCCATTACAAGCTTAACTAGAGAAATCTTTCTAATAATTTGATGTGAGGCTCTTAGTTCAGAGAGTCTTACAGATCGGCGGGGTTTTATATGGGCCTCTAGTTTTATTGTCAGATCGGTTTTAAAAGTAGGGAAGAGGGGGGGGGGGGGGGGGGGGGGGGGGGGTTACAATAAAGCTAAATATAGTTTGCACATTTTTGGTGTCATGATCGACTATAATTTTCGTAAAATGCTGGAATCGATATTTATCGCTTAGTGAATATCGAATTGAAGGATATATTGTTATCGATTTGATGATGTCTCTAGATCTCAAAATCTCATCTGAGAATCGATAAATATCGATCGAGTCGATAAACGCAGTTATCGAGAAATCTTTTAAAAACAAATCGATATTTATCGACATTGAAGAGAACCAGGTTTGAAGAAAATAGAGCTCATGTTAGAGCTTATATTCAATAAGATGTGCCCAAAAAGTAAAGTGTGGAGTTTGGTAACGATAATTATCGAAGTGCAAAAGGACAAGGTATATATGAAGGGATCAAAATGTTTTAAATTTTATAAATTTAGACTGGGATAACATTTCTAGCTTGAGACTGTATGGAGACAAAAGCAGCTGGTCGATAGGCAAAACAGCTTTTCATCCTGTTCGAGAATATATATATATATATATATATATGCTATAAATTTACTCTATGTTTGGTATATAACTATTATACATAAGGAGCAAAGAGACTCCCTAAAATGGATTGAACAAAGCTATTGGATAACAGATAACAGTTGAAGGTCTACATTTTGGTCCTGCATTTGAAATTCGTATGTATCTAGATATATATTTGTGCTAGCAGGAGCGGTGGGTGGGTGGGTGGGGTCTGGTGTTGTTTAATGGTCAAGATGTGTGTGTGTGCGATATCACGTTTGCTTTGCCTCAGTCTCAAAATCGAGATCATTTTCGTTGCTTTGGTTCACAATTAAGTCTGGCGGCTCGTTGTTTGGACGTTGATCCTCCTCCTCCCGCTGCTGCTGCCGCTGCTGCCTCTGGTTCGGCTGTTCGTAGTTGTTGGGCGGCTTGCGGCACACCCAGAAGAGGCTCTGGTATTCGCTTTGCTTCATCGATAGCGGATTCTGTGCATATTTGGTGCGTATGCCGCTTCGTGAGCTCAATATATCGAAGCCAACGCTCTCCATAATTATGATCAGATCCTCGTACGTTGGCTCAATGCTGTTCTGGCCATTGATGTCGCTATAGTGATACAGCAACGGTCCGAGATTCACCCAAATGCCGCCAGGCACTAGAATTCTGCAAAGCATTAAGTCACAAATTAGAACAGAGCACAACGTGGAGCAACTGCAACCGCGAGACTCACTTGTAAATGGTGCGTATAAAATCAATAACATTGTTGGCACAATCGATAAAGAAGCATGTGGCGACACAGTTGTAGGCATCCGGCGTTTTATAGACCTCAAGGAAATCACCAGCGGCCATCTCGATGTTGCCCTTGGGCGGATTCCTAACCGGACAGACATCGGGAAAACGCACCGAGGCCACCTGATCGGCGCGCCGCATATTATTAACATACTGATGCACCCACGGATAGAGCACATGCTTGTTCTCATAGTCGCACAGATTGAGCACGAAATTCGAGGCGATCAGCATAAAGTAGGAGAACTCGTTGCCCTCGCACGCATAACCGCGACAGGCCAGCTCGTAGGTGAGCCTGCCCAGGCCAGCGCCAGGCACCAGTATCTTAATCTCATTCAGTGCGCTGCAAACGATCAATTGTTCAGTTTTACAGTTATATATATAGATATAACAATTGATACTCACTAATCGCTTGGCTTGTAATACTCCTCGATGCTGTCGATGATCGGCTTGTAGGACTGTTCGCGTTCCACGGCGCATTCGGCGCTCCAGTCCCGTGCGATCAGTTTCAGTGTGGACTGAGCCTTTAAAATTTTTAGAGGTTCAACATCATCAGCAATAACATCATCATCATCATCATCATGAGCATCAACAAGAAAATTAGTCTAAGATAGAGATTTGTTCTTTACAGTCTTTCAAAGCAAACCAATTACAAAATGACGTCTTCTTATGAAACATGCCAATCGATTCGCAGTGAAAGCTACAGTGGACAATAAAGTACCGACTGCCTAGCTAACGATCTATATAACATATACATATACACAACTTTTTAGCATATACACCCATCTATCAAATATTTTTTGATATTTCTACATATAAAACTGTCTGTCCTGACTGACTGTAAGAGCTAGGAAGTTGACATTTTTATTGTAGTTACCTTATGTGATGGAGCTGCACGCTAAGACGGGGTTTCGGGAGATTCCACTCGAATGTGTGGAATAATAGCGAAAAACTTTTTTATTTACCATCCGATCGGATCATTTGCTTTGTATATATGAAAACATGCATGCATGCATGCTTACATGTATGCATGCATGCTTACATGTATGCATGCATACATATGTACATGCTTACATGTATGCATGCATACATATGTACATACATACATACGTTCATACATACATGTACATATGTACATACATACATATGTACATGCATACATGTGCACATACATACATGTGTACATACATACATGTGTACATACATACATGGGTACATACATACATACATACATACACACAAATGTACATACATACATACATACACACAAATGTACATACATACATATGTTGGTACATACATATTTACATACATACATACATACATACAAACATATCTACATGCTTACATATCTACATACATACATTTGTACAAAAAAAAAGCCAAAACAAGCCACAAAAAAGCCACTACACTACTCGCTTGGCGTGAAAAACTGCAGAGCCTACTTGACTTCTTGAGAATCGAGGAGGAGAGCACTTGACAAAAATTCGTTTTATTAAAAATTTGCAGCACAGCGACAAATTAGCTAGGTCTGCGTTTGGTTTTAGAAAACAAAGATGCATGCATACATATATGTACATACATAAATGCATACACTGACATACACACAAGCAAACATACATACAAACATACATACATGCATGCAATATGTAGTTGGCCGACTTGATGAGATGAATCAAACAGGAGTCACATTAATGAGGCTGCGGGCAGCAGGCTGGGGCCACGGACTAATGAGGATGATAATGATGATGATGATGATGCTGATGGGGTTGATGATGATGGGAATGATGATGATACGGATGTCCCTGTATTATATATGAGTATTATATTGTTATCTAGTTACGATTATCTAGCCTAAATCTATATATCTACATAGTTCATAATACCCTATATACCCTGTACTCAGAGAAAGTCAAGCTATACCAAAAGCCCTATTCCAAATTGGATGTCCGTAGCGCTTATAGTTTCTGGGGTTGGCTCAAAAAAGTGAGGTTGGAAATTAATATCTAGCAATTATTCTTGAAAGTAACAATATAAGCTGCTAATAAAACAAAATGTGAACAGATAGATGGCTGGAATATTCAAGAATGTATACACGCATATGGGAATCGATATAGTCCCCTACGGGCAAAAGTTAGGTTAGGTATGCTTTGGCCAACGGTATCTTAACCCTAGCACTGCTTAACGTTTCTCTATTTTTGTCCACTGAGCGTAATAAAATGGAAAATGGAAAAGGAAGTATACTGGTATGAGAAATGGCTGCATTGACTGTTCCCACTCACCTGATCCATGTCGCCGTGTCGCACATGGTCGGGCGCCTCCTCCAGCTCGATGTCCGCGTCGCCATCGCCAGTTGGATAGAGGACACGATCGCGCAGAATCTCTCGGATCACAGACTGATTGCCGTCAATGCACCTGCGCACGTTATTCAAATGCTTGCGGTATTTGGAGAGCAGACGCTGATCTTCAATGGACAAACTGTTAAGGTAATCCTCCGTTTTGTTAACCCTTAGGTAGGCATAACGTCTGTTTGGGGCAAAATTAACGATTAGAGCAAGTGTCCTACATATACATACATGCATACAAACACGCATACATATACCCACACAGGCACACAGGCACACAAGCACACATGTGCACATGTTAAGCCGCTCAAATTGATTTTCGTTATCAGCTGTTGAACATGCACATGCACGCATACACATACGCACATGTATGTGCATATGTGTTAGTGTGTGCAGCGGGGGGTAATTTGCATCAGCGCGTTTGGCTTAAATACCGTTTGTTTACAATTCCATGCACCCACCTGTAGTACTGAAAGGCATTCTGCACTTTCTGTATATGCCGGCGCTCTTCTTCATCCTCTTTGGCGGTAAATGCTGGCGCCTGATCTCCATGCATTTTGGGATGCATAGGAAATGGCAACGATGGCACCATATCACTCATGTCCGCAAAAATGTTAAATGTACTACCTAATGGACGCCTAAAAACCTAATAACTTTTTAACTCAATTAATCGATATAGCAGCCAGTGTTACGCAGTTTTCCAAAAATATCGTTACGTTACATCGCAATAAAGTTATCGATATACGACACTGCGCATCGAACAATCGGCAGCTTCTTTAAATCGTAGTAGTTAAATTGAATACATGACTTTTTAGATTAAAGAAAAACTGTTTGGCTTATATGAGCCAACCAGCTTTAATTGAATGAGAGTAATCTAGCTAGTCATGCATATTATATATTTATTAAGTGCATTACACGTACGTAACAAAATGTTTTGCAATAAACAATTAAAGCTTATACAGAATAAACAATTTTCAACCATTTTGGATTAAGCGCAACGGCTCAGGCGCGTCAACACAATAGCATCAACGAAAGAGTTTAGTATAATATATATATAAGCATTTGTACAAGCAATTGTTAAGTGTCATTGGGTTCAGATGATGCCATTTGTTGAGACGCATTGGCTGGGCATGTGTATGTGTATGTGTGTACATATATATATATATATGTGTGTGTGTGTTTGTACATACTTGTAGTATAATTTAGTGTAATTAAAGTTAGTGCTTAGAATAATAAATTGTATCGCTGCTGGGCATATGTTTGTGTAAAACAATTGTACAGTGTTCGCTTGTACAAATTTAAGTAAATAACAGCGCATTTGACCACAGGAGTATTTCGAGTTGCGACATATATATAATAAACAAATCAAAATGTCTAAATTGCATAGGGGGCGGGGCAGGGGTGAGAATCTCTCACGCACACACACACACATTCAGCCTTCAAGCGGCGGCGGCTGCTCCGCCTCAATGGCCAGCTCTACGAGCGGCCTATCAGCCTCGCGTTCATGTTGCAGCTCCTCCGGCGGAGACTGCGGCCTTGGGCACTGTTGCTGCTGCTGCGGCTGCGGCTGCTGCTCTGCCAATGGCACCGGTGAACGCTTGGGCGTTGGCGGCGTCGATGATGCTGTTGACGAGGCTGAGCCGGCTGGCGATGCTGACGGATTTTCGTGCGGTTCACGCGGCAAGTCCGCATCATTGGTGACATTCGCTGCGGCTACTGTGGAGTTGCGTGACCAGCGCAAGCCGGCGGCGGCTGGGTATACGACCTGCGACAAGGAAAGTGCAGCAGCGGCGCGCGATGTCGTCGCAATCTCATCCTCCAGCTCCAGCGATTGTTCAAGCTGGCGCTCCTTTTTCTGCTCGGCTATCTTCTTGAGATAGCTCTCGTCCTGTGTGGGGCACTCCAGATGAACGCAGTGGAATATCTGTGAAATAGGCGATAGACTAATGAGTATTGCTTTCAAGCTTTGGTGGCACTTGGACCTACCTCATTTGCCGTATTGCGTGTGCCCACAATGCGTATAAAGACAATGGGACGCGGTGTAAAATGGAAATTCTGCCAGGAGCGCGCATTTTCATTGCGCTTATCGACAACGATTTGCCAATTCTTGCGATTTGTCGAGGTCTCGATATAGAAGCTATAAGTGCGATCATCGCAGTCCCACAGAAGCAGACGCATTGAGCCCACATAATAGGGCTGACCCAGACGCACAACAATCTCGCCGCTGCCCAGCTGATGGCACGTATAGCCCGAATCCCAATCGTAGCGCGAAAAATCGCCATTGATGAGCGCATTACGTGTCCGACTGACGCCGTCGGTGACAATGGCGCTCATCTCAATGGTGGCCACATTCGCAACGGGCGCAACAAATCCGTCTATGATTTTGGGTGAATTCGATGTGTGCATGGCCTCCAGGCCAACCACATGGAAAACCTAAAAGAAGATCAGATACAAATTAAATAAATCCTTTGAAGAGCTTAGCCAACGGCAACTCACCCGATTGACCGTATTCTGTGTGCCCACAAGGCGTATATAGCGCACGGGACGCGCCTCAAAGTACAAAAACTGCCAGGAACGGCAATGGTATTCACTGTAATCAATTACACGCTCCCATTGCTGCTGATTGCCGGAGACCTCAACGAAATACGAGTAGGCTCGACTGTCGCGATCCCAGAGCAGCATCCGTATATGATTGACCATGCACATGGTGCCCAATTCAACAACAATGCCGGCATCATTGCTGTCCGTGATGCAGTGACGCGTATAGCCATGCTCCATATCGTACGAGGTGACATCGCCGTCCAGCAAGGCCGAACGACATTCACCCTGAATGCAACGCGATAGATATTTGGCTGTGGCCACATTCTCCTCCGGCCAGAGTGCGGCACGATACGGCAGAGTCTTCGATGTGCTACGCTCATCGATGGCGTCCAGTATTTTATCCGGCTCCAATATGCCGGACGGGCGCACCACTTGCAGCAAATGCTCGAGATTCATGAGCGGCAGACGCACAAAGGAGACAACGGTTTTGATATCAATATCGGGATTATAACGGCTCCATTTCCAGACGGCCAGAAAGATTTGCACCTCCGGCGCAAAGAAGCAGTCGCGGCGCAGCACCTCCTCCAGCGATTCCTAAAATTGGAATAATCAATTACGAAATCTTGCCACGCTCCCAAAACAGACTCACCTTTGAAAGCATTTTGAAGGAATCATGCTGCAGCAAATCGGCGGCATTGCGATCCATAAACATGTGACAGACCTGGGTCAGCTCCTCGAGATTGTAGAGGCGTGCCGCATCCAGTATCATGCAGACATTGTTCAATGCCAGATATTGACGCAAGTATTTCGATATGGCCATTTCCAGATCCCCGAAGCCATACTGATTGGCCATGCCCAGCACACCGATGACAGCGTCCTCGTCCAGTGTGGCCAGCGATAGGGTGCCCGAGTATATGTAGCGTAGCAGCACCTTGAACGGATCTAGCGGCACCTCCAGTGAGATTTCACGTTGTGTTGCCTCCGACATGCCGCCATAGAGCAGGGCGCGAAAGTATTCGCTGCGTGCCGCCAAAATGGCGCGATGTGCCGGCAATCGTTGCTCCTCGACAATAAATTCAACATCTGCATAGCGTTCGTTCATGCAGAGACGCGCAATGTCCGCGGAGAAGCGATCGCCCAGATCAATCTCATCCGTGGCATCTGTGTGATTTTTGCCGTTGGCCAGCGTTGCCAGACCGCCGCCACGTCCGCCCTGCATCTTGTGGTGTCCCTGACTGCTCATTGTTGTATAACTTTATCAATTTTGCGCTGTCTGTATAAATATATATTTGTTGAAGCTTCTTAATTTTTTTTTTTTTTTTGGATTTTTATATTTTTTGCCTTTTTTTTTGGTTTTTTTTTTTTTTTTTTTTTTTTTTTTTTGAAACAGAAAGAACAAAAAAAACAACTAACAAACACGGAGAATTTATAGAAACTGAATTAATACGCTTCTAGCGAAATGCTAACTGGGCGCCTGTCATACCTACTTTAATTTTTGTTTACGCATAGGCTTGCTAAGTCCGCCTTAAAATTTACTCCCCCTTTCTCGTGTGTGTATTTGTTTAACTTTTGTGTGTACCCGTTGGGCACAGTGAATTATTTGGCCATCCGCGTAGTTTTTGGCGCTGGAATTTCTTCGAGGTAGTCGTTCAGCTGGCAATTAACTAAGTACGTAAATGTATTGTATTGCGGCTGTTTTTTTCTGTTGTTATTGTTGTGTCAATGTACTAATGTTTTCTACTCGCAAGAATTAATAAGATAGAGATGGGTGTAGGCATATTGATAAGGTATCGATGTACAACTATCGCGTTGTTCGGAATCAAATTGCACGATATATAATCCGAAACTACCGGCAATATCGATATCATGCAAAAACATAATTAATTGCCATTATACACAAAAACTTATAGTGATTTACAGACATTATGGTTGAAGCTGATAATAAAATTCCATATGCAGCTATGGCTTTGAGCATATTTTTGGTACGCCCCTTGACGATATCGATGCAGTGCGATAAGTGCCTATCGACAATCAACTCGCATCCCTAACTGACTCTTTTCGTGGTGCGGACGCAATCTGCAAACTCGTGGCGAATTTTTGTATTACATTTTCGTTGTCCATTTGCATAGCAAAACAAGGTAAATGAACGTAAACGGTGCACCGTGACAGCAGCAAATACTTATTCACATTTTACGTGCATGAATTACAGATGCCGGGCGTTGAAACAATCAAATCAAGTTGGGCCGATGAGGTGGAGCTGGACTACGGCGGCCTGCCACCAACAACGGAGACCATTGAGAATGGCCACAAATATGTGACCGAATACAAATACAACAAGGATGATAAGAAAACAAAAGTGGTGCGCACTTACAAAATATCCAAGCAGGTGGTGCCAAAAACTGTTGCCAAGCGCCGCACCTGGACCAAATTTGGTGATTCGAAGAACGATAAGCCCGGCCCCAATTCGCAGACCACAATGGTGTCCGAAGAGATCATAATGCAGTTCCTCAACTCTAAGGAGGATGAGAAGGCAAACGATCCGTTGCTGGATCCCTCCAAGAACATTGCCAAGTGCCGTATTTGCAACGGTGAGCATTGGTCGGTCAATTGTCCCTACAAAGGTACCGCCATGGATACGAATCTTATGGAGAAGAAGGCCGCTGCCGCTGCCTCTGCGGCCGTCGATGCACCCAAATCCGGCAAATATGTACCGCCATTCCTCAAGGACAGCCAAAAGGGCGGCATGGGTATGCGTGGACGGGACGATACGGCCGCCATACGCATCTCCAATCTGTCCGAGTCGATGACCGAGGCCGATCTCGAAGAGCTGGTGAAGAAGATTGGCCCACAGAGCAAGATGTACCTGGCCCGCGACAAGAACACCGGCCTCTGCAAGGGTTTCGCCTACGTACACTTCAAGCAGCGCAAGGATGCGGCGGCGGCCATCGAAATATTGAACGGACATGGCTACGATCACTTGATCCTCAGTGTTGAATGGTCCAAGCCTCAGAACAATTAGAAAACGGCGAGGTGTGTGGAATCCTGTGGGTGTGTATGCAGCATGGCGTCGATGCCTAGAGAGGGGACATTGAAGTTGATGTTGAAGAATATGTAAAATCCTTTTAGTTTTTTTTTTTAATGCCCGAAGCATACCGCATGTGTTACCAATAAACAGTACACTGTGTCTAAGCTATAAGTTTGCTAAAATACAAAAACGAAATAAAAACAATACGCTCTGACGGCGCCCAACAATTGCCTGCGTTTATTTACGCGCTTAAATCATAAAAAGCAATGAAATGTGACGTCACGAATGTGCTGACGCTCTCACAGCGTTGCCAGCGTGGGCCGGAGAAGCTGTGCAACATTAGCGACACTCCAGCACTTGCTCTCCCATAAACAATATTCTCAAGCTGTGTGATTATTTCTTCACTTTGTGAAGGTAAAATTATTTGATCGCATTTTAATTGATGAGATTAGATAAACTATCGCTGAAAATGCTCAAATGGCATTTGGGTATTGCTTGTTTGAGTTGCAGCTCTATTTAAAACCACCTGCTGCAGGAAAGCCACTAATGTTCTTGTCATAAATACGCATATGTATGGATGTCGAATACCCTATAACCCTATACTTAAGCGGGTATATTCGCTACCATGCGGTTGTACTGCACATACTTTTATCAACAGTGTTGCCGTAGCTAAATCTAATGCTAAAATCAGCCAGATCTAAATATTAACATGCTTAGCTAGAAATGAGCAAGCCTGGCAGCCAGTGTTGCTAATCAACTTTTTGCGAAATATTTAAAAAATACTGTATAGTATTTTGCAGGGTAGCTGCGCGTGCGGCCAAAACGTGCTGCTGTTTTGCTTTTGCTTGCGTAAATTGTGTTTTGTTTGTGCCGCCCGTGCGCTAAATATAGAAATAGGTGCCGCAAAAGCATTCGAAATTTGAATATAGGAAAATGCAATATTAATTTAAGCTGCTGGCAGGTGTGCGTTCTCTATTCATTATGTTTTAAGCACTGGCCGCAATGGAATTGCCTGCAACGTCCTCAACCACAAGGCTGGAAATCAAACGTGGTACGCGCATTTTAACCGAAAAGCCCTTTGCCTATGTGCTCAAGTCTAAATATCGGCTGGAGCGCTGCGACAATTGCCTGGAGGCGTAAGTTAACACACCGCATGCTCTCGCCAGCGCCATTAAATTGCCAAATCTCGATTGCAGGGTTAAGGTGCTCAAGTGCTCCAATTGCCGTTATGTGTCATATTGCAATCGCGCCTGCCAGCAACAGGCCTGGCCGCTGCACAAGCACGAATGCCCCTTCCTCAAGCGCGCCCTGCCCCGCATTGTGCCCGATGCGGCGCGCATGCTGTGCCGCCTGATACTGCGCCTGGAGCACGGCGGCGATCTGGAGCGTGGCTACTACACGGCGCATGGATCGCGCAAGTTTCGCGATTTGATGTCGCGTGAGTCGTCACACATAATCCAAATTGCGGCATCAGTTATTTAGCTCTACTCTTTTGCAGATTACGCGGAGATCAAGAACGATCCGAAGCGTCGCGAGCATCTGGAAGCATTGCACGCCGTGCTCACGGACATGATGACCGACAGCAGCAGCGGCAGCACAGTGCCCAATCCCACCGAACTGATGAGCATTTATGGCCGTGTAAGTGCTGTTTGAGCATGAAATGCATGACGCGGATGTGCTGCTCTAAACCACGTACAAAGCTGCCGTCTCACGGCTGTGGCACATTTCACTTTCGTTTCATTGGCCCGCTGCCAGCTGTCAATTAGCTGCTGCCAGTTGCCGGCAGATGTTTAGGCAGCTGCTGGGGTCAGGTTAAGCAGGCAACAATCCTAGACCTGGGGCCCAAAGTGTGCTGCCTCTGATCAATCTCTGTGTATAAAGCTGTTGGTCTTGATGGTACGTGGGGTTCTAGACAGTACTGGAAATGGATGTATACATGATATCAAAAAACGCGACACGGGCAAGGAAGGGCAATATCTGTTTGTTTGTACCCTTGTGCCAAGGCCAAGAACCTTATCGAAGATTATTTAAAGAGTAACAGCTCCTCCGTCCGAGAGCCTGATCACAGCTGCTATAAAATGCACATAATCTTAATCAATTGCCCACCAGCTGCGACACACATCATAATGTATGCCGGCTGCTGCTCAAGTCTGGTCGAGATGCGGCGAGCTTCCGGCCTCGTCTAGTTATCTATGATGATAGTGATCCTTGTTTATTGCAGCTCATAACGAACGGCTTCAATATACTGGACGCCGAGATGAACTCCATAGCGACTGCCATTTATTTGGGCGTATCCATTACGGATCACAGCTGCCAGCCGAACGCTGTGGCCACATTTGAGGGCAACGAGCTGCATGTGCACGCCATTGAGGATTTGCCGTGCCTCGACTGGTCCAAGATCTACATTAGTTACATCGATCTGCTCAATACGCCCGAACAGCGACGCGCCGATCTCAAGGAGCATTATTATTTTCTGTGCGTCTGCAGCAAGTGCATTGATCCCCAGGAGATGCACGAAATGACCGCCGCCGTCTGTCCCAATGCCAGCTGCGATGCCAGCGTCAACATTGAGCTGGCCAAGTGTCAAAGCTGCGATGCCAGCGTTACGCCGGAACTACGTACCGCCTACAATGAGATCATGTCGCTGACGCAGAGCAGCCTGGACTCCATGAAGGAGGTGGCGTGTAAGTAGTTCCATATACGGATTCTATATTGTAGTTCTACGTTCGATGTGTTCAAGGGGATTATAGGGTATTTGCTAGTTGGGCTTTGCTCGCTTAATACAATCAAAACCCCTCGCTTACCCCATTCCAGATCTGGACGTGTGCAAGGTCTGCCTGGCGAAGCAGCGTGGCGTGCTGCATCCGCTGAACGTTTGGCACGTGAAGACGTTGGACGCGGCCTTCGAGGCTGCCATCAATGTGGGCAAGTGGACAGACGCGCTGGAGTATGGGCAGCAGCTGTTGCCCGGCTTTGCCAAGTACCATGGCGCCTGGAACCCGCTGTTGGGCCTGCTGCACATGAAGCTGGGCAAGATACAGCTGTATGAGCGCAACTACAAGCAAGCGGTTTATCATTTGCAGGAGGCGCAGCGCATATTGAACGTGACACATGGCCGGGATCATCGGCTGCTGTTGGAGCAGCTCCATCCGCTCATGCTGCAGGCCAGGCACGAGATGAGCTGAGCTGAGCTGAACAAGATTTAATGTTAGTTTGTACGCTTGATTCAAATGTATTTGCATTAAAATTAACACACTATTGATAATGATATTGATTGCGGCTGTTAAACGATCTGCGTGATAGCCTTGGCGCGTCGATCCGTGTCCTGGAAGAGCGCACGTATCAGATGCTTTATTTCGCTGGCCTGATAGTTGGCGGTTAGCGGACCGGCGCCATCGCACCACAGCTCGGTGAACTCCTTGAGCGAGGCATTCATCATGATCTTGAGCTGTTGCAGTTTGAGCCAGGAGCGCACATGCACCACCTCATGCTTGTCCTGGAAGAGTAGCGGCGCCTTCTCCAGCACCACATCGATTAGGTCGCTCAGCTCGCTGGCCATGGTGGCCGAAATGTCGCGCAGCTTGAAAACGCGCCGCACCAGCTCATTGGTAAAGGCATGCAACAGCTCACAGAAGCTGCTATTGTATACATTCTCCGGCAGCACCTGTTGCCACACATTCTTCAGCAGCTCCAGCTGGCGCAGGCACTGACGCACCAGCCGCAGCGGAGCCGTGCCCAGCGTATGCGGACTCTCGAACTCTGAACAAAGCAAAAGCGCGATTAGTTTGAATTGAATTTATGTACGATTAAGAAAGAATACTTGCCAAACCCGCTCATTATGTCCATCAGTATGGACTCCTGATAGTTGACCTGGACGCGCAAATGTTTGGTACCCGTCGCCTGCAGCATTTTGACCAGCGATGGGAAGCTATCGATGCCCTTGTTAGCATGCTGTGCCACCCAATGGGTTAGGTACATGCAATTGTTGTGGAACAGCGCCGATTGCTGCGGTATGCTCTGCAGCAGCTTCTTGTGCACCTTGGGCACCTCATCAATGTACGTCTCCAGCAGCAGGCCGACGACGCCGCCCAACGGATCGGGCGCATCCTCAGCAACCTTATCTGTCGGCTGTCGCAGCACACGATCCATAAGCTTGACAAACTCCTGCAGAAGACGCAACAAATTAGTTATTGAAATGGGAATTTGGGGATTAGAGATTTGATGCTGCTTACCTGTGCGCTCTTGGAGATCATGCAGCGTGGGAATAGAAACGGATCGCTGGCCACATTGGAGGACAGATTGTTTGGGGCCACCAGCGTCATGTCCTGCAAATCACGTTGTATAATCTCGCGTGCTGTGGCAAGGACACGGGCGGACAGCCTATTGCGATAATATGTGTCAAACTGTTTGGTGAACTCGCTGAGGGCGGTATCTTGCTCGGGATTGATGAGAAACGTATCGGCCAATTGCTGTTCGAATTGGGCGACATCCACGCACAGCGTTGAGTTATTATACTCGTCCATGGTCTCAGGCACAGCTGGTATTAGGCACTCGTCGACTAGCAGCCGTAGCATGCGATCCTTGACATGATCTCCAATAATGCTAAAGACATGCTGGGTGCCATTGAGGCTGACATTAATGCTGGCCAGGGTCTGCAGCAGCAGGCGGAAGTGTTCGAAGACATCCTTATAGTTGGGACGCAGCAATGGAGATGTCTCCTGCTCCTTGATCGAATAGGAAAGCGTTAGCTGGATGTGGCTGCCATCCTTGGCCATATCGTTGTACTCGACGGACACCGGCTTTTGAATGAGTGGCTCGATACAGTGATCCAGCAGAAAGGTGCACAGCTTGGAGGGATTATAGCGTTCCTGGAACAACGCCATCACAATATCCTGCAGCTGTGCCTCATCCTTGCTGAGCAGCAGCGTTACGCACTTCGATGTCGGAAACGATTTGCAATTCAATTGTACCAGACGATCGAAACGCTCCTGCAGATTCTGTTGCAACAGATGGGCCTGCACGTGATACTTCACCTTGATGGATTCGTAGCATTCCAGGGAGTGAAAGATGCGCTCCACATCGGGCGGTATGACATCCGTTGCACCCTCGCCATAGATTAGGCTGCGCAGCTTGCCCATCAAATCGAGCAGCACCAGGCAATCCTTGTTGCCCTTGGCGTCCTCGACGCACTGAAACAAATCGTCTAGCTTGAGTATATGCTCGCTAACGCGTAGGCCCAGCATCATTTCACGCAAATCCCGGCTGCTGTTGGCCAGCTCAGCGCTCGCGTCGTTCAAGGCGGCCAGTCCCTCTTCGCCAACGGAGGCAAGCAATTCGTTGATCTCTTCGCCCAGAGTGCTTGACTTCTCCAGAAAGATGTCCGGTGATGTGTGATTGGGCATAAATTCGGTATAGTTCTCGTCTATGTGCTTCCGTACGCGCGTCTGGAATCTTTCGGTGCGTACCAGCATTTTAGTGATTGCCGATTTGGTTGCTTCAATATTGTTGGCATTATTGGCCTGGCCATGAAAGGTCTCCAGTAGCACCTGGTTTTGAGCCATGGTCGTTGCAAGCGTACTATCCACGGCAAATAGCTTTAAAATGTCAACCAACTATTTGGTGCGAATACAAACTGCAACGACGACGCTTGTTTATTTTTTTTGTATTTATCGATTAATCGAATCACGACAAACAAGCGATGGTTCAACAATACTGTGCTCGATACTTGAGAATCTGAGTACTTTGGCGGTATATTAAAATTATAAACTGAAATGCCGAATAAACACTTTGCCGCGCTGACAATATAGTCAGTTTGCAATTATTCTGATTATTACAAATTTTAATAGAATTAACTATTATCGAATTTGAAAAAGCTTGCGTTCGGTGTTACCAACTGCCGCTTTAAAAATGAAACTGAATGCAGTCTTAAAAATAGCTTAAATGGCACAAACTGGCGATAGAAAAGATTGATTGCGCTAGTCATTGAGATGCCACCGGATGTTACCAGCTGACGATCCATAAAAATAGCCAAATGTAGCTTGAAAATAAATAGCGCATTTGTAACACTAGTTGCGTAGCGAAGGCTTCGAGTATCGATATTTTTTTTTTGGAAAATTGCGCTAGAATAGTTTGCACTTGTCGAAACATCGATACTTTTAGCAATGCCCCGACAACTGGCGGATTTAGACAATAGGACAAAGTGTAAAATGCCGTTTACAAATGCATTTAAAATAATTAAATTTCGATTTTTATTGCTTATTGTTGTTATAAATAGCATTAGTATAGTCAACTGCATAGAGCCCATATCGATCGGCATTGCTGCCGGCGTGGGCGCCATAGGTTTTGGCTATTTCAAAAGTCAAACCTATTGTCGGCTCTATGAGTGCTGCGACGACCGTAGCATTCCGGGCAACATGACAAGTAAGTTAGTTGATCACCTGTATTGAACACCTCTTAACGCTGCCACTTTGCAGAGCTATACGAGTCACTGTCGCAAACACTATTTGGACAGCATATGGTGCAGCAACATGTTATGCCCGCGCTTGTTGCGCATCTAAAATCGGATAGTCCATCCCGCAAGCCGCTGGTCATGAGCTTTCATGGAACGCCCGGCACGGGCAAGAGCTTTGTTGCTGATCAAATAGCGCAAGCGCTTTACATGGAGGGTGCCAAAAGTAAATATGTGCACAAGTATTTGGGTCGTGCGGATTTTGCGCATCCCGGCCGTATCAATGAGTATAAGGAGCGCATTAATCGTGAGGTGCGTGAATTTATACAGGATTGTCCACGCTCCCTGTTCATATTCGATGAGGTGGACAAGATGCCAATTGGTGTCTTCGATACGCTCACCTCGCTGGTGGACTATGCGGCCAATGTGAAGGGCACCGACTATACCAAAGCCATATTTATATTTCTATCCAATACGGCAGGTGTGCGCATCTCCGATCATTTGGCCGAGCTTATGAAAAAGGGTACACAGCGTGAAGATACACGTCTATCTGACTTTGAGGAAATGCTGAAAATGTCTGCCTACAATATGGAGGGCGGCCTCAAAAAGACCAACATGATCGAGGCACACGTCATCGATCATTATATACCATTTTTGGCGCTTGAAAAGGCGCACATTGTCCAGTGCGTGGAGGCCGAGTTCCAGCGCTGGCACATCCGGCCAAAGCAGCAAGATATCAATACTGTTGTCAATAGTGCTGTTAACTATGATCCCAAGTATAGCATGTTTGCGACATCCGGTTGCAAGACGATTGAGAAGAAAGTCGCAATGGTAGTCAACGAGCTGAGGGTACCTTAATCTGCAGCCGTCATCCATGTGATAAGCTCTCATTTGGCCTTATATACGTTTCATTTGTTTGTGTATATATATATATATATGAACGATTCTATTTTACATTAAAACTGAATGAATCTTAGTTTTCTACCAGGGATTCAGCCATTTGAGTCGTGAATCTTTTCGCAGCAGCTCCGTATCCAGGCGTTTGGGCTGCTGGTCGAAAGCTTCCCGGGCAGCATCGCGCACCTCAACAGGTCCGATGTCCTTGGTCACCAGGCACTCGCCGTTCTCCTTGAGTATCGTGTGCTTGATGTCCTGTGCCGTGGGCTCGCCATATGGAAATGTTATGGGTGTCACTTTTATCAGATGCTTTATTTTCCATAGGCGTGCATTGTTTTCGGGTATGTTCTTCACCACGGTAAAATCGCTCTGTTTGCCATCCAGGCCCAGATCTTTGAGCAGGCGCTTCTCCCAGAACGGATTACCCTTAACGGGCTTTATGCGCTGCACCCGAAACAGCTTGGCCGGCTCCACTGGCGGATCCTGATGGTCGGGCGTCCTGCAAGTTGTGTGCTTTACTTTTGGGGAAATCGTAATGTGCCGGGTCTGCACTCACCTGGGATAGTAAATAATATTCTCGTATTTCTTGCCATCTTTGTACAGGAACTTTTTATTGTGTTTGCCATAGCTGCGCGCCAGTGTCAGGTTTAGCTGCAGCGGCGTCAATAGCCTAAGGGAGTTCATTTTATTTCACAAATATTAACAATTAAATAAATGAAACAGCCAAATTAGCAGCTGGGTTGGTTATGAAAGCGTGCCAGGGCTGCAACGCTGTTTTGCCATTCACACAAAAGCAAACGATTTTGCGCGCTATCGATAGTCAAATTGCTGGTGAAGGTGCTGTAAAATACACAATTACAACTTTAAGCAAAATCGTTCCATGAGCAAGACACTCTAGCTTAACAGAAATTAATTCTGAACACGATTTGAGTATTTCTTAGTAACAATTGCATTTCTTTATTCACACAAATGCAGTCGATAGTGCAGACTATCGATAATGAATTTACTGCTTCTAGTATTGTAAAAGGCGCAAATTGGACTCATTGCCGCCACCAACAGTTTTTTAAAAAGTTCAACTATGATCAAAACTGTTCCCTAAGCTTGAGCCTCTAATTTAATAGAAATTAATACTTTCTTGAAAAATAAACGACTCGTTTGGTATTTTTTTTATGCTATTCGTGTTTGCGTTTCCTAATGACTCACTGCTAGATGTGTTTATTATTTGTTTATGCCTAATTTGTACAAAAATTCTTATGCAAATTGGTTGGCATCCTTTTCTTAGGGGCGGTAACTGCCTACCACTATTAGCATAATCGACGCCATTTTGTTATTCTGATTGGCCCTTGGCTCTGTCGGGATGCTGTGCTGCCATTGGCTGCGCTTCTTCACGCAGTCCGGGGGTTGCAAATCCTTGACTCGCCGCGCTATAAATGATGCTGCAACATCCCAACATGGACACAGTTCGGCGGCAAAGCTTTCCGCGTGCAGGACTACATAATTCGATATCTCAAGTAAATCGTGTGATTGCGATTCTTGTAAGTAAACTAAACCAAATAAGGAACTTGTGATACATTTTTTTTTGTTGTTAATTTTTTTTTTTCAAAATGTGCGTGAATGTTATCTCTGGAGAATTGCAGAATAATTATGTCAAATTTGCCGCAGCCCTTTATGTGCGAGTTTTGAGTTGAAGCAAAGCCCATTAAACCGCAAATCACATAAGGGTTCGAATTTGTCAACTCCCGCGGGCCAAAATAAATGCCAAACGTGACGATTGTTCAGCTATTTGTGTAGGTGTGAAAATATGTTGCGAATAAACCCAACCAGAACAATAGCAACAAATGCGATAAGCACAATAAAAACAATATTAAAATGCAAACAGGACACGTGACCCTCGGGCGCGGGCGGGCGGTAGACAAACAAAAAGGGTTCGACAGGGCCCGCGCACCCTTTTTGTTCCATCCATAAATAATGCAACTCGCATACAAGCTGTTTACTATAAATGTGCTGCCTTAGGGGCGTGGCAGGTGCGGGGGCGTACGATAAACTGCAATCAAGGACATCTTCAGACTGTTCATCCATTTAACTATTTACCAGAAACCGAATCACAATATCCTTAATAATATATAGACATATATATATATATATATAAAATTGGTCACGATTTTGTCCCAAAGATATATAAGTTATGAAATCGAATCTAAAAAGTGGAAACAAGATATAGCATAGATCCATTTAGCTGCCCGGATCGGAGCACTATATCTCCGCAAACTAGACTCTTACATATCTTAAAGCTATTTTGAACAAACGTGGAAACAAGTCTTTCTGGCCCGGATCGGAGCACTATATCTGCCCAAACTAATCTCTTACTCAAGAAACCTAAAGCACAGGTCCCTCTTTCTAGGGGGATCGGAGCACTTTATCAACTTAAAGCTTTCCTACAGCTTTATTGTATATATAGGTCCATTTTTCGGCCCGGATCGGAGCACTATATCTCCGCAAACTAGTCTCAAAGCCAACTTGATGAGACCAAGAAACCTGAAAGCTGAAACATACGTTCGTCTTTTCGGGCGGATCGGCGCTCTATATCATCTTAAGGCTATATTGAAGGTTTTTTTTTTGTGATATGGCATAGGTCTGTCATTCCGGCCGGATCGTAGCACTAAATCAAATAGCTGGCATTTTGGTGATGGGTCGAAATTTACATTCTTTCTCGCCTTTCCTCAAGGCAGCCTATGATAATCCACTTTTTGCTCATGCTCGAAGATTCCGACTGTTCCTCAACTGTTTCCCAGTATGCCTCAAAGGCCTTTTGCGGCTCTAGACAGGTGAGAAAGGATGACAATCCTTTCCTTTCCAGTTCCTTTTGTAATAAGAAATATGGAATATGCAATATATATATATACGAGCTTATCATATTTTTGCACGATATCTAGCTTCTCCTTCTCCAATTTGCATAATATCGATAATTTTCGATAAGTATCGATTTCGATAGATTGTTGTTTAAGCATAATTCGAAGATTTGAAGAGCTAGACAAACACAACTTGTCGTGTAGGTTCTTGCATAGTAAAAAAAGATTAGAAATATGTCAGTTTTTTGATACTTTTCCCAAAAATGGAAAACCCTTTTTCCATAATAAGATAGAGCCTTGCGCTATGGATTTCCCAAACAAGGGATGGGGCAAAGGGGAAAGACAGAAGCAGAACCGTGAGGCAGCGAACCTTTTCTTCTTCTGAGACTTGCGACCATGGTGCTAACCAGAGCGAATCTTTGTCTAATCCCAAACAGTGGCCAGCATAGGCGAAGCAGGAGCAGCACAATATGGTGTACGACATGACACATCTGGCACCGGGGCCGCCGCAAAGCATCGCACTCAGCCGCTACTATATGGAGCCGGATGACGAACTGGCGGCGGCGAACAATGCGCTAACGAACGGACATGGGCATGGCCATGCCGCTGGCGAGGATTATGCGGCGAGCACAACGCTGGACATGGATCAGCGGTATCAGGCGCGCATTGCCTGCGAGACGGCCGCACAGCCGGCGCCGCCGCCGCCGCCAACGCC
Source organism: Drosophila novamexicana (assembly GCF_003285875.2). Lineage (NCBI taxonomy): Eukaryota > Metazoa > Arthropoda > Insecta > Diptera > Drosophilidae > Drosophila > Drosophila novamexicana. The sequence continues at coordinate 427,124 of NW_020824860.1, read as the reverse complement.
GGCGCCCCGACGTCGCACCACGCCCATCGCTCACCTGGATCCATCCGAGCTGGTGGGGCTGTCGCGCGAGGAGCGCCGACGGCGACGACGCGCCACGCTCAAATATCGAACGGCGCACGCGACACGGGAAAGGATACGTGTGGAGGCGTTCAATGTGTCCTTTGCGGAGCTGCGCAAGCTGCTGCCAACGCTGCCGCCGGACAAGAAGCTGTCCAAGATCGAGATCCTCAAGCTGGCCATCTGCTATATAGCGTATCTGAACCATGTGCTGGAGACACCCTGAGACGCCGCCAACGCCTCCAGCTGCAGCCAGTTGCCAGGCGCCATGTTTCTCAACACTTCCTAAAAAAACTAACCCTTAACTTAAATATATATTCTAGTCTTAGGTAATATGTACATTATTTTTTTTTGACTAGCATCTAATACGTGATATTTGTTTATATCCAAGTCCAAGAATAAATATTAATGCATATTTATATAATTATGTATATATTGTACAGCCTAACTCTGAGTTATTTCTGTTTATAAGCGCCTGGATACCCTGTAATCAAAATGTTTCCTGTTGAAAATTTCCCAATCTTCTAAATCTCCTACTTAATTCGATCTTTTGCCAGTAATAGATAAATATATAGACATATTCAAAATTTCTGTATAGAAGCACCTGCTAACCCACGCATACCCTGTAATCAAAATCTGCTTGTGAGCTAAAGGGATTCCCTCTGTTAAGAAAGACTCAATCTTCCCGATTATTAGATCTATAGCTGGGAAATTTTATATCACATATCTTCTATATATTATATGTATCTAAAATATATATTTAATCTTTAACATAATCCGCGCCATAAAGTTGTTATGGGGTCATAAGAAATCGCTCTCTTCTTTATCTATTTGCCTTTGCCCTTAGTCTAGTTTATGTTGACATTTAAAAAAGTTAAAAAACGAAAACAAATTTAAATAAAAAACCAAAAGCATTTCTAATTGTTATAGTTGCTTTCATAAATGATTTACAGCCTTAGCTCTTGCTACAGGGTATCCCGAATACAGTCATTCACAATTTTAGCAATATACTGATTTATAATTTCTATTTCTATAATTTCCAACGTTTTATTGCTTGTATTACTTTTACAGGGTATTCGCTAGTCCATCAGCTTGGCACATTTGTGCCGTTTTATTTGTTATTTTGCGGACTGAATGTCTCAGCTGGCGTTGCCAAGTTTTTCATTTGCTTTGCTGTCTGCAAACAAGCAGCCAGCTGCGGCTCAAACGCCCCAATTCCCCCCACCCCGCTCCCCACAGCCTCTCCGTCTCCCAACATAAGCTTATTGTGTCTCTCTCTCTCTTTCTCGCTCTCTCCTTTGGCTGCTGTGCGCACTGCAAGCCACGCCCCCAAGGAACGCCAAAATTACTTTGAATCAATGTGGGTGTTGCCCGTTACGTGTGTCTATGTGTGTGTGTGCGTGTGCGTCTGCATGTCAGTCTGTCTGTGTGTGTGTGCGTGTGCCTGTGCCTGCCCGTCTTTGTGTGTGCGTGCGCGTGCGTGTATGTGAGGTGCTTCGAAATAGTTCTCAATACACATGAATTTTATTTTCCGTTGAAATAGTTTCTAAATTGAGCCATTGAATAATTTATTTTTTGTAATCCTTTGTCAAAATTCGAAATTCTATGTACAAATGTCGTTCAACTTCAGCGCCATGCAGGTGAGCCTACAAAAAATTGCAATTGAACAACAAAACGGATGCTGCGGTTGCATCGCTGCGACCGCGTTGCCACCTGTGCACTTTTGCCGCTGTCTGGCAGCGCTGCGGCGACCCAATTGAAGGCGCCATCGTTGTTTTGGCGAGCGGTAACAGAAAATCGCTTGGTACGAGACAAAAGTATTCCAAGTTGTTGTCAAACAGTCGAGCTATCTATGTGCACGACTAGTCTATACCCTGTAAGGCAGCTGTCAGTTGTCAAAGAAGCCTTTTGGTCAGAGAAATTTCATGAAATCGAATGGGCGGCAATCGCTTGGCACGATCCATATATATTCCAAGTTTTCGAACAGCAGAGCTGCTTGTGTGCACGACTTGTATATACCCCGTAAAACCCCTATAGCCTGTTATGGAAGCGTGCAACTCAACTGATTGATTAGTACAATTGAAACATATCGAAAATGTAGAGTAGCTTATGTGCACGACGAGTCTATACCCTGTATTAGAGGACTTTTTAACCAATCTGTAAAGGAATTTGTTGCTTAATGTTTAATAGTTGAAACTTTTGGATATACAAGAGATACAACATTGTAGGCCTATATAAAATCCACTTTATAGGAGTTTGCTAAACATTCACAAGGCCAACAACTGTAATATAAACATGGCAACCGGCCCAGCGTGGCCCCAATCTGGGCTATGTTTAGCCCGAACAACCGTTAAAATACCAATAGGGCCCCAACTTGTCTCTTGTCTGAGTACCAGGCTCTACAAATAAAGGGCACAGCAAGACAGGCGATAAAAATAACCGCATACCGCATCAAGAAAAGGTCAACAATTCGCAGAGGCCCATTGATAACTGACCCGATTAAGGTTTAAAATAACCTAAGCTTAAATAAAGAAGTTATTATATAACTTCTATGCGATTTTGAAAACACCTTTAGTTACATGCGCTCTCCATATAGTTTAATTGCCATTTAACACATTTCTAATTGCATTAGTTTTCAGTTTTCGACGCCTTCGTCGCCTGTCAGCTGCGCTGTGCCTGTGTGCGTGTGTGTGTGTGTGACACGTACGCAGCTTTTGCATATTCTCCCCTCTCCACCATTTGCCGTTTCTTGTCACCTATGCTTCCGTTACCAATTCAATCCACACACTCACCCCCTCCCCCCTCTGATCGACTGCCCTGAGCACGAGCCTTCAGCAAGTTTGCCAAATAGCGACAGTCGAGTTTTATTTACTTGGTAACGGTAGGTAACGAATACCGTTATTGAGGCCCAACCGATTGCCATGCAACAACACATGCATACAGTTATTTTGGCATTACATATTATTCTGGCGCTTGCCATAAACAAGACGCGAAACTTAGTCCAACGGAATTTAACGTTTCGCGCACAGTCCAAGCGGGCACTGCAGGCGGTCAAACCAGTGTTGAGTATCGCTTCCTTATTTATTTTTTGATGAGGAACACTGCCCTTGCCCTGGTTGCATTTAATGGCATTTCAATTGCAATTACATGTGGACAGCTGTTTTGGACGAGCTGTTCGCGGCAAAATTGATTGGAAAACTGGCAAAGTGAAGAAAATGGCAAAGTGAAAACTCGGTTGAGCAGTGCGTGAAATTAGCTTAAGTGTTGCCCATCTATCCGGCTCTCGACAACAACAGACACGCCTCGTAAGTGTTTGACGAGGGGTGGGGCAGGGTGAGGTGAGTGTGCGGGTTGCGGGGTAGCTGGTGCACCAGTCGCCGCTGCACGTGCAGCTCCGGTAGCTTTTTGACTGTCTAATCCAGCAGCATGTGATAAATTGCACCCCAGAGGGTTGACATAAAAATCATCGCCACGGCTAAGGGTTTGTCCGGCTTAAGGCTGCACGGGGGGTGGGTGGGGGGCGGGCTGGTTCGCAATTGTCCCGTTATCTGTCTGGCATTGTCGAGCCAGCTTTGGTTGAACGCCTCGGCGGCCTTTGTTGCTAATTGAGTTTAAAATCAATTTGTATTTTACGCTTGGTCAAGTAGCTCCGGGATCGATGAGCCGCAATCCAGCCCGGTCCCGGCCTGTTGTGTAATTGCCGTGCAAATTTAATTACAATAGCAACGCCTCACAACAACAGGCCCACTCCTCCGCCCAGTTTTCCCCCATGGTCACGGCATCTGCATAGCGTACGACGTGCTGCGCCCGGTTCGCACGCACTCAATCAAGCCGGAGCACATTGCTCACAGCCTCTTCATCAAGTGTTGACAACTCTGCCACGTGCTGTGGTCGTGTGGGCGTCGCGGCGTCGGGGCGTGGCCTGGCGTATTGTATTACCAGCCGCAATTTGCATTTAATTGAACTGACGTGCGCGTGGGAAGCTCCGGCAAGAGCCAACTCCGAACCGGCTGCTGCACTTGCTCGATGCAGCAGCAGCAACAGCTGCTCACCGAAAGCTCTGCTGATAAATGATTCCACATGACTTTGATCCATGGCTGAAGGCGAGCAAAGGACTTAACGTCTGCCAGCAATTGCCAGTTCCAGTTCCGGTTCCGGTAGATACCCTAGGGCCAGAGTTAAACGGGGTAGATTGACAGCCGTGTTTAGTAAACGATCTGCACATAAAAAGTTATCAGAGCTACTTTCTGAATTCCTAACTAATTAGATAACACATTTAGCCAAGCACTTCGATTTCTTCTTATTGGATTCCTAATAATACTATTATTAACATATGATTCCTTCAGTTTCTCAGTGTAACCCAATATGCACAACTGTACTTGGTTTTCTAGTGTAATCAACTTTTGGCTGAGAAATGGGGAATCGAGGACTATTCCAATTATTTCATTAGACTAGAATTCCCTATTATTTCCGTACGACTTGATTTATGAAAATTGCTTAACGAATATTCTTAAATTTATAGACGAAGGAAACATTAGATCAATAATTTTCGCTTGGCGCCCGAGCAGGGACAATTTTAAAAATGATGCTAAAAATCAAACCGAAATCAGTTTTAACTTTTAAAACCTGTAATTAAATGCATTTATCATCTAAGTGAAATAGATATCTAGGGTATATTGCAGTCGTGTATTTGTTCGCGCAACTCATGTCGTCTGATTAGGCTTGTTGTTTCTGTTTGGCGTCTGTTTAAAAAGGCAAACACAAACAAGGCATTAAGTGGCATTAGACAAAATGCCTTTTTTACACATGTTGCAGCACGGAGATTACGATTACGCCGTGTAATCGTCGCATTGGGGGTTGCTCGGAGGGTTGGGTTCGGCTGCTGCTTCATTTTTTTATGGGCTTGGCTTTTTATCAATTGGTTTGCTTAGCGGCCATAAATAACAGTTTTAGTTGGCAATCGAAACAGGTGGCCAACTGGCCCACCTAGCTTAACTCTCTTCCTCTCGCTCTCCCTCCCTCTAACTATCTGTCCGTCTCTGTCTGTGCAGTACGAGCGCGGCTTTCGCGCGAAGAGCGTCAGCAATTGGGAATATCCGCGCTTCTTTGCGCCCCGTCCACGCAGCCTGAAGGGCAACTCGAAGCCCGTTGCCGAGAAGAACGGACATCTGCTGGCCACAGCCGCCCGGTAAGTCCCAACCAGCTGCATCCACACACACACACACACACTCACACTAATCTATGCCCACAGTGAGGGCAACTTTCTGGGCCAATATCGGGGCACATATCACCTGCCGTTGCGTATCACGCGCAGCTTTGCCAGCTTGTACAATCGCTGCCTGAGCGGCAGGCACAAGTATTGGAAATATCCGCGCGATCTGTGCTGTTGCCAGCGCGAGCGACCGCATCCGTGTGATCTGCAGAACACGCTGGGCAGAAAGGACGATCCGGCCTGGCAGCGTCCCACGTGCCAGACCAAGTGTGAGGGCCTCAAGCAGATGCTGGCCATCAACGAGCTGCATCTCAAGTGCAAGCGTACCAAGTGCCAGCCGAGGGTGAGTAAATCGAATCAATCAATCAATCATGATGATTGACCTGAACCACCTGCACCATCCACACACACACCCACAGCCCAATGAGAAACTGATACCACGCGTCGGTGACGCCTCGTCACGGTTTCGAAAGAAGCTGCGCAAGCGTCCGGTCACCGCCTTCGAGTACAATCGTCGGGGCACTGTTGCGCAAGAGGAGCCGACCTCCGATAAGACCAAAGCGAAACAGATCACAAAGGATGCGGCCAAGGCACCGGCCGTAACTTTAAGTCAAACCAAGTCGACGGCCAAGTCAACCACCAAAGCGCCAACCAAATCAAAGCCAACATCCAAGTAATGCTCTTTAATTGGTTGAATAACAGTTTCGGGCGAAAGACCTTTCAATAAATCCATTGCACCCATAGCCTGGCTGTACAGTTCTGTTATTCCAATCGTCTATCGATTCTCAAACAGATCTTCCATTGGATATTGCCCGGTTTCCAACAGCTGCCAACTCTGTCGGTCAGTCAATAAAGCACTTGGGAAGTAATTCAGTCAGCTAGTCAGTCAATCAATCAATCAATTAGTCAACGAACCCAACAGCCTATCAGCCAGCCAGTTAATCAATCAGCCTGGCAGCTATTCAACCAGTCAATCAGCCTGCAAACCGGTCAGACGGACAGTCAATCATTCAATCCGTTAGCCAATCAGTCGCTCAGTCGACCAATCAGTCAGACAGGCAGTAAGTCAATCGCTCAGCGAAACAATCAGTCAATCACTCAGCCACAGTCATTCAGTCAGGCAGTCAATTCGTATCAATCTGTCGACTAGTCAGATAACGTGTCAGTTTGTCAATCAAGAAAATAAGTCAATCAGTCGGCTAGGCAGTCAATCAGCAGGTCAATCATTCAATTTGTCAATCAATCAGCCCGTCAATCAGTTTTATATATAGACAAGCACTGCACAGAGCACGTAGCACCCAATCATAATCAATCACCATCAATCACTATCAATCATCATCAATCCTCATTAATCATCATCAATCATGCGGCATCTTCAATCCCATTTTCAATCACAACAAAGAACACACTAATTGAGACTTGAATCCTGAATCTCTTGGACCATGTCGCAAGCAGCTGTCGCCCGTAGCGGGAATTACAAGTTGCCGGATCTGAGCTATACACCGGGCGATTTAACGGAGCCGGAGTACCGATTGCCAACACACCAGCAGCTGCTGGAGGAGAAGAATCGCGCGCCGCAGCATGACCTGGAACGGGAGCTGCTGCCACTGAGCCGGCTGTATTTGACGGAGCAGGAGGACAAATATCCGGCGACGCGGGCGGAGACGTCACGTGCGGTCACCTCGGCGGCGGGACGACAATTTCCGGTGCTAGCCGCCGCGCAGGCCAAGTACACGGGTCAGCTGAACGGCAGCAACAGCCACAGCGCGTCCGAGTTGGAATTTGTGCCCGGCAAGGATCTAATCTCGCTGCCCAGTGTCCAGGCGCCGGCGGAAGCGGAGCCAGCCCGGAAAATGCCGCTGCACTCGATCACAGCGAAGCCGAACGAACGCTGCCCCTCGCCGGTGGTGCCGGCCTATGCCAACTTCGAGCTGGCCAAGCGCATGCACCAGGACAATCTGGATCACCAGCCGCTGCCCGATTGCGTTGCGGATCTGGCGTATCGCCGGGCACAGATAGGCGGCGCCCATGGCGGGCTCGCGCTAGACATTGATCCGATTGCGACGGGCGTGGGCATTAAGACGCACAATGCGGGACCGACGCACTGCACCAAGATGAAGGTGTTCCGGCCGAAGACGGGCGGCGTCCTGCCCAAGGCATTGGCCGGTGACAATTATCGCGGCATTGGCTCGGCGCCCGCCAAGAAAATGGGCGCCATGGATCTGGCCATTGGCTGGGACTTTAAGCCCATCAATCCGGAGGATGAGCCGCGTCTGGCCAGGCACATAGACGGCTCCAATGACTCCGCCGGACCGGCTGTGTTCACGTGCGTGAAGACACCACGCGACGATCCGCCCGCTGGCGCGGAGCTGGGTCGCTCGGCGGGCGTCTTTACCAGCACCCTGGGCGAGCCGGATTTCTTTGACAAGGATCTGCTGCGCCGCAAATCCGACTTTGCGGGACGCGCCATCGAGCGCGAGGAGAACTGCGCCTGTGACTATTCGCCGCCAACACGAGCGCGCAGCGTTTCGCGCGATTCCAGCGCCTCGCATTGCCGGCGCGCTCCGGCTTTTGGTGGAGGAGGAGGAGGAACAGGCGGAGGTGTTAGCTTTGGCCTGCCCGCCAATCGGCTGGCCAAACAGTATCAGTCGACGCCACTGCTGGGCGACCAGGCGTACCAGGCGCTGCGCGAAAAGTACCTCGGCCCGGACACCGACTCGCCGCATGGCTGCCAACCGGGTCCCGCCTCCGGCTGCAAGCGGGATCAGCTGCTGCGCCGGCCGGCGCGACGCCTCTGCCATAAGGTGGCGCCGGCGCCCAACTGCTGCACCGCCGCCCATAGCTGTGATCATGGTCATGGCCATGCTCATCATGGTCATGGACATTGTCTGACCAGCAAGGCGGCCTTTCGCGCCGGCATGCCCAGGCTGAATGCCAGCGGCGATTTTGTGGGCATCTCACCTGGCTGTGGCGGTGCCGGCGGTGGTGGTGGTGCTGGTCGCGTTCTGGTCGTGCCACGCCCCCGCCAGCCATATGCAAAGAAGAACTATGACATCGATACACTGGTGCCGCCATTTCGCAGCCAGGGCGGCGGCGCCGGGCAGGGCGGCTATCCGGAGCACTGGCGTCTGGCCAGCGTCTATCAGCACGCCTACAAGCCGATCGAACAGCGCCGGCGACCGCTCCTGCAGACCGTCTACAAGTAGATCGGGGGCTTCCCAACACCTGTCGAGGATCTTCCGGGTTCTTTTATAAACGTCTCCCAGTTTGTCATCTAGACTCTTTTTTTTATTGATGCGGGAATCTTCAAATTCCATTTCCAACTAAAAAAAAAAAACAAAATGGCGTCCATAAGTTAGGTTATGCTAAGGTATCTTATCAGATAGAATAATTTGAGCTTTTCCAGAAAGATATGAGGATTTTAGAGCCTAGTCCTCATAAGGATCTTAGGGTTCTTCTTATCTTCTAATACCATAAAGAATCAAAAACAAAATGGCGTCCATAAGTTAGGTTATGTTGAAGTATATTGTTATAAGGACTTTGGTTCATAAAATAGTCTTCTAAAATGTAGGCACTCACAGAAAAGGACCAAGACCTTAAACTAAAAGAAACCTATTTATAGCCTTGCAGAGGGTACCTTATTTTAGAAGAAGAATATGTAAGGCATAGAAGGACAGTTCTAGGACTCCATAGCGTACATATGTATATATACCTGATCAACAGCCGAGTCTATATAGTCTGTCCGCTTCATAGTCCCTCAGAACGAATCTTGGGGGAAGTTTTCGTAGGATCCCAAATGAAACCCTATATCATATAGCAAGCATAGAAATGATCAAAAGTTAAATTCTTATATCAGAAAGTTGCATGTTTTTCAAGATATCTTAACCAAACGTGACGTTTTGTTCCTTACATATGATCCAGGCCCGTATCCACATCCACATCGGATGACTTTATCATATAGCTCCATAGGACGAATAAGTTTTTTAGATCTCAAGCTTTTCTGGTTTTCTCAGAGTTTTTCTCATTTCAAAGTTTCACCATAGTCCCTAAATATGTACTAAATCTTGTCGAGAACAGAATATATATTATATATAGGAACGATCTATAAAGAACTATGTGAAATATTTAACAAAAATTTGGTTTTCCTATGAAAACTGCTGTCACTTTTTTAAGATATCTTGATATATATATATAAAATATCTGCAAAACCGTCGGACCAATATATATATATATATATAGATATTTATATATATATAAATCTTTCGTCTTAAAGTAGTTCTGTGCCGCATATTGACAAGAATATTTTCGGCATGCCGAATATATTCGTTCTTTCCCGTTACATAACCTCACTTTTAATATATAAATAAACATTTAAAATTAATTTTTTTTTTTGAAGCAAAAACTAGCATAGCAATAATTTGCTCACATTCAAGTAAAAGTTCGTTTTAAATTGTGCATATATAACGTTTATATAAAAAAAAAAAACAAATGTATAAAAGTGCAATATACATAAAAAAAAGTTATATAAATAAATGTGCAAAACAAATCCAAAATTTCGATTTTTATAAAAGTTGAGTTAACTGACAAGGATCAACATATATGTGAGGACTCATTAAAAAAGTATCAGGCCAGAAAACTGGCAAAATATTTGCATGCCTTGCAGATCTTTTCTAATAGTTCAGAAATAAATTCCAAAATTAATTTATAGTTAAATTAACATATACAAAAATTAAGTTGGGCAAATGTAATGCCGATTAATAAATAAAATATATATATTCTTAAGCCGAGTTCAAACTTTCCGACAAAATATCTGTTCTTTTGTTGCGCTAAAAAAAAATTCAAGCACATTTCAAATCTTACAAAAATTAAAGAAAAAGATTTGATAGTTGATCAAGATAAGTTCAGATTGTGCTATATATATGGCGGTATATAGACATTCGGCTTTTAAATCAAGCATATGTAATGCTCTTCAAAATTCCAGTTGGAAAAAAATCGGCTTGTTCAACGTTCTATTTCTTCCAGGTAATGTCTACCTGATGACAAGGGTTATTCAATCTTGCAAGGGTATTTAATAGTCAGCTTAAAAAGCAGCTAAATTCAATGCTGAAAACAGCCAAAAATATCTGAACTATCAGCCGTAGCTGCCAGCTAAAACTTACGCTTAAAATAGATAAAATAATAAGAAAAAAAAAATACGCAGCCAAACTTCGGTTCGGTTGCATTGTAGACAATCTTTGGGTGCTAAAGAACTTGCTTAGGTTTTATGCCTGGGCACAGGTAAATGCCGCCGTTCACTTGGCCGTCGCATAGGCATCCTGGCTCTTGTGGAACACATGACGGAGCACGTCGCGCGTGGATCGGCGAATGCTGTTGCGCAGCGTGTGCTTCTTCTCGTTGGTCAGCTGCTCGATGCGCATATATTCGGTTTGCGGTATGCTGGAGCGCAGCTTCATTGTCCGCTCGCTGCTATCCACGATGGAGATGTCCGCTTGGGTGTACTCCTCCACGGGCTGCGGCTTGTGCGGCCGTCGGCGCAGGCTGTGCCGTATGCTGCTCATGATATTGTTGTGCGGCTGCATTGCTGGCTTCTCCGCGGACTCCATCGGCTGTTCCTGCTGCTGCTGCTGCTGCTGCTGCGGCTGCTGCATGGGATGCATTAGCCTGCGTATGGATTTGCGTATCATGTTTCTGACGCCATGGCCCGCACTGCTGGCACGCAGGTCCACAGATTTGGCCGATTTGCTGGATGCTATCGAATGCAGCGATTCTTTGCTGCCGGCAACTGTTGCTGCCGGGCGATAGGCGCGCACAAACCTTGCCGGCGCCTTGAAGTCCAGCTCAATATCATTCTCCTCCTCCGGTTCGGATTCGGAAGCATATGCCACATCGCCGTTTTCAAGCTCCTGCTCGACAGTTGTGTGATTGGGCTCCTGCTCGACAACTGGCGGCTGGGCTGGCAGCGCCTGTTCGACAATTGCTAGCTGAGGCGGCTGAGGCTCCTGCTGCACTGGCTCCTCCGGCGCCTCCATGATCTCGGTCAGAGTGTGTCTGCGCGTGCACACAACGCGTTGTTCCAACTCTAGCGACGGTTTCTGCTCCAGCACCACCTCCAAATCCGTCTGTGTTGTCTCCAGCACAACGCCATTCTTGCGCAGCTTGGCCTCGTTAATGCTGTTCTCCAGCTCCAGCTGATAACGATCCAGTTCCTTGCCAATGTCCATGCTGCTGCTCTCCTCGCTGATGGCACCCAGCGACTGTTTAGCCGGCGGTAGCACGGGCGAGAAGACCAGCTTTTCGGCCAGCAGCTTGCTGGGCGTCAGCTGCGCCAGCGACATGCCATGGAAATCAATGCGGCAGCCCAGTGTGGGCGTGAATGGTAGCCCGATTTTCAAGCTGGTCGGCAGCGGCTCATCGGCCAGTGCGGGATTGGCAACGCCCGACGGATTGCTAGCTGCAGTCGAGATATCGCTGCGACGATGTATCTCAAAGGGATTCAGCGAGGCGGGCGCATCGCTGCCGCGCAAATTGAGCGCCTCGTTGACAAAGCACTTGGTGGGCGTGGCAACGCTACGTACCACCTGCAACAGGAAGTTGACCGTTATGGGGCATATATAGAGAAAGGAATTAAAGCAATCATACCTCGTAGGGATTGAACTGGCGCTCGGGTAGCTCAAGATTGAGGCCCGGATTCTCAAAGCAGGCGTGCTCGCGCTTCTTTTTCTTGGAGGGCTGACGCACAACCTCAAAGGGATTGACTGGTAGCTTCTGCTGCTGTCGTTGCTGTTCCTTCTGCTGCTGCACGACCGATAAGTCCGCAATAGATTTGATTTCCAGTCCAGGCTGATTAATAAACGGATTTAGGCTCTCATTCTCTTTGAGCAGACGACGACGCCCGACAAGTTTCTTTGGCGTTGAGCTAAATGCAGCGTTGGTGAAGCATGACGACGCACTAGCTGCAACAGCAGCTGCCACTTCGCTTTTTAAGGGTGGCGGCAACGGGGCACAGCCAGTTTCTCGTTTGCGTTTGCGCGGCGTCTCGTTGAATGCCAAAGCAGAGATGCTCTTGGTTTCCAGCATTTTTGTCAGCTTCGAATGCAATTCAATTAACTTATAAGCACACCTTTAAGTACGTTAATCTAATCACACGTTTTTTTTTCTCACTTGCATAAAGGAAATAACTCACAAACAATAAATGTACACAAAAGCCAATTGTACGTCTTAAGCGATGCGCACCATTTTGAATTCAGAAATTGAGTGTTGCAAAATGCTCGACTCTAACCTATAGACTTTGCGATAGCTAAATGCGCAATTTCATTGTGAATATCAAGTGATAAGAAGCAGAACACTCACCTTTGCGCAATTTTAAAATTTTCCGTTAAATTATCTATATTCAAATTACTTCTTTTATAACCATAACATTTAGCGTTTATGTAACTTAACACTCATTTGGTTATTTATAAATGCTTATATATTTAAGCATATGAGCATGAATATATCGATATGTTCACTATCGTTGTTTTTTGGTGCTTAAAACATGTGTATAACGTTTCCTACAATTGTTTTTAACTCATCAAACGGCTTTTTAATTTGTATTCAAATTTATTTAGTTAAGATTTCTATTAAAACCATTCATAAAAATATACATCGATATAAGACAATACATATCGATAGGCGGCTTGCGATTATTTCAACGTAACACGTGTGCGGCGACCAAAACGGTAAAAGGCGAAAAGTAGCAGCAATTTTTGCAGCTGCTGTTGGTGTGTGTGTGTTCGGTGTGTTCCTGTTCCGTTGTAAAGCAGCAGCCCGTCGTCTAGCAGCAGCCCCCCAGAAGCCCGGACCAGCGTTAAAAAAGCTCAACAAATGCAAATTGGTTTCGATTCTTGTGCGTGACACGTTTAGTTTTTTTTATATCATCCAAAATTTAAAGGTGAGATGTTGTGCTATATTAAACAGCCGTGGAAAATTCAATAATGCGCACACACATTCATATATATATAGATATATATATATATATGCACATAAATGTCTATAAGCATGTGTGAGTGCGCGTGTGTGTTGTAACAGTCGGGCAAGTGTGTTGTCTAACGCGTGTATGTGTTGCAATTTCACCCCTTTCCCCGTATCGAACTGCAGTCCTGCTCCCACCTACTGCAGTCTATCAGCTGCAGCGGAATTCCTTTGTGCAATTCGTACAAAGCGAACGCGCGGCGTCTCCCATCAACCAAAAGTGATTCATTCAAAAATGCGCTAATGTAGGTGAAATGTGGCTCAGCAACAAGAGAAAAAAAAGCATAAGTCGGCAACGCGGCGCAAATTGTTAAAACGTATTTTGAAAAAAAAAGAAGAAAAGTAACGCGTTGTTCACCGATTTGGCGTTTTATTGAAACAGTTGCTTCTAACACGCATGTGGCGCCATCTGCTGTGGAGACAGCAGCGTCTGCTTTCGCAGTAAATTTCCGCTGCCCGCTTCACATGTTCTTTTCAATATTATTGAAACTGGATATAGAACACAGTGTTGCAAACGCCAATATTTGCGCTTGTATAGGTGATCACAAATCAGCAGTGTCGGCGGCACTTTTCATACTGCTTCCTCGTCTCGATGCGGCTTTCGCTGCACAATTCGTGTTCCCCCGCGAAGAGCCGAAGTGTGCTTTCTAAAAGCACAAAGTTATCAAGCGTGTCGAAATTCCAATTTCGTAAAGATCTTTCTAATCAAAAAATAGTTTATCTTGTCTAAACATATATTTAAAAACTAACTGATTGCCTGAACCAAGGCACGACTACACACGTTTTTTAAATTTACTCAGCACTCAGAAGGTTTTTTCAAAAACGTGAAATTTGGGTGAAAAAGCTGCAGTTCGTAACGTATTTATGTCGAGAATTAATTATCCTGCTGCTCTCATCAGCTTTAAACTTTTCTTCTTCGTTAAATACCTGTATTACCTGTATCACAATTGTCTTCGGCTTAGCAAAAAAAAAAAAAACGAATTTTAAAGCTCTATATAGGAAATGTACTTCATTTGAAAAACGCGCCATTCATAACTTGTCCCCAATCCACTCTTACTCGCGAAAAATGGGTGAATGAGCGCTAACTGAATTGGGCGCAGGCAAAGCTTCCGTATATTGCCCAGAGAGTTAACATTATTAATGTTAATTTTACGTATTTATCTAGTATTTTCTGCTAAAAATGTTAACTGTTTTTTTTCCCTCTCTTGTCATTTACAGCACTCACACACACACACACACACACGTACATACACAGGCGCAGGCGTGCACATACAGGAACTATATAAATATCATATTTATATTTTAGGCAAAAACAAAACATACATATTTCGATTTGGATACCCAAAAGTATTGTTGTATAACACATAACGTACAGAGAATAGCAGCATAAGGAAGGAGAAGAAGATAAAAGTAAAAGGGGAGCCAAAATGCCATCGGACGCTAAGAAACGGGATGCGCAACGCAAAAAGGATGCGCGCAACAAGAAGATCCAACAGATACCATCCACAAAGAAATCAAACGGCACAGCCAATGGCCTCGACCGTGAAATGACCGAGGAGGAGAAACTGTGCGCCAAACTGGAGGAGGAGGCGCGCATCAGTGCAGAGGCGCGTTCCTGCACCGGTTCGCTGGCCGTGCATCCGCGATCGCGTGATGTGAAAATTGCCAACTTTTCGATAACGTTCTTTGGCTCCGAGCTGCTGCAGGACACAATGCTTGAGCTGAATTGCGGGCGGCGTTACGGTCTGATCGGACTGAACGGCTGCGGCAAATCTTCGCTGCTGGCGGTGCTTGGCGGCCGGGAGGTGCCCATACCGCCGCACATTGATATATTCCATTTGACGCGCGAAATACCGGCGAGCACGAAGAGCGCACTGCAGTGCGTCATGGAGGTGGATGAGGAGCGCATCAAACTGGAAAAACTGGCCGAGGAGCTGGCCATGAGCGATGAGGATGATGCCCAGGAGCAGCTCATCGATATCTATGAGCGGCTCGATGACATGTCCGCCGACCAGGCCGAGGCCAAAGCGGCGCGAATTCTACACGGTCTCGGCTTCGACAAGGCCATGCAACAGAAGCAGGCCAAGGACTTTTCAGGTGCACATTCGTTTCTCTCTCTTTCTCTCTCTCTCTCTCACACACAAACTGTTTGCTAATCCGTGTTGCTTCTGTTTGATAGGTGGTTGGCGCATGCGAATCGCTTTGGCGCGCGCTCTGTTTGTGAAGCCGCATCTGCTGCTGTTGGACGAGCCGACAAACCATTTGGATCTGGATGCCTGTGTGTGGCTGGAGGAGGAGCTGAAGACGTATAAGCGCATTCTGGTGCTCATCTCGCACTCGCAGGACTTTCTCAATGGCGTCTGCACGAATATTATCCATTTGACGGGCAAGCGTCTAAAGTACTACACGGGCAACTATGAGGCTTTTGTGCGCACACGCATGGAGCTGCTGGAGAATCAAATGAAACAATACAATTGGGAGCAGGATCAGATAGCGCACATGAAGAACTATATTGCACGCTTTGGTCACGGTTCCGCCAAGCTGGCTAGGCAGGCGCAGTCCAAGGAGAAGACTCTTGCCAAAATGGTCGCTCAAGGTCTCACCGAGAAGGTAACCGACGACAAGGTCCTCAATTTCTATTTCCCCTCGTGCGGCAAGGTGCCGCCGCCCGTGATTATGGTTCAGGTGAGTTGTCACTCCCAAATGCTTTTAAGGCACATCCAAATAATGCTTAAAATCTTCTCCTTTGGCTGACAGAATGTCAACTTTCGATATAACGACGAGACACCTTGGATCTACAAGAACCTAGAGTTTGGCATTGATCTGGACACGCGTCTGGCTCTGGTGGGGCCAAACGGAGCTGGCAAATCGACCTTGTTGAAGTTGCTTTATGGCGATCTGGTGCCCACCTCGGGCATGATACGCAAAAATTCGCATTTGCGTATTGCACGCTACCATCAGCATCTGCACGAGCTGCTCGATCTGGATGCCAGTCCGCTCGAGTATATGATGCGCGCCTTTCCCGATGTCAAGGAGAAGGAGGAGATGCGTAAGATAATTGGACGTTATGGTTTAACCGGACGACAGCAGGTGTGCCCCATACGTCAGCTATCGGATGGTCAACGTTGTCGCGTTGTATTCGCCTGGCTGGCCTGGCAGGTGCCGCATCTTCTCTTGCTTGACGAACCGACCAATCACTTGGACATGGAGACCATTGATGCACTGGCGGATGCCATTAACGATTTTGATGGTGGCATGGTGCTAGTTAGTCACGATTTCCGTCTGATCAATCAGGTTAGTTTAACAGCTCGCACATGCCTCGAACAGATCGAACTTCGTTTGAATGAATCGCGCTTCGTTCGATGTATTGTTTTTTTCAACACTTCTTCGAGCTCGACTCAATGATAGATCAAAATTCTAAACTTTTGATATATTCTTTTGCAGGTGGCCGAGGAAATTTGGGTGTGCGAGAAGGAGACGGTGACCAAATGGAAGGGCGGCATTTTGGACTACAAGGATCACTTGAAGAATAAAATTACCTCCGAGAATGAGAAGAAGGCCAAGGCGGCGAATAAATAGATTGCACACATGCACACAACAAACACAACACTCACACACACACACACGCACACACACACACACTCACACTCAATACAGTCATAGGTTGATCCTCTTTCTAACTTTTTCGCTCGCTCGTTCTGCGCCTCGCTCTTTCTTCCATAAGCATGCGTGTGTGCGTTGTGCGAAATTAGTTTTGAGTTTACACTACGCTATAGTCAAGTCATGTAAACTGTTCAACATCAATAAACTACACACACACACACACACAAACAAACAACAAAAATAACACACAAATTTATAGGTGAATTTTTTTCCGTTTTCTGTGTCGATTTAAATTAAATAAAATGTGAGTCAAAAAAAACAACCAACAAAACGACAACAACAACAACAACTACAAAACTGCTTGTGATCTTGAGCTAAAGCCACGTTCTCAATATATTGTTCACAAATACAAACACACACACACACTGTAACACATTCATGTTGTGCACAACAAACTGTACAAAATGTTGCAAACGTGGCTTTGGCTATTTAATTATTATTTTTTTTTTTTTTGTATTTTCTTATTATTATTTTTAAAATAAATAATATAATTTTTATTTTCAAAATAAAATTCTTTGCTAGGTTTCAAATTGTTTAACGCTCGAAAACTATACAAAAATACGAAAAAAAAAACATATAGTAAATATATATACATATGTGTGTATGATATGCATAAATATACAATTAACAAATTGCAAGACCAGTAAATGTTACTGCTACTGCCCGGCCACGCCCCTTTGCCCCCCATAGCCGCTGATAGCCGCAGCCCCCAGACACAGGCAGCAGCCGCCGCTTAGAAATTCTAAATATTTAATAACGATATATGTAATACAAACTGATGAAATAACAGATTTTATAGGTTATAAACAATTGGAAAATATTTGTTGTGCTAGACTTAAAATCGCAGCAAGTTTTTTTTTTTTTTTATATATACAAAACAAATTATAAAACTAAACGAAACGATACGTTTTTTTTTTAGGCTCAAGCGAATGATATAATAAAATATTAACAAAGAAAAATGGAACATTTTAGGGTTTATATGTATCGTAAAAATTGTTTGAATAAAAAATATACATACATATACATATACAATACATGCGAAATATGAAATAAAAGAAAAATACAAATTAAATAAACAATTGGAACTAATACAAATAGACAACGCAAATGGGAATGTGTTTATATTGAAATCATTTTCATGGAAGAAAGAAATTTGCTTTACAATTGAAATTGTTTGATTTGTAAAAATTGACAAAGCTTAGGAACACGTTCTGTTTTTTTTTTTTAATTATAATAAGAAGCCAAAGTACATTTATTAAAGGAAGTTTTATTGTGTACGTTTTTGTTTTCTTTCGTTCTGTTATTGTACTTTCGAGCTTCATATATATATATAGATATATATATATATTCATAATTCTATAGTTATGCATATGCTTAAATGCGTATGCGTATGCGTATTTCGCTTGTGAGTTGCATCGTCTAGGCACGTTGAAAGGTTTGTTGGTAGACTTGTTTACACTTAAGCGATATTTCATATGCTAAAAATATGCTATATTGTACAGAGTTTATTGTGTTTTGTATTTTCTTTTTTTTTTATATATATATATATTTTTTTTGTTTTAGTAGAGAGCTGTCGAGCTCCGTGCAACGGATCGAGCTGCTCTAGTAGATCTTGGATAGTTCGGAATAGATGGTCTTGAGCAGCTGGCGCTCCTGTTGGCTAATCGAGATATTCTCGGCACCAAAATCACGTAGCAAATGCTTCAGATCGCACATGTTGCGCTCGACCCAGGCGCAAATAATTTCGGCTAGGCCATATTGTTGCTGGATTGGCACAGAAGCGCCGGGCCGCTCGACCGGCTCATTATTATAGCTAAGGCAAGCCGATCCCAATTGTGGCGGCTCGTACTGGGCCAGTGTATAATAGTATTCAATTAATTTAATGTGTGCAGGCGATTGGCGTGAAGGCGGCAAATTTAGATGCACCAGCAACAGCAGGCGTAGCACCTCCACGCGACGCAACAGCTCGCCATACATGAGTGGCTTGCGGCGCTCATAAATATTGTCGACAATGTCATCCAATTGCAGCAGGGCGCCACGATAATCCTCGCGCTGCATGCTCATCTCGGCGCTTATTTCCAGATCATTGATTTGATGTGTGGGCGAGGCAAAGCTGCTTGTGCGCTCCAGTTTGCGCTTCAGATGCTTCAGTTCGCGCAGCACGGCTGCCTTGAAGACGCCGCTATCGGCGACACGTTCGGCAGCCTTGTTGTAGCAATGCAGGGCGCCCTCACGGAAGCCGTTGTGGCCGCTGCGCAAGTGCAGCTGGCGAAATTCGTTGTGTGCTAGGAGAAAGGCGCGTGCACCCCGCACATATGCCTCGGCTTCACGTTGCGGTGTGCCGCCATATGATTCGCATTTGGCGAAACCAATGTGACACATTGCCGCATATTGCATGATGCCCGATTCCTCAAAACTGTAGGCCAGACGCTGGAAATCGGCCTGCACATCGGCCACATTGGGCGCAAAGCGTCTGTCAAATATGAATTATGCATTTGGCCACGTGAAAATGTATGAACAAAAATGCAGCATTTTATTACTCACTTGAAGAAAACAACACGTTCGATTTTTTTAATTTTTGTTGAGGCGCGAAGATATTGTTCAATGGGGTTCTTCGGGTATTGCTCGAGTTGATGATGATGATGATGGTGATGGTGATGATGATGATGCTCCGCCGGCTGCCCGCTGGCAGTGCTGTTGTTACGTAGTTTTTCCATGATTTTTATTTTGATTTTCAAGTGCTATACATTATATTCTGCTCTTATTATAAATGAATTTGTCAAAAAACAAAAAATAGTAACAGCTTTTCAAGTGTTGTACAGTGCTTGCCCAAAAATGTTCGACAAATAATGCCAAGGTAACGTTCAGCACAGGTAAATCTCTAGACACGTGTGACGTCAGAACGTGTTGCCATTTAGTTCATTCAGTTTGAAATTCTTTTTGGCAAAATACCAATTATTTTACAAGCCTACTTTCAAATATCATTTGCTTGTGCAGCCAATGGCAAATATGCGCAAGTGATGCCAAAGCGTTCAGTGAAATTAAAATGGCAATTTACTTGGCGTTACCTGATCATATTGCTACGCCATGGTTGTTGGACGTTAGCCAGCACTATGCCGCACAGCTGTTTAAGCCCATGCATACAGCGCCATATTCTTGCAAAATCGTAGAACAGAAGGTAGAAAAATATTGCAGCGCACGCCACACGTTCACGCGCCGCAACGCATTTAATTAAAATATACTTATATATATATATATATATCTATATCAGAGTGTTTTATCAATATAATTGATTAGGCGGTATCTAAAATGGCCATTGCCGAGCACGATAACGTATTCATTTTTGTGCCAAATCTGATTGGTAAGTTGTCGTTTAGTAAACAAATGTGACGTCAAGTATAGTGGGCAATACTCGTGTGAAAGGAAGCAAAATATTAATGTGAATGCGAATTTCGTACGTTCGGTTAAATGACAAGCTTGAAAATGTTTAATGTATAAGGGATAAATATGTTATGTTCAACTTAAATTAATTAGACAAAAAACTGTATTTTTGTGTAACTTTTGCATTGTTTTTTTTCCCCCTGTCAATTCGTTTGCGCGTCCACGGTGCTAAGTGTGTACGGCAGCCAACAACAAATGTGTATACATATTAATGTTGTTGTTGTTATGCTAGTTCCCTAATTCAATTAGCTGTCGTTGGAGGCTCTAGCGCTGCAACCTGTCAAATGCAAAACCTACTGCCGCTAACACCACTACAACCCCTCATCGTCCAGCCACTAAGCAATGTCACCCACAGCGCCATCTATGTACACACACATTATCGATTGGAATGACATTTGTTGATTAATTTGCGTGTATTATTATTGCTTGACGAATTGCAGGTTATGCACGCATCGTTTTGGCCATTATTGCGTTTTGGTTTATGTCCACGAACTATGTGATCGCCGGTTGGTGTTATATAATTAGTGCACTTCTGGATGCCGTCGATGGCCATGCCGCACGGGCCTTCAATCAGAGTGAGTCTACAAATTCCGCACATTTTCACATTTCACAGTATTCATCATCGGCGTTTGCCAAGCGCAAATCATCGACCAGCAGCCGGCCATGACTCACGATGCCGGCCAAAAGTACCGCTAATGCTGGCCATCTATGAAAATGTATTTATTTATGTGTTTGTGCACACATTGGGCACATACGTGTCCAGAATTTATAACGTATGATGCCATATTGTCTCGCAAACAGTGGCCGGTATTAACCGGCTTTGCACGTGCCAATTAGTTTCACAACAATTACAAATAGTTAATTTCGAATATTTTCCAACTTTTAATTGAATGTTTCACAATCAAACTTAAATGGCTTTGGCCTGTTTTCAGGCACACGCTTCGGCGCCATGCTGGACCAGTTGACGGATCGCTGCGGCACCACGGGTCTGCTGGTTACCCTGGCCTATTTCTATCCCAGCTACATGTTCTGGTTTCAGCTGTCGATCGCCATTGATGTCGCCTGCCATTGGCTCTATATGCAAACGTGAGTAGCTGCACTATTCCGGTTAGTTTGAATCTATTTCAAAACAATTTTCAGGAGCGTTGTGGTGGGACGAGTCTCGCACAAGGTGAATGATAACTTTGTGATGCGCATCTATTACCAGAAGGACGTGCTGACCTTTATGTGCTGCGTAAATGAGCTCTTCTACATTTGCCTGTATCTCTTGCATTTCACCTATGGACCTTTGAGTATGCACTGTCTAGATTATTTACACAAGATTTCAATTTGTTAAATCCTTGATTTCGTTTGCAGTCATCGGCGTATCGCTGTTCAAAATACTTGCCTTCCTTACCGGGCCCTTTGCGGTGCTAAAGGCCCTGATCTCTGTTATGCATGCCTATGTCGCTGGCGCTGATTTGGCTGCGGTGGATGTGCGTGAGCGCCAGGAGAAGCGCCAGAAGGCCGAGCCCATGGTTGCCGGCAAAAAGTTGGAGTAATAAAAACCAGAAGCAGGAGGAACAGATCAAATGAAACAAACTAAAGTACGAAGCAAAACAATTGATTCCAAATAACTAAAACAAAAACAACTAATTATATTCTAGTTTAATTTTAGTTATTAATTCGCTCTATTGCTATTTGTTGACTTTATTTTGTATTTTTAATTTAATATATATTTAATTTGGATGCGGGCGGGCGACACTTGTGTCAGCAGGTGATTTAAGCATTAAAATTATATTTATATATATGTATATATAAATATATTTATTTGCCTAAGTTAACATTAATTTTTTAATTTTGTCACGCTTAAACACATACGTGTAACACACACACACACACATATATATATATGTGTATATATATAAGCGAATTGCATGCTGCAAAAGTTGTTAATGGTTTAATTAGAATTGATGTCATCCATTTAATGTGTATTTGCATAATCTAACCAACTAACTCTGTATGTATTTAATGGTATACTTAAGTCGTAGCATACAATTGGTACCTTCCAAAAATAATGCAAGCCGTGACCTGGAAATGGAGCAAACTATGGTATATGTATGACTGCCATCGCATTTTCGAATTAGTCGAAACGCGTGGCGATATTAGTCAAAAAAATTTACAAACAAATATGAAAAATAGATACCAAAAAAAAAAAAAATTATAAATTCAATATTTAATAGATTGTCAGTGGTGAACATGAGTAATAAATAGTTTTTTGTGTGCAAAATTTCAAGTTCAGTTAATTGATCCATTTGTACAGAGTTGCAAGTAATTATTTTGAATTTGGCGCCACATCAATGCAAAGCAGCCAAAATAAGACAAGCGATATTGCAGCCCTGCTTAAAAAGCCACTAAGCAACGCACAGCTGACGCACAGTGCTGTGTAGCCCTGGTAAAACGAGCAACCTTCTCACACTGATTTGTTATTGTTATTAATTGCGAATTACATATATCCATATATTTGAAACATGTCGACAACGACGGCACAGCAGTCACCTATCCATTGACTTAGCCTAACCCAAGTGCAGCTCAGCCATCATGAAGATGGGAATGGGCTACACAGTACTCTCGCGATTGCGAACCCTAGCACGCTACACAATCGCCTACGCTTGTATAACCCATTGCACGTTTGAGTATGTGGGTGACTTTGTTTTGGTAAGTGGCCAGCTGTTGTTGTTGGTTTTATGTATTAAATTTGCATGTGTCTGTGTAAATTGTTATCGATAATCGATGCTTTCAGTGCAAAGGACCCTCCATGGAGCCAACGCTCTTCTCAGATAACGTGCTGCTGACGGAACGCCTATCCAAATACTGGCGTAAATATCAATCCGGCGATATTATTATTGCCGTTTCGCCGGTTAATGCCAGCCAGTATATATGCAAACGCATTGTGGCCGTGTCCGGTGAGAAGATAACGACACTTAAGCCACACCCTCTAGAGGCGGAATCAGCATCAAAACAGCCGAGCGAAATATCTATGGTTACGGATTATGTGCCGCATGGCTGTGTTTGGATCGAGGGCGATAATAAGAGCAATAGTTCGGATTCACGTTACTATGGGCCCATACCGCTTGGACTGATACGGAGTCGAGTCGTCTGTCGCATTTGGCCAATCTCGGAGCTAACGGGCCTGTAGTGCCAACGCAGTGCCACAAATTTATAGTTGTTAACTCCTTTTTTTTAATGTAAATTAACGACCAGTATAAATAAGCTGAAAACATCGTTGCCGTTAGCAAATTGACTGGCCCGTCCAGTGTTAGCCAATGAACCTAATTGGATATGAACGACCATGCGCAACACTGTTATCGATAAATGAAATAATTGATCGATATGTAGTTTGTCCTTGGGACATTTGACTAAAATTTAGCTACAGATTTACGCAGAGGGTATGTACAAATTAAAACTAGACACAGTTACACACAATTGCACTATTTTGTTGGCACTTCCTTGTCATCTTTCGCCTGATCAACGTAATACAGCTGGTACTCCTTCTTAAGCACCTGATGCGTCATATTGGTGCACGTAAAGTCCAGTCCGCGTTTCTGATAGTCCAGATAGGTGCGCACAAACAGGCGACTCGCCTCGAGCACCTGCGGATTACGCATATACTCATCCATTGGCATCCAGCAAACGCGCGCGATTTCGCGTTCGCAACGCTTCAGGTCCAGATTGAGCGGCTTCAGACCGATCACCACATAAATATCGGAACAGTCGAAATTGCCGCCATGCGAGTGTCGCAGGCAGACCATTGAACGGAATGTTGTCCGTATGCCCGTCTCCTCGACCACCTCACGTACCGCCGAATCGACTAGATTCTCGCGCGGCTCCACATAGCCGCCGGGCAACTTCCACATGTTCTTCGCTATCGCATATTTGTCGGAAACAACCAGCACCTCATTCTGATCGTTTATCACCAGGCCGCCGACGCCGAGCAGCGTGTGCGCATAGCTGGGCAGATTGCTCTGCTCGTGCGTGGGCAGCCAACGGTACATGGTGACCACACCTGTGCGCGCATGATGAAAATCGAAGCCAGCCCCAGCCAAAATGGGCACCCATTCGGCTTGCTCCTTGTAGACGCGAAACCAAATCGCACGATTCTTGTTTGCACGCCAAAAGTCCAAAGATTCTACAAAATAAAAAAAAACATATATTAAGCTATTTCATTTGATTAAATATGTTTTCGGTATTATTTACTGTGCAGCTTTTCGCAGAATTGCGATTTGTTAGCAATTTTCAGATCCTTGCAGTCGACCGTAACGCCCAGAAAACGATCCGTCACGCCACGAAAGACATCCGGCGGTGAGTCCATGCTCTTTGAACTGCAAATTAATTGATTGTACTATATATGCTAGTTAATTTGAATGCGTAATATGCACTTACGACTGATAAGCGCGCGCAACGTGCTTGACGAGTTGTCGCTGTGGCCAGGCGGAAGATCTGCTCCTGCTCCTGCTGCTGCTGTTGATGCTGTTGCTGTAATGTCTGTGCGTTATTGCTCCTGTTCCAATTGTAACTTTGCGCCATGCATTTAGCGCACTTAATAAACAACAATTACTTCGGCACAGCAATGCGACAGACGTCATTAAGTATGCAATTGAGCAATGTGACCAGGTGGCAAGAATGATGCTGGTGTTGCCTATGCAACCAATTGTAGCTGCAGCCTACAAATACAATTTTGTGAGAAAACAACAAACAAACAACAAAACAAACAACAAAAGCAAATCGAAATCTGAACACATTTGGAAAATTTAGTAGTATATATTATATGCGAAGCACATATATCACTCAACTATGCGAATTATTAGTTAACAGCGTACTTGCCTTAAAACGCAGCTCAAAGTCTTTGCAGAGAGACCATATTGTATTACTTGTAAAAAGTCTACTTTTAGGTGCGAGATCCCATAAACTTACACATATGCACTATAATGTTCGTCATTTACTGGCACAAAACTATCTGCCTGGCATTGATAAGCGCAACAGTTTAATGATCCGCCGCACGTCCGTCGTTTCCTTCGAAACTGGCGCATTGGCGTTTATACTCTGTTCTAAGCTAAATGTCAAATATAGTGGCAACCTTGAATGACAATGACTGTGTGTGTGTATGTGTGTGCATGTCGGCAATTGTTTCCGTATTTGCTCTGTGTTTTGTTGTTGTTTATCAGGCGTTATCAAAATATGCGAGTTTTATGTAACGCAAACACATACATACACACACTCGCATACGCACCTTTGTGCGCTCACACATGCACACACAATCACATTAATTGGCATAGTTCACGTATAAAGTTGTTTGCAGTTGACCTCACATTTTGTACTCTGAACGTTTATTTATTTACACTTACAATTTCGCGCCAGTTTCTTTTAGCGATACAAGGTTCACAGCTTTATACACAATGTGACCGTTCATGTCATACGTAAAAATATTTCTGAAATTTAGCAGTAATAAAGCCAATTTACCAAATGGCAAATAACAATGGCGCTTTCAATAAATATTATTTAAAAGATGGCTTATATTAATGATAATGACGATCAGAATCCATAATTGGCGAAATTCAGCGAAAAGAATTATTAATAATTCGTTACCGCGATCAATGCATAACGTATTAATTTTGTTTGCTCACTTGAATAACATTCACAATAGGAACGGATAGCGAGGACAACAAAATGCAAGGAGGTCACACTGATCTCTAGTGCTGCCCAGCACAACAGACACTATCTATTGCAGCTTAAGTTCGAACATTTCTTAAACGTGTTCCTTTTTTATAGTGAAATAAACAAAAACATATTTGATATGCACACATACTTCGTAAATATTCAATCATATAACAATTTGAACTATGGCATGTTTATGCATTCTTGCAGCAAGTTTCTACGCGCCATGTTTTTGAAGTGCCCAAAATCTGCGCATTTGGTATTTAAGGTACGCGATATGGTCACACTGATCTGCAGTGCGGCCCATTGCAGGCTGTAACGATAGACGCATCCATGCACCATTTATATATCGATAGATATAGATCGTTACATTTGTAGAGCGCGCGCTTTTATTTTGAATTTGAACTAAACGAATAATGATTTGTACATGTTGCTAGTTGTATATTTGCCTTGTTTACTTGTTTACGTATGACTTAAATATGCAAATAGATACAAATGTATATGGTTTGCATAGGCATAGGCATAGGCATTACGTGCTGGCGATTGCGTGACATTCAAATTTCAATTCCAATATCAACATATTTTTGCATTACATTTATAAATTCATTTCACTGCGTTACGACATGTACACACACACACATATATGTATATATACATATATATATATATATATATATTTTTAATATATACCCTGTATATGTTAGGAATATGTTTGTTTGCACCCAATTCGATCGGTCCTCGATTTATGTACTATGTAATGCAAGAATATGCCCCCAACACAAATATTGCACTCGGCTATTTCGAATTTCTATCCTGCGGCTCCTCGTCCAGCAAGAGCCACGGATGATTGATGGCCGCATAGGCGGATACACGGCGCAACGGATCGGTGCACAGCATCGGCATTAGGAACTCGGCAAATTCCGTGGCATCGTTGGCCGACCAATTGTAACGCTCCATTAGCACCTTGTTCAATGGATGCAGGTCCAGATTTTTGATATTCAACAGCTGTCCGTCGGCATCAAAGATTTCGGCAGAGTATTCGCCGCGTTCGATCAGCTCCTTGGGTATGGGACCGCAGGTCTCAATGATGTGCGCCACATGCACCTCATCCTGCGAGGCATCGCCGCGCCATTTGTTCGGCTCGAACAGATATTCACCGGTGGCCAGCTCCCAGAAGAGGCAGGCGGCGCTCCACAGATCCGCCGACGTATCATAGCCGGCGCCCAATATGACCTCAATGGCGCGATATTCGCGCGTCTGTATATCCTCGGTGACATGGTGATCGATGAAACAGGCATTGCCCACATCCGCAATGGCCACCTTCAGCTTGCACGGCTCCAGGGCGGGATCCGTGCGTTTGATTAGATTCAGATTCGGCTGCGCTGTCATCGCTTGCTGCTCCACCTTGGAGTGAGTGAAGCGTTGGGCGGCAGCCGGTTTCTTGGCCGGCTTTTTGATTTTGATGCGTTTGCTGCTCGAATGGAACGGTTCGTTGTCCTCCTTCTCCTCCCGCTCGATGCACTTCTGCACGTAGCGCATGAACTTCTCCGGGCTGCTGTTCAGCAGCTTCATCGCCTTCGAGCCCGCCTCCTGGCGACGCTCCCGGCCGCGCTTCTTGCCCGCCAGCTGCGATTGTGGCTCGCCGGGCGCCGCCTGCCGGAGCAGCAGAGCCGTATCGCCCACCTGTTCCGTAAACTGTTCGCTCAGCGCCTGCAGCTGCTGCAGCTCCGTGTCGTTGAGTATATTCGGTCCGTCGTAGGCGAGAAAGGGCAGCTGATTGGTGACTGCATCCACGGCCATTTTGGTGGTGAGCAGACCGTGCCGGGCCAGCTGCAGTAGATCTGTGATGCCGCGTTCCCGCAGCCATTTGCGATGCGACTGAAAGAAGCTGATGCTCTGCTTGGTCTTGGTGCGCAGCCGGCGTCTGGCCGTTTTGCTTAGCTTGGCCTCCGGATCCAGCACCAGCTGCTGGACATGCTCCTGCAGATACTTCTTGGACGCCTCGACCGCCTGGCTGCGCAGCGCCACATCGTCCGCCACCAGCAGCACATTCTCCGGCTTCAGATCCGTATGTATGAGATTGCCCTGATCGTGCAGCAGGTACAGACCCTGAAGCACCTGGTAGGCGATCTGCTTGACATTGTACAGCGGCAGACCCTGATAGCCGCTGCGCTGGATCAGCATTAGCATATTGTCACCGAGCACATCGAAGACCAGACACTGATGCGTGCCATTAACGCCGCTTGTGCTGAAGTTGTCCGTCAGATTGACGACACGATCCCGCAGAGGATGCCAGCTTAGCTGGGCGATGTGCCGCAGCAGCCGGATCTCGTGCCGTGCCGATTCCGCATAGAGCACCGCCGACTTGACCAGCTTGACGGCGCAATAGCGATTCCTTTGCGTATCATAGCACAGCCACACGGTCGAATAATGACCCCAGCCCAGTTTGCTGATCGCAAAATAACGCTGATGGAATGCGTCGCCCACGTTCACCGGATGATAGCCGCCGGGTCGATAATCGCTGGGGCTTTCGTTTGCGTACGTATAGGGCGTGGTGGGCGTGGTCTCGTCGTCATCGTCATCATCCTCATCCTCATCGTCGTCCACATCCTCCTCGTCGTCGCCGTCGCCGTCGTCGTCGTCGTCGTCGTTGTCATCCTGCTCGTCGTCGACCTCGGCCACCACAATTACCGCATCCTGCTGCTCCCGCTGCTGTTCCAGCCGGTGCGTTAGCTGATTCTCCGATCTGCTGCGATAGACGCCATATTTATAGCTCGGCTCCGGCAGCTCCACATCCTTCTCGCAGTTCATTCTATTGTTAGTTTGTGTCAGCTCCAGCATGACCAGATCTTCCGCATGCTCCGCGACATTCAGCATGGGCAGCTTGTTGGGGCAGCCAGAGCTGGATGCGGACGTGCAGGAGATGAAGCTGGCGATCGCTGTTCCTGCTCCTGCTCCGGCTTCGGCTCCTCCGCCTGCCGATGCTGCTCCTGCTCCTGCTCCGGCTCCTCCGCCTGCTTCTCTGCCTGCTCCTGCTCCTGCTCCTGCTGCTGCTGCTTCTTCTTCTTCGTCGTCGTCGTCGTCGTTGTCGTTGTCGTCTTCTTCTTCGTTGGAGCTGGACTTGTGCGACATCGTTTCAGCACTCCGTGTTGCTCTTGTTGCTGTTGTTGTTGTTGTTGTTGTTGTTGATGTTACTATAAAAATGGGAATTTTGATTAGTTCTCGAGTCTAGTTTTGCATGATTCGTTTTTTTTGTTTTTTTTTTTATATTTTCTTTCGATTTTCTCTATATACTTCTGGTATTTGGTTTTCAATATTTTCGGTCTACGTACGGTACAAATTTTTTTTCGTATTATTTTGTTCAAAAATATATATATCTGGTTTGGAAATTTGATGTGCGTGTTGTATATATAATATACATGCTAGAATTTTAACGGAGTACTAAACCAATTCCAACATTTCCCCATTGACATTGAGGCATTTAATCAAACGAATCGCCTGCTGCGATCCCAAAGTTATTCCAAATTCAAATAGTTTTTACCACGCCGAACTAGTTCCAGTTCCGGTACGAATCACTTTTTTTTGCTTGAGTTGGTTTTTATTTTCATTTTCAAGAGTCGATCCCAAAGATATTCCAAATTCAAATAGTTTTTACCAAGCCGAACTAGTTCCAGTTCCGGTACGAATCACTTTTTTTTGGCTTGAGTTGGTTTTCATTTTCATTTTTAAGAGTCGATCCCAAAGTCATTCCAAATGCCACAAGGTTTCACCAATCCGAACTAGTTCCAGTTCCGGAACTTGGCTTTATTTCGAGGCATCACTAACTATTGCTTAAGATATTTTGGTTAATAATATGTATTTAATTATCATTTTCAAGAGTCGAACCCAAAGTAATACCAAAGCCGAGCTAGTTCCAGTTCCGGAACTTGGCTTTATTTCGAGCCAAATCAGTTTTATTGCGTTGGTTTAGTTAATAATATTTATTTAATTATCATTTTCAAAAGTTGAACCAATTTGAACCAGAAACTCTCTTTGTATTGAGTATGAACCGAAACTGGAACCTGTTAGAGCTGAACCTAAGCCGGAACCGAATGACTTTGGTTCAAAAAATGATTTGGCTTAAAAAAACGTATAATTTTCAAATACTTTTAAAGGTATGCGACAGCTTAACTAAAAACGAGACGTTAAATCGGTTTTGTTCTGAACCGGTTCAAAGCATAAATATTGTTTAACACGAACTGAATCCAATAGAAAAAATTCAACCGGAACCAAACGTTTTAGACAAAAAAAGAAGTTCTTCATTTGCAAATAAGAATATGCCTTAGCAGATATACGAGAACTTGGTTCAAGCCGAGCCGGAGCTGAACCAGTTCAAAGCAGGAATTGAAGAGGTTTATAAATATGCTCCTTCTAGGCTTGGAGAGAGCTTGGGCAAAGTTGAGTGATATGAAAATCGACATTTTTTAGCAGTTCGACGAAAAAAAGCAAGGGTCTACATCACGTTTTTTCTCAAAATCCGGGGGCGGTTCGAAACTAAACACTTTTTTGATCATGAATATCTCGGCCAAAAATTGTCCGATTTTGGAATTTTATACCATTTTGGAGACGTAAGAGTTCATACTATCGATTGGCATTCAAATGCAAGGGATTGAGAAGTTTTAATCTGTTTCTACACAGTATTTGTATACAATTTAAGTTGTGCTCCCTTAAAGAATAGCATGTCCATTCGTTTCCAGTGTTGTGCAATTGCGCGGCCTAACCGGAAAGTTTTAAATGTTGTGCAACGATTCGGAAAATGCAATTTGCAGCAACAAAGCGCGAGCAATACCAAAAACCAGTTACGGTTAATCGGACAACAACAAAACTAAAATAGAGAATGGAAAACACAAAAAAAAATGAAAGGGGATTAAAACTGTGTTGCAAAATGCACAATTTAACAAAGTCAGCTTGTTGCCGCGCGGGGGGGTTGATGCCCATTCAGGTGCCTCAATTGGGCACAACAAAGCCCGAACCCATTGAGTTTTTCACCGAACACATCTAAATTTTCTTTTATTTTATTTTTATATTTGATTTCGGTCGCTGTTTGTATTTTGATTGCCGGCTTAGCGCCTATTTTTTGGGCAAAAAATGTTACAAAAAGCAGAAAAAAATCAATTTGAAAAACAAAAAAAAAACTGTAAATGATTAACCCTGCCCCCACCCCCCCTTCCCCCTACGTAGCGTCTATTTGCACAGTTGCTTAAACAAATTTTCCGCCAAGGGTTGCGCAGCATTGGGATTTCCATTCAATAGGCGCTGCTGTTGTTGGGCTTAAGTGAAAATTCTAGCTCAAATATTTATTGAGAACGGGGATTGAGGGCTGGACAGCTGGGAGAGGGGGGCTGGGGTGTAGGGGCGCCGTACAACGACCTGTCTGGCATTTCCCAGGCCGCGAGCCGATAACGTAATCGACACCAAAAAACTGAAACCCTTTTTGCCCAACAAGCTTCTTGTTTGTAATTAGGGAGTTTTTCTTACAAAAATGAAAAAAAAAAAAATTTAAGAAAATGTTGTTGTGTGTGTGTGTGTGTCCCCTCTCTTTATTTCTCCCAATTAAGCGCTATTTTGGGTGTCCCGTTATGCATTGTTTAATCAAAAATATTTACATACTTTGCCTGAAAGCTGCAGCGCATCTGTATACCCTGTACCTATGGCAATTGCGGGTATATTGATGTTGTGCAACAGGCTTAATCGGTTTATCAATTGAACAGACTCTCGGCAGAGTATACACAGTTCGAGAATATTTCGCATTTTGAGGAACAATCTTCGTTAAAGGGTATACGTGCGTGTGCTCTAAAT
Source organism: Drosophila novamexicana (assembly GCF_003285875.2). Lineage (NCBI taxonomy): Eukaryota > Metazoa > Arthropoda > Insecta > Diptera > Drosophilidae > Drosophila > Drosophila novamexicana. The sequence continues at coordinate 395,209 of NW_020824860.1, read as the reverse complement.
TAAATAGGAGTTTATCCAGCATACGTTTCCTAAGGAGAGTAGATTGCGGCGTGCGCTCTTATCTGTATTTGTGGTTGATTTTGTGTATACATACAGCTACAGGGTATCTGCCAATTGTTCACGTTTTTCTTTGTATAATATAGGAACAAAGCGTTTATAGTTGCGCGAATAAATTGCATTTTTGAACAAAAATTGCAGCCAGTGTTGCCGGCGCCTAAAATCTGTCAATTGCAAGCTTTTATGCAAGCTGGCAACGCTGCGCTTGCGCATCATACACTCGCGCTCGCGCTCTCGCTCTCACTCTCTCTCTCTTCAGTCCATACGCACGCGCCTAATGTACATGTGTGCGCATGCGTGCGTGTGTGTGTGGGCGAGACGCTGCACAGCTGTAATTGATTTTTGTTTCTTTGCTGCTTTTCTTTTCGCTCGTTTGTTTTCAATTTCTAACGGTAATAAGCAGCATAATTGGCACATTTAACAGAAACTGACGGAATGCGCAACAATGCGCAAGGGCAGCGGCAGCGGCAGCGGCAGCGGCAGCTGCAGAGCGCGACAAAAGACGGCAAACGGCACATGCCAAAAATGCTGCTGCTGCTGCTGCAAAAAAATACAACAACAAGGAAACCAAAGATGCAATTGGAAGAAGCAGACAGACGGAGACAGGCGGCAGGGCGAGACAATGGGAAAAGTGGAAAAATCTCGGCAACAAACAACACCCAAAGGACAGCTGTCGGCTGCAGCGTCTCAGCCAGCGACGTCATCATCAACAGCAGCAGCAGCAGCGACGCTGGCAGCGACGCTGGCAGCGGCATCTTGGCAGGCGCAGGCAGCAAAAACAACGCGCGGTCAAACGGTAATTGGATTAGATCAGGCGCAACCCCATTTTTGGGCAGGCAGCCAGGTTGACCCGCGGCAGCTCGTAGGCTAATCAAGGCGCTGCTCGACCCCGTTTGATGCTCTAACAAATGGGCATGTCAAGTTTTTCATCAAATGTGTAACGCATAGCACAAGGAAGAACCCATAAGGTACATTTATATAGTCCTGATTATTATCAGTTGAGTCGTCATAGTAAAAGTACCTCTATTTGTTTCTAGATTCCGAAAGTTATCTTGCTGCAACTGGACATAAGTCATATGCATGTCGAAGTCGGAAGGTTTGGAAGGACCATGTCATCTAGTCTAGTAGATATCTAGAACTGACTTAAAATTTTCAACGTTTTTTTTAGGATCTCGACATATAATCAGAATCTTAACAACATGGGACTACTATATCATACATACACATATACTATGCATTAGTTCAAGAGAGTTAGAGAGAGAGAGAGAGAGAGCAATAGGCATCATTATGTTCCTTATATATTAGCAGGATATTATTAGAATTGGAACAAGATATCGTATAGATCCCATTGTTTTTGTGAGCAAAACTCGTTTGTTTTCCAAGATTCCTTAACAAAGTTCCTGCAATTACTAGCAAGTCTATAAGTCTATAAGCAAAGTATTCTAATATTCCCATGTCTATATCTTAGATTTACCCAATCGAACTCAGTTCCCAGTGCAGCTATAACGACGAAACTTCGTACAGCGGCATCTCTCGGCTCTAACACGAAAATGCCCTAATACCAGTCAAATCCCTAGACTATATCATATAGCTGCCTGTGTGAACTCAGCTCTTGGTAAGGGTATCTTGATGAAATTTGGTACAGATGCCTTCATTAGCTTAAAGTAGAATATATATTGAGCTCGCGCGGATTGGAGCAATATATCATATAGCTACCATAGAAACAATCGGTGAGTAATCTGGTATTTTGCTTGCTCAATTACATGATTGACTTTTCGCTTTACAGCTCTTCAAAATCTTGGCAACAGCAGGTCGCAATATTATAAAGAAGCCTGTCTGAACTATCTGGATGAAGTTTGGACCCTATCAATTGAAGGCTAGGGTAGATCCAAGTGTATTTCAACTTCGGCAGCCCGCTGAAAGGTTTTCCTACAGCTTCCTGATGCTGTTGCCAAAGAAACGTCGGAATTGAATTAAGAAAACATTGCATTTGCAGGCAACGCGTTGAGGTTGTCCGTCAAACCGAAGAAGCCAGCCCGCGGGCAGCGCGTCGCCCTTTGCCCCGCGTCCGCGTCTGTATGTCCCATAACGAAGGTTCACTTTTATTGCATGTAAGTTATTTACATGCACATGAATGCACATTCAAAAAAAAAAAAACGAAAACAACATTAAAAGGTTTCCCATTTTGTAGATTTCGATTTCGTGACCCTTTACAATTGGGCTTAATTGTGTTTGACTGGCTGAAGCCCATATGGACGCGTTCACCAAACCTAGAACAACATCTTCTCACCAATGGAATTTTATATATAATATAAGCAACACGATTTCCAGTTTGTTATCATATCATATAGTTTTCCGATGTTATAGACGCTGCTCTTAGGTCGAGATCGGGACTGCAAAAACGCACTACGAGAGCAAATTATTTATAAGTAAAGTAATGTTGGCTTCGGCCTTCAGCTTGGCTGTTTTTCCGGTTTGATTTAAGGCTCAAAATGGGTGTCTTTAAGTTTTAAGGTATATTAATCTATATAAGGCGCCTAATCTATAAAGGCATACTTGCACCTAGAAATACATGTAAATGTGATTGAATAAAAAGTGACAAAGTCCGATTTTCAGAGACTTTCAACTGAGATTCTTCACTATTTTGAGTCTATAATAAATGGTACTATCCTATATCTATATATACTCTCCTTTCAACTGAGATCCTTGCAAAATTTGATGTTTTCTAGGTGATAAATGATATATTTTTAGTCTAAAACATATTATACCAAATTGTTGGTGTATCTTCGAGAAATGCTCTAAAAATCAAATCTCAAAATCGTTATTTATCGATATTACAGATTTGGAAGGAGCTATTGCAAAGATATGCCAAGTTCCTTTGTGTTCTAGGGGAATACAAATTTAATATCTAAAATTGTGCTTCTAGCTCTTGTAGTTCTCGAGATCGAGAGGTCCTGATCCTGAATGTACACACTTTGGGTAATAAGTAGTATAATCATAATCAAAATATTTAACTATCGAGTAACTTTGAGAAATTGTTTTTACAGTTTGTACTCTCGCTCGCTCGGCTCTCATTCCAGGCGAAGGTCCTTTAGGTCGTTCTGTAACATCCTGTTGACAATTTGCCATGGTTGACATTTGACGAGATGCTCCCGTTTTGCTTCTCTTTTTTTTTTTTTGCTGGGCAGCCTGGGAATGTTGTGGGCCGAATGGAAAATCAGTTATCATTTATCATGCAGGATGCGAATGGAGTGACAGGATGTGACTGGGCACAAACGATTGTTGTTGTGGCCAGCCTGGCGCATCCTGTTGCCAGGACAATGATGATTATGATGATGATGATGATGCGTAACAAACGCGAGGCAGGATCGGGGCAGCAGCTGGCGTGGAACCAACCGCAAGTTCGCGCCCATGTTGCGGGCTAAAGGCTTAAACCTTTGACTGCAACAGGAATAAACAGCAACAACAATAACAACAACAACAACAACAACAGAAAACAGTATCAAAACAAAAACAAACAGGCGTCGTGCGAAACTGACCTCTTCATTATGTAGAATGTCAACGTTGCGCGGAATCTCTTGTCGTGGGTCAGGATCAGCGTCCCGGCGACAGTTCACTGAACCGGAAAATTATGCAGGATGTTGTCAAGGAAAAGCCAAACGAAAAGGAAAATCAGCGGGCGGAGCACAAGATTCGCTGCCTGCGATTGTCCTGCGGCTGATGCCAGGAAACGAAGGGAAGCGAGGTAAGGGAGGGAGGCAGCTCAGCTGACCCCTTTGAGGGCTGTGGAAATAGAGCGGCTGTTGTCCTTGTTTTTATTGCCCCTCTACCCCCCCCCGCGCGCCTCTTGCCGTGTCGTGGACAATTGATTCTGTGACACAAATTCGGTGTAAACAGCTTTGGTCAGCTTTGCCACCGAATTGAGTTGTCGCACATAAATCAAGGCCCGCTTGGACCTAGGGTAACCCACAATAGATTTATGTATGTGTATTTATGGCTTGTAATCGTTGTCATTCCAAAATGTATCTCTATGTCGTTGCCATTCATAACGGCAGATCCGAGCCCGATCTAGTCCTGTGAGAATGCCCCAATCTCGAGAATTACAAAAGCTGAAGACATCAAATTTAGAATATAGAAGGAGTAGAAGGAGTTTATTCATTTACTTATGTTTCCCCTCACATTGCCATAAGTATCTTTTGTGAGACTTGGTTTTTTTACACATTTTTGAAATGATGAATGAAATGATATCAGTTACAGCCTTGGTATACACGCACTTTTCTATGCCACAAGCAAGTCCTGAAAATTGCATATAGATCGGACTACAAGTACCGAAGTTAAGCAAGTTCTTCCATTACATACTATATAATAACTAGGAGAATATATTTAGCAGGCAGCTGGAAGTTTAGTTCAAGGATCATGGCACATTCGGGCATGCCCTTTAACTGATTTTATAGCTCAGTTATTAAAAACAGATCTCATGTTTGATTAAAGTGAATGCTGAAATTGAGGCAAGTGTTCGACTTGCGAGAAAATGGCCTGCAGCATGCGACAAATGCATTAGGAAATGGAAAAACTAATTGAAAACTGTCAACGTCAAAGGGCAGAGACAATACACACAAGTAGACAACTGCGAAGTTAACCCAACAACATATGGAAACGGTTAACAAATTTTCATATGTCATAAAGTTAAGATCGACATGAAAACTGCACCACCCTCTCCCCCTCTGCGGGCACTGTGTTAATGTGTTAGACGCGTGGGCTTGTGGTTGTCGATAGCCGGTAGCCGGTGGTGCGATATGCATCTGGCTCGGCTCCTGACTTTGACAGTTGACCATTACGCGAATGACCTGTGCTTGACCCGGGGCCGAGGGGTTGCGTTGCGTCCTGCGTTGTGGTCGGGGCGGGGGGGTGTCCTTCATTACATGTAAACATTTTAGGGTATTCGGTTATTTAATTGATTTTCTGCACTAGCGCAACTCGCCAGACGTCATTAGCAGATCAGTTGCCCGCGATAAACCGGGCAAAACTTACCCACTAACTGCTTCTGTTTATATGATTAATGTCTGCCACACACAAATATATACATAAGACTGACGGACTGACGGACGGACGGACGGACTGACTGACGGACTGACTGACTGATTGATGATCAACGCTCAAAGCGTAAGAGTTGGAAGAATTTGTCACAGTAGTTTACTCGAAGAGCACAATAAGACCTCCTTTGGTGGAAAATGCGGGGAATGGACGAAGGTTCAATTCGTTGTAAGACTGTTTCACACAGTTCGGTGGAAAATGAGGGGAATAGCAAAATGAGTCGTAATCTTAAACGAAAATCGAATACTCACTCTTTGGGTGGAAAAAGGTGGAAATGGACGTTCGCCTGGTAGTTCCTTTGAGTATATTCATTGTTGAAATGTTTCACATATTTCGGTGGAATATGAGGGATATATAAGAGAGTCTTAATCTTAGACGAAAATCGACTCCTCTTTGGAGAATGGACAAAGGTTCGAACTTTGGGTTCATAGAAGTGGAAAACTAAATTCACAAAGTTGAGGCTTTGCTTCGAGCCGTGAACTGTATCGTCGAACCTTATTGTACGAGTATAGTCATGCTATATATAAGTTTGACCCTTGACTGATTGCAGTTTCTCTGTTCTCACGTCTGTCATCTGCTTTGTTCGTGCTGTTTTTTTGTGTTTTGTTTTTGTTTTCCTGCTCGGTGCACAGCGCGCCAAAAGTTTCGCACACTCTCAAAAGATTTATTGGCAAACACACACAACACACATAAATCTCAATCTGTCTGAGAAATGCGCAAATCGAAAACGAAATCATATTGTGGCGAAATCAAAATTTAACCGCAAATTAGGCAATAAACAATGGCCAAAGCGGTCACGGGTTTAAATCGTTTAAAATCGCGACTGCAACGAGAGCAAAGGTCGCCTTCCTACCTAACCGAAGGGTTGCCCTTCGACCGTACTCAGCATAAAAAAGTACACACACATCCGATTTGAAGCCTGGCGAAATCTCAAAATTGCACAAAAATTTTACCTCCGGCTAGAGTTATGTGAAATTACTTGCACTGCGATTGGGCTCAGAACTTCAACATAATCAAAAGTTGGATCATATCAAAATATTATAATCGGATCTTTATGACGTTTGCAGAGCTTCCATATGGCATTAATGTCAAGCGGATGGGGGTATCAAAAAAGTGATATATTTTTAAAGTGCATATGCTAAGCGAACATCTACATTTCAAATTTGGTGTATCTAGCTCTTATATTCCTCGAGATATGCTTCAAAAACGAAGTCTTCAAATCGATATTTATCGATATGATACAAATGGGAGGAGATATCGAATGGTTGCAGGTATCAAAAAAGTGATATATTTTTTAAGTGCATATGCTAAGCGAACATCTACATTTCAAATTTGGTGTGTCTAGCTCTTATAATTCTCGAGATATGCTTCGATATTTATCGATATAATACAAATGGGAGGAGATATCGAAATAAATATATATCGAATACATATATTTATTGCAATTCTCAAGTCTAAGCTGCTTAGGAATATATTTCAAAATTTCCAAATTTATATTCCTATATAGTAGCTATATGCTGATGGGATATTGTGGGTATTAAAATATCAAGGGGGAGATTTTCTACAGGAAAGCCGTCTCCCACCTAGTTTCACCAAGAAAGCTTTACGACTGAAGTCTCCTTCGCATAGAGAAAGAAGGACAAACGGATTAGACTATAGCGACTCGGCTTTTGATGCTGATCAAGAATATATATATATGGGGTTTGATATACTTTCTTTGATGATAGTCCCTGCAAAGGCATAATAAAGTCTGGCATCAGTTTATAGGTTAGTTTAATCCTTTACAGGGTGATTCTTTAGTATAATCAAATGTGGGCTATCCGAACAGGATCATCATTGGCCCGGGCTGTTGGTAAGCTCCCAGATATTCCACTTGCTGGGATTGTCTTAAGGTATTATTGGCGACACGCGCTCGGTTCTGTTCGGTTTCTGTTCGGGACATCGATATATTGGACAGTCAGACCCTTCTTCACTTCCAGGACATGTTGGATCATCAGCTCCGTTAGATTAAAGCCGGGCACGTGGGCGCTATCGAAGAGCTGCATGTGATACCAGCAAATGGCGCGCACCAAGTCCACTGCAAAGTCAATTTCGGGGCGTGGTAAGGGCAACTCTGGTCTATTAAAAAGGAACTTACTTATTATGATCATATTCCAGTCGACGATGCGCAGCATATTGCGAATTATCATTGAAATCATTCTAGTCCCTTTCGGTGGCACACACGTAAGCAATGCGAAATCCAAATGTGATTTAAACAAAAATGACAACTCTGGCAGCGCGTCGGCTATTCCAAGGCAATCGCTGTTATCTGGCAACGCCAAAAGCGAAGAGGAAGAGCGCACGTGCGAGGGCGCGAGCAAAGTGCCGTACGAAAAGCTGCGTAAGTTAAACGAACGTAAAATGGCAAAAGAAAGTGTTGGGCAACGCCAGTGCTGGGCAACGTCGTTGCGGCCATGCGGAAAAACTGGCTGCGCCGCCGCGGGCTAATCAATTACACGAAGTTGAGCGGGAAAAGGCAAGAACGAAAGAAAGGGGTAAACGACAGGCATTTGGCCCCTGGCTAAGATTCAATAAACTTAACATTTTATTCAAATTTAATTGCAGCCGTGCATTAATTTTATTTTCTCTTCTACTATTTTGTATATATTGTTTTTTTTTTCGTGGTAGGGAACCTGATCGGGCGCCTGTCAAACGGTTTGACAAACTTGCCGAGACACATTCTTGATGTGCGCTTCGTTCCGTGCCGTCCCGTTTAGGAATTTGCATTTCTAACCCTCGGATTCGCCTGGCCAATGGCCTTTGCGGTTGGGCTGCTGTTTATAGCCGCCCAGTTGTGAGGTTAGATTTATGCAACCCCTACCCCCCATCCAACCTTCGGCCGGGCGAGGGGCGCGCTCCTTTTTCTACAGCCACATTTTCACGTCTTTTCTTTTTTGGCTATTATCTCTTGCTTTTCTCATGTTTTTCTTGTATTTATTTTTTTTTTGCCAGGTAATTTTCTTGACAATTAAATATGCAAATGCCGCTAAATGTTGCTGTGTGTTTGGCATTTAGCCCGGCCCCTGGCCCCGCGCACTATTTATCCAGCTCGTCTCTGACCCGAACCGAGAAATACAAAAACAACAGTTCAGCGCTGCAAATTTGACCCGTTCTCGATTGGAGGGAAGACGCCAACAAGAGGCCTTGGAATATATCAAAAGATATATCATACTTTTGTTGAATAAATAAAACTTGATAATACTTATGTCTGCAAAGGATTTTGAAATATTTTCAACTGCTCAGATAACATCTTGTTTATATTTCCGGGTAATCCAATAGCTAATCAATATTAAGAGGGATTGGGCCATTGAAGTACGAGGAACGCGGTAGTTGGATTGTCTTAGTCTAACTTAATCCCTTATAAGATACTAAGGTCCTTTTTCTATATTTTGCTCGATCGAAAGCAGCATATAATATATGATCTAGACGCTGTGTATCTGAAACTCGTGGCGCTGATAATTGCCAGAAATAAATTCAAACAAAATAAATTGAAATTATGCGTTTTGTTTAGTTCATTTGTGCTAAATGCATGTTCTGCACTGCATTTCGGCAAACAGTGTTGGTAAACGCCAAAGCTAGCAAAGAAGCCGAAGCTGTACATCCAACTGCCAGTTGGCAGGTCCAACAAAATGGCGTAATTGAATTGTGTAAATCAAGCTTATTGTTATTTATTTTTTTTTGGCTGCTGACAGCCCTGTTTTCCAGTGTTAGTTAACAACACGTGCCGTTGACAGTTGGCAAGCTGAAAATTGAAGGTAGCTCAACTGAAATTTTGGTGTAGAACTGAATATTAGTTTTCCTAGTGCCACAGTGTGAATACCATGAGAAGTTTCTCAATACCGCAACATGAACAAAATCAACAGACATACGAGAGGTCCATCTATCACCAGGTGCAGTCCCTGCAGCAGCAGCAGCAGCAGCAGCAGTCGGTGGAGAATGCGACGGTTTCGTACGGCGAGCCGCTGTCCGTGAATGGCGTGCCGGCCACGGGTATTTATCACAACGGCACCTGGTACAATGCGGTGCCCCAATATGGCACATACCAGCCCGCCGATGGCCAAGCGCCGCTGCAGCTGGTGCTCCAGCAAGCAGCCAGCCAGAATGTGCCGCAATACGAGCCGCAAACCTACTGCTATCAGCCGCTGCAAGTGCAGGAGGGTCAGCCCTTGGGCTATGCGACCGCCTATCGGCCGTTGGAGCCGCAATCGTCGAACAATCCACAGGCCTACGTCTATCAGCAGCATTCCGTCCAACAGTCCCAGTCACAGTCCCAGCAGCAGCAGCAGCAGCAGGTGGTGCAGCTGGCGCCCACCTATTATTATCAGCCCGTGCAAATGGTCGCGGGGCCATCAACTGGCCAGCCATACGTGGCAGCATCGGCCAGTCTGTCGCAACTTATCGCGGCTCCGGCAAATTCACAGCAGCAATATGTGACAGCAGGCTCAAATGTACAGCAATTGATCGCAGCTGCACCACCGAATGCACAGCAAATGCTGCCAGCTCCAGCTCCAACAGCACCACCACCAAGCCAGCTGATGGAGCAGCCACAGCAGCACCTTAGCTCCCCCCAGTCGTACAACTATGAGGTGTATAACTATCAGGATGCACCACCGCCAGTTGGGCTGCTGCCCACGCCCGATATGCTGCCACAGACAGACGAGGCATTTGGCTATCAATGCTATAATTATTCGCAGCCACAGTCGCCACGAAGTCCACCAGCCATGCCATCGTTCGATGCACCACCACCCATGCCGTCATACGATGCACCACCACCCATGCCGCTGGGCCCATCAACGGATTACATTGAGCCCGAAACTGTTGAGGTGGACATATCGATGGCCAGCGATGTGTTCATAGCCAGGACACCCGACAAGCTGGTAGTCAGCCTATATAAGCTGCGCGGCAGACGCAAGCCAGTCCCAGGCACCCAGAATGTATATATAAATGGACGAGTACCTGACTGTACCATGTCGCAGTCCAAGTCGGATGTCAGTCCAGATCAGGCCACATATCAGAATGGCTGTCATGAGCAGGACTTGGCTGTTGCAGCGCAATTGGAGGTGAGTGAGAATATCCTAACCTGGCCGTTCCTTGGCCGTACCCAGACGTAACCTTTCCGTACCCTGGCTGTACCCTGGCTGTACCCTGGCTGGACCCTGGCCGTACCCTAGCCGTACCCTAGCCGTACCTTCGCCGTACCTTGGCCGTATCCTTACCGTACCCTCTTAATACGTTCCTTTGATATTCCATAGGCGACCCCAGATGCTCCCCCAGCCATGGAAGTTGCTCAGTGCTATATGGAACCAGCAGAGCATGTGTTATATGCCCAGGAGGTGGTAATATATAAACAATTTTGTGCATACCCTGTACCCATTGAATGGGGGTAAATTTGAAGAGCTGTTTTTACTTGCTTATCGATACTTAATTAAATTTAAATGCAATCGATAAATATCGATGTCCTTACCTAAAACAATAAGGTCTAGAGCCTTCAATATATATTTTTCCCTCTATATCCCCCCCTAATATATCTTTAAGATTATAAGGGGTAAAGAGAGAGAGAGAGAGAGAGAGAGAGAGAGAGAGAGAGAGAGAGAGAGAGAGAGATAGAGAGAGAGAGAGAGAGAGAGTGGGAGAAGAAGAAGGGGTGAGGGAGAGATTGAGAAGAATTAGGAATTGATATTTCACAGTGGAAAGCAGAAGCATACAGCCACCATTGAGAGTTGGGTACAGGGTATCTATAGGTCGGGCACGTCTAGAGCAAGCTAACGATGATCTCCACAATTACAGCCCGAGCGCATGGAAAGCCCCCCGAATGCAGCGGATCAAATGGCGCCCGGCTTTCAGGCCTTCAATGTGATTGATCCCTCCAATTTATTAGAATGTTCGGCGCTCGCTGCGTCCAGGCCCATGATGGACCAAAATCCGCTGATTTTGTGCAATGCCGATATGGAAAAAAAGTTCAATCAGAGTCCCAAAAGGGAGGCGACACCCAAGCCAAAGGATGTCGACAAAAAAATGGATGTCGTTGAGCAGTTTCGTGCGCCGCGTCGTGTCATACAGCCCCCAGTCAATCTAATCAGCACACAGCAGCTGGGTCTGATCAGGACCTGCAAGTCGGAGCTGGTAAAAAATGAAACTAAATATCTGAGGAATAACTATATGTCCGATGTGGGGCGTGCGGCAAAGCAGGCCAACAAGCCGCAGCGGCAGCCCGAAATGATTGTCAAGGAAATCCTAAAGCCGCCGCCCAAGCTAAGTACACAGGAGAAAAACGAGAAGCTCCTGCCGGAACTATTGAGTATCAGTTCAAGCAAATCGTTTCAAGCGAATGCCGAGAGTGCTGAGCATATAAATGACACATTCAAGATCGACTCAGAGTCAACGGCTGAGAGCTTTGCGGTAGAGCCTGGCGAAATTACCGACAAATTAATATCGCAGGTATTCGCTGGGCATATTGTGGCGCAGCTTTGCCAAACGGCCAGCAAATTCGCAGCACCGCAATCAACTGACCAGGCCAATTCAAATGGCACGCTGTCAATTTTTAAGATGCCACCTCAAGACAGCCCAACCACAATCCAATCAAACTCCCACGAGAACTCGAGCCCCACACAATCAATTTTCAAGCTGCCAGCCCAAGTTAGCTCAAGCACAACACAATCCAGTCAGGTCAACTCAAACGCAACCCAATCAAATTTAGAGCTGCACTCACCGGAAATACCAGAAGCAGCTGCTCCCAACACAACTCAATTGGCAAGCCCAACACCCGCTGAAGACACCGCAAAGGTAAGCCCATCAATTGTCACAGCCAATCCTTTTATAAAGCTATCATCTCAGGAAACTTGGACCCAAGCAACTGCCATGCAGGCAGCTCAAGAGATCCCAAAGGCAGTCTTAAAAATATCACAGGAAAGTTCCAAAGTGGTCTCAAAAGCCGTCAAGTCCATTCCGCAGATATCCAAGAAGAAAGCCAAGCTCTTGGCTCGGAAAAACCAAAAGCCATTTCAGCCTCAGTCCCAACACCAAACACCAACAAAATCTATGCTTCAAGTTGGAGCCAAGCCAACTCCAAAGCTATCCCAGACAAATTATAAAACAACACCTGAATTTAATCCAAAGGCAACTCAAGACAATCAGAAAACAACTCTGACAAATTTCAAAATGTCAGCTGAAGCGGCGCCAAGGTCTTCTCAAGCAACTTCAAAGATATCAGCTCAAGGAGCTCAAAAGACATCCCAACCAAGCTCTAAAGTATTAGCTGAAGCGAGCTCCAAGCTAGCTCCAGTAGCTTTCAAGCTACCAGCTGAAGAAAATCAAAAAACAACAGAGACAAACTGTAAATCATCAGCGGAAGAAGCTCCGATGCCAGCTCAAGTACATTCCACGATATCGACTCAAGGAACGCAAAAGGCATCCCAGGCTAACTCTAAATTCTCAGCTGAAGTGAGCCCCTGGTCAACTCAGGAAGCTGCCAAGCTACCAACTCAAGAAGGCTTCAAGCTACCAGCCCAAGTAGCTTCCAAGCTAAGAACTGAAGAAACAGCTAAGGTCGTCCAAATACCTACTCAACTGCTGACTCAAGACAATCCGAAGACGATCTCAAAGGCAACTCAGGAAAACATAGAAACTTTACAGACATCTCCGCCAAATTCCAAATTATCACCCGAGCTGATCCCAAAGGCAACTGAAGCAGCTTTCGACCTACAAACTCTAGTTTCCAGGCTGCCAGCGCAGGAATATCAAAAGACATTCAAGCCAAGTTCTCAATTGTCACCTGAATTAATTCCGACTCAAGATAACCAGAAGATATTCCAGCCAAGTTCTAAGTTAACACCTGATGTAACACTAAGGACATCTCAGGTAGCTTCCAGGCTATTTACTTCAGAGAATCGGAAGCTAACTGTTTCAAAGGTCTCCCCTGAAGTAAGTCCAAGGACTTCCCATTTAAATACAAAATGTTCACTGGAAGTAAGCCCAAAGGCATCGGAGGTGGCCTTTAAGGTGCCAGCACAAGTTAAATCGAAACTTTTGTCTCAAGGAAATCCAAAATTATTTCAACCGATTTCCCAGCTATCATCCCAGAATAATGGCAAAGTTATATGGCCGCCAACTCAGTCAGCTCTTTCGAACAGATTTGAAAAAGATGCTTCAGAACTAACACGCTCAACTACCCAGATCTTTTCCCAGAACAAATCCCAACTAGTCGACGCGACACTAAAGTGTATTCCCCTAAGGGGAGCTAGTAGTATTATACTAGCGCCATCTAAAACAATCAAATCTTTGTCTGCCAAGTGGACCATGCCCGAAAAAGCTGTCGATGCTGAGTCCAATTCAACTCAAGTAGCTGCCAAGCCAAGTCCTGAGTTTAAAATCGTGTCGGAGGTAGCTCAACCCAAGCTAAAACTAACTTCTGTCGACAAATCGGAGACTAGAACAATTAAAGCCATGCAGAAGCCTACTCCTGAGGATAAGTCCGAAGCGGAGATAAAACAAGCCAAGCATTCGACAAATCTTGGGTTACCAAACCAATTTAAGGCAGCTTCAGAAGGTGCTAAGCTGGTACCAATGGGAAATCAGACGGTAGAGCTGAAGAGAAACCAGATAAAGTGGGCGTCAGAAGGTCCTGCGTCGGTAGAGCTCATGGCAAACCAGATGAAGGTAGCTTCAGTAGTTTCAGAACCGGTAGAACTCGATTTAAAATTAGTTCCAGAGGATGCTGATTCAAAAGTACCAGAGACGAAGCAGATAAAGTTTGCTTTAGAAGGTGTGAAACCCGTAAAGTTCGAAAAAAATCAAGCAACAGAGGGTGTAGAACTTATAGAGTCTCAGGAACACCAAATAGCGGATTATAAAAAAATTGAGGAACCTGTAGAGCCCGAGGAAAATCAATTAAAGTCAACTGCAGAAGATGTGTATCCGGTAGAGCACGAGGAAGCCCAAGTAGAGATAGCTTCAGAAGGGGCGAGGCTGGTAGAGCCCGAGGTAAACCAATATGCTGAGTCAGTAGAGATAAATGTCCATGAATATGTTTTGGGTAATCCAGAGCATTCTAATTTAAATCAAGAAAACCCGAAAAGCGGGTCCAAACAACAATATTTAGCACACCCTACACCAGCCGTACCGGAAACAAATCAAACGACCAGCTTGGAGCAAGCTGGGAAGCCATCGACGAAGGCAAAACCTCGTAAGATAGATGATCTGATGCTAAACGTTATAAGCGCGGAGGAACCGATCCAACCTTTTGGTGTGCAGCAGCAGCAGACTATTTCAAAGAAAAAGCCTGCCAAATTGAGCAAACTGGAGCGCAAGGCCCTTCGACGGGAGGCAAATAAGGCGCAGAATGAGCTGCAGGCTGCCCAAAAGGCAGAAGAGAAGGCAAAGGCAGGGGCTGAGATAATTCCGAACGATGAAACCGTTAGAGAGCCCAAGAGAAAGAAGAAGAAGAAAAATATAAATTCAGATACCGAAGAAGTTCAGGAGGATGATAGGAACGAAGACTCCGGTTCCGAGCCGGAAATCGAGTGCCCAGCGCTGAAGGAGGTTTGTGATCCAATTTTGCGTCGTAAACTTATGACAATCATTCATAAAATTGTTAATCTGTGAATTAGAACAAGAGTTCGCAATAAAAAAGCATTTTTATTATAGACTCGTATATGTATATCTTAGCTTAAAACTGGTTCCGAACTGGTTCCCAAACAGGGAACCAAAGGTTTTCAGCGCCTTTCTCAATACGTTCTTTGAGTAAATGATTCTGAACTTTAGAAACTGCGAATTGTAAAACTAGTTTATAATGGTTCCTGTTCTGTAGAGGTTCAAAATGAAGGTGATCACTGGTTCATAACTGGATCCAAATGAGAACTTTAGCTCGGGCAGATCTTTTCTTATGTTTATTTGTGATACACAGTATAAAAATATTCAAACACAGACTGGTTCACAACTGGTTCCAAAAGTGAACAAATGAACTAGTTCATATAGGTTCCAGATGGTTCTGTAGAGGCTCTAAATCCGTACCCATAACTGGTTACAACTGAGGATAAAAGAACTTTAGCTCAGGCACATTTTTCGTTATGTTTAATTGTGATGCTTGGTATGGAAAATGCTCACTGGTTTACAACTGGTTCCAAAGGTGAACAAAGGAACTGCTGAGGCATATTTGCATAAACAATACTCCAGATTTGAAGGGTTCGGAGTCCTAAGACAAATGCCGATTTGCATGGTCTCACAGCAGCCGAAATACTTGTCCATAGTTCCAGGTGTGGCTGGCACTAATTAAGTGTCGAAAGGATTAACTACGCCCACAGTTTGAGCTGCTCTCAATTGATTTATGAGCGGAACTACCTGCTCATTAGCATGAGCCAGCGGCACCTGAGCTGACCGCCCGCCCGTCCGCCCGTTCGCCTGCCTGCCTGCTTGCCTGTGCGTGTGGCATATTCATTGAGAACAAAAGCGAGGATCACTTTGAATAGATTCGTTCGAACATTCATTCACCCATTCATTCATTCGTATCTCTGTGTTGATCAGTGCGTATTCTAATTCTAATCCTTTGAGAAACTCATTTGGCTTAGCTCCTTTGCTTTTCTTGCTTTCGTATTGCGACAATCTTGCGACAATCTTGAGTCGGGTCTGGTTGTCGGATCCGCAAAAGGTGTCGCAAATGCTTTCCTTACCCAACGGCAGCTGTGCGGGTGTGGTTATATGTATGTTACGATCCCATTGTGCCCAGTTATGCGATCCATTCAGATTAGTTACATTTGTAGCTGGCAACCTTTTCCTAATCCCAGCCCAAGCTGTCATAAGCAACTAACGGAAACTCTAATAACTATGTGATCTGTATTTTGTTCTCCCAGATTTTTATAATTTGTGCACAATTTGCTTACTTTATTTAATTATTTATTTTATTCAAGCCTCTCAAAGCTGAAGCCTCCAAGTAAAAACTATATAAAGTTAACTCTAAGCTACAAATCTAGCCTTTTTTTCAGCAATAGGGCCAAGACAACATAAGCTTTTGTCTCGCCCCGCCGATAAGGCTGCAATCTTACCTCTTGGGAAAATAATTTGTACTAAGGTAATCCTTTTTTTTTCTAAATTTTTAAAGATTAGCTTTTTTTAAAGTAATTTTCAGTGCTGATTTCAGATAAGTTAGCAAAACTTTCGCAAATCTTCACGAAAACCTTATTAATCTAAATATATATATATATGTCTAAATGAATATATAAGAGAGAGAGAGAGAGAGAGAGTTATAGATAAAAATCAAGTTTTTCCCATCTCCCATGTCTTAAAATGAGTTAAAGTAAAAAAACTTTATTGTTTCTCAATTGATGTCCACCAAATTTGGCCTATAGAAGTCTTAACATGCGCTTTACTTTTGGTAAAAATCTTTTCAACATCAGACTACTATATCACATAGTTCTATAGGTAGAAACGGTTGAGAAATAGTTTGTGCTAATATCTTGAGAAAACTCAGCTCTGCTCCCAAAATAACTGCAAAGCCGCTTCTATATCAGAGGATTTCCATATGAGGAATCGTTTGGAAAGAAAGCTTTTGTATAGGAGCCCATCTAAGGCTTGGGTCTACGAAGGGTGTTCGATCTTGCGTTCTGTTATGCCCCTCGTTGCTTTGCGAGCAATTGTCTCTTATCTTTGGTTAACCAATTACAAATGTTGCTTCTCTCTTTGGCGAGACGTAGAGCTAACTAAATTTAGCAGCTCCATAGGGTAGTACTCATAACTTTTATTCTTTTTTTTTTTTGGTAAGTTTTTTTGGGCCTCGGTAAATTGTTTTTGTTGCTGCCGTTGAGGCCGTGTCAGCTGCCACGTGGCCGTTTACCGAGTTGTTGCACCTCAATTTGGGCCCATCAAACGGCCGACTAACTCGTCTAATTGGCGCACTCCTTGACTCCGTCTGCCCCTGCCCCGGCCCCTGCCCTGTGGCCGGCAAACGGCTTGACCATAGCGCTACTTTCTGGGCCTTATCGGGCTTATCGTAATTGCATCTGGAGTGCCCACGTTTTCGACTGTGTCATGTCACATGTCACAAGAAAACAAAACCAAAAAAAAGCGAGAAAGAAGGGCTATCATCGAAGAAGAAGATTTAATACCCTGGCAGGCACAACATGCCCATGATGCTCATAGTGCTTTGCCAGTATCTAAAAAGCATAGGAAAAATAGTTAATGCCGATTATGTTTAAGATATTCTACTACTTTTCGACCGATCGTTCCTATGGCAGCTATATGATATAGAAGTCCGATGTTGTTGGGATTTTGCATATATATGAGGAGCATCGTAAAACTAAAAAATGCCGAGTTTGGTTAAGATATCTTGATAAACAAAAAACTTGTTCATACAAGAACCTACTTTTCGATCGATCGTTCCTATGGCAGCTATATGATATAATGGTCCGATGTAAATAAGATTTTGCGTAAATGTAGAGAACATAGTGAAACTAATAAATGCCGAGTTTGGTTAAGATATATTGATAAACAAAAAACTTTTTCATACAAGAACCTACTTTTCGATCGACCGTTCCTATGGTAGCTAGATGATATAGTAGTCCGATCCGGCTGGTTCCGACATATGTACTGCCTGCAACAGAAAGACAGACAGACGAATAGACGGACAGAGGGACATGCCTATATCGACTCGGCTCTTGATGCTGATCAAGAATATATATACCTAATGGTGTTGGAGATGTCTCCTTCTATGCGTTACACATGTCACGACAAAATTATAATACCCTTTTGCGAAGGGTATAAAAACGAGTCTCGAAGAAAAACCTCACGCGTATCGATGTCGCCCGCCTTATCGAAAGACTTTGGCTTCAAAAAGGGGGCGCGGCTGGCGCTGATTCCGAACGCGAACCCTTTGGAAAAACGAAAATAATTTATTGCTCAATTTATGTTTGCTTAGACTGCCAATAGTTCAATAATTCATAATGCCAGAGTGCGTGCCGCGGCAAATGGAAAACTGAAAATGAAAACGAAAAAAAAAAGAAACGATCTTCGGGAAATTTGCATAAAGGACATTTGCATTCGCGTCTTGAGGGCTGCGCGCCGGAGTCGCAATCGAAGTCGGTGTCGGAGTCGGAGTCTGGGTCGGGGTCCCGTCGGACAGCTGTCGGCCCTGCCCCGCGCCGCCCCTGGCTGACTTTGTACCCAGTTCCGGAAAGGTGTGAGGCCATGTAATAGACGAGACGCGAGATGCAAATGAAATGTTTGTCGAGAGGCGAACTGGTAAAAATGGGTAAAAGCCTGGCCTGGCGCGTTGTTTTTGTTTTTGCCATCTTGTTTTGATATGTAAGTTGATATATGATATTTGATTTTTTGGAACCTTTTCATTACCTTACCCCCTCCCTCTCTCTCTCCCTCTCTGTCTGCCTTTTGCCCTTCACAATTAACTGGCGACTAGGCGAGGTTTTTTTTTTGCGCATAGCTTTTGGGCCAACAGCTGCCGCGTTTTTTTTTTTTGGCTCTGACTCAGGCTCTCTCTATGCAAAATAGTTCAAGTCCCGCTTAGCCGGGCCTGTCGGCTTTTTGGCATCTCGCATATGGCGAGGCGGCGGCGCGTAACGCACGCTATCTGTGCGGTGCCCGGTTCCAACCCCGACTGACAGTCACTCCACATGGTCACTTCTCCAGCCCGAACCACTCCATGCCCATCCACTGACAGACAGACAGACAGACAGACAGACAGACGTACGGACAGCTTGCGTGCATTGTGAATTTGTTTGCCAAATCAATTCACAAAAAAAACCAAACAAAAAAAATGTGTCACCCTTAGCTTTGTATGCTCTTGCAAAGGTCATTATCATTTTTTTTTTTGTTAAATGAGTAATGCACTGATGAAGACATTTGCGAGTTCTTAAGGTATACTCTTAAGGGTCTACTCTATGAGGCAGATTGCAAATCAAATAATTGTTCGACTAGGGAATACCCTTCCTATCTTCCTTTACTAACAACAAGTGCAGATAGCTATAAGATCAAAGATACATGTCAAATTTGTTAACTATAGGCATTAAAACCCAAGAGATATGCTCAAAAAAACAGCAGATCGATATCGATTTTTATCGATTGCTTGGAAACGGAGCAAGTTATCGATTCTCAGTAAAAACCACGAACTGCCCAAGTCTTTAGTTCCTTTAGGTTGTGAAATCGAAACTTTTATACAAATGGACAGCTAGACGGACAGATGGACGGATGGACGTACGGGCAGATGGTCGGCCAGGGGGAGAGGCAAGGGGACATGGCCAATTCGACTTGACTATTGATGCTGCCTGTTACACACAATTGCCCAAGACCATGATACCCCTTACAGGGTATAAGCAGATGCTGAGTTTCTTGTCTTGGTTTACTGAGCTTGATGGACTCCAGGATTTCACCAACGTATATCTAAAAACCAGCTGAAGGGCTTCAAGAAATCTAAACCAAATTTGTATTAAATTGCGTAAAATATGCCCATAATTATCTATTGATTAATTTCGTCATTTTACGCTCTCTCTAGGGGTTTTATGTGAATGCGAAAAACCCAAGGCAGAGCACGTCTACAGGAAAGTAAGGCCCAAGCAATATGGGAATCAATTGAACTGTTGCCATTTCTCGTGTGATAAATGATAGTCGAACTAACCTAAATTTATGCACTGATCCGCACAGATCTTCGTCAAGGATGCGACTCGCGAGCATGCATACCATATATCATCATGCATCAACGGGCTGCTGAGATATTTTCCGAGCCCAAAGTTGAAAGAGGTATCGAAGGAGAACAATCTATTGAGGAAATGATCTAACAAATGTTGCGCATCATGCCGCGCATATCATTAATGCAAATCTCTGGGGCAATGGAAAAACCTGACCCAGGTTTTTTTCTTACTGCTCTGCTCTGCTTCTTAT
The DNA here is from genome assembly GCF_003285875.2 of Drosophila novamexicana. Taxonomy (NCBI): domain Eukaryota; kingdom Metazoa; phylum Arthropoda; class Insecta; order Diptera; family Drosophilidae; genus Drosophila; species Drosophila novamexicana. Next base: position 375,139 of record NW_020824860.1, on the reverse strand, counting down.
TCTCCTTCATTTTTTTTTGCACTACCCTTAACTGTCATGTCAGTGAAAATATTATTATAACAATTGCAAAACTGACGGCGTTGCGATCAAAGCAATATCAGATCCAGAGAGCGAGAGAGACAGGGAGAGCGACAGAGAGAGAGATGTATTGGGTTCGGTATTCGGTTTTTTGTGTAGTTCATTAAGTGCGGCTCACTTGACAGCGGAAACGACGATTGTAAGGAAATGTTGGGAAAACCCTTTCGATGGGATTTGCGGCAGAGCCGTGAGAGAAAAGAAAACAGCTTAACCCCCATCTCCTTTAGCTCAGCCTCTCCCTCTCCATGACGCAACCCTCTGGCATTGAAGTGCGCAAAAATTTAAATGATCTCAAAGCTGATGAGTTCGAGATCGGTTCGGATTAGATTTGAATCATTTGCAATTTTCCGCATTTGCGCTAATCAAGAGAATGCACGCAGCCAACGCCTTGCAAGAAAGGGTCCCAACACCCCATTCAGAGCCCGAGAAGAGAACAAAAAAATCAACCAAATAGACGACATAAACTCGCTGAGACAGTTTTCCACAGTTTGCTGCAGTTTAAATACCCTAGAAAATTGTCAAATATGCCATATGATAAATATTCTGATTTTAGGCAAGCTACTTTTTTTATATGATAAAGTGCTCGACTAGGGTATACCCTACACCTTCTTCTCCCAAAGGTATATACTAGCATTAGGGAAAATAAATTTTCAAAGCAAGCTTTCGATATTGATTTTTATCGATTGATTGCAAGTTATCGATCAGGGGAAACACACTCGTACTGCGCGGGAACCAAACGAGTTTACATTCAAGTCTCTAGCTCTTGTAGGTTCGGACGGATAACCGAAAGGACATGGCTAGATCGATCCGGCTCAAGAATATATATGGTACTTTATGGTTCGGGGATGCTTCCTGCTGCCCGTTACATACATTTGCATAAGAACATGATACCCTGAATACCATGAATCCAGGGTATTATTTCAGACTTTGAACCAGATTCTCGCTCGTAAGTTCGGCTTGGGCTGCTGGTATTAGGCTTAGGATCCTGTTTTGGTTATATTTCCTCCAATTTTTAACAACTTATTTAAAAGAATTTTTGTAAATTCTTTGAATTATCAAGAAATTTATATATAAACCACGTACCTATATCTTGTATGGAGCTGTGCTTGGATTTTTCAGCTGTGATCGTGTTGAAATTTCAGCTTGAGTTCAATTTTGTGGCCAGGTCAATTGTTCGACAGGTCGTTGAGCCAGTTGACGTGACCTTTACACCTGCTGGCAATTGGAAATTGGCTCTGGACAGCAAATAACATGTTTCCCTCTCCCTCCCCTCCGCACCTCTCTCTCGCTCTGGAGCGTCAAATAATTGGGCCAAAAACAAAGAGAAGAAACAATGAAGCAGACAGAAAAATGTTAGCAGGAGCCCAAACAGGAGGCCAACAGGTGAGTTTTTGTGTCTTGAAGGATACGGCTAGTTAGAGCCTTCTCCTGGACGAGAGAGGGAAAGAGAGCGAGGGAGAGAGAGAGAGAGAGGGAAAGGGAGAGAGATTGGGACATGCATATTTAGCGCCTGCGTCTAATGGGCCCACGTAATGCAGCAGGAAAGGAGCGCCAGCGACCCGCAGGACATGCCAATCGAAGGCGACGTCTAACTGTTCAAACTGTCCTGCTCAGTCTGGCGGGGCGCGAGTCCTTGTTTGTTCAAATACCCTACACGAATTGGACATGGCAAGCAAGGGTATATTGTGTGTTTAACAGGCAGCAGGCGGCAAAGTCGTGGATATCAAAGATATTAAGGAATCGATATACATATTTATCGATTTGCTCTCTGTTTCTCGCTTCATGTTGCTCAGTTTTCCTTGCCCCAAAATCGTTTTATATTCTGATTTGATCTCTTCTCAACTCTCTTTACATATTTCCCCAAAATCGATATGTATCGATATAAACTCTTTACTTGCCTAAACAATTATTTATGCATGTCGATTTGAACTCCTGTCTTGATGCCTGTATCTGCACAACATCCTGCATTTTCCTTAAATCGATATCGATAAGTATCGATTAGATCTCTAGTTTTTTATATATTCCCTAAATCCATATATATATCGATTATTGGCAGCTGTCCGCATTTCGCAACTATCGAAAGATTTGATCTGTGTTCTGGATCGCTTATTTTTTCCCCCTTAATCAATATATTAATTTATTTTTGATCTCATGTCTTGATCTTTTGTTCTTTTAAGTTTCACCAAAGTCGATATATATCAGTTAGATCTCTATTCGTGACCAAAAATCGATAATATATCAGTTAATCGATATCTATCGATTTGCAGGCTATTTATTTGTTGGTATATATGTATATATATATATATATATAGGGTAACTGCTAGTCGAGCAGTTTTGACTTGAGCACTCTTGTGCTTCTTTTTTGCACATTTGCACATGTTTAGACATTTGCACGGCCTGACATTCGACTTCCTGACAGGACATGCAGGACTCTGACGCCCGCTGCCCTGTGCGCCCGCCTCGATCAGCGTCCATTGTTGTTGCCTTTGGCGAGTTTTCGCAACTGTGTGTTTTCCTCTGTTTCTCGCGCGCGTGTTCCAGAGGGACCAAAGTGCCGCAGGACCTGACCGGGGTAAAAGTGGGCAAATTGAGAGAGAAAAGTGCGGGTCGAAAGGTGCGTTAAGCGACGACTTTTCTCACTTCCAGCGAAAATCAAGCGGGTGCACTGTGTGCGAGTGTGTGTGCGAGTGTGTGTTGTGTGTGTTCTCCAGTTGTTTCAATTGACAATTTTTGGCACTCGACGCGAGCGTTTAAATCGCAATTAGAGCCGAAAGTGTGCCCGCTTTTAAAAGGCCATTTGCCACTTTTCCACATATTCGTGCTCGCTTTTCACAATGAAAAGTGTGCCATCAAATGGTTTTCCAATGTAGCCGCGCTCTGTTAAATGCGAATAAGAGATCAACATCTTCTATTGTTAACAAAAGAATAACTCTATTAACGCCTCGGTCTGATTTGTAGGGGCGTTTGCCATCTGAATTGAGTTGCAAATGCTCCATCGAATTGCTTTATAAGTGCCCGAACACAATAAAATATTGTCTGTAGCGCGTTATGATACGATATTCGTTTTTGGCATTTGGTTATTTGAGCATAGCTCGAGGATTCTTAGCGCTAGCTGCACCCTACTTGGTATGTACGTTCTTTTTTGGTCTATGCAAATGCATAATGTTTCACTTTTTGGATACCTTAATCCATTCCAGACAAAGAAACAAAAAAGTAAAATTTTCCCTAAATAGAGGCATATTAAAGGCCTGTCATATTAAAGGCCTGAGCATTTCATAGAGATCGCACCTCATAGTCCGAAGTTAAACAAGAATGCATTTCCCAAGCGAGGCGTGTGACAAAATATAACATTTCATTTAACATTTCCATTTCTAAATATTTGCATAAATGTTGCTCATGTTTTCCGGCTATATATAATAAAATATTTATGATATATTTTTGTATATTTAGTTAATTTGATTTCATGTATTTCATTTGAGATTCCCAACGCAAGGCATGCATTTCACTTTCAATCAAAATAAAATTAAAGAGCTGCTTGTTAAATGAGACGGCGAGTCGGAAAGTCGACCCGGGCAAATGGAAATGGTAATGGAAACGGGAAATCAGAGACGGGCAACAGACAATGACACGCACAAAGGCGCATCATTAGAGAGCCTGATAACAATATGCAACTGCCCAAGACAAGTAGCACAACGGGCCGGGGCGAAACTGTGAAAACAGAGGCAAACACATAAAAAAAAAAGAAAGGAGAAAAGAAAACATGAAAGGAAAAGGTGAAAAGCACCGATGGACGCAACGCAACGGGCTAACCTTTGTCAAGTCTCAGGGATTTGGCTCGCGAGCTGTCCGCTGGTCAGCCCCGGCGCCGTCCCGGAAAAGGGTGTGACAAGCCGCAGAACAGGCTCATATGAAAATCGAGCCGGAAAATACCTGCTCTATATAAGTAGTTATTGTTATTGAAGTCCGCCTGACCGCTTCGTCGACTGCGTCGTGACCCCGCTAGCCAGTGATACAATATGATGTCCAGACATATCACATCATGTGAGCCATATGTTGTCTGTTGTCTGTCAAGCCGCACAAAGGCACAGCCCATATCTGCCTGCCTTGTCGGTGGTCAACCTAGCTAGGCGCTGTAGGAACTTTCACGCTCCGTTGATCGCACGCCTGGGAAGTGCATCAAGTTCAATGAACAACACAAATGGGGCCCTGTGAAAAGTGTTAACGTCTTTGGCTTAGTCCGAGCTGGCATTGGGCCAGCCAAAGGGTTGGCTCTATGGAATTTGCATAACCCTCGGCCGGAGTCCAATGTTATGACAGCTCATTTAACGCCCTTTGCCTATCTGCTCCAGTTATATGCCATACCCAATTGAACAGAGATATTCGGGCCTGAGCATTTGTGAACTTGACCAGCTAATGAGCCATGGCCACAACAGCTCCTAACGAAGGGGTTTTCCATTTGTTGCTCTGTGGGAAACTTTCGAGTGCTTCCTCATTCCATTTGACTGGACAGCCCAGCTGTAAGCTCAGCGGGTGCTCGATGGGGCACAACATCTTAAGGACTCTGTTGTTTTTCGCCTCTTGAGGTTCCTAATGATGATGCTTCATAGACTGTGTTTCATGTAAAACTTGTAAACATCCTTCGTAAAATAAGATAGGAGGGCCAAGCAATCTATCTACCTATCTATCTATCTATCTATCTATCTATCTGTCTATCTTTCTATATATCGATCTATCTATCTATCTATCTATCTATCTTTCTATCAATCAATCAATCTATCTATCTATCTATCTATCTATCTATCTATCTATCTATCTATCTATCTATCTATCTATCTATCTATCTATCTATCTATCTATCTATCTATCTATCTATCTATCTATCTATCTATCTATCTATCTATATACCTATCTATCTATCTATCAATATATCTATATATATATCTTTATATCTATCTATCTATCTATCTATCTATCTATCTATCTATATATCTATCTATATATCTATCTTTCTATCTATCTGTCTTTCTATACTTTTTCTTCTCTTCTCCCAGGCCATTTATGGAAAATGCATTCCTGATTCTGAAGTGACTTCAAGTTTCTCCCATTTAGCTCTAGCTCTTATAATTCTCGAGCTATGCCCAAATAACTTAAAACTCTCAAAATCGATATTTATCGCTGCTATGAAAATCGGAGGAGGAGACCTCGAAAAGAAAGTAACAAATTCGTTTGGCGCATGGTAAAGCTAAAAATATATATATCCATATATATATATATATGTATGCATATTTGCCTAAATCGACGCACAGATGGAGAGACAATAGGTCAGACGGACATGAAATGTGGATAGAAATCCTGGCTGGCAAAAAAGCCGGGTCAAGCCCATGGCTGTCAGCTAAAAAAGAGGTTCGAGCTCCTGGCTAGCAATTGAAAAATGTGGTTCAAACCCCTGGCTAGCAAATGTAACAAACTTGTTCAAATCGTTGGCTGTCAACTGAAAAAAGTAGTTCGAATTCCTGGCTAGCAAATGAAAGAAAAAACGTGGTTCGTATCCGTCTGGATAGTAGCTCAACAGGGAGTTCACATTCCAAACTGGCAACAGGAAAAAGTGGTTCGAATCTCAAGCTAGCTGCCAAGAGAGTAGTTCGAATCCCGGGTCAGCAGATGAAAAAAGTGGTTCGAACTCCTGACTGAAGATAGGGTTCGAATATCTGGCTAGCAAATGATCTAAATGGTTCAAATGACTGGCTAGCAAATGAACAAAAAAAGTGGTTCAACTTCACTTGGGTTCAATCCCAGGCCAGCAACTGTAAGAATTGGTTCAAACCTTCCAGTGCTTGGCAACGGAAAAAGTTGGTTCGAATTTCTGACGAACAACTGTAGAAAGTGGTTCGAATCTTTGGCTAGCTGGTTCTACTTCTTTTTAAAGTAAGATTTACTAAATATTCAAATAAATATGAATTCAAATTTAATTGAAATAAAGTCTTCAACTTACCCGAGCTGTTTGGTTCAAGGAAGTCTCTCGCCTGAGCACGTAATCAACTTTAGTTAACTTTTCTCACCCTCTCTCTCTCGCTTTCTCCCTCTTGCTTTCTCGCTCTCTCGCTCTCCCTCTGGTAGCTAGCAGGGCATAAAAACGCCCATTAAGCCCGACGCTGTGGGAAACACTTGCACTCGGAAGCGGGCGTCGTCTGCCAAGTCGGAAGGTTGGGCCCGTGTCTTGGCTCGAAGCATGGGCCACGCTTCGCTGGATCTCAAGAGGTTGTTTTGCATTTAATGCTGGTTTTGCTCGGGACACTTTTGTGGTTTGTCTCTTCTTCTTTTTTTTGTTCAATAAAAATAATGATGGACGCGACTCGTCGGGACTGTGGGAAAGTCCGGAGGAGCCGCCAATTAAGAAACGCAGCGACACAATTTCCATAATTTTCATAATTCAATTATTTACTCTTTTAACAGGAAAAACTCTTAAATTAATAAAAAAAATACTCAAAAAAAAAAAAAATGATTTAAGCTATTTAAAAACATTCATGTGTTCAGCTTTGCTCGTTGAGCGAGAAGCTGAGACGCCGCTTGGTCGCATCCCGCGCCTCCGACTGCAGCCAAATGCCCTCCAGCTGCGGCCCGCCCAGCGCCAGGTTCTCATCCTCCTCCTCGTCTAGCTCCAGCTCACAGTCACTGGTGGAATTGTGTCCGCTGTCGGGGCTGATGTGCCGCTGCTTGGCGCGGGATTGGGAGTGGGGCAGCTTCTGGGCGGAGCGCGAGGCGGCCGCCAGCAGCTTCTGCGCCGATTGGCGCACGCTCGACGAGATCTTCGTCGCGATCTGCCGCTTGCGCCGCACCACGCGCTGCCTCCTCAGCTGCAGCGAACGCCGCTTGCCCTGCCCCCCTCCCCCTCCCCCTCCCCCTGCCAGTTCCAGTTCCAGTTCCAGTCCAGATCCCGACTGGGAGAGCGGCTGTGGGGAGCACACTTCCCGCTCCTCGTAGGCATCCGGATGCACAGGTGGCTGCCAGTACTCGGACAGATCGCTGGCCGGATCGAAGGCGGGTCGATAGGTGGGCGAGTGGCTCGTCGAGATGAGACGCTGACCAGGCTGAAGCTGAGGCTGAGGCTGCGGCCTCTGACGCTGCCGCTGGCGCAGACGGGAATGGCAACGGGATCGGGCACGGACACGAGCTGGCGGCTTGCGTGTGCTCTCCAGAATGGCATCGATCATGCGCTCCAAGGTGACATCGCCCATTTGGCTGGAGCTGAGCGTCGTCTGCTCAGCACTGGGAACAGGAGCAGCAGCAGCAGAAGAAGGAGGGGGAGCAGCTCCCACTTGGTCACTGGGAAGTGGCTTCTGTTCCAGGTAGCGCGGCTTCTCGAAGTAGCTGTCCGGGATGCCCATGCCGCGCAGCGCCAGCAGCGCTCCCGGAAAGATGACATTGTTGTTGTTGTTGTTCTCCCCATCCTGGTCGACCCTGTAGCTGGGCGAGTACTCCGCCTCGAAGGTGGGCAGCGTGGAGGCATAGACAGCGGTCTTCGCCTTGGACGTGGGCGTGGGCATGGGCGTGGGCATGGCCATGGTCATGGGCGTGTGGAGAGGCGACATGATGTTGCTCAGATCCCGGAGCAGAGGAGTGCGTGCTCCAACTCCAGCTCCAGCTCCAGCTGCGGGCAGTGGCGTCGATGTCAATTGATTCTCCTTGCCCAGGTGGAGGAGGCCCGGCAGCAGCGATTGCCGCTTCAGCTTGAGCCGCTGCGTCGGGGGGGCGGCTGTGCGCATGGGCGTGGCTGCCGCCTGGAAGTCGCTGTAGCTGCTGATGACCTGGTGGATTGTGCCTGTGCTCGGATCTGTGCCCGCGACTGGCTGCTCGGCCAGGTAGGAAGGGCGCGGCTGGTTCACAGCCCACTTGAGCATCTTCTGCTGCTTCCTCTTCCTCTCGCTGTTGTTGTTGTTGTTGTTGTTGTTGTTGTGAGTGTCTGCAAGTGCAAAGTTGTTGGTTTAGTATTCAGCTGGGTGTCTGTGTGTGCGTGTGATGTGTGTGTGCGTGACCCTCGCTGCGTTCCTATGCCCTGTTCGCGCAGGTCAATGGGGTATATAGGCTTGCACGTCTGCTTAGCTGCCTTAAGCAAGTTGTTAATAGCCTTTTTCTTATATTTCTAGCTATTTATTGGCTAAAGCGAAATTTCACAGCGAAAAAGTTGTTGTTCGATTTGTGTTCAGCTTATCTTCTACTTTGAACAGGGCATGTTGCAGTCGCTTATACCCGTTTGTAAAGTTCTTGTTTATTGTTTTTGGTTGCTTTTTTTTTTAAATGTATTTTTAGCTTTTTGGCTTTTTGTTTGCGCCTCCTGCGCAGCGCGAAGTTGCCGAGCGAGTTTTTGGCGCGCTTTTCGGCGGCCAATTCCGCGACGTGCACCATATATATGCCCATCAATACATATATATATGCCCATCAATATATATATATGCCCTTATAGGGCTGGACTATGTGTGTTTTTTTGGTCTGGCCAAAAAATCAGTGAAGCAGCAAAAATGAAATCAAGAACAACTAAATAAATGCCGCAGCGGGCAGTTGGCAAAAATTCCCCTTTAGTTTTCACATGCAATTAAATAGCCCATGGGTGTGCGTAAAAGGGCCTACGGCTAAATACCCCTCCCCCCTCCCCGTCGCTACCCCCTCTACCAACCCTTTAAGAAGTCTTGAACTTGGACATGAAATGCATGTGAAAATATTCATGAAATGCACAAATAAAAGTTTGAATATGCACGTGAATATGCATGTGAATATGCATATGAATATGCATGTGAATAGTTGTGAATATGAGTGTTATTCATAAAATTCGCTTGTACTTTGCTTTTGGTTATCTCATTTAAATCACTTGCATTTACCTTTTCACAAGAATGTTGCACAAGTAAAAAAAATATAAATAAATATATTTCAATTTTGCACTTTTATTTCGATCAATTTTATTCAACTCGATTTCGTATTTGAATTCGTTTGCGCAGCGGAGCGTCGACGTGTGCTCTGCCCGACTCGTGTTTGGGTACTAACTGACTGAGCGCTGGCTGCGAGCGCAGCAAAGCACAAAAACGTGTTGCGTCGACGCACAGCCAGTAAGAGAGAGAGCGACCAAGAGAGAGCGTATGTGAGCAAGCGCGCGCGCGCGCCCGCACACACGTTCGCACGCACAGCCAGAGTCAGAGGCAGGCGCGCATAGTCAGAGAGCGCGTGCGTGTGCAGCGAGAGAGCAGCAGTTGCAACAGTGTTTCAATCAAAGGCAGCGCTGCGCATAGGCATTCGGCATTCATTGAACGTGAGAGCAGAGCAGCGCAGAGCGTCGACTGAACTGAAATACGTAAACCAAATATGCAGCTGGTGGGTGGCAACAGAGTTGAAGGGGGCTGCGGGGACTTCAACTATTTAAACGTATACACTTATATTTATTTATATAGTAAGAGCAATAATTAATGTTATTATTCTGTAAATGTTCGAATTTAAAGAATATTTTCAATGATATTCGAGAAGAAAATAAAGTTTGTTTTCGGCATGCCGAAGACTAAATACCCTGTGCAAATCGTTCGAATATATTATACACATATATATACTGTGTGTTTTATATATATTATTATATCGACTCGACTATTGTTGCAGATGGGGAATAAGTACACCATTTGGGTTTGAAGATGTCTTCGTGTAGGCTTTGCACACCTTGTGACAAAGTCAAAAGCTTCTCTCTGGCAGGGTATCAATTCGCTGTGATTCTGTTAACATTTAACATATGTTATACATATATATACTCTGTATATCACTGCTACTAACAGAAACTCCCCATATACCACACATATGCTGCTTAGGAAATGTTCTAGATAACTCTGAGAGAAAAGAAAAGCAGGCTCCGATTCGGTGGTCAAAACAGTTGGTCGAAGAAAGAACCACAGTTGGCCAAAACATGCAATACGTGAGTTTATTCGGAGAGTTTATCACAAGAGCTGCATGCGCGTGTGTGTGTGCGTGTGCTTGATTGTACGTGTGTGTGTGTGTGTGTGTGTGTGTTTAGCTGCTGCCAGCTGCTGCTGCTGCTGCTGCTCGTTTGGCCGCTGCCCGCCCGCTGCCCGCTCGCTGCTTACGCCACAAAACATAATTTTCAATTACCTTTCTCGCAGCGTGTGGCTCCTTTCACCTTGAGTTTTCGCCAAGAAAAGGACAACACACACACACGTACACGCACAGCCTTTGTACAATTTAGCTTATTGTTTATGGGACAAGCGCCGCTGCCGCTGCGCGCGTCGCTGCTGGCGTCGCAGCGGCTGCTGTTGCTGCTGCTGCTGTGTGTCAAAAGAAAATGTTGTGGAAAATTGTGCAATTGTTTTGCAATTTATTGGTTAAAGGGCTCGGGCAGCGTTCGCCGTTTTCCGCATTTCCCATTCCGGCTTTCCTGCGTCGCTGCCAACGCCGACGCCAACGCCGACGTCAACGTCGACGCCAACTTTTGTTTAAAGCGCAAATTTATGAGATTTGCGCAACTCGAGAATTTTGGACTTGAGATTGAAGCAAAGCGACAGCTGTGCAGCAGCTCAATAGAAAGTGACCGAGAGAAAGGGGCAGAAAGCGAGAAAAAGAGAGTAAGAGCATTTTCTTTGAATTTATGGCCAAATTTTGGTGCATTCAACCAACTTTGAGCCAAATAAAAAGCAAAGGATTTCACTTCCAAACAGGAACTCAGCATTTCCGGCATACGAAGACCACCGCGTGAGGCACTTGCATTGAATATTGGGCAACAATCATATTATATCTATCTATTGTATTATCCAGCTGAGATTGTATTCCAAATAATTTGGTATGAAGTGGCAACTCTTGTGGGCCCAATTGATCTGCTTGACTTTGTTGAATTCTTTCATTTCAATTGCAACGTGAGAAAATTGACGGACTTTTACGTTTTTTCTTGCAATTCGCAACAAGTTCAAGCTTGAATCAGTTTATTTATGTAAAAGTAAGAGGGCTCTAGTCGGAGATGTTCGACTAGGAGATACCCTGAACCAACTCCAAATGCGGTTCGCACAAGGGGGAGAGGGGAGCACGGCGCTGGCATGAACTAACATGAAAGATACTTGATTTGTAATTATTCGAAGAACTAAATGTCCAGCTAAATGGCGAGTCTAGCTCTTAAAAGGCAAGATATTTGCCCAAAAAACAGGGTTTCGATATCGATTTTTATCGATTACTTGGAAAAGAAGTAAGTTATCAGACAGGCGGAGAGACGGACGGACGGATAGATGAATGGACGGATGAACGAATAGACGGTGGACAGACGGACAGATAGACGGAAGGATATACGGAAGGACAGACGGAAGGATAGCCGGACGGACAGACGGACGGACAGACGGACGGACAGACGGACGGATAGCCGGTCGGATAGCCGGACAGATAGACGGAAGGACAGACGGAAGGATATACGGAAGGACAGACGGAAGGATAGCCGGACGGACAGACGGACGGACAGACGGACGGATAGCCGGACGGATAGCCGGACGGATAGACGGACCAACGGACGGATCGCGTTCGGATAGACGGACGAACGGACAGATAGCCGGACAGATAGACGGAAGGACAGACGGAAGGATATACGGAAGGACAGACGGAAGAATATACGGATGGATATGGCTAGATCGACTCGACTACTGATGCTGATCAAGAATATATAATATATATATAGTTTATCGGGTCGGAGATGCTTTCTCCTGCCTGCTACAAACGTTCGCACAAAACCGTGAAACCCTTTCTACCCATTCTCAAAGGGTTCAGGGCATAAAACAGAGCCCAAACTTGAGCTAAAGCTGGCCAGCTGAATATGACAGTATTAGAAGTCTCAGCTACAATTTGGACTCACATTGTTTTTGGTCTTATAATATATATATATAAATGTCCAGCTGCTGGTCTAGATTTGGGCAATGGGCGCAGCTGAGCTGAATGGGTCAATAAATGAATTGTGGACAAAAAATGCAAGGAGGCAAGCCGGCAAGCAGGACTGGGAATAAATCAATAATACGAGCAGGCGCTCAAGGAGCAGCTGCTGCCACAGTAGCGAAAGGATCTTAACAATAATCTGTCCTGTCTTCCGCTGACAGCCATTGAATCAAAGCCAATTTAACGCATTGGTCACTACAACGCCCCTGCCTAAGAGAGAGAGAGAGAGAGAGAGAGAGACAGAGAGGGGGAGAGAGGGAGGGAAGATGCGCGCTGGGAAGATAAATTAGGGCAGGATCAGGATCTGGCCTGGCCTGGCCTGGCCCAGCTTTGCCGCTAATAAATTGCCCAACAATTGCGCAATTTCTCATAGCTGAAAATTGCGAAAAATGGGGAAAATTCTTCACGCTCAGATTTGCTACCGCTTTTCTTCATTTTTTTTCTTTGTTTTTTTTTTCTTCTTGTGCGCCTTTCCATTTCTTTTCTTTATTTATCTATGTGTGTGTGTGTGTGTGTGTTATTTTTTCTCCTGCCCGAACGGGCGTTATCCCTCGCACACACACACGCACACACACATAGACACACAGACCCAGCAAGGACATCAAGATAAAGTACGCTAAAGTACGAGCATAGGCTAGGGACGGGGAGGCAGCTAATCTTATATCATATGATAGCGCGAGGCCCGGCTGCCCCGCCACCCCGAGCAGCTGTGTGGGATTAGGCACCTCGCCCCTCGCCCATCAGCGATACTCAATTCATATATCAGAGTACCTCATATCATATGATATAGCCAACTATCCTTAGACAACTTGGATAGTCGGGCTAACTTATCTGAGAAGCATTACCCGAATCCAATAGAGCAAGCTCTAGCTGGGGCTAGTTGGTTGAAACCAGATCAAACTTCTTTAAGAGCTTAGAAATAGGCATTACTATTATTACTAATTAACTAGATGTCTACTGTCAGACTGTCTTAAAGTCTAGATATATACTTCTTATAGATATATATTTCTTATAATTCCGAAATATAAAAGATATATTAAACCTAGTTAGCTGACTTTTGGTTCCACATAACTGGAATCGATACTCAAGGGATCATAGATGGACTATACCAGGCATAACCCAACCCCTTCGGTAGTCTAAGAAACTAGAAACTGACTTGCTTCACATCCTGTTCGACTTTCAGGTGTTTCATGTTGAACTTATAATCTATGGAGGGAGCTCCGCTCATACAGTATAATCTCCCATATATCGCCAGGATAATATACTAATCCAAATATTTCCCAACTATTCTATTAAGAATTCAGAATGCATTTTTAAACTATGGAATGGGTTCCGATCATAATGTATAATCTTTCATATATTGCCAGGATGAAATCCTAATATATAATATATTTCCAATTTAAAATTCTATATATTTTCCGATTATTCTATTCAGAATACAGAATGACGAATTCCTGTTGACAATCCTTTCATAAGTATTGGGGGGAGTACCACGAATTATCTAAATAGGATTTAAGAATTATAAACAATCAACATCGGAACCTTTTTGATTCAAATCGTGGATACAAATATCGCAATGCCGAGATAGTTAATAAGTCTGAAGATACCCTGAAAGAAGAAGAGCAGATATGCCTAGAAGAAACCCTGAAACCAGCTGCCGTTACAAGCATTGCAGCTTCCTTCTAGATATACAAAGACCATAATGTTTTCTTAAAAACTTCGGTGCTTATAAACCCATCTTTAGACAAATCTCAGGGCCTAAAGTTGACACGCAGAAGTGTATGCATACCAAGGTGCAAGGATCTAGCCTTAGAGACCAGTTTTTTATCGTGAATTTTATAAAGTTTTAGGGGCTTAACCACATACATAGTCAATATTCTATAAATATATATTTGATAAACTTCGAGGTATGCCCAAATAAATAAACATCCCAATCTCTCAATCAATAGGAACCATTGCAGGCAATTTGAAAACGGAATCTTAAAATCGATTGCGAGTTATAAATTTTATTATAAAATATATATAGGTTTATTGAAATGTTGGCTCTGCAATGCTGTAGCTTTCGTGTCTCAAATGTGTTTCAATCGAATGTTGTGTATGAGGCATAGTCACAATGTAAATAAACTTCTTGAAAAATGAAAACGAAACTCAAATTTGTTTGTTTTAACCACTCGGAATGCTAAATTCATATGAAAAACACTTGATGATTTAATTGATACGTGTAATTGATTCCTGCAACAAATTGAAAATGGAATTGATATTGAAATTGAAATTGAATGCGCTGTTCAATGCGATTGACTCACTCAGTTCTCAATAGCGCATCGCTCGATAGCTTCCTGCAATCGTTCTTCCAAATTGACGACCCTGGGGCCCATGTTCGCCAGGACATGTATCTGCATGCTGAGCATGTCCTCGGCCTCGCGCTGCTGCAGGATCAGCCCATTGAAATCGATGGTCAACTGGTCCCGCATCAGCCAGAAGATGCCCACACAAACGGTGCACATGACCAGCCACAGGTTCAACAGCTTCTCCCCATCGCTGAGCACCTGGCTGGCCGGATTCTTCTGGAGCTGATAGGCTGCGTCCAGGACCAGGTAACTAATCTTATCCTCCATCACGGTGAATATGATAAAGGTTAGCGCGATAACGAACAGATTTGTCGTGGCAAGAAGATTTTTTCGAAAATCCATCATTTTTAATATTTTTTCAAAAATTGTCTGCTACACGAGACTAGATAATTAGAATGTGTACTGGCGACTGAACTAAATTCATATGCGCCTACTCCCAGCACAGAAAAGCATTTGACAGCATTGCCCTGGTTTGCTATTCATTATTTTCCATATGTTCTTTCACCACAGAATCAAACTCCAAAGCTCTTGATATCTTCCTCTTATGTTGGGCGCAAAGTGAGGCTGAGTTTGGCTAGGATTTCTAGAAAACAAAACACTTTTCTCAACAGTCAGTGTCTCAATCTGCTCGAACTCGATATATATACTGCGCCGAGCTTAAACTAACATCTGTACCAAATTTCGTGAAGATACCTCCTCTGGAAGCTGAGTTCACATAGGCAGCTATGTGATATATCGCTCGGATGCACGAAAGATTTTGCAGACATGTTGGGAGAATAGTTATGCTGGCAATTGTTCAATTTCGTAAAGATATCTCAGTAAAGAAAAAAGTTATTCACATAAAACTAATTTATCGAGCGATCTTAAGTTGACATATAATGGTTGGAAAAAGCTGGCTGGAACTGGAACTGAATCGAAAACTTATCATATAAAACAATTTGATTGTATTTAATAATTATTTTCACTTTTAATTTTTAATTGAACTTTCTTATATTTGTGCTGCGCTTATTTAAATCGTAGTTGCAAGCCAAATCAATAAGTCAATAAAGAAAGTCTTTCAATCAAATTGAATTGATTTCAATTTCAATCTGCTGCGCCGGCAGCGCTCGCTGCTGCGCGCTCATTTGTTGTTCTCTCCCATTCTTTCTTTTTGGCGCGCTCTCCCACAAATTCCAGCAGCCTAAATACCCATACAAGCAAGGCAATTGCACGCAAATGGGCATACGAATGAGGAGAGCGAGAGAGCGAACGCGCGAGAGAGAGCCTAAGCTGTTGGTGGTTGGTTGGTTGGCTGGCTGTCTGTCAATGGCTGGCCGGCCGCAAGCAGAGCTGAGCACGCAACATGACGTGCCTGGCGAGAATCAGTCACATTGCGTCTGCGCCTCTGACAGGACGTGCCGTTCCGTTCCGTTCCGTTTCGTTTCGTACGTTGAAGGCGCGAGCAGCGAGAATATTCTCATATCATTTTTTGTTGCCTCTTGCACGTTACGGATTTTTTTTTTGGATTATTTAAACGGCGTTCGTTTTTTTTTTTGGTTCCTTGTGTGAAAATTTAGTTTTTGGTTAAAAACGAGCTACCCCCGAAAGCGTAAAAAGGTAAAAGATAAGGAGACAAGTGCATTGCGATTAGCTATTAAAAATGCATTAAATATGGAAAATCAGCCAACCCTCGACCCTCAAGTGTTCTGTGAGAAATTTAATTATGAAACACCCCATTTCAAAATCATCGCATCCGACTCCTTCTCCTTATACGAAATGCATTCGAAATTGTGCGCGTGCGTCACGTTTGGGTTAAAGCTTTCGGGCTTGCCTCTGATACCCTGCCAGAGGGTATGTTAGCTCAGTCGCGAGAGTATATATATATATATATATATATATATATATTCCTGATCAGCAGCAACAGACGAGTCTTATTCTATATGCATGCAATAAGGCAGTAATCCATATTTTTGTTATATTATACTAGATATCTTGTAGTCAGCCGGATCGGCCCACTATATCACATATTTCCCATTGAGAAAATCGCTTAAAAATCAAAGTCAAATCTACAAGTACTTAATTGTTTTCTGTAAAATCCCATTCAAACTTCGATTTTACGCGCTTTTCTACTCCCCCCAAACATATCTGCAAACTTGTATGAACACCCGAGTCCTATATCATAGAGCTGCCTATGAGAACTCAGCTCCCAGAGAAGATATCTTGACGAAATTTTGTACATATGCTAATTGTAGCTCAAAGCCATATATATTAACAGTTCGGTCGCATCGGACTACTATATCCTATAGTTATCATAAAATTGCAGTTTTTATATGGAAAACACTGTAATATCACTTAGCTGCCTATGAGAACTCGGCGCCCAGTGAAGGTATCTTCATGAAATTTGGAATATATGCTTACTTATACTCATATGAGTATATATGTCGATGTTGGAGGCATAGCTTAACTGTATCGTGTAGGAAACAGGATATTCTGAAAGAACATTTGATGTGCGGCGTGGCAAATGAAGCTGTTCTATCCAGTTTTTTTTTTTTCATTCGATATTTTCATTTATATTATTTTTGTGGCCCATGTGAAGTGCGCTTGAGCGCAAAACGAGGCGGCCAAATGCGCAAAATGCTTTCGCGCATTCTCGAGTGCTTCGTTCCACTTGAGCCACATTTAAATGCCAAATGGCAAATGGTCAGCGAGTGTGCCAAAGGGAAGGGCAACCATTTTCCATTTTCGAACCACCCAAAATAGAGGCCAAATCGGGAGGCTCGGTTCGGTTCGGCTCGCAGCTGGCTGCGGCATCTACTCTTTCTATTTTTCCTGTTTTTTTTTTTTTTAAGCTTTTTGCGCGCCTTCTTTTGTTGCACGACGGCAGCTTTCAATTGTTGCCGGCAAAAGCTGCCGCAGCGAGTGCGAATTTGAAATCCTTGCGAAAAGGAAACTAGTTGCGCCACAAGTTGATCCTGTTTCTTGCGATCCCTTTTTTTTTTCTATATATTTGCTTTGTTGCCGGCAGACAATGGCAATTCAGGCCTAACTAGCTAGATCCCGATCCTGCGCATCTTTAACTCGATCTTCTTGCTACTTTCAGACTCTCGCAACAGCTGCCAACATGCTCAAGTGGGCTGTGAACCAGCCGCGCCCTTCCTACCTGGCCGAGCAGCCAGTCGCGGGCACAGATCCGGGCACAGGCACAATCCACCAGGTCATCAGCAGCTACAGCGACTTCCAGGTGGCAGCCACGCCCATGCGCACAGCCGCCCCCCCGACGCAGCGGCTCAAGCTGAAGCGGCAATCGCTGCTGCCGGGCCTCCTCCACCTGGGCAAGGAGAATCAATTGACATCGACGCCACTGCCCGCAGCTGGAGCTGGAGCTGGAGTTGGAGCACGCACTCCTCTGCTCCGGGATCTGAGCAACATCATGTCGCCTCTCCACACGCCCATGACCATGGCCATGCCCACGCCCATGCCCACGCCCACGTCCAAGGCGAAGACCGCTGTCTATGCCTCCACGCTGCCCACCTTCGAGGCGGAGTACTCGCCCAGCTACAGGGTCGACCAGGATGGGGAGAACAACAACAACAACAATGTCATCTTTCCGGGAGCGCTGCTGGCGCTGCGCGGCATGGGCATCCCGGACAGCTACTTCGAGAAGCCGCGCTACCTGGAACAGAAGCCACTTCCCAGTGACCAAGTGGGAGCTGCTCCCCCTCCTTCTTCTGCTGCTGCTGCTCCTGTTCCCAGTGCTGAGCAGACGACGCTCAGCTCCAGCCAAATGGGCGATGTCACCTTGGAGCGCATGATCGATGCCATTCTGGAGAGCACACGCAAGCCGCCAGCTCGTGTCCGTGCCCGATCCCGTTGCCATTCCCGTCTGCGCCAGCGGCAGCGTCAGAGGCCGCAGCCTCAGCCTCAGCTTCAGCCTGGTCAGCGTCTCATCTCGACGAGCCACTCGCCCACCTATCGACCCGCCTTCGATCCGGCCAGCGATCTGTCCGAGTACTGGCAGCCACCTGTGCATCCGGATGCCTACGAGGAGCGGGAAGTGTGCTCCCCACAGCCGCTCTCCCAGTCGGGATCTGGACTGGAACTGGAACTGGCAGGGGGAGGGGGAGGGGGACAGGGCAAGCGGCGTTCGCTGCAGCTGAGGAGGCAGCGCGTGGTGCGTCGCAAGCGGCAGATCGCGACGAAGATCTCGTCGAGCGTGCGCCAATCGGCGCAGAAGCTGCTGGCGGCCGCCTCGCGCTCCGCCCAGAAGCTGCCCCACTCCCAATCCCGCGCCAAGCAGCGGCACATCAGCCCCGACAGCGGACACAATTCCACCAGCGACTGCGAGCTGGAGGAGGAGCTCGCCTCCTTTGGGGCCTGCGTCCTGGAAGCGGCGACCAAGCGGCGGCTCAGCTTCTCCTTTCACGAGGAGCAGTAAAAACGGGTTTCGCGCGGAACTCGAATTCAACTAATATTTGGCTGTCGTAATAATTTTAAACACTTTTTTTTTCGTTATTTGTTACGTAAAGAAATTTGAGAATTGAATTTTATTTTGTTTAGTTTTTGAATTTAGCAAAATTGTTGCTAAAAGCTTTCAATTGCCTTCTTCAAGCTGACATTCCAATTTAAGATCTACCAAATTAAATTATAATCACTTTTTTTTGTCGTAATAAAATTGCCAAGATTGTAAAAAAAAGTTAATTTTCATTATCTATTCTTTGGGGAGTAAATTTGGATTTTGTCAGAGAGAGGGAGCGAGCGAGAGAGGGAGAGAGAGAGACATGGGGAGAAAGAAATAAGGTAGTATTACCATGCCAGCTATATGATATAGCCGATCAGCCGATCTCGACATATATATTATTTTGAGCTAGGAGAAGCATCTGTACCAAATTTCAGCTCGATAGCTTCACTGGGAGCTGAGTTAACATAGACAGCTGTAAAATATTGCAGTCTGATCTTTTCGGTATACTAGAGGAATATCTCCTTATCTCGCAAAATATCTCTAGGATCGACTTAGATATCGCCACAAATGTAAAATATCTTAAAGTCAAAAGTAAATAGCTGTAACTTAACTCTTTTGCAGTTCTCCTGGCTCATTTTGGAGGTTATGTACAGCATATAAGCCCAAATAAGTTAAGGTGTATATGAAATACTTTAAAACGGTTTTAACATGAACTATTTGTAGCACTCAAATCTTAATTTGTATTCATAGCAAGTTTGTAGTTGCGCAAAGGGGCGGGTACGGTAAGGCACGGTACGGTAAGGCACGGCAGGAGAAGTCGTTGAACTACCCTCTGTTTGCCAGTTGTTGCTCAGCTATGTGAACTGCGTGAATATCCTGCCTATATATGTTATATACAGCGCATATCCTGTCCAGGCATTTACATGGCATTCATCACACACCTGTGCTGCACAGCAGGCGCTGCGGGTACCCGGCAATGCCCGGTAGTGCCCGGTAGTGCTCGGTAGCGCTTGGGCGGGTGCCCCTCCTGCCCCGCCCCCTCGCGTAGTAGCTACAATTTGCATAAATTTGCATAGACCAAGTACAAATGTTTTGCTGTATATGGTTTTAAGGACATGGCTAGCTGGATATATATGGTGCAGTACTAGTGGGTAGCATAGGTTGTCCTGCGGCTTGTCAGGGCCTTGTTACAGCCCGTAGGGCAGCCAGCCAGAACCAAGTTATGCAAAAGGCATATGGAAAATTGTTGACGCCAGCAAACAGCTGCACAGGATTCAGCCGCAGGATCAATGTGCAATGCGTGGGTCGTTAGCTGGGCAAAAGGTTCTCCTTAAATGTCTATTAAATGCCTTTAAGTAAATATGCCCAGGCCTTGCCATTGTCCCGACTGCTGCTGCTGCTGCTGCTGCTGCTCGTCCTTTGTTGCAGTGCGCTCAATTGAGTTTCGCTCGGCGCAGCTGCCGGGCGCACGAGCGGCCCCTGCTCTGATTTGTCACATAAGAGTCGCAGATCCTTGAGATCCTCACCAGAGCTCGGCTGCGTCGGCGTGCGGCACACCTTGCGGCAATTGCGCCAAAAATTGGGCAACCGAGAAGCAAGCAAAAAAAAAGAACCTAAGAAAACAAATTGGAGTGCATAAATATAGGCTGACCGACTAGCGGATACCCTGTACTTCCACTTGAGCAAACAACATACCAAATATGATCTCTCTAACAACTTAAATTCTCGAGGTGTGCTTACTGAGCTTGGCTGTTTATCGATATTTAATGTTTTTATGATAAAAAGAGATTTATTTGAAAAGTGCATAAACTCCGACAGTGTGCAGAATATCGATATTTATCGATTTTTCGAATATGCTGGAAATTAGCGAAAAAAAGGTTGAGTTACGCTTTTACTTATTCTACATAAAACACAATTAGTCTCAAAAATGTAAATGTAAAAATGGATAGTTCTCGATTTGTATCGATTTCGAGCAAAGGTGGGAACTTATCGAAAAGGTTACATATAGATATACCCTATACCCTATACCCTATACCCATACCTATATCTATGCCTATACCGAAACTTTATCCAAAGTCTGAGTTTCTTACTTTGCTAAACTCTGAGATATGCCCGAAATATATACGCTAAAATTCGACATATATCGATTTAGGGCTAACAAGGGGAGTTATCGAAATACTAAACTTATCGAATACTAAACTTCTCAGTTTGAAACAGTTTGAAAGTTTCTGGCTGTGATCAAGAATATATAGATACCTTAACTTTCGCCTCTGACAAACATGCACACAGCTTCAATATACCCCATATGCACGTTCACTTTAAGTACAGGGTACAACAAAAAATGAAACGAACTCAGGGGACAGCTGTCGTCGCGTGTGAGGGTGTGTGTGCGTGTGTGCGTGTGTGTGAGGCTCCTTGGCACGTGGCGTGCATTTGCAACACCAACGCAATGCGAGGCGTGGCAAGGTCTCAAGTGTCTGGCAATTGGTTCAAGTGGCCGCCAGTTGCAGAACCCGAAATGGGTTAAGTGCCGGAAATGGCCAAGCGGGAGTAGCGGGGCATGTAGATCTAGTAAAGGGGCCAAGTCGAATTAACCTAAATATAAACTGTATAAATATTTAAAATAAACAAATAAAAGCAGTTGCCTTTTTATTATATTTTGGCACAGATCCCGATCGGAGCAGCTGGCCAGAGATAAAGTTGGGTCTGGCGGCGCGCAACTCAATCAATGTCAATGGCAAGGCAATTGCGACTGTCAATAAATGGAGCAGGCGCGGGCATAGCAAGAGGGCCAAAGGACCAAAGGACCAAGGAACGAGGGGAGGCAAAGAAAGCGCACTAATCCCAAGCGACGTGCGCGATAAGTTCCAGAGCGCGCAGCTCTTGGAATTCCCATTTTGCCAACTATTTGTATTTGTCAAAGGATCTGATTGCGAGCGAGAAAGAGAGAGAGAGGGAGAGAGAGAGAGAGGGCGCAGCAAGGACGAGACGATTAATCAATGTGACGTGTGTGCATTATTCGTGCCATGTCCTGAATGCTCCCTCTCCCTCTCTCCCTCCCTCTCTGGCCTCACCTTAGCTCAGCTCACCTTGTCGCGTCTTGGTTTTGTTTTTTCTTTTTTTTTTCGGGACATCTTTCCTTGCTCGGTCTCGGGCTGGGTTTCGGGTTTTTGCGCGCCAAAGCGGGAATTTGTCCTTGGGATTTGGTTTGTCCTCATTGAGTGTGTCCTGTCCCGTCCTGTCCCGTCCTGGCCCGTCCTGTGCCGCTCTGCTTCTGTCCGAAATGCGAGCGAGCAACGTGTGAAATTGGATTTTCATTCAGTTTTCCCTTTTTTCTGGTTTTATTAATTCGCTTTTGGCTTGCTCGTCAGACTTCTCGGGGGTTTCTCTAGCTGGAGACAATATTATGGAAACCTCGTCGTTGCGTTCTTTGGCTTTCAATAAGATCTTGTTGCTACTACAAATATCTGAGATCCTGTGCCCTTTCGTAAGATCTATTGCTTAAACATTTGAGATAGAACAAAGTCTTTAATAAGCGTTATATAAAGGTATAAGAGTGAAGGAGCCTTCGTTCTTGCTCAAGATCTTGTCATTTCTTGGATTTGAGAATCATTTTTTTTTAAGTTCTAGCAGAAGTAAAAGACCCTGTCTAAGACTTATTTTAAGTATGCAATCAGGATAAGGCCTAGTACATGCTTATACTACGTCTTATACATGCTTATACTACGTCTTATACACATATCATTTGGTATGCGTATTTCATAAGTATAAGTATACTAGGTCTTATAAAAAGCCAAATAATATATGTATATGACCTGAATAAGCATGTACTAGGTCTTATACATAGCCAAATGATACACTTATACTAGGTCTTATACATAGCCAAATGATATATGATTTGAGATATGCTTAATTTGTATAAAGACAAGATCAAAAATCATTTTTCGTCTCTGCATAACATAGCTTAAACGCATTTGATCAGCGATCTATCCTATTTTTTTTTTAAGATCTGTAATAATACAAGATCTATTGTAAGTAAAGCTTAAAGTAAAGCCTTTATAATCAGAACTTGTTTGCGATCTGTTTGTCTTTTACACAAATCTTATATAAGTACAATAATACTGCTAATACTGTGAACTTCTTCCTATATGTTCTTCTATAACTTATGATCACAGATCGTGTTTAATGTGTGTATAAGATCACATTTGTATAAGACTTTAAATAGGTATAACATCTGAAAGTTGAGGACCTCTGAGACTCTTGATCCCATAGACATGAGCGGAATATCATGGAACATTCTTAAGTTTTTCTTTTCCTTTTTTTTTTTTTAATAAAACATAATAAGAGATCTGATCAATATGAATTGATGAATCCCTTTGATAAGGGATCTTTTGTTGCGTCTGTTTATACAAGAATTTATATAAGCACAGAATCAAGAGGTTGTATACGAGATATAAAACATAAGGTATGAGGGAACTGCAAGGTAGACGCCCACCCGCCACAAAGGATCTTCGCATGATCCTTGAATGGTTTCTGCGCCCGCTTAAGGGTAACCGAGTTTTGGCTAGCTAAACCGCAGGATCAAACGATTCAATCGATACGCATTTGCATTTGAAAGAGTTGCACAGAGAGAGAGAGAGAGAGAGAGAGAGAGTGGCTGGGGGAGAGGCAGAGGCAGAGGAAAGGGTTGTCCTTTGTTGTCCTTTACGATTGCGTATGTAAATGTTGTTTGCACGACAAACTTTGACACGAACAATGCCAAACGCAATACTAATAGATACATTAATGCCGATCTGTTGCAGGATAAGAAAAGGTTCTTGGGCAATTAAAAATCTTTGCGGGTCATCCGTTTGCCTGTGGCAAAGGGGTCAAAGGTGGTTTTGCCCAAGAGGCTGTGTTTGCACTTGGGCTTAGATTTTCTCTAATTGCTTTCCATTAGGCGACCTGCGTTCGGATTTCCGGTTCTCAAGCACTTAAACCAATTGCTCTCAGCTTTCGAGCTGTTTACCTTGCGGCTTTCTGATCCCGATTCGACAAGACTAGAACCGAACTTTTCGCCTGGCTTAACCTCGAGCTCAAATGCACAACTAATGAGAATGCGAGAGAAAGCACAATCTTCATCTAATTGAAATGTGAGCCTCAACTGGCAAAGATACATCAAAAGAAAGTCCCAAAAAGGCTTCGATAGCTCTGGAAGCATTTCGATAAACGATTCTTATTAAGCATATGTCGATTAGTTGCAGCTTTTGGAACTATTCTCTCAACGAACTTTCCATGTTCCATATCTAGATACAGATGGGTCTTTAGTTTTCTATTAGCACACACACATTTTATTCCTTTAAAAAAGTATTCGATTTGAATGGGTTTTTTATTGGGTTATCGATCAATTTCTAAACACATCGCAGTCTATCGACGCCTTTCCTACACATAACCCCATTAGGCAAACACTTGATTTCGTCTTTGAATATCTTCCTCTTCTTGGGCTCGTCTGGCATATCCCTTGTGCACATTTTATGGCTCTGGCTATTTGATTTTGATGAGCCAGCAGCTCCGTCTCGTTCCGTTTCCCGCATCTCAAAGTTGGGCCACAATATTTACACACAAAGCTGTCACTCGAAACGCATAAAAAACGGGCAAAGTTTTTCCTGTATTAATTTCTTAAACTGCTCGTAAAAAACGTTTGCAGGACAATATTACATGAGTAAACAGTTAAGGACAATTGCAACTCGAAGGATTTTCTTCCAGTTTACGATCAGGCCACAAGTTTTTATGGCCCAGCCCATAAATCGCGACGCCTCGCGACGAGAATGCGGCACATTAACGGAAATATCATTAAACTCGAGAACCTCTCAGAGGCGTGTGGCAAATATGTAAAGGGAGAGAGAGAGAGAGAGAGAAAGGGTGAAAGGGAGAGAGGAAGAGGGAAAGGAAGGGAAAAGGAGAGAGAATTGCAGCTTGGACCCGCATCATCAGCTGCGCGGCTTACAAATGGCTTTTGGCATGGGCCCATTCCGAGAGACATGTGCGAAAAGTCAAGAATTATTGGAAATTAGCGTATGCAACATCTAATTAGCCAGCCGACTGCTGACGATCTGGCCAAATTGGCAGCAGAGGGTTGCCTGATTATGCTGGCGGAGTGGCCAGCCAAAGTTTCTACAATCCATTAATATTCATGATTCTGTATATAAATGGAAAGGAAATATATAATACCTTTTGCAGTGCTCGGTAGTTAATATTAGTAATAATAATAATAATAATAATAATAATAATAATAATAATAATAATAATAATAATATTAATATTAATAATAATAATAATATTAATAATAATAATAATAATATTAATAATAATAATAATATTAATAATAATAATAATAATAATAATAATAATAATGAAAATAATAATAATAATAATAGTAATAATAATATTAATGTTGATATTGAAAATAGAAATAATAAAACTAATATTAATAATAGAGTAATGATAAAAATAAATAAATGAATCAATAATGAAAAAAAGTACTTACTCTTTTTATTTTCCATTCATCCACTTTATTCGAAGTTTGAGTCATTTTTGATTAGTTCTCAACACTGTTATAGAACAGTTTTAGAGCACTTGTTCGACTGGGCACAGGCCACGGTGCGAGTGAAATGAGTTTAAGTTGAGGTCGTGCGTTCCCCTTGGGCCCGAGATGTCGGCGCACCTGTCCTCGTCTTCATTAAGGTGTCCGCAGACAAAATTCGGCGCTGCTCTCGTTTAGAGTCATCGTGCGGCTCGATAGGCGATCAATAGAGTGCGAGCGAGAGGCAGAAGCGAGGGCGAGGGCGAGGGCGAGTGCGACTGCAGGCAGTGGCAGGTCCTTTGCGACAGGACAAACGATCGTCAATCGTGGTGCGAACAGGTGCAACTGCCTTTTGTTTTTTTTTTTCAGGCGTTGCTGCCGCTCATCGTTTGCTCCCAATTTCAGTTGGAAAGGATCCTTTGATCCTTTGATCCAGCGTTTTGCATATATACATATATATGGAGTCTAATCTAAATGGACAGAAAACAAAAACGGATCTATGCAGCAGCTAATGGACTCGGCTCTCTGCTCATAAATAAGCCAGAATCGGTTAAGTCCGGCGTGTGGAAAGGCGTAGCAAATGTGTCGCAAATGCCGCTCATTCGGGTTTGCATACGTTCAGGTAGAGAGAGAGAGGGCTCCGAGACAGGTCTGCATAGGCCAAAACCGAAACGAATCCTTCAAGAAAGGGTATTACGCAAAGACGCACACAAAGCAAATCCCAAATGCAGCCCATTGTGCGGCGCGTGTCCAGACGCATGAATGGACCTTCCTTTTGCAAACAAATCTAATTCTAAAAGCATTTTTGAAAGACAAAGAGGAGGAGAAGAGGAGGAGGAGGAAAGGTGAAAAACATGCATGCAGGTAAGAACACAAATATTTCGATTCGTTTTTATGAAATTGCCAACAAGAAGTTAAATGAAAAGTTGCTTGAAGCTGAATTTGAATCGGCGACTTTCCTCATGCTAGTCCGACGATTTTCCGTTAATGTGCAGCCTGCGCAACGTTTACGAAACGCCAATCAAAACAGAATTGCAATAATCCAATGCTCTCAGAAGAGAGAGAGAGAGAGAGAGTAACAAAAGAGAGAGAGAGAACTGACTTGATGCCTTAATTGCAATTGAATAGAGATTATAATTGGCCCTAAATGAGATTCAGTCAGATTGAGTAGTATCCTTTGATAGTTAGTTGTAAAAGCTGAGACGGTAATTGAATTGGGTACTAGCTTTATGATTTATATTTTCAATATTATGTGCTTCGTATTTTGGCTTGAGATGGAGGTATCCAGTACGTAAGTTCGTTTAGGCAACTAAATGTCTTCACTTTGTGAGTTGTCTATTTATTTATATTTATATACTAATTAGAAACATACTTAATTCTCTTTGATAACAAAAGACTTCGTACATTCAATATCCGAGTACCAGCTGATATTTTACGGACTCGTCCGTCTGTTTGATCGCGTTTATCTCGAGAACTTTAGAAGATAGAGACCTAAAATTTTCAATATATACTCTCGCATGTTCTACTCATAAGGAGCTAGTCATTTTTTGTCGCTGTCTTTGTCCATTTTCATAATAACAATAAATACTAATTTTGTGCGCAGCTCAAGGAATATATAAGAGCTAGCTGCACTAAACTTGGTATGCAGTTTCTCGCACAGTTTGAACCGTTTAGGAACTAATTGCATTTAACCTGAGCATAGTCTGGCCTCAGTTCTTAGAGTACTATGTCTTTCATTTCTTTCCGCCGAGTCCTGTCTTGGGAGCTGGCTGTGTCTGTGTGTCGAATGCTTCCTCAAATGCTGCGCACAAAGTTCCGAGTTTCTCGAGCCGCGAACCCGTTTTCCGCTTCGGCGCAACTGACGCATTAATTGCCTGAGACTTCGCCCAGAGCCTGTTCCCAATTCCCATTTCGTTTTTCTTCCATTAATGTGCGCTTGGAACTGGATTCGGGACACTTTTCCAACATTTGCTTTGGCAATCCAATACGCTGATTTCTCATGCTCTCACTCTCACTCTCACTCTCTCGTTATGGCCATTAATCAGTTGCCCTTGCCCCTTCCCCCCTTCAGTTTCTCGATCTTCTATTTTGATATTGGCTTCAGCCTGTGCAGCACCTGCATGCTGCCCCGCCCCCGCCCGCGCCCGCGCCAGAGCAGGTGCTGCCCCGCTGGCATTTACATAAATGGCGCGTGGCTGGCGGCGTAGGATGAGTCGGCTCAAGGATCAACCTGTTCCTTGGAGTCTCTGCGTCGCCAGCAGATGCCACTTATGCTAAACAGTTGCCCCTGATCCCCCCAGGCCGCTTCCCTGTGCCAGCCACTTGCCGCATTTATGATGACATCTCATCGACCCTCATCAAACGCGTCGATTTTAATGTTTTTCTCATTTTTCACGCGCATTTTCCGCTGGCTGCTGACCAACTGCCTAACAACTGGCAACTGGCGACGGGCGACGGACGAGCGGACAGGCGGAAAGGGTTGCAAATGATCCTCCGTCCGTCTGTTCGTCCATCCGTCCGTTCGTCTGTCCAGTTTTTCTCGTTGTTTGTTTTTCTAAACGGACACGTGTCATGCGCTTTTCTTTTGGTCAGCTTGCCTTTGTATACCCTGTACTAAGTGCTTAAAGGGTAGCTTAGCTACCGCAACAAACATTGCCTGAGCACAAAAAGTAGTTTAATCAAGAAAACTATGAAAGATATCTTAAATACATATGTATATATCTATCTATAGACAAAACATAACATAAAGAGCGCCTCTTTTTAGTATTTCGATTTTTGGTTCGAACTTATATCTAAAGGTTCGGTTTGTCAGTTTCAGTCAGGTTTTTACTCTTGCCTTGACATCCTCTTGCTTCATCTTCTATCTTCACTTTTATTCCTACTCGCTAATCTTATACCAGGAAGATAGTTGCAGTTTTGGGTTTGAACCGGCAACCTTTCTGACCGCCATCCCATTGAACTAGCGAACAATAAGGTTACTTAATCTGATATTGAAGGATCTTATCACATTACGAGACAAAAAAGCATCAAGAGTCTATTTGATAAAGACCTTTACGTTTAATAAGTACCCTCCATATAGAACCCTACATATAGTATAATAGACAAGGATAATTTGATGGGCATTACTTGTGTTGCCATATCAAGACTATTTGGTTGGTATTGGCTTGATTTTCTTCAATCTGTAAAGGGGTTCGAACTAGAGTTCCCATTGAACTCAGGAACTATGCTGGCCATAGTTCGGATATTTGGTATATATATCTTATGATCCATTCCAAGCCCAAATCGAATGTAAGAACTCAATCGGAAAGAAACTCAATCCATTGAGTTTGGGTAATAAAAGAGCTAAGCACACATAGCTTGGCCTATCAGTCTCTCTCTTGATCTATTGCTTAAGGAAAACTACAGGGTATCTGCTAGTCAACAATTAATGAAAACCTGTCACAATTTTGGGGCGGTCAACCCTTGAGGCGAGTTGTTTTGACATTTTGATTTGATGCGAGATGAAAGCAAAAGCCAAACCTCAAGGCGTGGCCGCCCCTGGTCAAGCCAAAACAAAGCCAGAATGGAAGAAAGGAGAACAGAGAACGGAGAGGAACGAAAAGAAAGAATGACATGCATGGAGTAAAGTCGCAATGTTTGGGCAGTGTACAAAGAGATGCAGCTCATTAGAGAAAGCGAGTTGCCAACGAGAAAGAGAGAGACGGAGAGAGAGAGAGGGGGAGAGGCAGATAGATAGACTGAATCAAGTTGGCGGCAAATTAATTTGTTGAGCAGCCGCATCTACATTGCCGCGCGTCCCTGGCGAGTTGGCCCAGTGGCAAGTCGGAGCCAGGGGGGAACCCGGTTCCAGAAACGGGACAAATGCAGATCTATCAAAATCGTTTGACAAAAAGGGTTGGACCAACCGGGACAGACGACGACGACGACGTCGTCTAGTCAAATGCTCGTTTTTCCTCGAAAAATAATTCCCTGACAGCGCATCTTTTCCTCAGCTCATTTGCATTTAACCCCTGGAACGCCCTTCGCCGCGGGACATCTTCCATCTTGCACTCGTCCTCACTTGCCTCACAAGTTGCTCCGGTTCCCCATTTCGTCCAGCTTGGTAATTTTCGATGTTTTTATTAAAAAAAATAAGCGTCGAAAAAAAAATATAGTTGAGAATATTGTCGAAAACAATTTCTGTTTTCCATTTAGATTTTTTTTCTGTCTTTTCCCTTCTTTTTATTTTGCGCCGTGTTTAGTTCAATTAAATATGCAAATTGTCAGCATGATGCTGCAGAAATGTCAAACGCCGGCGATTCTCCAGTGATATATTTACCGAACACGGGACACTTCAAGTTGCGCTTAATTAACTAATTGCTTTCTGACTGGGAAAAGCTGAGAAAGAGACTGAGACAGAGATAGAGAGGGAGAGGGGGAGAGTAGCTGCAGCTGTCAATGCAACTGACTTCACTCAGAAGACTTTTATTAATTTGATTCCAATGCTTCCCATAGATGATAAAGTGGTTCCTTACGATCCTTAGTACCTATTTAGGCTGTTGCTGGTCTTTTTAAAACTATTTACAATGTAATCTAAACAATCTTACATATCTCAATAGAGAGAGTTAAATTAAGTTTAATTCAAGCACCTCCATCAGGTCAATCAGTATATTTGTAATTACGTACTTACCTGTAAGTTCACATGCTCGATTTTTTTGATCATCATCCATCAGGGAGTTGAACTTTTATATACACACATCACTGAAAGAAAGGAAAAGCAGAGTTAATGTTTATTAGAACAACAATGCAGTGTGCTTGCAAACCTACCTTGAATTAGTGAGAATCGCATAGAAGAGCAATATCCATCTCGTTTTCAGCTCAGCTCAACAAACACACTAAAGCTAAAATTAATAGTTGTTACTTTTTTTAACATAATAATAAATAGTTTTGTTTATAATACTTACCAGTTTTTTTTTCAATGGCCACCTTTAAAATTCATGCCGCTTCCTCTGCAAAAGCCATTGCCCCTGCCTCCTTAATAGTTCAAGCGCCGACTCCTCTTTTACTCAAGTTGCCACCGCCGCCTCCTTCTAAATAAAGCCGCTGCTTCCTCCTCTGCCCAAGCCGCCAACTCCTCTATCGCTGAATCTGCCGCCTGCATAGTTGTGCCGCCGTCTCCTCCTATGCTCAAGCTGCCGCTGCAGCCACCGCCTCCTCCTTTGCTCAAGCCGCCTCCTTCTAAGTTGAAGCCGCCTCCTTCGCTTGAAGTGAAATCTATGGGACTTACTTAAATTTATGAGAATCGTATAGAAGGGCATTTGTGAATATTACGTTTTTTTTGGAATTTGGAAAACTGCTTGGGGCGATTTATATGTATACATATTATATGCATATGTACATGCATACACATGTATATATACACATGCATACACATGTATATATACACATGCATACATACATACATACATACATACATACATACATACATACATACATACATACATACATACATACATACATACATACATACATACATACATACATACATACATACATACATACATAGATACATATATACATACATACATACATACATGCAGACATGCATACATACATGCAGACATGCATACATACATACATAAATACATACATACATACATACATACATACATACATACAAACATACATACATACATACATACATACATACATACATACATACATACATATATACATGCATGCATGCATGCATGCATACATGCATACATGTATACATGCATACATACATACATACATTCAAGCATACATACATACATACACATATCTCTATATATAAAACGGTTCGTCTTGACTGAGCGATTGATTGGTGATCAACGTATAGCCCAATCAGGCAGCATTATTTCTGGTTAAAATTCATGTGAAAATGGTACCCTCAAATATCCTATATAGAATAGGTGAACATTTGTATGTCTGTCCAAGCGTAGCTGCCCCATAGAATTAATGAACTCAAAGATTTCATGTGAGATAG
Organism: Drosophila novamexicana; assembly: GCF_003285875.2. Classification (NCBI taxonomy): domain Eukaryota; kingdom Metazoa; phylum Arthropoda; class Insecta; order Diptera; family Drosophilidae; genus Drosophila; species Drosophila novamexicana. The sequence goes on along the minus strand of NW_020824860.1, from coordinate 343,757 downwards.
TTATACTTAAAAGTTTACCCGATAATAGATTTTGATGCCAAAGCTAATTTATGAGATATATTTTTTTTACTATTTTTTTTTAAAGCTGGATTTAAATTTTATGCATTTCGATGCAGGGTTAATCTCATATACATTATATATATATCATTATTTTTTTGCTAATTAACGCAATCTTAGCATAAAATCTGAAATTTCCGAGCCACTGAGCTGCATTACTCATGTTAGCAGACAGGCAGGGAGGAAGGGAGAGAGGTTGGGAGGTTGGGAGTCGAGGTGAGAAAGAAAGCTGTAAGAAAAAAACGCGTAAACTAAATAATTACAAGGCTCGTCGGAGTGCACACACGAAATCACCAACAAAAACAAGGTGAACCGACAAAGAAGAAGCAGCAGCAGAAGAAAGGCTGCCCTGACACCCATCTGGGCCGAAGCACTAGCCCGTAAGGATTCGAACCCGGAGCCGGAGTCGACCCGCACCCGTTACCCATTACCCGTTGGTGGCGTGAGGCAAGGGCAACAAAAAGAAAGAAAGAAAGAAGAAAAAAAAACAACACCCAAAACGAAATTGAAATCGAAATTGAAAATTGAAAACTGTAATTGCAGCAGCAGGAAAATGTGAAAATCAAAGAACGAAGAAGAAAAACTAGACCAAGGCCTTGGTTTGTATTTTTTTTTTTTTTGTTTTTCTTCGAGCCGCCTTCGGATTGTTCTGCTCTGGCTGTGGTGTTGTTTTGAGGGGTGAGCGTCGGCTCGGCATTTTCTTCTTCTACTTTTTTTTGTACGTTTAATGTTTTTTTGTGGGCACAATACCCTTTGCCGTGTCCGGGCCTTGGGAAAGTCGCGCTGCTGCGCTTTCTTTTTTGCTTGATTAGATTTGATTTGTGTTATTTGTGGCATTTCGCTACTCTCCTATCGACTCCCCTTCCTGCCCCTTGGCCGTGTCCGTGTCCGTGTCCTTGTTCTTGTCCTTGTCCCTGGCTGTGTCCTTTGCCGAGCTACATTTAATTTCTAAATTATCGACACGGCGCTGGGCGATGGGCGTTACGGAGAGGGAGAGAGAGCGACGAGACCCCCGCCAACCCGTTTCTGTTTTTGTTTTGATTAAGAAAATTATAGTTCGTAAAACTTCAGACTGCACACATTTTGGCTGGCCAGTGTTGGAAAGCGAATCGTTTGCCCGTCTGTTGCATGCACATGGAAAGCATGGAAAACATGGAAAAGTGCAACAATATCCTTTGGCTGCGCAGCTCCCAAGGCTAATGAGGCAATTTAAATGCTAATTCTCGTCCTTTAAGCATACTCAACAAAATATCAAATTATAATCCAAATCATGTTGCTCACATCTTCGGCGGGGGAAGGTGTCCTGGCCGCAGCCAGACTATGCCCGCGTGTGTGTGCCTGCAGCATCGGGGTTGGGCTTACAGTATTATGAATATGAATATGAATTTGAATGCTTTTATTATTCAAATGCAAAGCGCCTTTAAAGTTGCCTAATACGATTTTAGTTCAATGCCCAAACGAAAAGTTGCCTAAATCGGTTTGAAAATCGCATAGAAAGGCCCCCATTTAAGTCATCAAAATTACATTACAAGTCGGTACAAGTACAAGATTAGCATCTATTCGATGCCTACTTGAATATCTGTAAAATGTATCTATGAGATACACAGTATCTATAAGCAACAAAAGTATCTGTGAGCTGTATCTATGAAATGAGATATATATCTATTTTCGAGCATAAACGTTTATCTGAGATACATAAGTATCTATGAGATTTTAAGATACACATCTATAGGTATATGTGATACGAAAAGTATCTGTAGGATGCACAAGTATCTTTGAAATGTATCTCTGGTGCATACTAGTATCTGCAAGACACAAATGTATCTAAAAGCTGCAGAAGAGTAGAGTATCTATAAGATACATCAAAATGAACGTATTTTAAAAGTGTGTCTGAACAAAATAATGTTTGAATTGAATAGAATTTTCTCCCTTTTTGATATTTAGCTGGTGTTTGCATAACGTATTCAGAGTTGAGAGTTTTCATTTCGTTTTCGTAACGCAGGCGAAACGTGTTATTTGCCCACATGTCATATGCATTACGATTGTTTTCCCTTTTTTATTATTTATTTTTTGTATTTTTGAATATTTGTGTGCGCATCATTTGGTCAGCGGCAACAAAAGGAGGCAGCCTAAACAAACAAAAGCTGCGGCTGCTGTGGACTCTGAGGCAGGCGCGTGCGCCGGGGAAGATCTCAGTGGAAATCGAAATGGAAATTGAAATGGAAATTGTTAACTGTAAGCTGTAAATGGAAAAAGGACCTGATGCTGGCGAGCACGACTGACCGCAAGCCGGTTCAAAAGGTCAGCAGCAGGCAGCTGACTTTACGTCTGCGCAGCCTTTAGGCTTGCGCCTCTTTCCTCCCAACAGCCACCCCCCTTATCATTTGCTTTTTTTTTTTTGTTTTTTTAGTAAATTAAACAAATAGAGCGAAAAAAATGAAATTCATATTTGTTTACTTTTTGATAATTTCCGTTTGATAAATGAGTTAGGCGAAGGTCGCTAAGCCGCGACAATGTGGCGCGATTAGGGCAATAATTTGTGGGATTAGTGCTGGGAGCAACCACCGGAGCACCACCGGAGCAGCATCGGGCGGCAGCGGAGCGGCACCAAGAAAGTCAACTTCAGGTTGCGGCGTCAGCGGGCGCAGCGGGTCGCGGCGTGTCCTGGCGCGAACTACTTGCGGTTTTTTTTTTGTTTACTTCCATTTTTGTTTTTTTTTCGTAAATTATAACGAATTATGACATATTAAGATTTATATTTATGGGCAAGGGACTTTTTGCCATGCAGACAAGAGAGTGCAGAAGAAAGGAACTGCGCACAGGAGGCGACCGCAAGATGCAGTCGCGCAGTCGCGCAGTTTCGCAGACTCCTGCGCCTTGCGCCTGCTCGAATTTCAGCCTTTTGTGCGTTGGGCGCCGGACTTGAACCGAGCACAGCTGTTGCTGGGCGAGTCCTTGCGCCCTTCTCCCGCTCTCCCTCTCACCCTGTCTCTCTTGTCTTTCCTTTCGCCTCGGGCGCTGCTTGCCGTATTATGATTTCATATTTTGATTTATTGTTTTGCTTATTGTTTTGCCATACATTCACAGCAGATTTTATTTTTTTCCCATTTTTGGCAATGCCTTAGCCTATTGTTATCCTTCGGCGTGTCCTTGCCACTCTGAGTCCTGAGTTCGCTGTGCGGTTTCTGTTTTCGCAATATTTTATGTTAATTTCGGCCCAACGGCTGCCGCCAAGTCAGAAGCCAAAACACGGCACAGTTAACTTGTGTGCGACAGTCAAACTGCTGCAAGTCGCGCGCATCCTGTGCCAAGAACCCGTCGAAATTCGAGCTCACATTTTTCACGCGCCTAACGTATATTTGGCAATTGGATTTTTGAAGTCGAATATGTTTGGGGATTTCTGTTCATGAAGCCGGCTTATTCACATCTTTGTAGCCAGTTTAAGGTTCGAGCCTTCAGCTTCTTCAAAGGATATGCCCAAGCAATATTTGCTTAGACCGATCCAAGAGCTTGCCTCAGTCCCTTGTTGATGTGTCCTGTCCAAAAAGCTCAAGGATATTAACGAGCTGTGAGTATATATATACATATATATATTAACTAAGAAATAATCATTATTTTTGTCAAAATTCTAGTTTTTACTAGGCCATTTCCTTGCAAGTACTTGGCCAGTATCGATACCAATAAAAAATATGAGAATAGTCTAGGCAACAACCACTTGACGAGGTAGAATGGGTTGTGCGCCTTGGCTAAATGCGTTGCGCGCAAAAGTATGCAATGGTATTTTGTTAAGTTGACTAGGGGACGGGTTTTTGAGGGGTATCTACGAGCTCGTCAAGTGCTTGTAATTTGGCAATTCGGTGCTCCTGGCAAAGTAAAAACAAGGTGTTTTCTATTTATAAAATAGGAAAAATTAATTTCTACTTTAAGTCTGTAGCTTTTGTAGTTTTCTAGCTTGACGCATTCGCGCAGACGAATAGATGGACGAACATGGCAAGGACGATTCAGTTCCCCCTGAACCAGAATATATATGTGGTTTAAGGTTGGAGTGTCCTCCCGCTGAATATGAAATTCCAGGTTCGATTGAAACCCAGTTTGGAGGCCTGATCGGCAGCAAATGGGGCTGTGGATTCATTGTCAAAGGCGGAACAATTATATAAGTGAAAACCAAAAGTCGACCGTAAGCCGAGCAGCAGGCAGGAACAGTTTGCTGAGGATAACGCGACACAACCATCGAGATCAGAATGGGCCTCATGGCCAGCCATCAGCTGAGCGTATCGGAGCTGAGCGCATATCAGGCGGCCACAGGTCTGTCCACGGAGCAGCTGGAGCAGCTGCATACACGCTTCCAGGCGCTGGATCGACGTCAGCGCGGCTATTTGACGCCGACCGAGCTGCTGCGCATACCGCAGCTGGCGCAGAATCCGCTCCACCGCCAGATCATCGATGGCTTCTTTGCGGTCATCAAGGAGGCCGACTCGGATGTGGGCAAGGACAAGGCTGCGGATGCGGATGCTACCAGCGGCGATCGCATCTATTTTGGCCAATTTGTGCGCACCTGCGCCACCTTTATGGTGCCCCAATTTGGCCAGCTGACACATACGCGCGCCGACGGCCGTGCCCAGAAACTGCGCCTGCTCTCCCAAATGTTCGACACGCAGCGCAGCGGGCGAATCGAACGAGCCGACTTCCGGCGGACGATGAAATGCCTGCTGGACAGCGTCCCGCCCTCGGATGGGGTGGCCAATCTGCATCCGCAGGGCAGCGAAACGGAGCTCCAGCAGCTGGAGGAGCTGGCCTTTGGCGCCAGCGATAGCATCTCCTACGAGCAATTCGAGCAGCGTCTGGCCACGGCCGATGTCGAGGGCGGGCTGGCGGTGCGCAAGTGGCTGGAGGAGCCCGCCGACGAGACCAACTTAAAATCTTCATGAAAATCAACTTGAGCACAAACATCCACAATATTTCCAAATTTTGTTCAGTTTTTGTTTTGTTTTTGCTGTTTTTTTTTTTTATAATTATGAGAATATACTAATTATTTTCTTAAAATTTCTTGAAAATGCATCTGGGCTTATGTAGTGTATAGGGTATATATCTCTAAATAAAAATTGCTAGGAAGCTAACTCTTCATTGTACTTACCTTTTGTGATGAAGGTGCATAGTAGGACGGCGTTTCGGGAAATTGCACATTTTCAAAGATGCTTGTCGAAATTCGGCTTCGTATTTTTTGGAAAATCCTTCCTTCCTTGGTGGAAATGAGGGTCAACATTTTGGTGGGTGACGTTTCGCGTACAAAATCATTTTCAAAGATCTATATGAAAAATCATTTGGAAAGTATTTCACAGTTTTCGCAGAATCCAAGCTTCCTCGGTAGAAATGCATGCATACATACATACATACATACATACATACATACGTACGTACATACATACGTACATACATACGTACATCCATACGTACATACATATATACGTACATACGTACGTACATACATACGTACATACATACGTACATACATACGTACATACATACGTACATACATACGTACATACGTACATACATACGTACATACATACGTACATACATACATACGTATGTATCACCAACAAAAACACCAAAAAAAAAACACCAAAAAAAAACACCAAAAAAAAACACCAAAAAAAAAAACACCAAAAAAAAAAAACCAAAAAAAAAAACCAAAAAAAAACACCAAAAAAAAACCAAAAAAAATACCAAAAAAAAACTACCAAAAAAAAACACCAAAAAAAAACACCAAAAAAAAAGCCAAAAAAAAACACCAAAAAAAAAACCAAAAAAAAACACCAAAAAAAAATACCAAAAAAAAACTACCAAAAAAAAAACACCAAAAAAAAAAACACCAAAAAAAAAGCCAAAACTAGCTACAAAAAGCTACTACACTACTAGCTTAGCATGAAAACTGCAGAGCCTACTTAAATTCTTGAGAATCGAGGAGGAGAGCACTTGGTAAAATTTCGTTTTATTTAAATGTGCAGCACAGCGACAAAAAAGCTTGGTCTCCGTTTGGTGTTAGAAAACAAACATGCATGCATACATATATACATATGTGCATGCATACACTAACACACACACACACACACATACACACACACACACATACATACATACACACATACACACACCCACACACACTATATATTGGATCTCACAAGACGCGGCGATAAATTTATTTATCTGTTTTTAGTATTAAATATTTTTTATTTATCATAATCTTTTAATATAAACCTTTCTTTATGATCTTTTACAAAAGTGCGTTAAGATAAGTATTTAGCGAGATTCGTGCTAAAAAAAAATATGTATATAATAGAGGATAGATAGTACATAATATAATAATCATAATATAAATGTTAATAATGAACATGACTTTTCTTATGGCAGGCCGCAGATGCCTTCAAAACGTGCACACACATGTAAGTATGTATATGTATAAATGTTGCTATATAGTACCACGATGACATTCGATTTCATTATTGATTATGTGTATATATGTATATTGTACTATATAGCAGCATGAGCTATATATTTGATTAGCTTTTGTTTTTAGTTTGTTTTTGAATTGTTTTTCTGAGCATATATTCAAAATTTGTAACGTCTTTTGTTGCATGCTTAGACTCTGCATAGAGCACTATAATATTGTTAAGAGTTAGCTTTTATGATTGTTTTTTTTTGTATTTTTTTTTTGTTTTTCGTTTTTAAATATTAATATTAATTTTTCTTGTTTGCATAATACAAATACAATTTGTAAATTTACGCTACAAATTGTCTTATTTTTGATTTGATTTTTGAATTTTTTCCCTTTTGCATAACATTTTTCAGTTTTCTTTAGTTTACAAATTACATTTATGTTTTTCATTATATATTTTTGCTGGTTGTAAAAAATTTGGTTTAATGCTTGCAGAAGCTGATTTTAAGCTATGTATATATATATATATATGTTTAGGTATAGGTATGTATATGTAGCATATATATAATAACAATATATGATATTTGAAAAAAAGCAAACAAAGAAATTACAAAAAAAAAAAAAAGAAGGAAAACTTTGACTACGCGCTGCTTGCTTTGGCTGGGCGTGGCCGCTTTTATTGACGCCTCACAGTGCGCTCGCGCTCCCGCCCGCTCTCCTCGCGCTGCAGACGCGGCGGCGAGGTCTGACCCGCGGCGGCGGCATTGCCAGCACCTGGACCTCCAGCAGCTCCAGTGCCGGCGCCAGCCGCGGCGCCGTTGGAGACGCGCGCCTTGCGCGAACGCTTAAACTTGGCCATGTCCTCGCCGAAGACATCGCCGGTGCGCAGCGCCGAGATCAGATCATCGAACTCGCCCTTGTTGTCGCTTTTGGCCAGTGGATCGCTGCCGTTGGCGCTGCCATTGCTGGCCGATTTGAGGCCCAGATTGCGTGCCACGCTGCTCATGAGGCCGGTTTTATTTTTGCGCTCGATGGTGCGCTTCTTGAGCTCGGCTTCCTGTTTAGCGCGCTTCTCCTCCTCCTCCTGGCGCCGGCGGAAGCTTTCGTTGTCGTTGCGCGCCTCCGCAAAGGCGGCCAGAAACGAATCGAAAATGCCAAAGAACTCGTCAGGCTGCAGCACGGAGCCATCCTCGCCGAATAGGCGCACCGCACGATCGAAACGCGTCTTCATGTCCTGGAATTTATCCTCCAGCTCGGCAAAACGCACCGAGGCCGAGGCATGGAACTCCCGCATCACCGGCAAAAAGCGATCGCCCTGCTGTGCCGGTCCCGAGCTGCGATGGAACTCAATTTCGCGCGCCACATCCGCCAGGCCGGTGCGCAGCATCTGTATATCCTTGTCCATTTCGCCCAGCGACACCTTGGACGCTTCGCGCACATGCGGTATATCGTCCTCCAGCTTGAGCAGATCCTTGAACTTCTTCTCAATCACCTGCACCAGATAGTGCAGCAGTGTGGTGCCCTTGGCCGCACTGGATTTCGTGTCCGCCAGACGATTCAGCGATGCCAGCCTAAAGCCAGAGGCATTGCCGCGGGCGCCACGATTCATATAGTTGCCTGCAGAAAGAAAATGTATGTGCATAAGTCTGGCCGAGTCTCCTATGAGAGTGAGTCTTACCCAATGCCAGCACCAGCTCGAGCAGCTTGCGCAATCGGCGCGAGCGGGCCACCTCTCTGGATGCCTCCATGACGCTGGTGATGCGTGGTATCAGATCATTCACCGTCAGCATGAAGCGCTTCTTGTAGTGCAAGCTCTTCAGGCGCTGTTCATAGTGTGGAATCCTGCGATAGGAAAGAAAATGGGATATATATATAATAGACATTTCAAACAGGCTTCATTCCCCGTCAAAACGGAGACTGCGTCAATCAAACAGTGTAACAATTAATCTGCCAGACAATCAATCAGTTAGCCAGTTGATCAATCAGTCAGTCAGTCAATCAATCCTCAGTCAGCCCACCATTGGCTCAGTCAGTCAGACCATCAGTCTGTGTGCCAATCAATCAGTCAGTTAATCATTCAGTCAGTCAATCAATTAAGTTATTTAAAGTTAGTCGGTCAATCAATCCCGTTAGTCCGTCAGTTATTGGATCGATAAGTCAATGAAGCAGTCAGTTTGTCGGTCAATCAGTTAATCAATCAATAAATCAGTAAATCACTTAGACAGGCAATCAATCAACCTGTCAATGAATAAGTTGGACGGTCAATCAATCAGCGAGTCGGTCAGTTAATTAGTCGGTCAATCACTTATGGGGTCAGTCAATCAATTTTTAGTCTGGGATAAATTTGATCAATCAGGGAGTCAGCCAGTTCTTTCGTAAATCAGTCTGTCAGAAACTCAATCAGTCAGCCAATCAGTGCATCAGTTGGTCAGTCAGTTAGTCGGTCAATCAGTCAATCAATTAATCAAATCAGTCAATCATTTAGTCGGGCAATCAATTAGCCTGTCAGTGAATAAATTGGACGGTCAATCAGCGAGTTAGTTAGTTAGTCAGTCAATCAATCATCATGTCATCAGTCATCATCATCAGTCAGACACTCAATCAGTCAGCCAGTCAGTGCATCAGTTCGTCAGTCAGTTAGTAAGTCAATCACTGTCAGTCATTCAATCAATCAATCATTCAGCTTATAGAAGAATCAGCTTAGACTGTCTACTCACTTGGATATCTCGTAGAGGAAACGATCCGCGCGTGCCAGCGATTCGATATCCTCGCTGTGCTCGTCCAGGAGCGCACGCTCCTCAGCGGAGGGCGTAAACTTGAGCAGCTGCTCGACCATATCCAGCGCCAGCTGCTCATTGCTGTCCATGGAGAGTATTGCTCTGTGAGCGGGAAGGGGAGGAGGGTGTTTGTTAGTTGGTTCTACTTGAGTTTAGATTGGGAATTTTGGATTTTGTACTCACTTGGATATATCCATGTCGCTCATCTTGAGCTTGCTCAACAGAATCGTGCAGTTCTGGGCGCGTCGTCCATCGATGACAGACAGCACCTTTTGCTTGTTCTTGCCCGTCACGCGCAGATCCTCATAGGATCCATCGGTGGCCTGCACATGCGATTAGATGCGAATTGGATAAGTGATATTAAAGATTCTATATTGAAGAACAGTTAATCGATATTTTGATTTTTCTGATTTAAATTCAGCTGGTAGTATTCCTATCTTCAGATTGGATTATTATCTAAATAAATAAGTACCCCAGGGTTTCTTAATATATTCTATTACGTCCATAAAATTCCTTCTTTAGCTGCAATATTTTCTCTTCTCTTTCATTTAGATAACTCTGTTTTATTGGAATATTAGAATTTAATCTAAGCTTTTTACTCTAGCTGTAATTTTCTGCCCTCTTAGCTTCTATCTCCATTTAAATATCTTCCTTTATTTCAATATCTCTTACATCTTACATATCTTACATTCTCTTATTTCATTCTTAAACTTTCTTCTGCTCTCTTTTAGTTTTCCTTAAAGCCCAGGTTTCTATTCATTCCATTCATTTATTTACTCCCAACACTTTATACGGTCTTATCCTTTACCTCCTCTTTAGCTAGATCCTTTCCCTGTACTCCGCTCTCTCTCTCAAGCTTCCATTAACTTACCGACACCCCATTCTTTTGATAGGCTGAGAACAGCTTATCGATGGACTCGAGCTCCATGTTGTTGTAGAGCTTGCTCTCGTCCAGCTCGCTCCAGACGGTGCCCTGCAGCTTGGCGTCGGGCAGCTTGGACCAGTTGAAGCTCTTCAGTGGATTCGCTGGCTGTGGCACGTTCTTCTTTGGCAACTCCACTTTCGGTGGTGCTGGAGCTATCGCAAACCAAAAAGAAAACCAATCGGATTAGCAAAAGAGTGTGTTGAGAACTAGGCGAACTCACCCATTGCTGGCGTCATGCTGGGCGGTGGCGGTGGGGCGCCGGGACAGGGCGGCGGCGGTGGTGGCAACATGGCTGGCGCCATGGGCGGCGGCGGCGGTGGCACCGCCTTCAGCATGGGCGGCGGCGGTGGCGGCGGCGAGACGGCACCATTGCAGCCGGTCAGGCCGGCGACCTTTTGGTCATCGGGTATGCTGCCCTCGGTGACGAGCCGCTCGAGGCGTGCGCGCTCCTGCTGCTCGCTTTGCAGCCGATGCTGCAGATCCTCGGCCCTCATTTCGGCTGTCTGGGCACGCTGCACCGCCTGCGAGTGCTGGGCGGACTCCTTCTCGAGGCGTTCGCGCATGCGCGCCAGGCCTGTTTCCAGGTCCTCTTTCTCCTGCATGCGCAGATCTAGCTCCTGTTCCTTTTTGGCCAGACGCGACTGCACCTCAAAGTTCTCACGTTCCAGCTCATCGGCGCGTTTGCGCGCCTGCGTCAGCTGCTCCTCCTTGACCAGCAGACGCACCAGCTTGTTAACATCGATGTGCAGTGGCGCCACGTCCGGGTCATGCACTGGCGACTCGGTGGCCAGCTTCAGTTGCTTGCCGGGATCATCGGGATCGGCGATGAGGTCGCTGTTGGGACGCGATTCCACCTGCAGCACAATCTGCTGCACGACGCGATCAATCAGCAGCCAGTGCTCCGTGCAGTGACCCGTGTCTGCAACCAAAATAAACAAAACAAAGAGAGCATTAAGAGGAAGTTTGCGAGTTGGTCTTAAGGATTGCTTACAGGGCAGCAGAAGCATGTGCTGCAGCAGGGAGAGCATGTGCGGATAGGCGGGCGAATGGCTCAGCTTGCGGCGCAGCAGCTCGAACATGGAGCCGGCGCTCTTGGTGTCCACATGCTCCTCATTGAAGCGGCGGGCGAACTCCTTCTCATCCTCGGCGCGCACCATTTCAAAGAAGTCCTAGACAAACAAAAAAAAAAAAACAATTAAGACCGAGCTATACGATTTATTCCGTAGGACGGGTCACTCACCAAATGCCTGTCGAGCGTCTCGTTCTCGTGGGTGCGCAGCTTATCGATGACCGGCTGTATGCCCAGCATAAGGAATTCGTAGCGCAAGTGCAAACGGAACTCGAGATTCTCCTGGCCGGGACCATAGTTGAGCACCGCGTTCACAAACGACATCAGGGCCGTCTTGAGATTGACATTATCCCGATACGCGTACGTGGATCGATCCAGATCATTGACAATGCTCTGGAAGCGTGTGCGCTCCGTGGCGAACTCCTGAAAATGCAGCATGGCCTGCAAGACCTTGCGATGTCCGCCCGGCACCAGACACACAGCGCCCAATATTTCCAGCGCCGAGATCTTTGTCCGGATGTTATCCGCCGCCAAGGAGCGCGCGATCGTATCGATCGCCGTCGGATGGGCCAGCACATGGGCGCGACCCATCGAGTTGTTCATCAGCGCCTTGATGCAGCCAATGAGGCTGGTGTGCAGCGAGCTATTGGCCACCCGGATGTCCAGCTGCAGCAATAGATTCAACAGCGCCGGCAATCCGTCCAGCTCCACAAAGCGCAGCACAAAGCTGTGCGTTGAGGTGCGCAGCGCTGTCTTGAGCGCATCCACAAATGCGGCATGATTGTCCAGGCGCGTGCTCAGCTCATGGCTGGGCGAATCCTCCGGCGAGAGCGAGACATGCACCACCAGCTCCTTGAGCCGTTCGATATAGTGCTCCGCTGTGGGTGGCTGGGTTATGGTTGTCGCATCGGGTCCATCGTTCGCATCGAGCGGCAGCTTGCGGGAGCAATAGATTTGCCATTTCTTTTGCGCCGGCAAACTGAGCATCGCCTCCTTGTTGGGCGCCGTCAGATCTAGCTCCTCGACGAGCTCGGCAAACTTTGTGTCCAGCTCATCCACCGATGGCATTGGCTGTGTCGGCGTCAGGGTTTGCAGCGTAAACGCACCCTCCACCACACAAATCTCCGGCGGCTCATCGTCCTGCAACAAAAGATACAAAATTCAGAAAAATCTGAGGCGCTGGAGCGGCACATGGCATCAGCCAGCTGCACCTCCAAAGGGGCGTTAACAGTACATGTCCAATTACAAAAGTAAAGCCCCCGCAGCAATTGCCCAACCTTGTTGCATTGTAATTAAAATCAAAAGTTTGTAATCGATCCACTTGGCGGGGGCTTGGCTCGCCTCGTCTCGCCTCGGCTGGTCTGGTCTCTGGGTTGTGGGTTTGCGTTGTGGTCAAGCAACACTCGGTTCCACTTGTGATTCCACAAGTTAAGGTTCTTATGCATTTCGATTTACTGCATTTTAGCTTTTGTTTAAAAAGAACAGAATGTTCAAGACGGAAGAAGGGGGAATTCCAAGGATGTTTGCTTTAAACAGAAAAAAGGAATTTTTGTTTTTTTGTTTTTGAGCTAGGACTTTTTAATATTGAATCTTATATTTCTGGCGAAGTGCAAGGTATTTCAAGGATTTCAAAGGATTTTCCTTTTCGCCGCATTAAGTAGGACTTAAAGCTTTAGAATAGCATGTTTTAAGGGATATAATTAAATTCCAAGCCGTAGACATTGAAATTGAAGAGAAATTGAAAAAGAACATGAAACAATCAATGAGGAGTTCATTTAAGGAGCTGGATCACAGGAGGAAGGAGGAGGAGGAAAATTAGATGGTATTAAATCGGATCATTTCAATCGAAATCATTTCATTTACGGGAATCCTGCCTTTCCAAGTATTTATTTGACTTATGATTAAGTTCTTTGATAGGGAATAGAATGGGTATGATGAACCGGGCATAATCTAACAACAAAAGTACACTGTGCTTCCCAGATCAGATCCTATTTTGACATACCTTTGCCATCCCGCTGCCTAAACATTTACCCAGCTCTTTGTAAAGTAAAGTATTCTCGGGGTAGAGTCAACTCTTATTTAAAGTCAAATAGTTTTCGGCCAGACCCTTCTCTAGCAGCAAGCTCAGATCCACTATATTCAAAATCTTATATAGGCATTATCAGCTTTATAATATACTACGTTCCTCTCTTAATTGCAGTCTTGGCTACCATTCTGTATGCATGATCGAGGACTGTCTCTTCATGATCTTTCAATTAGCCTAACAACAGTTTTAATGGCAGCACATAGGAAGCAATTATCATTTTAACCAGCTCGAATTGCATCTAATCTTTCTGTTAACCTTCCCGCAGCTACTTCTGCTCCAATTGGCCTTTAACTATCTGCAATCTGTGCACCCTTTAGAGCCACATTTAGAAGAGCGACTTGTTTGCTCTGCCAAGCGAAGCGACCCTCTTCAGCTGACATCAAGTTCTGTTGAGTTAGTTGAGCACCTGAGAGAACAGTTTTCGAAATCAAAAGCTGTCGAACTCTGATGCCTCTACGTATTAATACCCTGTATATATGGTAAGCAAAGAGGTTTAGAAATGTGCGTAAAAGGCAGTGAGAATTCCTTAAGACTTTAAATTTCTAATTCACCTCATTTATCAGATAATTCCCATGTTGCCCTACAAATCGATAAATATTGATATATATATAATCTGAAGTTGTTTAGGGCAATTAAAAGCTGACTGCGGGGTATTTCTTAGTCGACTAAGATAGAGCGCCCTTTTTTCCTGCTCTTTCTGATTTGTTCTCTACTTATGCAACATTCGTGCATAATTCGATGCGAGGCAAATCATTTGAAGTTGTTGTCGACTCGCATTTCAATGCGACAAGTAGGCCAGGGAATGAGCAGAGCGAGTCGAGGGGCAGCTATCGTTAACCTATGTTAACAATTGGCACGTGACTTAAACCGATTCACATACCCTAACCGAAGCAATGCCGAATATGTCGCCGAATATTGGCATGAAAACTTCTTCGAGCTTAAGGCAGTTTATATGTCGCGGTCGATCAGATCAAATCAGCAGATCGTAAAGAAACTATTGGTCAAGGAAATATGCCACGCAACTATTCTGTCTGCAAGGGTATTTGATAGTCGGCATGCCAAGGATCGAACTGAAACTGAACTGAGCTGATAATTTACCTTAAAGCAGCCGCACCAAACGCGTCTGCCCCGAAAGACTGGCATCTTCTTCTTCTGCTGCTGCCTGTAGTGTTTCTGGAGTGGCGTTTCGCAGTTAATCGACGACTTCTTGAAATTGACGCCGTGTGCAACGCTGCCGCCGCTGCCCCCGCTGCAGCCGCTGCTGTTGTTGTCGTTGCTGTCCTCCTCCTTGCCAAGTCCAAATGGATAGCCAAATGTATAGCCTAATATGTTGTGCGTATAAAAGGAGTTGGCGCCGCTGCCCAAACTGTTGCTCTCATCTGCATGTTCCACGTGGCCGTTGCTGTTGTTGCCGCTGTTGCTGCTACTGTTGTTGCCTGTGTTGCTGCTGTACTGGTTCCAGTAGCGATATAAGCTATTGAAGCAGCTTAAATCGCTTAAAACGCTTTTCCAGTGCTCAAAATCGAAACGCTCCTGAAAATTAGCCGACGAGGTGTCGCTGGCGCTGCCGTTGGGCCGACTGTTGCAGCTGTTGCTGCTGTTGATGCAACTGTTGCTGCTGCTGTTGCTGCTGCTGTTGCTGCTGCTGTTGCTGTTGCTGTTGAGCGTTAGGGTGGCTGTGCTGCCTTGGCTCAAATCGCTGCAGCTGTTCAGGCTGGTGATGGATATTAGGCTGTTGTTGTTGTTGCTGCTGCTGTTGCAGCTTCTGCTGCCGCTGTTGCTGTTGTAGCTATTGAGCACTATGTTGTTGCTGCTGCTGCTGTTGTTGTTGTTGTTGCTGCTGTTGTTGCTGTTGCTCTGGCTGTTGTCACTGGTAATTGTTATTTTGGTTACACCCGCTGTGCTGCTGGTTGTGGCTGCAATTGCTGCTGCTCCTGTTGCTGTTGCTGCTGCTGTTGTTGTTGCTGTTGCTGGTGTTGTTGCATTGATTGTTATGCAGCTGCTGTTGTTGCTGTTGCTTGTTACAGTTGCTGCTGTTGCTGTTGCTGTTGCTGCTGCACTGCTTTTGGGCTTCTCTAATGTGCTTTCGGGCGTTGTTTGCAATATTTCCGCATTGGCGCTGTGCGTATCCGGTTCATTAATGCAAACAATGGGACACGACTGTAGCTTCTGCAAAAAAAGAGCGCAAAAAACAATAGAGGGCCAATTAATATTAGATTCGAGTTACAATTGGAATTTGTTGCCTATTAAATCATAGCCTGCCCACTTGTCACACATTCTTGGCCGCAGCGCTCTAAGCCAAAGCCGACAGGGCCGAGGTGTCTGGCCAGACAAATGGCTGTCAACTCGCATGCCAAGGCAAATGAGACAAATGCAATTGCATTCAATTCATTGCCCGCGTCAGTTGCCACAGCCAAGTTTGTGTGCGTGTGTGTAACATACACTACACATCATCGGAGTACACAACAATTGCTGTGCAGCAAATGCAACTCGAGCTATCGAAAACAAAAGTATTTACTAAAACAACTATCGTTATCGACATATACAATTTCTTTTAAATAAATACATGTTTTGTTCATGATATTTTGTGATAATCGATAATGTTATCGATAAAATAAATATTATATAAATCATATTGCAGTTAAAGAACTGTCTTGCACTTATTAATGTTATCGATCATAAGCAAACGCATTCGCGTCCACACAACCTTTGATCGAACTATCGATGCTGATACCTGATTATCGATAAGATTATCGAAAAATTAGTTATACCTTTGCATGCGATTTAAAATTCGATACTTTTATCGATATTATCGATATAAATCGCTCAACAAGTTATTTATTGATCTATCAATTATCGATATTTAATTTATTTTTAATATTTTTCTTTTTACACCCACGCTCCCTTGATCTCTCGATCTATATTTGATACAATATGATGTGATATTATTTCAAATAAAGTCTATGAATTTATCGATAGTTCACAGTATCAACTGTGTCTATATCTAATTGCCTTGTGAAGGGTATTTGCGCTGCGTTTTGTTCTAGATGAGGCATGCGTATATGCATTAAAGATTTATATCTAATATTATGCAGTCTGTTTCGTGGGTTTTTCGTTATTGTTTGGCGCGTGGGCAAAAAGTAACGTTAAGACAAATTTACAACTCTTGCTTGGTTTTCCAGCTGTCATAAATGTCTGGCAATTGTCGGGCAAATGCGTTTTGACATGTGTTGAAATCAAACAGAGGATCAAACTCTACCCCCCCTCACAATCCGCAAATCCGTGTGTGTGGGGCTCTAAAAAAGCGAAAAGAATGGAATGGAAAATGGGTTGCGTATGCGAATTTGAGCTTTTCACTCAATTAGCCATGCGAATTGCTTATGCAAAAAATGCAAATGCGCTCGAAACGTAATCAAAATCAAATTTATGTTAATTAATGTTTAAAACACATCATATTAGTTATTTATGTGGAGCACATTATTTGTTGGATAATCCGAGTTCCAGGCAATTGCCCACACATCACACATGCAATCGTTCAGACAGTCCGGCAACATCGATTAGGCCAGCTGCCAACTTATGTTGTTTTTTTTTTTTTTTTTTGTTTTCCCCTTTCGTTTTCATACAATTGAGTTAAGTAACTTTCAGGCCAATTGCGACGAGTGCTTTCTAGCGCTAACTAGCCGCCTGCCGCCTGCCGCCTGCCGCCTGTCATCTGGCAGCTCTGCTTAGCTCAAGCCAAGCGCTTGCAATGCCATCTGGCAGCTCTGCTCGGCACGAATTGGCTTCCATTTGGCCCAGTTGTCCCCGTTGCCCAAGCTCAACGCCAACTGTTTAAGGCGTCACGAAATCGGGTCAATGCTCAGCTTCCATTGAGAACTGTCGGTTGGCGACAATCTGGCAACGCTGTGTGTTTGTGTGTGGGCGTAGACTAATTAAAACTGCGTCTTCTGTTTGTC
The DNA here is from genome assembly GCF_003285875.2 of Drosophila novamexicana. Classification (NCBI taxonomy): domain Eukaryota; kingdom Metazoa; phylum Arthropoda; class Insecta; order Diptera; family Drosophilidae; genus Drosophila; species Drosophila novamexicana. The sequence continues at coordinate 326,451 of NW_020824860.1, read as the reverse complement.
ATTTGAATATACATATTTCTTTTTTTTATTTGCTAGCCTAGCGTGGGGCCTAATCAAGCGTAACGGCCAATTTGGTGGCCCATCAGTTGGCCATAAACAAGACGCAAGCGCGCGCTTATTTGGCCACAATTAAGAGCCAATATATTTGTTTGCCTCATTAAAGAAGGGTCAATAGACGTCCGGGCACACAAGTATTGCGGCATTTGACACAGTTACGCCCAGCAAATAGAGTTTTCAAGACTTCGCTGAGCTAAGCACACCAAAAGCCACAATGGACTCAAATGTAGTCGCGGCTTGAAGCTGGAATATGTTGCTTCTAGTTGGCTTATTTGTCAATTAATTTCACCTTTGGCTATTGGCGCTGGCACAAACTGCTCCGATTGCTCTCATTGCATGCTATTTTTGGCATATGTATCACTGAGAGTCCCTGTTCGGGCGCCACAGTCAAAGCTTAGAGATGGAGAATGGAATGTGAAATGTGGAGGATAGGTATATCAGCATATAGATTAGATGAGACACAATTTCATTGACACTTTATTTGTTTTTGATTATTGTTCCTAGCACAAACTGCACTCATCGCACTTATATGGTACTTTTAATCTGTACCTGAATCCGAGTCCCTTCTCGGACGCCATATTTGTCCTTGGAAGCATACAAATCTTCCATGTATCCAAATTCATTGCTACTCTCATTATATACTACTAAATTGCTACGCTCACTTATATAACCGATAAATATGACACATTTTAAAAATATTTCATATTCATATATAAATATTCATTTCTGGTTATGCATTATCCTGCGTCCCTGCTCGGGCGCCATAAACTTTGAACTCAACTTTAAAGCATACGAAAATCTTCCATGCAGAAAATGTAATTCTTTTTTTAAGCTGCTCTCATTTATGTTACTTTTAATGCGGCAGCACTTTCTTATAATATTTCATATATATTTCTATTCACTTGTGCGTATGCACTATCTTGTGTCCCTGCTGAGACTTTAAAGCTTACAAAAGTTTTTTTAAATGGAAAACTTCGTGCGGGTTTTCAAGCCAATCCGGAATAAAGACACTTTGAACAGAAGACAGAATTCATGCTTTCTTTAAGCTTACTTTACTTACATAATCTATAATTAAAACACTTTGGCATAATATTTTTGTAATACTTATTCTATGAATTTTCACGAGTTCAAGACTTTGCACTATCCTGTGTGGCTGGCTCGAGCGCCAAGGCTTTTATTCTTTAAAGCACTTAAAAATGTTTCATAGAGCAGATGCGACTCTTTGTTTAAGCTACTTTCTCTTGTATAGCCTCTAATTAGGGCACTTATTATTCCATGAATTTCTGCTCATTTCTGAGCAGGCACTAGCTTGTCTTCCCGGCACGAGCGCTAATGCCAAAAGCGCAAAATTGTTAAGGCCTACTTTAATAAATAATTTAGTTTCTTGTTCTTGCTCTGCTCTTGCTCATACTTGTAATTAATTGGCACTCGGCTGTTCTTGTTGGTTTTTGAGGAGTGCATTGCATTGAGTTCCTGCTCGTGTGTGAATCATTAAAATGCAATTAAACAAACTGAGGCTAGCAGCAATTAAGCAATTAACTAGGCGGCACAAATTGGTTTAGTCACAGTTCATTTCACAGTAATTGCGAGTCCCTGCACAAATCAATTTTGGTATGGGAAATTGACTGGGATTATTCAATTAAGGCTGGCCAAAATGTGCTCCGGCATTTGCCAGTTTGGCCATTGTCTTCTTCTCTGGCTGCCCGGACGGACGCCAGATCGAATCGCATGATTGTTACATTTTTCACACTTGTCCAGAAAAAGTAGGAGGAGGCGAATGCCAATGCATTTCCGAATACACCCACTCTCGTAATAACTTCATAAAGTGGGCGACAGAAAGTGAAATGGAAAGAAAAAAGAGCTGGGCAGGAAGTGAGCCGCGGGCGCCAAGACATTACGAGCTGCTGCTGTTGCTCTGGGCCACGGTTCACATTTTGGCAGCGACAACAATGGCTACGTGCAACAACAACAACAACAACAACAACAATGTGTTTGCCCTTAATGCAAGAGACGAAAAATCAAGTGAAAAAACAACAACAACAGCAACAAACAGCTACGAGAAAACTTGTTTTTCCGCATGCCAGGAAAAATGCACGAAAATGTTGAAAGCGCCGACAACTGGCGACGGTAGCTGCTGCTGCTGTTGCTGCTGTTGTTGTTGTTGCTGTTGTTGTTGCTGCTGCTGCAACTTTTCCTTTTTGTGCCGCGCAACGCGTTCATCAGCTGACGACGTGTCTGTCGCAGTTTTAAGCGCATCTTTACCCACATTTTATGCATTGCGACGTCACATCAAATGGCAATTGGTGCGTCAGGAGGCAGCTGATTGACACACACACACATACACACACACACATACACACACACACACACATAGCAGCTGTCAACTGGCTGGGGGGGGGGGGGGGGGGGACACAATTGGGGCAATACGCTTTTCGCTTTTCGCCAGCGTCGCACGGTCCAAAAATAGTCATTACGTTTAACTAACGAAAGCCAAGTACAACTAACTAACGGCAGCTTGAGCTTTGTTTACTTCAGCCTGACAGTTGCCAGTTAATTGCCTGCATTTTCAGCACATTTTCAGTGCATTTGTCAGCACACACACACACACACACACACACACACAGACGCGAAGCTCCCTAATTGAATTCGCTACGCCATTTCGCACCTAAAACTTAATTCAAATGCTTGGCTTAGTTTTGGTTGAACAAACTCTTCAAAGACATGCATTTAGATGTGACTAAAAGCTTTTAAGGCTTGCCCAAGTACAAGAGATTGCCCCTGGTCTAATCAAGCACACTTTTTGCACTCAACTTCTCTAACTTCTTTAAGTTAATACTTGGAAAGTATTTTCCGTTTGAGTGCCAAGTGCAATCTTCGATGGGCATTAGTCAGCATTGGTCTATCAAAATTTTAAATTACTCGAAGCTAAAGTTATTCAAAAAGTAGAATTGCATTTGAATATTGATTTCCTAAGTTTTTATTGCCTTTATGGTTTATAAATAGTTGGATGAAAAGATCTTGAGATAATCTTTCAATTTAAACATTTATCTCTATATATAACTATTATAATATTGTACTGACTGATTGACGGACTAACTGACTGACTGACTGACTGATGGATTGAGAGTGCAAGTCGTAAGAGCTAGGCAACTAAAAGTTAATCCTGTATTTACCCTAAGTTATGGAGTCACACGCTTAGTAGGAGTTTTGGTAAATTCCACCCGTAAGCGTGGAAAAGTCGGGAGAAATGTTTGCATGCATTCCAATTGTTTTTTTATTCGATTGGCCTCAAACGCACTTTCAAAGATCTTTTGTCAAATTCATTTGCGGCCTGCTTCAAGCTTTACGGAATATCCATTTTATTTAAGGCTTTCAGAAATTCAGATATTTGCCAACACTCTCAACTTGTAGGAACGCAGATTTCAATTGTGACTGCACAGCAAGGCGCTGGTGCCAGTAAAACGTTTAAGAATTACGAATGAAGAAAGAAAGAAAGAAAAGAGAAGAATAAAGTAGAGTTGGGGCAATCAGAACCGCAAACGGCTTGGCGAGTCTCAAGTATTTATTCTTCTTCGAACTGTCCTTAACGAAAAGAGACTGTCTATTATTTATTACTTAATTTATTTAAAGCTACCTTTTGGGGTCAAAAGTGAGACAGCATTTGGGAAAATTCGACCTGCAAGTAGGGCAAATAGATGCTCAAGGCTTTTATGAAAAACAACCACAACAACACAGGCGTATAATTGCGCTTTTCAGCGCGTCAGATCACGAGTTGAACCAATAAGCGGCAAGTTGCCGGTTCAAACTAAGCAGCAAGCAGTCTGATGAACGATATGGAGCAAACGTTTAACTTGCTCAGGTTGAATATATATATATATATATATTTTATTGGTGCTTACAAGCGGCAGATCGCCGTTTCAAATCCTGCATTCATTTTTTTTATATTTGCCAAATGCCTAGTTCTGCTTATTAAATAAATATTTTATAGGTGCGATCTAAGCAGGCGGAAATGTTTAGGCTCTGAGGCATTCACTTGATGTGTGCAACGAGGTGCCAAGCCGAGCTCACGTGTTTCAAGTGCAAAAATGTTGAATTTTTTTTCATTTTTTTTTTCTTCGCATATCGCGTAATCACAACAACAATTAAAGGCAGGTGAAGAGTCTCTTGGCGCTGAACAAAATTATCCTAACGAAAAGCGACAAAGCGCGCCATCTGAAAATGCGGAACCTGCGCAGAGAAAAACTAAAACAAAAAAAAAAAAAAACTATAAAAAAAATACCTATCGCATATGAAAAGTGCACAGCAGCATTAGACAATAAATTTGTGTTTGTTTTTATTATTTTTATTATGATGTGGCTTTTGTTTTTTTTTTTTTGTCTTGCTTTCGATTTTGTGTTTTTCAGAGACAACTGGCAACAACAATTGGCGCTGGACCGTGATGAAGGTGTTGTAAGGTGTTGTTTACATGCAACAATGGCAACAACAACAACAACAACAAACAACAACAACAACCACAAACAACAACTGAAATTAAACTCGCATCAAAAGCGAACAAAAGTAAAGGTAATTCAAAAAATCGGGTAATCAGGCATGCGGGTGTTAAAATTATTACACAAGGCAATTGGCTAACTAACAAACCCCAAACCCCAACCCTCCCCCCTTTCCCCTGCACCTGACGGCCAGCTATGCAATACACACACACACACACACACACACAATGCGATTTCAAGTCTCGAGTTACAGTTTTGCATGTTGGGCACCAATAAAGAACAAACTATGGGTGTGGAGGAGGAAGAGGGAGGCTAGCAAAGTATCTATTTCAAATACCCTACATGCATAATTAGAGTCTAACGGGTATAAGGAACTTGTAGCAAGTTATGCAGCTGCCGCAGATATGCTTACTTTCGCGTTAACTCTGAGACTAGACGGAGTTAAGCTAGTAGCTCAAGCGTAGTTATATTTAAATGAGATAAGCTTCAGATACGAAACACTTAAACAATTCGTAATTGAGGAATACTAAACTAAGCCTGTTTGTGGAAAGCACAGCTTACAGCAAGATAACGGATTGCGTTTACAGGGTATCTGGCAGTGCAAAGCCAAGCCAAATCAAATGAGAATGTCTTAAACTAGGACTTTAAGTTAGTTGCTAGCTTATCAAATATTTAAATAGACAGACCCGAGATACGTTGCAATCTCAACTCGATACTTTTGACGTTCTAAATGCAACGAAAAAAAATGTACGTTGAGCGCCAAAAAGTATCGCACATAAATAACAGCCAAATGCAATCTCTTAGCTAAAGGTGTCAAGTTCTTGTCAAATGGATTCAGCTCTGGGCTCGGGCACTCGAAAAGCGAATTGGGATCGTGTTGATTTGTTTTTGGTGAGCGACATTTGGAAACGTTGTCGGTTTGATATTTAGCCGAATAGGCTCTAGAATTTATGGCACCAAGGCTGCACTGATTGTGGGTGCAGCCAAATATTGAAATGAGCTTTTTTTTCTTTGCTTTTTCGTTTTTTGGGGCGGATCTGTTAAATGCCAGCGAGTACAAAAGGCGACAAGTCGATGGAAATAATGATGGCAAAGATTTGCGTTACGCCTCGGCGATCATCTCCTGTCCCCCAGGCAAACAGCTCTGGACACAACTTTCACTTGAAATAAAGTTGTCGTCGTCTTCGTTGTTGCTGTTATTGTTGCTGCGGGCCTTCGGGGGCGATTTGGATAGTGTACTTAGCTTTGCATGGTGGCCCATTGTCTGTCTGGGCTACGATCCCCATTATGGACCCTCTTGTAGCAAACGCATTCGACATGCCTGTAAAGTAACCGCAAACCAAACAACAATAGCAACAATTTGCCATTTTGAACTTCATTTGCAGCTCATGCTGATCATCATCAACAAGAAGAGCCAACATCATCATCACGTCAGCTCAACTCATCAGCGCTTGTAAACGAGGCTTGGTACAAGCTCTTGCCAAAGTGTTTTTTAATTATTATTATAAATAAATTCGCAATAAACCAACAAAAAAAAAAACTCTACAAGAAATGAGTTTGCAAATTTTTGTTGTTTTTTTGTTGCTGTTGTAATTGTGGCTGAGCTGATGATCCCTCTGAACAAGTAAGAGTGTGCCCTCGCCGAGAGTGCACGACTGTTAGATGCCCTGCTCCCAGGCATTCTAGTCGCCTTTCACAAGCTGCTTAAAGTTCGATTTTGATTAAATTTGCATGGCTTTAATACGACACAGATAATGGTGTGTACGCAAGAGTTCAACTCTAAGAAGTGAAATACTATTCAGCTACAAATGTTATAAGGGAATCCGCATATCGAATTTGGAGCTTGTAGCTCTTATATTTCCCGAGTTATGCTCAAGGAAACATGTCTCAACATCGATATTTATCGATATTATTTAAATTAAAGAATACAAAAATCAAGAACTGATGTCTTATAGGAGAACTACGACAGGTTGCTTAAAGTGACATATTCCTCAGCTGAATATACTAGCTGTAGCTTCTATATTCCTCAAGTTGTGCTTAAAGGACGATGTCTCACAATCGATATTTATCGATAATATGCAAATTGAAGAAATCGCCAAGGAACTGCTCAAGTCGTTCTATTAATACTGATTGAGAATATATAAGAATGTATCTTCCATGAAAAGAGCACAAGAACTGAAGCGATTACAATTACTGAACGTTCCGGAAGACCCAATTCCCAAGCGATCACTATATAATAAAATAATACTAGGCTATGAAGGTTACAAGCTTAAGAAGGTTAAGATACAACAATTGATGTATACAATGGGGAAAGCATATAGAATAAGAATCAAGACTCGAAATTGCTTGCCGCTTTCCATAAGTGCTGGCACAGTCTTATCAACCCCTTTAACTAGCCCATTTACAGGGTACACCATTCGGCTTAGCCCAAATAAAATAGCTTGTAGCCAGCTATCTTCAAGTGGATATCAAACATGGAGTAGTTGATAATTTTTTAAGGTCTGCATAGAAATGTAAATTATAGTTGAAAGATTTGCCACACTTTGTTATGCATTCGCCAAAGAAGAAGACGAAGACGAATTAGTTGAATGTTGAATGAAAAACCAAATTGAAAACTTGACCCAAGTCAATAAAAGTTGCAGTCCAATGTGGGGGCAATGTGGAAGGCGGCTATCAGCCATTCCCATTTGAATGTTTCGTGGTTTGTTTTTTAGTTTTTGGATTTTGGAATTGTTTTTCTAGCTTTGTTTTGGCATTTTTCTTGTGCAGCTCTTTGGTGTTGGCTTTTTAGCTGACATTTAAAGTTTAAGAGGCCAGCGCCAAGGCGGCAGCAAGTGCTATGCGCCAGAATGTTTGCCAAAATATTAGCCAAACATCTTTGAATAGCATGGAACCCATATATGCATAAGACGCTGTCCCTCTGTCCCTTCCATAGAAGCTGGCCGAAGTTTTGGCCCGAAAGCCAGCTCTAGGAAAGGCTTTTGTTAAAGTTGATCTCCGAGTGAGAAAAACATTGGTCAAAGTTTTCAACAAAAACATCAGCAAGGCCTAGGTGTGCCTTACAAGCATGACGTCGAACCAGCAAGCGAAAAGTCGCTGGTTCAATTTTTTAATTTTGTTATTTTGCACGAAGATTTTGCTATGCTTGAACGTACGAAGACTTAAACAAAACGACGCTTCAATTTACAGTCAAATTTTTGAAAAATTCCAATTTAAACACAGCTGAAAAATTGATTTATACAAACAGATGATGGATTTATGCTTGACTAGGCACGATCATAATTATCGAATGTCATTGGGCCAAATTGTTTTTAAGTGGAGCTGGGCTTTAACAATTAGCAGTAAGGCCTAAAGCGGCGCCAACCTTCGCGCTGAGCAAACGGAAGAACTTGAAAACTTGAAACACCAGAAACACCAGAAAACTTGGTAGCACTTGAATTGAGCCCGAAGTTCAACGCGACTTTTACTCCATATGGCAATTAATTATAATTTTAACACATTTTTCATGTTTTTCAGTTTCATAAATGTTTCCTAATGAGCTTTTATAGGGTATATAGAACTAGTTTTAAGCGCTGCCTGCATAAGTCATAAATAACGTGCCTTGTCTCATGCATTAGTCAACCCGCAGTGCACAGCACCCCCTACCCCCTACCCCCCCCCCCTCTCACACACCTGTTGTCCGACATACGCCCCCAAGTTGCCTGCACCAGTTTGCAGCAAGTTGTTTCTTTTTTTTTTAATGCAATAACTAAGTATCTGAGTATATCGAAAAGATACATTAATGTATCTTAAAGATACGCGCGCACAAAGGCTTCAACTTCGTGTGGTTTTTTTTTCTCGATTTTTCTATTTTCTAAGCATTTTGTTTCATTTTCATCATGACATTTATTCCGCATTCTTGCAACCTGATTTAGGCTTGGTGTTGTTGTTGCTGCTGTTGTTGCTGCTGTTGTTGCTGTTGTTGTTGTTGCTGCTGTTGTTGTTGTTGTTGCTGCTGTTGCTGGTGTCGCGGGTTCAGACTTTAGCTCTGGCTCAGTTTCAGTCATTGTGTGCACTTTAGCGCTCAACTTTGTTGCCGCGCCAGCTCACCAAATTCGTCGATAAAATCGTGCAAAATACTGTGGCATGTTTTTGATACCCTATAACCCATCATGCATGGGCATATCAAGCAATGCAGGGCAACAAATTTATATATACATAAGCCCTGCTCACAATTTGAGATAGTTCTGCTTGTTTTTTCCCCTTTCTGCTCCACTCTTTTTATATTTATGAGATATTCAATAAATACAGCTCGGATATATTAGCCCCTATTTGAATATGTTAATATTATGTTTTGCCACAAAGTAGATAGGGATCTAACCTTTGGTGTATATGTCCCTCTCAATAACAATAATACTAATTATTAATTAGTTATTATTATTATTAATACTCTTATTATTATTTTTATTATTGTTATTATTATTGTATTTATTGTAAGTATTATAATTATCAATATTGTGATTATTATTATTATTATTGTTCTTATTATTATTATTATTGTTATTATCATTATTATTAATATCAATATTATTATTGTTATCGTTCTTGTCATTATAACTATTGCTATTATTAATATTATTGTTATTATTATTATTATTTTATCATTATCATAATAAATATTATAACTTATATTTTTTTATTTATACGAAAAGTACTTTAGCCTCTTAAAGGGTATTTACTAGTCGAGCACTTACAACTAGCGCATTCTAACATGTATTTTGTTGAACGTTTTGCTGTTTAAACGTTTTAAATTGTTTTTAACAATAATTGTTTTGTCTTGAGCTGGCAAATACTTGGTATTTTTTCTGAAAATTCTTCATCATTACAAAACATTTTCTATAGTTGGCCCTCCATGGTCACTTTAATATTATACAATAGTTTGTCGCGAACGCTCTCAGCTGTCAACTCTTTGCTTGTTTTAATTAGCATACCATCATTCTTATGTCATTCAATGTCGCAAACATTCAAAAACACATTCTCTTCTAACATTTGCCTGTGCTCCAGTGTCACTTTTTATGCCTGGCCACAATAAGCGCGTGTGGCATAGCACGTGCTGTGTGCATTAAACTTAATATCATCATCATCATGCCAACTCAGCTACTCATCATAATCATCATCATCAACATCAACATCATCTTCATCGTTTGCATTGCAAAAAAAGCCCATTTGAATGTCACGTATCTATCTGAATGCATTGGCTTTTTCTGTGACCTGGCAACGGCCGTGCTTTATGCTATTTCTCTTTTTTTCATTTTTTTTTTTTGCTTTTAATATATTTTCTCTTTCTTCTTCAAATCGCCAATCGACGTTGAAAGCGCTGAAATGAAATGCTACAAGATCTCAACTCAGCACCTCAACTCAATCTTTGGCTGTGACTCGACTCTGTGCCTCAACCTCTATCGGAGGCCTCTTGTTGAATTTTTATTTGGTTTGGATGATAGCCACAGCTCATGGCTGTGCTTTGTGTCAGGCCAAAATGACTTTTGACACTCTTTTATATTATAATAGTATGTTTACTTCTTTTTTTTTATAACCATACTATATACACTCAGCAAAAGGTTAGTTGACGTTGAGCTCAAAATCATTTGAAAGCCTTGGCATAAACTCAAATGAAAATAATATCTCCTCGTTAGAAAAAAAACTATCATACACTATGATATGTTGTATAGAGATAAATAACAAATATAGAAAATAACCTAACATACCATATCATAACATAACCTAACAGAACCCAACATAACATAACCTAACAGAGCCCAATATAACATAACCTTGAATAACTAAAATATAATCATATATAAATATAACATAACCTAAGATCACCTTACATAACCACACTTAGACCTAACATAATCCTAAAATAACATAACATAACACAACATAACATGAGAAAGCCCAATATAACATAACCTAACAAAAACATAACCTAAGATAACCTTAAATAACCATACTTTGGTCTAACATAAGCTTTACATGCCGTAACATTACATATTCGTAACATAACGCTAACATTATCATAAATACCAAAAACATATCCTTTAATACCCAGAATATAACCGAAGTTAACCTCTCCTAACCATGCTTAAATCTAACATAACCTTAACATAACATTACATACTGTTAACATGACCATAACAGAGCTTTACATAACCTAGATGTTATGCTCCTATAAACAAGTCTGAATGATCAACTGATGAATCGGGTTTGCCGTTATATATAGATAATATAACATTGGAGTTTAAAATATGTCTATAAAAAAATATTTTTCAAATTTACTTTTGCATGCCTGATTTCTTGCAGTGTAACCAACTTGAGTATCATTAGAAATTTTCAATGTTGATTCAGGTGAAAACTTTTACTACTTCTGGCATATTTTCGCTCTTGCCATTTGTTAACTATTTATTGAAAGGTTTTCTGTATGAAAGGGGCGGGCGCGACCTAAGGGCGACATTTGGCACTTGGACAATGTCTGAGCATTTTTGAAATTTTTATGAGGCTTACGTAAAGTAAATCGAGACTTGAACCGAAACTGAGCCGCGAGCTTGGGCATAAACTTGACCAGAGCCGAGCTGAGCTGAGCTGAGCCGAACAGAAATTGTTGTGCAATTTATCTTTATTTAATTGAACTTTTACTTTCGTCTCGTTGTTGTTGTTGTTGCCTGTCGTGAACGCGTTTCATAAATTGCAAATAATTTTTCAGCCAAAATCAACTTGTAAAGTGGAAATAAAAGAAGACAAAAATCAAAAATAAAGACCAGAGTATCAGACATGGGTTCGACATCAGCTTTTGGATCATAAATGCACACATACATATATGTATGCATAAATGTATGTGTGTGTGTGTGTGTGTGTGTATGTTTGTGTGTAAGGTATGCTAATCCGGTAAATCAATTGATGTGCGCCGCGGGCGCTTATAAAAATCGATATAAATTATTAATTCAAAACAATGCAAAGCAAATCAAGAGAAAAAAAAAACTGAAAGAGGGGAAAAAAATGTTAAAAAGCCGGCTTCAAAAAGCGGCAAAGAAAAGTTTCATAAAAGTGTCAAGCAGAAAGAAAACGTTGTGTGTACGATGTGCACGACTAGTAGATACCCTAAGCTCAGCTTCCAGCTGCCTTCTATACATACACAAACAACACACACACACACACACACACGCACTTCTTCTTTGTGCTTCTTCTTCTTCTCTTAGCCACACACTTTATATAAGAAATGGAGTCTTGCCTAACTTCGGTTCATATAGTTCAATCTTTATGAAATTTTCTAGATCTAAAAATGGCAAAAAAAATGTGTATATATACCAAAAACCAAGGCAAATGAGTTTTTTGTTTCCTTTTTCCTGGGAAAATGGGGAGAGTTATCCAAATAATGCTTAAATGCTTAACATCTGCGCATGCTAGGCTTAAGCAAATATGCTTAAAAGACAAAGTTACCGATTCTCGATTCTTATATCAAGAATATATTTATGCTCTATGGATAAGGAATTGCTTCTTTCTGCAGATTACACACAACATTAAACGCCTTCTAGACGTTTTCGATGGATTCGTAGCATGGTTAACAAAACAAGCTCTTTGTTGTGTATCAGCTTATAATATGCTCTGTCCATTTAATTGACTTAACGAGTCGCATTTTTTTTTTATCAATTGGCCTTTAATTGAAAGAAACTGGACACAAACTGATTATGAGATCATTTTCATACTTAAATGAGATACTTGTTGAGATTAAAGACGCACTTTGATGAAAAGTGACATTCAAGTTTGTGTTCCAAGTCTTTTGTTTGCCTTTGTTGATTTTTTTTTTTTTTTTTTGGGCTAGGCAAAATCTTGGTTAATATTTATAATGGTAGCCTATTATTAGATATAAGCTCATTAAATACCTTAAAGCTACATTCTCTAAATGAGTCAACAAATTGCTTGCTATGAGGATAAATAGCTGGAATATATGCAAAGAACTTGAAGTTTTTAATAAAAGATTAGGGATTTTTTAAAAGCTCAAGTACGAAATATCATGAAATGAAGCTGGAAGCACTTTTCTATAAGCTGTAGCTAGATGAAGGAGTATTCTAGATCTTTTTATATTGGAGAGAAATAGCCAGATAGATAGCATTATTTACTCTCAAAAAGTATATTGGTTAATCAAACTTCCTTTAAGAGAGCATTCATAAACAAAGTGCAGCTAATGATGCCCTGGGAAATGCGTAATGCGCCCATGAGAGAATTGAACTCTTTGAAGTTGGACTTTTACTACAGGATGCAGTTTCCACAGGGTTCAAGGCTCAGGAATTTCGGGTCAGAGTTTGAAAGCTCAACAAATGACTGGCTGATTGCTGTCAGCTTCTAGACACGAATTAAAGCTCGCTTGTTGTGCGAACTTCCCAGAAGGGGAGCGAAGAGAGAAGCGAGTAAAGAGAAGTGCAGAGGAGCAGAAGAGGGCGACAAAGAGGAGCAGAGAAAGATAAAATGGGGAAGGTGCAATAACAATACGCTTTCATTAACTGAAGCCACGTGCTTGTGTTATCGGCCTTTTAGGCCGCTTTCTGTCGCATTTTCGGAATACCCTAGCTCTTTTGAATATGCCTGAAAACGGGTATATTGCAGTTGTGCAAATGTCTGTAACAGGCAGAAAGAGTTATTGTCATGTCAGATAAGCTGAACGCAACGAAGGCTAAGAACTAGAGAGTTGAGACTTTAATGCCGATTATTTCTATATAAGAAATATATATAAGAAAAGAAATGTGCATAAAACATTTCGTATATATCTAAATGGGTCATGTGTGAAATATGACCTAAACTTTTTGCAGGGTATCTGCTCGTCGCACACACCCACGCACAGAGAGAGCGACATATTTCAAGTTCAGTGCATATTGAGCTGAAGCTGAAGCTGAAGCTGAAGTTGAAGTGCTTGCGCCCTCAGCTACAGCTTCCAAATTCAACTCGAGCTGCCACCTGCAGCAATTTCAAGGTGTCAATAAAGCTGATGATGATGATTATGATTACGATGACGATAATGATGTTGCTGCTGATGATGATGATTGTGATCGCGCTGATTATGAAGCTGGCGGCAGCTGTAGAAAGCCAAAGCCGTCAAGTGTCTTGACCCTCATTAATTCAAGTAAGCCGCAAGTCGAATTCGCAAAAAAAAAACGTCTTACAAAAAGAAGAAGAAGGAGGAGGAAAAAAACGGTTTCAGTTTCAGTTGGAAGTTGGCTTGGTCAGCGGGGGAAATAATAAAACTAAAAAAAAACAGTTTTCTTGGCCCCGATCCGCAATTAACATACGTAATTTATTTAAATTCAATTTTTTGATTTCATTTGCCTTTTTGGCTTCTTGGCGGCCGTGTTTTCACTTTCGTTCGGCATCCGAAAATTCCAAGCATCCGGCCAAAAGTGTTGCCAACCAGTTTACAGCGATCTCTCGGACCGCAGGCCCGGCCAGGCCCGGCGAGGCCTGACTGACTGCCCGCTTACCACGATTATTGTGATTATTGGCCCGGCTAAGAGGCGGCGGCGGCGGCAGCGCGAAACCTCAAAACACAAACAAATACACACACACACACATACATACAAATTGAAAACGAAAGTGAAAATGTTTTAAAAGGCGCTGGCGACAAAAATTTCAAGCAAAAGAAAAGGCCAAGCAAAGACAAGTAAGCGAGTGGTCTAGTCGGGCGTGCCCGACTAGGAGATAGCCTCAGGCCTGCATCGAGCTGTCGTTCTACATACACATGCACAAGAGCACACATACACACGCCTGCGCGCTTCTTCTTCTTCTTCTTCTCTCAGCACTACACTTTTGGTAACTGCATTCCTGAATCACTTCGGTGTTTACAATCCGATCTTAATGGACCCGACAGTTTTTCAATATTACACCCAAGTGTGTGTGCATGCCAAAGCAGAAGGCACTGGCTTCTTCGAGAACCAAGTCTCGAGATCGATATTTATCGATAAATTGTCAGCAAAAGTATACAAATAAGAAAATATGATGAGTAGAATATATATATTATTCAATTCTGAAGACTTTTAGCGTTTGTAGTCCTGGCTTAGCTCAGCTCGACTTTATGGTTACACAGATGCAACTTTTTGTCTGCTGCGAAGTCTCAAAATCGATATTTATCGATAATTTGAAGGTGGCATATATATAAATCTCAAGACTTTTAGCCTTTATAGTCATGGCACAGCTGCATGACTTCTGCCTCTGACACACATTTGCACATAACACCCATAACACCCACATTTTACACATTTCCAATGGATACAGGGTATTGAGAAAAACGAAAAAAAGAAACATACCCACACACAAACAAAAACAAAGCAGAAGATTGGATAGATCGTGCTGGCCACACGCTCAAAATGCTGTAAATTAAGTTGGCGATTTGTTGTTAGGTGAAATCTCGCGTCTTCAACTGTTGCTGCTGCTGCTGCTTCTTCTGCTCTTCACTTCCATTCTCCATTGCCATTTTCATGTGCAGCCTCTGTCCGTCGTAGAAAACTGCAGACCCACCTGCTGACGTCCAACTTTTACCCATTTACTATTTTGGCCAATTTCGGCATTTGAAGGCCAGCAGGTTAGCTGAATTGACCCCACACAGTTGACTACAGGAGGCGCGCGGGGGATGTTGCTGGTGGAGCGTGGAGCGAGAGGGCGAGGGGTTGTGGTGCAAGATATTGGCATTCCAATCAATCACGATATTTTGTGTTGTGTGTCTCTTATTTTTTTTTTACAGCGCATAAAACTCTGATTGGGCGAATGGCAACTGGGCAAATGCTTCGAGCTACCATATTTGGTAATATCTTCAACTACATTTTTAATCCTACACAACGGCCAGCGCCGAATCCTAATTTTATGGTAACAGCTGCAACAAGAGAGCATAGTTGCCTTTATACAAAGTCGAACATTAAATACCCTTGCCGTGACAGGCTATGACAGGCTATGATTGCCAGCGCTTTTCTATCTATGGAAAAGGTTTTCTTCAGATATCGAAAGCCTATAAAAACTACAGTTTGGTGAAAATATCTCGAGAAGCTCAAAAGTTGTTCATGCAAAAACTGAAATATCGACCGCCTGCTTCTATAGGAACTATATGATATAGTGATTTGATCTGACCACATTCCAAAATATGTGTAACTTAGCGCCAAATGCAGCATCAACATAAAGTTACACGAAGTTAGCTGCACGGGGATATCAGGTCATAAAGCACAGCTGATCATATTGAGCTCTTCATATAATGTCACTTAATTGAAATGCCCTTGGAAAGGGTATAGTATAAATATGTGTGTGTTTTTTATGTATCCAAGCAAGCTGTGACACGAATTCAACATTTGAGAAACCTGGCCCTGATTTCGAGGAACAGAACACATTCAATATTAAACACTTGATACAACCAAACGGTGCGTGTGCTTCAAAAAATTAAATTTCGAAAAAAGAGAAAATTAAAAAGAAAAAACAAATGTTTAAAAAAAACAAGTTGTCTTATTATTTTACTTTTAGCAATAATATAAGAATAAAAGAAATTAAATGAAACAGAATTAAAATCAACTATTTTCAAATGAAACAAAAAATTCAAAATATAAGATAAAAAATAAATAAAATTGTGAAATATTTACTCATAATAACAATAAAATAAGTAAAAACAATTAAAAAAAAAAACTAGTTAAACATTTTTAAACAAATTGTTTAAGAAATGCAACAAAATTTAAATAAATACTTTAGATTAATAATAATCACAAAAAATAAAAACAAACTAAGACAACAAAATTTTAAAACATTTAAAAAAAATAAATAAAATGAAACCACAAAAAAAACTAGAATTTTTAAGAGAATAACAAAATGCTTTTATAAATAATTAATAATTAAAACTAAATAAAATAAAATAAAACGAATGAAATAAAAAAAAAGCAATAAAAGATTTGCATAAAAGAAATGTTTTTAAGTTATTTCATCAAATAAGAATTTCAACAAAAAATTTAATTTTCGATATGATACCTAAAATACCGTTTCTTCTATTTCCCTATTTAATGTCCTTTATTTAATTCCTTGCAGGAAACTTGAAAACGAACAAAATCAAGCTAAGATTAGATGCGTACCACAAAGAAAGCCCGTGTTTCGGTGGGCGGCACACGCAAATACTATGCCAAACGCCGTCGCGACAGTCAAATATGCCGATTTCGAAGCCCGAAAAAGAAATTCAATCGGGATTTGAAGAGCCTGATCTACAAATATAAGCGTACGGTGAGGCAAAAGGGGCCACACAGCCGGGCGGAAATCGCCATCTTCAAGTATACCATGATAAGCGATCATATGCGAAAGGATCAGGTGATGCCCCTGGGCAAGAAACGCAACATCAAACGGAGCCAGGCAAACATGCTGAAGAGTTTGCTGAAGAAATCTGTGAAGCGCGCCAAGACGAGCCAAACACGGGCCGGGCTCTTCGAGGAGGAGGAGGTGGAGGTGGAGGTGGAGGAGGCGGAGGAGGATGAAACCCCAAGTGAGCTGAGCCAAAAATAGGCTTAGGTACTTTTGGATTATGTACTTTCAGCCCTTGAGATGCAACATTTTATTCCAAATTAAAGTTGAGGCTCCTAAAAGAAATCGCAATCATGTCTGAAATTATTTCCTGTTAGAGCATACAAGTGTCGGCTTCAGGCAGTTGCAGAAGTGAGAGATTGCAACAGATGGAAGAAGCCACTTTTTATGTTGATCTTCCAGCAATGCGGAGAGTTCCATGCTCCATGCTGGCTGGCATTTAAATCTTAGTTTGGCATCTAGTCAGATTTGGCATCAATTGGAATTTATATTTTATAGCATATATAGAAACCTCCATCTAGCTGTCTAGAGTATAGTATGTTGGCTTTCGTTTACTATAGAAAGATTAGGAATATTTTACATTTTGCACACTTGCTGCAATACCCTAAGATAGCACAAGATCTAATTGTTAAAGGCAGAGCCTTGCTATGACACTATTCTCTGCCATATTCAAGACCAGGAAAACATCAAAAAGATCGGACTATAAGCTCCGAAGTTAATCGGGAATGCATTTCTCATGCATAGACTGGAGCAGGCAGCTAGAAGGTAGTTCGGCTTGAGGGTATCTCCTAGTCGGGCACTCTCCACTAGCTTTATATCTTATTGAATTTAGAGACTGAATGATTGGAATAAATGCAAAATTAAGTTTTCGAGTAACGTCTACAGCTTCCACAGTTTAAGAGCTAGACTAGAGAAAACTTGGATGGAAGACAATCTTTCTGGGTCCAAATTCATGTCAAAATGTTGCCCTCAAACATCCGATATAGACATAGGTCAAAATTTCCCACTTCCATAACTCGGTCAAATCTTATCCGATTTTCCCGACGTTTGGCTTTTTCTTCATAGTTTTCCCTGTAGATTAATCTGGCATTCAAAATCTCGACACCGATTTTTTAGTCGAAATTCATGTCCAAATCTTACTCCAAGATTCGTATATAGACATGGGTCACAAATTACCACCCCCATATCTCGGTCAAATCTCATCCGATTTTCATGAAGTTTGGATTTTTCTTCATGGTTTTCCCTCTAGATTAATCTGGCATTCAAATCCGAACACCGATTTTTTAGTCAAAATTCATGTCCAAATCATACCCCAAGATTCGTATATAGACATGGGTCAAAAATTACCACCCCATATCTCGGTCAAATCTTATCCGATTTTCATGAAGTTTGGATTTTTCTTCATGGTTTTCCCTGTAGATTAATCTGGCATTCAAATCTCGACGCCGATTTTTTAGTCGAAATTCATGTCCAAATCTTACCCCAAGATTCGTATATAGACATGGGTCAAAAATTACCACCCCCATAACTCGGTCAAATCTCATCCGATTTTCACGAAGTTTGGCTTCTTCTTCATGGTTTTCCCTCTAGATTAATCTGGCATTCAAATCCGAACACCGATTTTTTAGTCAAAATTCATGTCCAAATCATACCCCAAGATTCGTATATAGACATGGGTCAAAAATTACCACCCCCATATCTCGGTCAAATCTTATCCGATTTTCATGAAGTTTGGATTTTTCTTCATGGTTTTCCCTCTAGATTAATCTGGCATTCAAATATGAACAGCGATTTTTTAGTCGAAATTCATGTCCAAATCATACCCCAAGATTCGTATATAGACATGGGTCAAAAATTACCACCCCCATATCTCGGTCAAATCTTATCCGATTTTCATGAAGTTTGGATTTTTCTTCATGGTTTTCCCTGTAGATTAATCTGGCATTCAAATCTCGACGCCGATTTTTTAGTCGAAATTCATGTCCAAATCTTACCCCAAGATTCGTATATAGACATGGGTCAAAAATTACCACCCCCATAACTCGGTCAAATCTCATCCGATTTTCACGAAGTTTGGCGTTTTCTTCATGGTTTTCCCTGTAGATTAATCTGGCATTCAAATCTCGACGCCGATTTTTTAGTCGAAATTCATGTCCAAATCTTACCCCAAGATTCGTATGTAGACATGGGTCAAAAATTACTACCCCCATAACTCGGTCAAATCTCATCCGATTTTCACGAAGTTTGGCGTTTTCTTCATGGTTTTCCCTGTAGATTAATCTGGCATTCAAATCTCGACACCGATTTTTTAGTCGAAATTCATGTCCAAATCATACCCCAAGATTCGTATATAGACATGGGTCAAAAATTACCACCCCCATAACTCGGTCAAATCTCATCCGATTTTCACGAAGTTTGGCTTTTTCTTCATGGTTTTCCCTCTAGATTAATCTGGCATTCAAATCCGAACACCGATTTTTTAGTCGAAATTCATGTCCAAATCATACCCCAAGATTCGTATATAGACATGGGTCA
Organism: Drosophila novamexicana; assembly: GCF_003285875.2. Classification (NCBI taxonomy): domain Eukaryota; kingdom Metazoa; phylum Arthropoda; class Insecta; order Diptera; family Drosophilidae; genus Drosophila; species Drosophila novamexicana. The sequence goes on along the minus strand of NW_020824860.1, from coordinate 307,027 downwards.
AAATTTACCAACCCCATATCTCGGTCAAATCTCATCCGATTTTCACGAAGTTTGGCGTTTTCTTCATGGCTTTCCCTGTAGATTAATCTGGCATTCAAATCTCGACGCCGATTTTTTAGTCGAAATTCATGTCCAAATCTTACCCCCAGATTCGTATGTAGACATGGGTCAAAAACTACCACCCCCATAACTCGGTCAAATCTCATCCGATTTTCACGAAGTTTGGCGTTTTCTTCATGGTTTTCCCTGTAGATTAATCTGGCATTCAAATCTCGACGCCGATTTTTTAGTCGAAATTCATGTCCAAATCTTACCCCAAGATTCGTATGTAGACATGGGTCAAAAATTACCACCCCCATAACTCGGTCAAATCTCATCCGATTTTCACGAAGTTTGGCTTTTTCTTCATGGTTTTCCCTCTAGATTAATCTGGCATTCAAATCTGAACACCGATTTTTTAGTCAAAATTCATGTCCAAATCTTACCCCAAGATTCGTATATAGACATGTGTCAAAATTTACCACCCCCATAACTCGGTCAAATCTCATCCGATTTTCATAAGGTTTTGGCTCATTCTCATGGTTTTCCCTCTAGATTAAATTGGCATCTAAGCCTGACAACATTTTTCTGGGTCCAAATTCATGTCAAAATGTTGCCCTCAAATATCCCATATAAACATAGGTCAAAATTTCCCACTTCCATAACTCGGTCAAATCTTATTCGATTTTCACGACGTTTGGCTTTTTCTTCATGGTTTTCCCTGTAGATTAATCTGGCATTCAAATCTCGACACCGATTTTTTAGTCGAAATTCATGTCCAAATCTTACCCCAAGATTCGTATATAGACATGGGTCAAAAATTACCACCCCCATAGCTCGGTCAAATCTCATCCGATTTTCACGAAGTTTGGCTTTTTCTTCATGGTTTTCCCTCTAGATTAATCTGGCATTCAAATCTGAACACCGATTTTTTAGTCAAAATTCATGTCCAAATCTTACCCCAAGATTCGTATATAGACATGGGTCAAAAATTACCACCCCCATAACTCGGTCAAATCTCATCCGATTTTCATAAGGTTTTGGCTCATTCTCATGGTTTTCCCTCTAGATCAAATTGGCATCTAAACCTGACAACATTTTTCTGGGTCCAAATTCATGTCAAAATGTTGCCGTCAAATATCCCATATAAACATAGGTCGAAATTTCCCACTTCCATAACTCGGTTAAATCTCATCCGATTTTCATAAGGTTTTGGGTTTTCTTCAAGGTTTTGCTACTAGATCAAATTGGCATCTAAACCTGACAACATTTTTCTGGGTCCAAATTCATGTCAAAATGTTGCCCTCAAATATCATAAATAGACATAGGTCAAAACTTCTAACAAATTTCTAATTTCTGGCTAAACAATCTAACGATTTGATCGGTATAAAAATATAAAAAGTTTCATAAAGTTAGTTTCATTTAGTGCTTTATTATCTTTTTACCACACACTCGTTATCTAAATGCAAACTTAAACTAAACCGTTTTCGAGCATATCGAAACATAAACTAACTAAATTCACAAGAACTTTGTGATGGTCGCCTTATTTAATTGCCTGACACTGAGCTGATGGGCTCAAGAACAAGAGTAGTACGACAGGAAAGTCACGGCAGCCGCTTATCAACAGTTGTGCAAATAAAAAACAGACCAAAACAAAACAAACTAAAAACCAAAGAAAAAAACAATTCACAAAAAAAGTTACAAAAGTATCTGTTATCAAATGTTGTGTAGACTTTCACTTCAGCTGTTGTCGTGGTGAATATGGCTTTGGTTAAATATTTTGCTACAATTTCAATAAATTGTTAGACATAAAACGGACAGCCCGCATGTATAACGGGCGAGTATTCAAGCTCAGCTAGAAAATACCCTGTAATATGTAGATAACTCTGCATAAAGGGTTAATGTGTTTCTAGTCTACTTAGAGAAATATAGAGAAACTCTAGGAGCTCTAGTTCCCAATTTAATGTAGTTCCTATAAAGTGAAATATCATATATAAACCCACTAAATCTTGAGAATTGTAAGTTTACAATGCATTTCCTGCTATGCGCTGATGCATTATAGCAAAAATTCGCCCACATACCAAATTTGATAGCTTCAGCTCTTATAGTTCTCGAGCTATTATAATATTATATCAGGAACCTATATCTATAATCTATCTATAATTGTGCTTGCAGCAGACTGTAACGATTTGTGAAGAGACTTTGAGCAAAGAGGTAACATTATATCAAATTGGGTGTCTGTAGCTCTTACAGTTCCTGAGTTCAATGAGGTCACATAGGTGTGTTGCTCAAATTGTGAGTTTACAATGCATTTCTTGCTATGCGCTGATAGGCTAGAGTAAAAAGACGTACACATATCAAATTTGATAGCTCCGGCTCTTGGAGTTCTCGAGCTAATTTAACATTTCTTATTGGGGCCTAGATTTAACTACTGATGCAGACATTAAGAGCAAAAAAGCTGTATACCAAAAAAGATCTGCCTAGCTCTTATAGTTCCCGAGTTCAACGATCTATCTTGAATATAATCTTAAAGCTGAACGCTTTGTATCAAATATGCTATCGCAAGCGCTTCTAGTTTCTGCTATTAGATATTACAGGGTATCTGGATTGAATAGCACACGGGCGGCAGTCATCTCGCGTAGGTGGTCCGCATGTTTGTTTTGAACGGGCTGCGGGTTGGATGGAGGGTTGGGGGTGTGGTGCTACATAAAGTAGCAATGATTAAGTATGTTAAACAAAACTTGCAGCATGCAAATCAGAGCCAGGAAATTATTATTACAACTTTTTAACAGCGTTGTCAAATGTACATTTTTCTTTTTCTCGCTCGCTTGCGTTTTTCTTCACGTTTTTTTTTTGTTTTTTCTGACCATGTTCGAGTTTTTGGCTTTTCAGTTTTCGTTTTGGCTTGCTTTTGAATTCATTAGCATTACATGGCTTCCGTATTTGGCACCGAGTTGGCCAACGCTTTACAACAATATGGGTCAGAGTCGCACCGTAAATGGGCCCCAGGGGCCGTCAAAGCATTTTACAGCTAACTCTTAAAAATATATATAGATATAAATAAATAAATCAAAAACGGAAAACGTTTTTTTTTTTTTGTTTTGCCAAATCAGCCATCAGTTTGGGGGTGGGGGGAGTCGGGTAACAAAATCCAAATGCGCTGCAAGTCGATTCTCTTGCGGTATCTCGAATTGCAACCAGCTTATGCAAGTCGCATGAGAACTTAGCCATTCCTTTGGGCTTATCACCAGCTAAACAGTTGCCGGCCAAGATCTAAGGCCGAGGAAGCGGCCCAGCTAAGTGCATATTCATTTGGCATTGGCGGTTGGCGGTTGTCGATTGGCTTTTGGTTACACCGCATGCACAACGGTGCGTATGCTTGATCCAGCTAAATGCGCACTTAAATCATAGTCAAGTGATATGTCATATATATATACATCGATATGAACATCTATATAGACATTTCTGCCTACAGCAGTTGTCATTTTTGTATTGCCTATAAATCATCTTCCAATTATAAATATACTTAAATATATTTATGGGAAATGCCAAGTTTAATTACTTGATAATTCATATTCTTGCTTTGACTAGACGTAGTTGTAGCTTGGCTTTTGGTTTAAATCGTTTGAGTATCGTGCCTGGCACGAGTTAGCGTAACGAAAGAAATCTAATTCCCATTAGGTTGTCAAACAGCAAAAGGAGAAATCTTCCATTATTCCGCCCTACATAATCGTTCCTTAACCGGCAGCAAATGTCGGGATTCCTGCTCGGGCGCCTTCGGCAACTCTTGTAGGTTACATAAACTATCCGAAACTTTTCTTATCTTAACCTATTCACTGTGATGTATGATCTAAGTTTCAGTGCAGCTTGTATTTGGACACAATTTTGATTCTAGGCATCCCAGCTCGGGCGCCTATTTGAATTCCATGAGGTTCCTGCTCGAGCGCCCTGTGTTATTCTTTTCTTTTGCCAGACAAATTATTTGCCAACAATTTGTTAGCTATTCACCTAATGTGCAAACATTAAAGATACCCCATTTGAATCAAGCTAAAAAACCCAACTAAGTCCTGTTAGTGCCTGCGCGGGCGCCTTGAGATCATTCCTGCTCGGGCGCCTTAAGAAAATTCGATTATGGCATTCATTTTGCATTCCCAACGAAATCGTTGGCAAATGTTTTAAAGCTTTATACCAAATATGGCAACATGAAAAGTACACAGTTTGCTGCTGGCGTAATTTATAAAGCGAACTTCTAGTCAAACCAACTAGTTGGCCCCAGTCTGTAAGTCCCTGCTCGGGCGCCGCCGAGTGGCTGGAGTTTATTTATTAGGAATTTGTTAAAGCACTTAAAAACGCGACTTCCTTGTGGCCAGACAGACAGACATATGTTGGCTGACATTTCTGAGGGCGTGTACGCAGCCAACATTGTTGAACCCCACGCACTTGACACTTGCCGTTTAATTGAATTGCATTAACTACAATCGCATTTCAATTTGCGAGTAAAATAAAGCACGTAATTAGCCAAAACCGCCTCACCTTCGATTCATTTAAAGCGAGCAGTCAGACTGGCTGCTGGACAGGCTAATCAACTGACTAGCTGACTGACTGACTGACTGACTGACTGACTGACTGATTGACTGTGCGCTTGTCGGCTTACTTAACGAGGAGCAGTACAGGATGCTTTTCTAGTCTGGTATGTGGCTATTTGATGGGCAGTTAAATGCTGAAGCGATTGCCGGACGGGTGTCAATTTCAATGCTCATTGCGTAACCAGATTTCAGATAAGTTGTTTAGGCGATAATTCAATAAATTTGATGAGTCTGTGCCTGTCTCTGTTGCTGTGCATTAACGGCATTTCGCATTAACCGTTGAATGGCCAACGGGCCACACGCACAAGTTTGTTGCCTAAGTCATTCGTTTGTGACGTCAACTACCGCAATCTGTGCTAGAATTTAATAGCCGTAATGCCTAGTCACCCCCCCCCCCCTACACCTACCGCTACCCCTGCCCCTACTCGACCGCCTGTTAAATCCTCTCCAATTAAGCCTGGCCGCGGCTTTCTCTTCTTCTGCCTGCCTGCATTTTGCATGCGAATTTTTGGTTGCATAAGCGCATCCGTCTCCCCTCCCTCCCCCCCCGCAATGAGAAACTGGTTCGCCTGCCTCGGGCCTGATTCCTGTCACATCTCGGCCAAGCGGACCGCTTTATGCTCATGACGTCAACTTTGGCTGGCTGCATTCTAGACACTTGCCATTGATTGGCATTGACCCAGAGGCGTTTAACAGCAAATCGAAATTCAAGAATTTGTTATTGCTAATTTACTTAAAACTCGTACGTTTTCTCACTTGCCAACTGCATTTTATGAGTTGATAAAATATTTTCATGTCCGAAGTCTAGGCAGGAGCTGCACTAGGCCTGCTGCACAGCAAATACTGTTATCGAAATACTGTTATCGATAACATATCAAGGCAGCTTATTTGAGCCTTTGCCCTATTTATGCACAATTATATCAATTGTGTTATTTGAAATGTATTTTGGTTTGTTAAAAGTTAAAGTTCGCCAGCTTATTGAGCTCAATAATTGAACTCATTGAAGAATCGATAACTATCGTTTTATTTATTTTATTTAATAAAATATTTATCGATTATGTATCGAGTGCGCTTTTCGGCCAGATAAGTAATAGTAAAGAATATGGAAAAAAAATGAATGTTGAAAGTCGGAATTCACAAAGTTAATTTGGCCGATATTTATCGATCGTTATATCACATGTGAATGTGCTCGATAGCTTATCGAGTATTATATCGAGTATGATGTTTAAACACCTACCAAATGCGCAATTTATATTTGCCCAATTTTGAAATGAATGTTTGGGATTCTTGAAAGTACATATTCGATATGTGAATGCGCTCGATAACTTATCGAGCGTGCGCATTGGGCAATTGGGCAACTCTCACCTCGCATTTGCAGACCATCAAGTATATTTATTAATTATTGTTGCATACAAATAACAACAACCAACACAACAACAACAACAACAACAACAACAACAACAATTGCTGCTGCATACAAAAATTGTTGTTGGCCACTTCTTTTGGACGTCGTTTATTATGCGGTGCGCAGCATTTCGTCAGTCATTCAATTGAGGCTCATTGAAGCAGCCACTTGTGCACACACACACACACACACACACACACATGCATCAGATAGACCAAGCACTTAATTTGAAGCACATTTCACTTTCATTTTATGCGTTGTTGTTGGGCAATCAAAATGCGACGATCGCTCGGATTTGAGGCGTTTGGAAAACTAAGCGCAAAAATTTCAATTTCAATTTCAATTTCAATTTATTGATGACCCGTCAACCAGCGCAGTGCATGCAAATGACAAATGAGTCGACGCATTTTTCGCCACAAAATGAAAGGCCGCGCCTCATTTCGCAGGTGCTCGGCAATCCATCAAACAATGCGAAACTAATGAAAAGTTGGCGAAACCAAAGAAATCTCTGGGAAGCCCAAGGCAATCTAAGGGAAATCGAGAACTTACCGCATTTGGCCAATTGTATGTGAAATTTCCATTCAAAGTAAAAGTTTTCGCACATATGAGAACAATATAAATGACAAGCGAGAGACTCGAAATACAAAAAAATTGAATTAAGCACAAGTTTCTTAAAAGAAGTGCACAAAAGTTACTCCATTTGATTGCATGAGTCAAATTACGATGAACAACTAAAATAAACTCTTGAATTAAATGCGAATTTTTCTATTTAAATATATGGTCTATAGAAAAGTCGGAAAGCCAATAGAAACTTCTGGCATGAAGAAATTCTTCTAAAATTTTATGAAATGGGGCCGAACTTTAAGAAATGAAATAGTTTCAGTCTACAAACAATTAAATATGTGAGCTTTAAAGAAATTTGAAAGTGTAAAACTGAAAGGAATTGAAAACTTGACGAAGAAAAAACATCTGCTAGTTGTTTTTGAGATAAAGGTTTTCGGGCAATGACAAATACCTCGACTATATTTAAAGAAGTCTTAATCTTAACATCTCTTCAGAGCATAAATCACCTATGTAAAAATTCAAGTTAAAAGTAAAAGTAACACCTGACATATTGTCACTGGAGACAATTTTTATCCAAAGATAATTCTGGAAAGAAGCAAAAACCCAAATCTTATGTTTTGTAGCTTAAAATAAAGCGTTTACTCAGCTCTAAAAACTATTTGAACAGCTGCCTTTAAGAATTGTCGAAAATTGTTTAAAATATATAACTTAAGAACGTGTCATTCGTTTATATAGATGTATACGAAATCTTGTGTCAATATAGAACACAGAATTGGAAGCATTCTACAGATAAAGCCGGCACGACTGAACTTTCAACTCACCGTGTTGAACTTCTCCATGAAGACGCTCATTTGATTTTTCGCTGACATTTTGCTTAAAGTTGGGTGTGCGCTTTGGAAACACTATATATATATTTATATATATACATTGAGAGGCGCGACACCTGGCGGCCAGAACTGTCACATTACACACACAAGAAACAGTTAATCAGCTGGGCGCAAACTGGGCCACAAAGATAATCAGTGCACAACATAAAACAATTGTATTTACTACGAATATTTCAATTAACTTCAAGCCAAAAAAAAGAAAAAAACAAACTGTTCAGCGTTTAAACAAAAACAAAGAACAGTTTTAAGCGCGCGCGCGTTTCATTAATTTTGTTCACAAAACTTTTTGGCACTCGCTCGGACGGTCGCTCGCTCGTACGCGTGCGTTCTTATCGGCGGCTCGCAACGCATTGAAACCCCAAGACGTGCCCAGCACGGCGGCTAGCTGAGGCGAGCTCAAGGCAGCGACGTCGGCGTCGGCAGCGACAGCGACAGCCGAAGAAGTTCGAACGAAAGACAAAGTTGCGGCGACAGGTGCTCAGTGTGGGCGAGGCAGAAAGAGAGAGGGAGCGTGTGGAACAGAGAGAGAGAGAGTGTCTGAGAGAGAGAGTGAGAGCGCGCGCGCGCACACAACTGAGCCGAGCCGAGAGAGCACCACAACCGGCTGCGCTGCAATGGTTAGGGCCGACACTGTTGCCTGTGCATGCAGCTGTAGCTGTGCTCATGCGAGAAGACGCCACTGTCAAATTTTGTGAGCTAAATTTGCGTTTCGCTTTGTGGCTGGCAAAAAAATAGAGATAAATCAGATAAAATAGTTTTGATTTAAAGATAATCTTAATTAAAAAACGATAAAGAAAAATGGGCAGACTTTTGGCAAATGCAGCTTTGATTATCGTCGGTATTTGGAGTCCGATCTTTATTAAGTTTTTGCTATTTAAACTATGCGAGAGTCTACGTTCTACTCTTCAAATCGAGACTTATCGATATTAATATATAATATATATAGTTGAGATGGCGGCCTTAGTTGAATATCTTATTTATTACAAAAAGGGATTACACAATTCTTACAATACTCTTAGAGGATTGAAGACGTCTTCTTCTTCAAAAAAACTAATGTTTGCCCAAATGGAGAGCAAAAAAGCATCCTCTCAACTGTTCAAAATTGAGCTTAAGGTCAAACAAGGCAAAAAACTATGTTGTTCTTCATCGATTTTAGCTCAGCTTTCCGTTTGTGTTTTTCATAAACATTTTTGGGTTAGTTTTTCGTGTTTCCCAAGGCCGCTTTGTGGGTGGCAAAAGCTATTCAACTATGCAAAATAAAGCATACTAAATTCAAGAAAATAATCTAAACAAATCTAAAAGAAACTGCAGCCTCTCAACATTTTAACGTGGCCACAGAGCATGGGCAGTTGATAAGTTTTTTGTTTCATATTTCAACTGGTTTTTCTGTTAGGTTTTTCATTTTAAGCTTAATTTTTAGTTTTGTGCGGAGAATTTTCAGTTTATGCCTTTGCTTGGCATGTCGTCCAGTTTAATAAGTAGCAATATTTATAGATGACATTTTAAACTGAACACAGTTCACTTCGATAATAATGCAAAGCTGTCTGCTATGTCACTCTAATTAACTGAATGCTACAAGCCATTGGGCCCAGCTGACAGCTATGCAACTTCATGTCAATCGCATATTAGCTGGTAATAAAGCTTTAACCTGTTTTCTGCGCTTGTATTTGCACAACCCACAAGTTTTTCGATATTTTCATAACTCTTTAACATTTGAATTGCGTTTGTCTTGCTGGTGCTTTATTATTTATTTATATATTTCGTATTTTCCTTGTTTATTTCTTTGTTTTTTTTTTTCTGTCGAGAATTAAGAGCTTTGCGCTGCATGACTAAACAAACAACAAGTCAAATAGCTTAATTAGCTTTGCAAATCCTCAGACAGACAACAACGGGCAAAAATGAAATGAAAATAGTATAATAATAATAATAATAATAATAATATTGCGGGCCGCCAATTGCCGGCGCAAAAGCCAATGAAGTCAAAGTCAAAAACCGTTTAAGGTCGCTGCCAAATGCGACGGGCTGGCTTTAACGAACGAAAGGCCCAAACGGCCCAAAACAGACAGCCTAATGACAATTGCTCAAAAATATTTACGAGTGTCACGCAAAATAAAATTAAAAAGAAAACCTAATCTTCTGGAAGACTGTTCATGCAATACCCTGTAAATGGAACCTAAACAGAATTTGAAATTCATCGAACTCTGAATATTAATTTCATTTAATAAATGTTTCGATGGAAATTTCACTTTACTTATCTTTTTTCGAAATAAAATATATTACTCGGGTTTTCTTTACTCGATCTGAATTTAGTTTATGTAAAACCTTTATAGAGGTCGCAGGCTTTAAGAGCACATTGTCTATTAAAAAGGGAAGTAAGAACGTACGATTTTTTCCAGTTGGCTTTTGTTCTGTTAAAGCCTTAACTGAGATATCTCTTGAGAGCAAATATGTTTATGTGACAATCCAATCCAGGTGGACAATTTTCAAGATTGAGTTTCTGAATTTACAACAAGATATAGCAGTCCGATCTGTGTTTAACCAAAGTATATACCAACTCAAGCTTCATAAAATTTCAAAAGCCCAGCTTTGCCAAGAGATCAGCTCGGAAAGTTGGATATAACTATGGAAAATCAAATGCTCCTTACAATGCCTTATCTAGGGTATCTAGGCAGAGAGTTAAGAGTAGAAATAGCGGCTGAGAAATGAAATCAAAAAATCATGGCATGTGTTTACTTTATGTAACGGTCCTTGTTTAAATCGTTGTCAATGTCTCTGCGCCCAATTCCTGATCATGTACAATTAACGGTTCGCGTATTTCTATTTACTTACTTTATTTTTTTTTTTTATTTTATTTTTGGCAATTCATCAACGCATTGCAGATCGTATTGCGCGTTGCCGCAAACGAAAGACTTAGGCAACAAACTTGCGCCCATAGAGCGCTTGTTGGCACTTACCTTTTAGCATGGTCCATGAAATGTAGTCATTAGCTAGGCGTCTGGGCGTTGTCTAATCTTTGGCTGCAAAACAAAGTAAATAGTTCAAAATTGGTTAGCATTGAGCTTAATACACATGAGTACAATAACACATAAATTTCACTCTGCCTCTCTTAAAAAGCTAGTAATTAGTTTTATTAACTCCCCAGCTCGGAGTCAAGAATAATGCCAACTCATCGCGGGCTGTGAACAAATCATCAAGATCTTAATCAAAACTTGAACTTATTACCAGATGTACATAATTTTCCATTAGACGCCGCGCGCGAATTGCCCAAGAAAACGTGAAAAACTTTCCAACACACAGAACCGAACCCAAAAAAGTTTAACATTTGGGATAGGCCCAGCGCGGCGTGCTCGACTGTTGGATGCCCTGCCAGGGCCAAAATTTAGCTCAGCTTTACGAGTAAAATATGAAATATAATATATACATAAATTACTTGCCAAATATGGCATATGCAGCTCTTATAGTTCTTCAGTTCAATGGGGACACATAATCGACTATTTAATACCCTGCACTCATTGGAAGCGTTTATTGGGGTCTGTGCAAATGTGTGTAACAGGCAAAAGGAAGCATTTCCGACCCCATAAAGCATATGTATTCTTGATCAGCATCGATAGTATGTCCGTCCGTCTGTAAGAACGCGTCGATCTCGGAGCCTATAAGAGCTACAGGCTTTTGTACGTAGGTCTTCCTACTACCCGCATAGTATAAGTTTGTTTCCGATAATCGATAACTTGCGAGCAATCGATCAAAATTATTATCTCTTCGGTTTTAAGAGCTAGACTAACCAAATTTGACATTTACCTGCTCGAAAAGTACACACAAATCAAGTCTCTTTCATTTATATGCTATCTTCAGCTAGACAAGATCAGGGTAAGATCTATATGACTTGATACACGCAAAGTGTGAACTCTATGATACCCCATTTTGGGCCTTCCCTGGTAACAGGGTATATATGCATGTAGTAAAAGGGTTTCTGGTTCATTTGCTGCGTCAAAAAACACTTTCGGTTGGCTCATGCACGCCGCCCCCAAAGGCGGTTCCGGCTAATCAAATTTTGTACGATTGTTGTGGTCGACGCTGTTGTTGTTGTTGTTGTTGTTGCTGCTGCCACGCCCCTTCAATGGCGCCGTCAGCATTGAAAATTGTTATCGCTAATCAGAGACGCACTCATCTCATTTGCGGCCCTTGTGAAATTTGATTTATGCATCTCAGGCAGCAGCCAATTTAAAAAAAAAAAAGAAAAAACCAAACCCAAGTCCAGATTCCGTTTCGAATTGAGAGATTCACTTGATTTTGGGCCATTAGCATTGGGCATGCGCCTGGCTGAAAGTGAAATTTTGTCAACAGTTGGTTGCTCTTCCGTTTTGTTGTTGTTATTGTTTTCTTTGCATTTCAATTTGGCGTGTTATTAAATGCGTTTTCAATTTCACTAGAAAGCCCCCAAAGTCGCCCTCAAAACAGCCTTTTGATATTCTTGCTGAAGAAATTGAAGCGAAATGAACGAAATAAACAGACACATAATTTTCGTTCACAACACAACACGCGTCGCATGGCCAACAAAAATAAATAATAAACCACTTTATTTCGATCCCACAACACACACACACACACGCCGTGCATTACAAGTGGTTGCCGGCAGTTTTGAGCGGCTGACAAGTGTGACAAGCGATGAGTCTCGGGTTTATTGCACAGCCAAAACGATTGACTGATTGACTGATTGAACAAATGTGCCAGCGGCTGCTGAAGAATGCGCCCAAAACGAAAGACTTAGGCAACGAACTTGTGTGTGACAAGCAATTTACTCAGGCTGCAAATAACATGTCCAATTTTTATTAATCAAGTATCAAATCAAATGTTTATGAAAATATTATTAATCCGATTTTATTTTTTATTTATAAGCTACGGTGCAATTTATCAACAAAATACATCATATTGGCAGAACAAAGCGCTGGCGCTTTAGTTCAAGACAAGTTCCGTCAATGGTTCTATTTATGAATTGTCCGATAAACAGAACGATTGTGGTATTTGATTATAATCGATAGACTTATCGATATGCTATTGGCTATATGGTATCGATATCAGATTGAAAATGGCTCCAAATGAAGCTCACTCAAGATTTAATCATAAATTTATAGATATGATATCGATAACAGGATAATAAGTAAACCCAGCGAACTTTTATCGATGTATTATCGATTACATAACAAACAAATTAGTCAAAAATATATCGATACTTTATCCAAAGTTTTTGATTATTTATCGAAAACAAAATAATAACTGCCCCAATCTGAAATACTCAAAAATATATTGATATGTTATCGATATAATTTCGATAACATACTTATTATGATCCCCAGCAAATTTTGCCTGGAAACGTATCTTCATAGATATATTAATATATTATATATATTATACAGAACAATATCAAATTTCATCATACTTCTAACGATATACTATCGATAACAGAACATTAAGAATTTCGTTATGCATTTATCGACATGTTATCGATACATCATCGATAACAAAATATCAATTGGCCAAACGAATTTCACTCAAGAATTATGCACACATTGGTGTCAACACCCTCCCCCAACAATCGCAGTTGATGCCATCATCGCGCATTGCATGCACATCCGTGGTTCGCCTTTCCGGCTTGGACCGTTTCGCCAAGACATAAACAAAACTACAAAATAAATAAAGAAGAAGAAGAAGTAGAAAGAAAAAAACAGAAAGACCTGATATTAACATATGTCGTACGCGTTAATTAACAATTCCGCTCAGCTAATATCGGTTTCACCCACCAAAAGCAGCAACAACGAAAGCTCCTTTTACCTTGGCCAAAACGCCCCCGCAGCCCACCTGCCAGGTGGTCGGACACCCGTTTGGTGGCGTATTTCAAATTTTTTGAAGAAAGTAACGCGTCTATATGCCGCCTAGGTCTCTCCGCCATATGAAAGTTGTGCTCGCGGCCTCTCGCAAGTTGAATGACTCAGGCGGCGAATCGAGCTGAGCTGTTGACCAGAAATCAAATTAAAATAAAATTTGCTTTTAGGCTAAAAACAAAACACAAAACAAAACGCAAACTCGCCAATAAATTGGGGGGCGTCATGCGCAAAGACACGCATATGGCTAACCCCCAGTCGATCCCGGCCCATGCCTAGCCCCTGTTTGGCCAGTTTTTTGTCAAAGTTCAAAGTAAAAGTTTTCTAGCCTGTTGCATGGGCATGGGGCGTGTTGTTGTGGGCGTGGCCCAATGCATTTGGCATTGACTCTTACGATTTAAGATATGGGACATGATTGCGGCGGCTGTGGCCATCGTCACAAAATTTATGCGCCGCATCGCCACCGACTTTTTAATTTGCAATTAAATTTTGCGCAAACATATTTTCTGCTGTTTTTTTTTTTAACTTTTCGTTCGCCATTTTGCATTTGAATACCCTGTAGCCATAAAAGTGAGGCATAACAAGCTGTTGCACACAGACGTGAGAAGCCTTAACCGCACGAACTTCAAAGAAGTTGTTGCACATGAGAAGAACCTGCAAAGAGCCTTAACCTCATGACCCTCGACGATGTCGACATCTATGCAAGCTACATAAACTAAATAAACTAAATGCCAGCTTACTTTTACTTTCCTTTATCAGTGCCGCAGTTGAATAACAAGCAACATTTGCTGGATTATTTATCTATTCTGGACTGCTTTTTTTCGCAACTTTGTTTATTTGAACTCATTGATCTCAGGAACTATGCTAGTCAGAATGGGAAAATTTGGGATGTATGTCTTACATGCCAAACGCTTAAAGCCTGTTCAAGTTCCCAACAAAATTTGCTCATATTTCTCGAGCTATTGCGCATTATAAAAAAAAAAAGTCACAATAGTCCATAGAAAGGACTGTGTGAAACTGCTTTTAGATTTAGATTTTAGATTATTTGCAGGGTATCTCACGATCGAGCACTTTTCTGTCTTAGCATTTAGCTGGCTGGACTGCCTTTTGATCAGCCTTTAATGATTCCTTTGGTCAAAGTTCCTCAAATGGGGGCGGAACCCAAGGACGGTGTGGGGCGGCGGTCATTAAAAGAAATCAACGCGAAGTTATCGTAAATGCATCGTAAATTTTGCTGGCCAGCGCATTAGATGCCATATAATTGTCAACCTATTAATGAGCTTTACTCATCATTTGCAATAAAACTTTCAGTTGGGGCCACACCTCAAGCCAAATTCGAAGCTGAAACCGAAAGCCGCAGCGATTCGAGTCCGGAATTCCGAGTTTTACTCAAATCATAAACCGAACCAAGCGCTGACTCAGTAGCCCACAAAATAGATGAACTTTAAACTGAACTGCGATAAATGCAGATATGTGAATTACTTGAATTGAATTCTTGCATTGAAAAACTATAATAAAACAAACCGAGATTCAAACCGAACCCTAAAGCAGAGGCATGTCTTGAACTCGGCATCGAACCAGCGACCATTTGTTGCTGGGGCGAATGCACCGCAGCCCAACATTACGCAAATGCAAAGGTAAATAACGATAACGGTTGACTGGACCACAGAATAAGACTCGCAACAAAAGGTCATTCCACATTCCGCATTCACTGCGAACAATTTGCGCAACGTTTTGCACGCGAGATTCGCACGAATTTCGGACGCGATTCATGTTTAGCCGCTAGGCCCAAAGAAATATGTGCCAAAGTCAAGCGGCCCGGACGATAACCGGGCTGCTTCACATATACCCTTTATGGATTACCAAGCTGCATTGGGTATAAGCAGGGTATATGTGTATATAAGTTATCTTAGCACAAGTTATTTCTGTTTTCAATAGTCCATAATTCCGGCTACAAACTTTAATTGTAATTCCTAATTAATGATTTTGTGATATTTTATATTTGTTCGTTTCCTTTTTAATATTCTAGGGTATTCTTTAGTCGCATAGTTTTCAGCCAATCACTCGCACAGTTTGTCATTGGTCTCGTGATTGTTAAGTACGCGCGAAAAGTATTTCGTTTAATTTGAGCCGTTTTTTTCTTCTCGTTTTTATAATTTATAATTGCTTATGTTGAAAAACCTCAGGCAGGCAAAGCATGACGGATTTAAGGAGAGTCAAAAAACATATAATTTTAAAACAACGAAGTTTTAGATGCCTTTTAATGTAAATTCTATGCAAGCAGCTCATATAAATTTTGTATAAGAGACTTGCTATAAGTTAAAAATAATCTCAAAATCAATCAATCAGTCAATCAATGAATCAAACAATCAATTGTCAAACAATCAATCATTCAAACAACCAGTCAATCAGGCAATTAATCATTAAAACAATTGTCAATCAATCAATGAATCAATCAATCAGTTGTCAATCAATCAATTAATCTATGAATCAATCATTCAGTTGTCAATCAATCAATCAATCAATCAATCAATCAATCAATCAATCAAACAACCAGTCAATCAGTCAATTAATAAATCAAACCATATTCAATCAATCAACAGTGAATCACTCAATCAATCAGTCAGTCAATCAATCAATTAGTCAATCAATCACAAAAACAAATATTTGAATCTATATTACATTTTTTTCAATTATTCTTTTGGTTTTTTTTATTCATATATTCTAAAGTTATCTTTAATAAAACCCCTTAAGTTAGTATAAGTAAGCGTCGAGCATCACAAAGTTGATGTACGCACAGTGAGAGCATTGAAAGCTGTGATCATAAAAATGTTTTGGGCCAGGCTTAATACAGCTCAGTGGGGAGAGGGGCCTGAGTTGCGGCTTTTGCGGCTATTTCATGTGTGTAGCTGGTATTGCATTGAAAAACGTGAGTGCGTGAAATGTGAGCATGAGCAACAAAAGTCAAGTAGATGATGTTGTTATTGTTATTGTTGTTATTAATACAGTTATTGTTGTTAATCAGCGCAGCCGTTCGTTTGCTTGTCATATGTGTCATATGGGAAAAACCCAGAAGAAAAGCGAGCGGAAGAGAAATAAGCGCAGCGGCAATGCTTGGCGAGCGCCGCTCTCTGCGCTTCTCACGCGGCAATAAATCAGTCAGGCGCAGCGTTAGCTCCGCCCCCTGCATTCAAAAATCTAATACTTAATTTCGCATAAAAAGAAAATCGATCAGCAGCAAAGAAAGGCAAAGAAAAGAAAGAAAAAAAAATAATAAAATAAAAACGCTCAATTTTGTTTTCTTTCTTTAATATGCCTTATGTAATTCCCAAAAGACGCACACACATCATCAACATTTTTTTTTTTTTTTGTTTTATCTAAAAACCACACGCGTCTATTGTTTCTATAGCCAAAATAAGAAGCAAGCGCTGGCTAGAGAGTGAGCGAGGGGGTTGAGAGGAAGGGAGAAGCGGGCCAACAACAAACAAATTAGTTGAAAAATCAAACGCTTTCGATTTCTATTTGAATATTTAAACGCAACCAAAGACCGGCAGCTCCGATGAAAAAATTGTAAAGAAAAAAGCCAATAAATAAAGAAAGAAAGAAATTCCCATCAATTAATTGTCTTTTCTTCTGCTCTAACGTCTTCTGCTTCTTGCTAATCGCTTGCCAGCTTACACTTAAATAACATATTCAACCAAAAATAAAAGAAAAAAAAAACTTAATTTTGGGTCCAGCTTTTTTTCCTTTCTTACTTAATTTTTTGTTTTGGCTGTAAATTTCTATACAACCATTTTATATATATATATATTTTTTTTTTTTTTTTGCACAAAGAGAAAAAAGCAGCAAGAGAAAGAAGCGTGTGAGAAGAAGCTAATAAGCTGGGTGTGCTTTAGTCGGGCGTGCCCGGCTAGAAGATATTCTGTAAACAGGGCCACATTGTAATGCATGGCAAATGCATTCTTGATTAACTCGGGTTCTCATTGTCCGAACTCGATGATATTTTCAGGGAATACAAATGGCATGGAAATGTGTGTAAATACTTAGGCCCATGACTGTGGAAAAGAAATGCCTTTTGGGAGGAACTGGAAATGATAACCAAAAAGTAAAATATTCTGGATAAGTTTGATGTATCTGGCTCTAATAATTCTCGAGCCATGCTCAAACGAAAACACAGAGTTATCGATTCTTATCGATTTCTGGAAAAACGCAGGCAGTTATCGATTGGTTTTGAAATAAACTCGAGCCGGGCGGGTCACACAAGAAAAACAGTTTAAGAGACTTTGGTGCATCTAGCTCTTACTTTTCTCGAGCTATGCACAAACAAAAGCATTAGTTATCGATTATTATCGATAGTCTTAGTGCTCAACTGGTTTTCAATTAGGTTTTGAAGCAATATCGATCTAAGAACCAATACGAGAATCTGATGTATCTGTCTCTAATAATTCTTGAGCTACTATCGATATCGATATTTATCGATTGCATGCAAACGCAGTTAGTTATCGATTGATGCAGCTCACAGACTTTGTCTGGACATCTGCAACGTGTTATCTACCCCGTTTCTTTGGGCCATTTTCAATGGGTGCTGCGTAAGAGCTGTTGAGCGTCTTAAAGTGAAATAAAATTTGAATGAAAATAAAATCAAATTGGCCATAAATTATGTTCAAAGGCGTTTGCCGTTTGCCATTTGTGTTGTGTGTGTGTTTTGTTTTTTTTTTTCTTTGAAATTTTACATTCCCAGCTACAAAATGTACAATATTTTTGGCTAAATGTTTTTCAAATGTTTTCGTCTAATAATTTAATGCCAGTGGCTTTTATTGTGCTGCTGCTTCTCACTCATTTGCTTTGTTGCTGCGCGAATACGTTGGCGTCTATTTTGATTAACATTTAAAGAGCGTAACAATTAATTTGTTAACGGCCAACAAAAATAGTTTTTATTTATATTCAAAATACCAGCGGGTATATCATTGAAAATAAGTCTCAAACGGATCGGACGGTAAACCAAAGAAGTTGCATACAAACGTTTTCCACGATTTTTCCACACATGCGGGTGGAATTAGCCGGAAACCCCGCCTTAAAGTTCAGCTTATATATATAAATAGCAATGCCGACTTCTCTCTTCAAAATGAAAATTTGAATGTGCCTAAAAACTGTTTGGCTAAGAAATTTGTTTGCGGATACATTTTATTATTAATCAACTTTTTAGTTGAATTTTTCAAATCTATAAGAATATAATATAATAATATCATGCTACTGTGTCAAAAACTGTCGTAAGCTATCAGAATAAAGACGAAGAATAAGAAACTTTTAATTGAAATAAGCTACACATGCGTTAAGAATTACAAAAAAAAGTTGTTGAAGAACACATAAAACGGGAGGGCTCACATCTCACATTTTTCTCTTGGTGAAGCCAAACAACAGCAATTAATTTGTTATCAATTTGAATCAACTTTGCTTTTGCTCGCCAAGAAATCAAAGACTAGAAATAATTGCAGCCAGAAATGAGAAATGAGAACAAGCCCAGTTTGGAGGCACATTTTCCCAGTGATCTACCGTGTGTTCTGTACGTGCGCTGAGCCAGCACTTTCGGTTTTCCCAGCGCGTTCCCACCAAATGCTGCTCGCATATGCTGCTTTCTAATGCGGCGCTTCGGCAGAACTGCGCCCGATTTCTGAGGGGGCTAGCAGGGTATCAGTGGGTGAGCGGCGCGAGCAGCTGCTCTGACAGCTGGCCACAAATCAAATTGCTGCAGTTGCAGATCTTAAATCAACTGCCGCATTCTCGGAGCAGAGCGCTTTTAATACCTTTTTTTTCTGTCTATGCCCTGACGTGGTGGAGAGTTTTGATTAAATCACAAAGTATGTCACGTAGGGAATATTTGCTAATGTATAGGAATATATCTAAGATAATAAACTAGGCATATTTTGTTATTTATAGGAATATATTCAAGACCACAAAACGTTAATGTCAAATTTGGGTGAGTCTAGCTCTTAAAACCCGAGAAATTTGCTCCGAAAAACATGATTTCGATAACGATTTTTATCGATTGCTTGCAAGCGCGGCAAGTTATCGATTATCGGATAAACAAATTCGTACTGCGCGGGCTCTGGGTGGATCTATATTGAAAATTGTAAGTCTTCCTAAGACCTAACTACCTATGAAAGTTACCTAGAATTAACTTAGGATCTGTCCGGACGGACGGACAGGAGAGCGGGCAGACGGACAGACATGCGGACATGGCCAGATCGATTTGCCTCTTTATGCTGATCCAGAAAATATATATACACAATGGAGTCGGAGTTGCTTTCTTCACACATTTGCACAAATACAATATACCCTTTTCACCCATTCCTAATGGGTATACAAATTAAAGTGTTTATTTACGCGATAAAACTAATAATAGAAAGTAATCTTATGCCAGATGATATGGACAAAACTCCCTCTCAGTCATAAGTCAGCTAGGGTATTTAAATTTCGGCGCAGACACCTTTTTTGTGGTTTTATTTTATTTTTTTTTTTTAATTTCTTGGTCAGTAGTCGCCGCAGTCGCCGTCGCTGCTTTCACCGAGCGCTTATCGATGTAACTGCAAGTGTCAACAACAACCCACAACAACAACAACAACAACAACGACAACGACAACGACAACTTACAACAACAACAATAAGTAGAAGAATTGGCTGCCGCCGCGTCACGTAAACGCAACGCCCGCCGCGCCCAGCCTTGACCTAGAGCAGCGCTTCGACTTTGGGCTTGGGCTTGGGCTTTGGGGTCTATGTCTGGGACTGCGACTGCGACTGGGCTTGGGTCTGGGTTTGGGTCTGGGTCTGGGCCTGGGTCTATGTGAATGTCTGCACACGTCTGGGAAAACGTGCATTAGACGCATTTGATGGAAAGCTGCTCGCATGTTTGCCAGCTACTCGAAGAGCGCAAAGCTTTCTTTAACCAGGCCCAAAGCCATGCGACATTCGGCTAGTGGGCCACACGCACACAAATATACACACACACACAAGTACACACACAGATTCGCAGCAAATATGCGAATTGAGCAACTCTTTTCGCGGCGAAGTGGGGGCAGTTGGAGACTTGGCACTCATCAGCTGCAAGGAAAAACTGCAATTTTTCATTACGCAAAAGAAAACAGGAAAGACAAAATATAAAAAAAAAAACCTAGACGTATCTAGGCTGCCGACTACGCCATACCCTGCAGCTGAAAAGCTGTTTTATTTTGGCGTTTAGTGACTCTCCAACTGTAGTCCAGGTAGGTTTGCACTCTCAAACTGTTGAAGCAGAAACTTAATATATTGTTGCGTTCAATTCCTGTTTAACTGTAGCCCAGGCAAGTTGTGACTTTAAAACTGTTGGGAATGTAGTTGGGGTTTCAATTATTCTCCAACTGTAAACCCGAAGAGTTGTGACTTTCAAAGTGTTGGCAAATCAGTTACATTCTTTGGGGTCTCAATGATTCCCGAACTGTAATCCATCATATGGTGACTTGAAAACTGTTGGCGCAGCAACTAAATCAATGATTCTCCAACTGTGGTCCCGGCATGTTTTGACTTTCAAACTGTTGGAAAGACAATACATTTTTGAGGTTCAATGGCTCTCCAACTGTAGCCCAGGCAATTCGTGACTTTAGAACTGCTGGAGCAGCAACCAATATATTGTTGGGTTTAATTGCTCTCAAAGTGTAGTTGTGACTTTAAAACTATTGAAGAACAGCTACTAAATGTTTAATTTCAGTGGCTCTCCAACTTTAAAACTGTTGGTAAATCTGCTTCGCAAACAGCTACCAAATCTTGAGGTTTAATGACTCTCCAACTGTAATCATGACTTTAAAGCTTTTGGAAAGAGTTCGACAGAGTCTCTAATAGTATTTCTGCAAGTTGTTATATTTAGACTCCATTTTTAAGGTCTATTTCTCAAAATGTAGATGCTAATGAAATATATTACATTTTCCAAAAATCGATAAATATAGATTTTGAGCCTCAACGAACTCTTTTAAGCTCTCTTTACGGGGTATAAAAATGCGTTGTTGTGGCCATTGCCCAACCAAAATGAGTTGGCCAAGAACCGACGCTTGCGCATGATGACAGCCAAATCTGTACGAGATGCTGTTAATTAAGCCTAAACATGGCAGAGACCTAACTCCCCAACCCCGCCCCCTCTGCTCCGCTCCGCTTCCTTACCCACCATTTGGGCCATTAGCATTAAGGCAAAGCCCACAGCATTTGACATGAAACGGCAGCAGCAGCTTTTTGGGCATCGGGCGAGCGATCCACCCACGATCCTTAAATTGTCTGCGCCGCCGACACACAAATACTCTCACTTAATTAAAATCAATGAGCAGCAACAAACAATCAACAGAAACAACAGCCGCAACGAATTTAAGCGGCAACAACAAATTGTTTGCTTTAAATATTTATAAACTATTTTTTCGGAAGGTGAACAATGTTTGCGTGGGCCTTTGCTTGGGCTTTGGAATAAAACAAATAAAAAATAATAACTTAAAGCCAACAAAGAAGACAAAGAATTGCTTGCAATTTATGCTGCAGCCTAGTTTACGTCAAAATGCTCGACTAACAGATACCCTATTAGTTATAGTGAAAGCGAACTAGCAGAGCTAAAAATTGAAGGATAAAAGAAATCATAAGCATCAATTTAAAGCCCATGCAAAAAGCAGAAAACTCAGCAGCTTGTGCTCGACTAGTAGATACCCTGTAACAAGTTCTCAGTATCTGAAGGGAAGAAGTCATGAGCACGTTGGCTTTACAGCCAAAAGATTTCTCACGAAATGGATACAAATTAGTATTTCGAGTGCTTGACTAGCAGATACCCTGTAAACGCTTTAGTTAAGACACTTAACAGCTGAGAGTTTTATGGCTGAACGAAATTTCTAAATGTTTTATGCTTCATTTATTTAAATCAGAGCTGCATGAAGTGCTCGACTAACAGATGCCCTGTAGATCTACACTACACCTTATTATCTGAAGACAAGAAACCATGAATAGTCAAAAAGCTTAATAGCAAAAATATTTCTCACGATTAAGATACAATTTGCATATTTCGGTACTACATGAGGTGTTCGACTAGCAGATGTCCTGTAACTCTACAGCGAGCAGTGCCAAAACCACCGCAATGAAGCAGAAAGAGCATAAGACTTGACGATACCCTGTATAAAGGATAGAAGGAATAGACTTATAAAAAAAAAACTATTGTCAATCAGTGAATGTTCTGACTACAGATACCCCATATGATAAATGCATGGTTAGGACTAGAACGACACAAAAAATATTTTGTAAAATTATGAAACTTGAAACGAGTTTAATGAAAATATAGATTGTTGGGGATCCAAGCAAGCTCTGAAACCTATTCGACATTCAAGTTAGATGACTCTGGAGAGGAGAACAGAAAATTTTCATTACTCGAGATTCTCTGGAACTGAACAGTTCGTGTGCTCCCAAAAAGTAAGTATTCAAAATACAAATTTGAATACACTTTTCTTTTGCTAACAAAGAGAATACCCTTCTTGAAGGAAAATCATATATATATTTTATATAAGAAAAGCCGAAGGATGCCTACCAACGCGAATGGCTTGGTTGGTGGTACAAAGAAATTCTACGGCAATGGTCGTCGACTCAAAGACGGACTCGAGATCCGTAAGAAGACTTTTCGTACCGATGTACGCCGAACAGCCGCACAATTTGATCCCTGGCTGCGCTTGCGCTTCCGCAGCAAGGGCTTGGAGGAGCTGAGGCAGGTGACGGCAGCCTTCGCAACCGATATACTGGACGATATGGTGGCCGTGCAGATGCACGCCAGACGCACCACGGCGGGCGTCAAGCGGAAGCCGGTTAGGCGTTTGAGGAAGGATAATGTGATGCCAAAGCGAGGACGAAGGAAAACAAAAGCTGGCCGTAAGACCCCGACGGCCCGATACAGCCAAACAGTCAAGGGTAACCAGGCAGGCGAAACTAAGTTGTAGGAATAACTGGGCAAGGGGTAACAATGTGACGGGCGGATGGATTTAAATAGGAATTTACGTTTTGGATGTTCGATTTTATCGCAAAATTAAAACTTTGGCAACGCAAAAACACAAATATCATTGTCGTTTCTTAGGGATAACTGGGCAATTGTGGGAGTTATTAAAGATGTGAGGCAAGGTTTAGCTGCGCGTGCCATAGAAGCAGCTGGGTTCCAAAGTTCAAGCCTCTAGCTCCTAAAGTTCTCGAGTTCGACGGCTTGGGATGAACAGATAGAAGTGTAGACATGCTTCGGCTCGTGTCGCACGATCAACACTGATATGCTCTGCAAGCGTAATAGTGTATAAAGGGTATATTGCGTGTCATCAATTAGCTGCAATTGCTTTGGCGCTTCACAATTGCCATGCTTATGTGGCAAGTGCCTGCCAGTTGCAGCTATGGCAAGTGCGGACCTCTAGAACTAGTTACTCGGTTGGCAACGGGGAAACTAGTTACGCAGAAAATGTGGCAACAGCAACGGGAATGGCCATAAAACAACTTGACTGAACTTTGGCCGTTTGCTGCAATATGCGCTAACGCACAGATCGCAGCCGAGTCGAAGATGCCTCAACCCAAACTTTGCCAAAAATAGATTTGCAGCAGATACAACATTTTGGTATGGATTAGGCTCTGGCTCTTACAGCATAAATTGAAAGAGGAATGATTATTAACTGATAAGTCTTGGCTTGGCCAACGTTCTTTATTGGTCTCCGTTTTTAGCCTGGCTCAAACATTTCTAGTTTCAAACATATCTTTTCCGAGCGAGTCTCAACCAGCTGACAGTCGAAAAATTCAGCAAAAATTCAGTCGGTCAGTCTATCATTCAGTCAGTCAGTCTTTATTTAAAATATCTTGTCTTTAAAGTAACAAACTGTGAAATTAAATACCAAAAATAAGGCAAAGGGTTTTTTGTTCTTCTAATTTAAGCGCTGCAAAAAAGGCGTTGCATACTTTGCGGCTGCTTTGCGAAATGTTGGGCCGCAAAATTGTGTTGCATGCTTTTAGGGTGGCCGCAATTTGAGCTGCCCAAGCGTCAAGCGAAGGGAGACGCTTCATCAGCTACAAACACACACAACCTGGGGCATTGTCTGACTGTGTGTGTGTGTGTGTGAAGCTTTAATATTTTGCGCTTAATAAATAACAAAAAGAGGAAGAAGACATGCAAAAAATAAAAGAAAGGGGTTGCAAAAGCGCCAGACAGCAAAAGGAAGCACAACACAAGGAAGTGGCAGAAGGGCGGGGATGTGCGTGTGTGTTGCTTGGGTGTGTGTGGGTGTGTGGGTGTGTGTGTGTGTGTGTGTGTGTGTGTGTTCCAAAAGCCTCGAAGTCATAAAAATTACAACAGCAACAACACAACAACATTTGACAAACGGGCAAATGCAGTGTGGGAGAGGTGTGCGTCTCTCTCTCTCCCCCTCCCTGCCCTCTCTCTTTCTCTCGTTGTCCTCTCTCTCACTGTATGCGTGTCTTGGTGTATGTGTGAGGCATAAGCTTAAATCATAATAACCGCAAGCCTTAATATGCGACAGAAACAGGAGCACAGGCACAAGGATTACAGCTAAGGGTAGGGGTAAGGGGTGCCCCCACCCTCAACACCCCTCCATCTAGATGAGACCCCACAAGAGCACGCCATGAGGTGCGTTAACATTGTCAAGACCAGGATCCCCCCCTACCCAACCCTCCTCAGACCAACTCTTATGCACTTTCACAGACTTTTCCGGCATTCTTCCTCTTGGCTTTGTCTGTGCTGTGACTGAGACACACGCCCAGCGCCACCCACCACCGCCCACCCACAGCCACGCCCCGTTTTGGTGGGGCATTAGCCCTTGGCAGCTATTCACTTACCTTTCAGCTGCTACTTCCAGTTTAGCGCTAACTTTGGCTACGCACACAAAAGGAAAACTTGGCAAAATCAACTGTAAAGAGAATGTGGGAGAACGGGTTAAAAGCGCGAAAGAAAAGGGTACGAAAATGGGGAGGCAAGAAAGAGAATAAGACGAGCTACTTCTTCGCACTATTCGTCACAATGAATAAAACATAGTTTTACAATTGTCCCAGACAATTCACAAAAAAGTAAATAAATAAACCGAAGTGCGGCAGCGGATAGTGTCCGACTAGGGGATACCCTACCTTAACAAACATATTTCTACACTTTGCTGCAGACTGTGGAAAATGTGGCCTCAAGTAACTTCGGTATTTATTGTCCGATCGGTATGGAAATTTCAGGGACTCAATATGACATCCAAATGTGTGTAAAAACCAAAAGGCAAGGCTCTATTTTTAAGAACGATTTCTTATCCAGTTTGGGGTAGATATGGAACATGTATCCAAAAACTGAAATATAAATATCTACATATTCTACACAATAATCTAAATATCAAGTTTGGTGTATAAAGCTTTCGTAATCTTCGAGTTACGCCGAAAAAAAACATGTCTCAGTATCGATATTTATCGATATTATGGAAATCGGAGCAGATATCGACAATAAAGTCCAAAATCCCTTTGTTGCTCTCGAGATCGTCGCGTTAATAAAGACGAACTGATCTCCCGACCTCCTGATCCCTCCCTACTTCATGGCAAGACTTGTCTCTTTTCGTGCGTTACACATTTTGGCACAAAATTATAGTACCCTTTGCTAGAGTATAAATGCAAGTTCTAGTGAGAGTTTTCTGCCAAATTTCAAGGGTTAGTCAAGGATTTATCAATTGTATTTGATTTTACCGCAGGATGCAATTCATTGTGATCAATTTCCTGAGCACATCGAATTCAATGCGAGCCATTGTCAGCAATAGTTTGTGTAGTGAAAGGGTTATCGTTTGGGCTTCGACTAGTCTCGAAGTCATGGAATGGATGCCCATAGGGTTGAGAGCTGGTGCGAGGGTTGATTTCAATTTGCCCTTTGCCAAATTGGAATTCTTATTAATGCAGACCTTAACAGCTTTCGACTTAAAGTGCGATATGGACTTGACAGTTATTTGAATGAATTTAGATATGTGTTTAGGGCTCTTAGAATTAAATGTTCAAGTGAATTGAATAGTTGTTTGGGCAAACGTGTTTTTTCTTTTTAAGAAGTCGATATTATCAACTGCAACTAAGGAAGAAAAGAAGCGCATAAAACGATTTTTTGTACTAGAATTGAAATTTGCCTCAACAAGCTATGTTCCAGTTGTTCGGCCAGGCCAGAACCTGATACGGGTCACTTGCACACTGGCAACAGCTCCCTTTGTCCACAAATATTTCCAAATATTGTCGCAAAGCTGTTTGTGAACCTTGAGGAATGATTAATGAGCCAATGTTTGCACTCTGGGCATGCGGGATAGGTGGTACCTTAAACAGCTGTACAAACAGGAACATTTAACAGCTGGTCCGAGTCAAATCACGACAAGAATTCGTTAGTAAAGTGGGGCAAGCCCCAAACAGGTGCGACCAAGCCTGGGCACACACAGTCAAGGTCAATAACATCGATAACGATAACGATGACAATGACGATGACACATCATTAAAGACTGTTGACAAGTCCCCAAGTCAGTTGGAAGAGTGTGAGAGAATGCCCGACTGGGAGATACTCTAAGCCTGTTACCACAAGCACTCGAACCTTCTTCCAACCAAATATTCAATAAAAAACACACAAGTGTTATCGAAAACAGTTATTTAGACTATACAAATTTGTTGAAAGGGAGGAGTTGTCAAAAACTTTGAATATTTTTCATATGTATGCACTGTACAAAAATCTATATACAAAGTTTGCTGTATCAGGTTCTTATAATCTTCGAGTTTTGACGTAAGACACAAAAATCGATATTTATCGATATAATGAAAACGAAGCTGATATCGAAAACAAATTGAAAAACTCGCTCAGCTTATGGCATAGAAGAATTTATGGAATTTGTATCGAACTACGACGATTCTTTAGCTCTTTTTGCATGACTGCAGTATACCCTCTGTTCACCATACACAATGGGTATGGACAGAAAAATGAATGTCTGACATGCCTATGTCATTAACACAGTGAAAAGGGAGAACAACCGAAATTCGTTAAGCATTTGAGCAGCCGAAAAGCATGCAACATGCTTTGCTTTTGCTCAATAAGCAACTGTCACCCAACATTCTAAGAGGGGGGCGGGGTGGACTGGGGTGTCAGCTAATTTATGGAAAGTCTTGAAACTATGTAGCACATGCATAACGAATGCCAATCTTAAATGCCAAACCAAACAGAACAGAGCAGAGCCAAGCAAAACAAACAAACGTGAAAATATCTCTGAAGCCAGCTGTTGATCTCCCCTCCCCTTACCCCTTTTTTTCCTTACTGGCAGCACGGGCATTTCGGGTTGCCACTTAGCGTGGCAACTGTAAACGATGTGGCAACACATTTATTGGAGATCGAAGAGCTCAAAACAGAAATCTATAAGATCTTTGCTAGTTGAAAGCATATTAATTGGTTACAGAATAAAATGTGTGTTATATACCCTGTAAAAATGATATGCGGGCATAGGGGGCTGTAAGAACTATGTGTGTGTGGAAAAGAAAGGGTATTCGAAAATCAAATTTGATGACTCTAGCTCTTAAAACCTAACAGATTTGCTCAACAACAGGATTTCAAGGCCTGTGTACAGGGTATCTCCTAGTCATGCACAGGCAGCAATCGAGCTGGTTTTCTCTTGTTATTATAGTTCTATTATGCCCCCTGCAACATCTTTTCTTGCCCAGTGAAAGTGCTGGCCAAACACTTGACAATTGTATTTTTGAGAAATTCATTTTTTTGTATTGTCATCGAGCTCTTCGATTCAATTGACTTTCAATTTGATCGGCAATTAAGCACTCGGTCACCCTGCTCGCTGTCCAAATATTTGCATCGCGCAGCCATTGACCCGAAACGGAACCCGCATTCAAACGGCCAACTGGAGTGAGCAAATGTGTTAGGCTGAACGACTAGCAAATACCCTGTAGCCAACAAATTTATTTCAGATAAAGTTGCTGTGTTTATTGCCCCATTGGAAACAACTTTTCAGCGCTTACAGATGGCACTCGAATGTGTGTAAGTCAGAACGGAACGACTATTATATACCCTGTAAACAGCTGTGGGCAGAGTTAACATGAATTTGCAAGTAAAATTGAATTTAATGCTCAAGGCTTGAAGATGGGTTTTGTATGTATGCATAGACCAAAAATCAAGACTGAAGGACTAGCAGATACCCTATAGACAG
The DNA here is from genome assembly GCF_003285875.2 of Drosophila novamexicana. NCBI lineage: Eukaryota > Metazoa > Arthropoda > Insecta > Diptera > Drosophilidae > Drosophila > Drosophila novamexicana. The sequence continues at coordinate 278,443 of NW_020824860.1, read as the reverse complement.
CACTGGGCAGCGTTAAGCTGAATAACATTCATGTAAATTTTCTGATCGTTGGCAGCTGTTCAAGGCTTAAAGATGATATTCAAAGGTGAAAGGTATACCGAAAGTCAGGACTGAACGACTATAACATACCCTAGGGGCAGAATAAACGTACATATATGTGTAAGATTGCATTTCAAATTACTTTTAAGCCAGTTGCCTAATCGTATTCAAATGTCTGTATATACCAAAAGTCAAGACTGTTCCTTCCCTTTGCCATTCATTTTATGGGGTAAATACGCTTGATCTGTTTATATCAGACAAATGGAGTCAAAGGCACGGATATCTCCATGAAATATTGAGACTGGAAATAAATATTTTAAAATTCTAGTTAAATGAAAAAACTTGGAGGAACAAAATCAAAATAAACTTGTTCAAGTATTCCAACCACAGCGATAATATACCTCTTTACGAGTGTGCAATGCGTACAGAGTATGCGAAGAGCTGTGCCCTGCGGCTGCAACTGAAGCTGGTGGCTCTGAAACTGAGCCCTTGCCCCTTAATTGCTTAAATCAACGCGCCGCCGTCTGCTGCTGCTGCTGCTGCTTTTACTGCTGCTGCTGCTGCTGCTGCAGTTGCAGTTGCAGTTGCTGCAATTGAGGGTTGGCTCCGGCAGAGAGGTCATTGCTTGCTGCGTGCTGCGTTGAGAGGCGCGTCGGGCGCTGATAAGGGCCCAGTTTTGTGTCCTTTGCATCCTTTGGCACGCCCAATGCCGAGAGCTGCACAGTGTCAATGACAGGCTGCAGCCATACCCTCCCCCCTTCCCACTACTCTGTCATCCCTTGCCCCTCTACTCCACAGTCTGGCTGGCTCTGTCAACTGTCAACTGCCCCGCCCCTTCGTTAGCGCAGCTTTAAAGCCAAAAGCCAAAGGCAAACACACTCTTCCTCCCGTCCCTTCACCTGCTCCTCTTCCCCACCCTCTCTCCCACTCACCCTCTCTTTCGCCCTGCTGGACCCGTTCCCCTTTGTCGCACTTCATTTACCTTTTCATTCGCTAAAAAAAAGTTTAAACATTTGCTCGCGATAAGATTGCGAGCGTCAGGCTCTTCAGTCCCTTCCCTTTTTGCTCTCTCATATCAACAACCCCCCCCCCCTATCACTCCCCCTCCCCGTATTGCTCGCCAACCTGACGCTGTCTTTTGGCCAGGCACGGACACAGTTGGCAAATATTTGCTCGTTTCGCATGCAAATAGATAAGAGCAAAATGAGTGGAATAACATATGCTAATCGGGGCGAAAACAAATTCCGACTGCGACATAAGGGCGACAAAATTTACTGCCCACGGGCATTTTACTGTGTTATCGATAAACTTATCGATACATCATATCAGCCTTAAGATACACCATAAATATATTTATATTGTCTATATTTATAATTCAATATCATGTGCACATTGGGACGCAAAATATGCACATTGCGAAGAAAAAGAACAAATTAAAGTTCCATCGATTATTGATTATCCATAAATATGTATACACACATGTATTTTCTTCCTTGTGTCCATATTAAGGCTTAAATGCCATACATTTGGCATGAAATTTATTATATGTGTGCTATATCGATAATTGCAACATGTTATAACATAACATGCCTTGTATTTTTGTGACCGACGGTAAATGTACGTTTTGTTATCGAATACTAACATATTTTTTCTTTTTGCATTCATAAAAGATAGTTGAGCTCGGGAAGTTGAGCCCGATTATACGTATTATCAGTTTTATCGAACACCGTTTCGATATATTATCGACAATGTCCATCGAATATGTTGTCAAAAATTTTGTTTACGGACGTGTAGACATGCCCTCAACAGTTCACCTCGTCGCTTATTGATCTGCAACACACAAAAGCACTCGACACACAATCAACACAACTCGAACAACTGAACTAATTGCCGCACGGCTCGACCAGATCGACTAGCCCGACCACGTCTAGACGGTAACCATAGGGCTCCATAACATGCACGTTTCCATCTGTACATAGACACATTGCCCCACGGCTCGTGGCCATGTCAAACAACAATCAATTCAACTGCAGCAAAACAACGCAAATGCTCAGGTTTATTGCGACTGGCGCTCGCTTTTATACCCTGTTTACCGATTGGATTTCAATAAAAACAAAATAGGGTTTGGTCTAGTTGAATATATCTATGAAAGGGGCAGTTGGGAGCAACTCTGACTTCATTTAGATAAATCTCTTGACTCTGGCTTTCCCAATGCTACGAATATCGATAAACTTTCATTTCCAACCAGATATATTTAGGTACAACTCAAGGAAGAACGTCGCTATTAACCAATTAATTAGTATGTGTTATCGTTTAGAGACATAAGAGCATAAATTTAGGTAATAAAAGATAAGCCAAACAAATTAATTTTAAATTATCGATTAGCCCGATTACCCGAAATCGATAAATATCGATTTAAACACCGTGTGACTCAACATACGTTATGGATAAACGAAAGTAGAGCTACGAAACTTGGCAAAGCATGTCTATTTCAAATTATACCTTATCCTGACTGCCCAAAATCGATAAATATCGATTTTCGTGTTTTAAATATATATATATAACTACCCGAAATCGATAATTAACGCCTTGGTCCCGTTTTTTAAACATATTTTATTAAGAAATGAATATTTGATGGTAAATGCTAGGTACAGGGTATCTGCTAGTCAACCACATCTGTTCGTTGGCCGTTTGCATGACAATTGGCGCGCAGCCTTTCAACGCCAGACACGACACGAGATCAAGATCACATTTCTCAGATTGTCGATCGCTGAGAATCTGCAGATCGAAGTTCGAGAGTCGCCTCCCAGCTTCAGCTTCATCTCCAGCCCCTCCGCAACCAAAACGGCGATGCGTTGAGGCATGCGAGTTGTGTGCGTCTGTCTATTTTTAGCCACAGTCTCTGCCAGCTGCCCGCTGGACGAGTCCCAGCCCTACACTGCCCCTGTCTCTGCCGCTGCCCCTGCCCCTGCTTCTGACCCTGCATCTACTTCCTCGTTTCCCTTTTATCTCAATCGCTTCACAATTGTCGCTCGCTAATAGATCGTAGCAATAATGTAATGGACGCGACCCGCTCGCCGCATTGGGCCTTGGGTTTCGGGTTCGAGTACGAGTTCGAGTACGAGTTCGGGTTTCCCCTGCGCCACATATGGCGCGACTAGGGCCATGACTTGGTTTTATATTTAGTTCGCTTCCTGCTTCTGGCACTTGAGCGAAGAGCAAAACGAGAAAGAACAGTTATCTAAAGACTGCCGAAGCTCAGATACCCTTCCAACTAGCAAAGGTCTATACTCTTCTTGGATCTCAAATGACCTTTTGAACTTAAAGTAGGGTAAAAAGGTTGTCGAAATGTTGTCTAAATAGCATCATCATAAGCTTGCCAGGACCAGCTGTATATGCGTCGAACTAACAAGCGAAAAGTCGCCGGTTCAAACACAGTAATTTTTGCAATTTTGTAAAAAAGACTGCCGATATTCATCGGAAAAACAGCAGGAAGAACGCAGCTAAGCAAACGGGACGTCACGAGAGTCAAACTTACAAGCGAAAAGTCGCTAGTTCGAACCCAATAATTTTTGCAATTTATATATAAATTTTTTTCAATTGCTTGTTAAGACATATAAAACAGGTAAGAGGTTATAGTCGGGAGCTCCCGACTAGGGGATACCCTGAACCCTCTTCTTCCAACATCAAATGCATATATATATTCTATTTTAGAAGCTATATGTCAAGTTTGGTGACTCTTGTTCTTATTATTTACCAAAATTGCCCAAAAAACAGGATATCGATTTCGATTTAGTAAATAAGTTATCGATTATCGGAAACAAACTCGATCTGCGCGGGAGCTAGGAGCATCTACATCTAAAATTTCAAGTTTCTAGCTCTTAAAGGTTCTGAGATCCTTGCGTTCATACATACGGACGGACGGACGGACGGACGGACGGACAGACAGACGGACATGGATAGATCGACTCGGCTATTGATGCTGATCAAGAATATATATACTTTATGGGGTCGGAGTTGCTTCCTTCTGCCTGTTACATATATTTGGCTTTCGCACAAATGCAATATACCCTTATACCCATTTTTAATGGGTTCAGGGTATAAAAGCCAAACTTCGTGAAAATCGGATGAGATTTGACCGAGTTATGGGGGTGGTAATTTTTGACCCATGTCTATATACGAATCTTGGGGTAAGATTTGGACATGAATTTCGACTAAAAATTCGGTGTCGAGATTTGAATGCCAGATTAATCTAGAGGGAAAACCATGAAGAAAACGCCAAACTTCGTGAAAATCGGATGAGATTTGACCGAGTTATGGGGTGGTAGTTTTTGACCCATGTCTATATACGAATCTTGGGGTAAGATTTGGACATGAATTTCGACCAAAAAATCGGTGTCGAGATTTGAATGCCAGATTAATCTAGAGGGGAAACCATGAAGAAAACGCCAAACTTCGTGAAAATCGGATAAGATTTGTCCGAGTTATGGGGGTGGTAATTTTTGACCCATGTCTATATACGAATCTTGGGGTAAGATTTGGACATGAATTTCGACCAAAAAATCGGTGTCGAGATTTGAATGCCAGATTAATCTAGAAGGAAAACCATGAAGAAAAAGCCAAACTTCGTGAAAACCGGATGAGATTTGACCGAGTTATGGGGGTGGTAATTTTTGACCCATGTCTATATACGAATCTTGGGGTAAGATTTGGACATGAATTTCGACTAAAAATTCGGTGTCGAGATTTGAATGCCAGATTAATCTAGAGGGAAAACCATGAAGAAAACGCCAAACTTCGTGAAAATCGGATGAGATTTGACCGAGTTATGGGGTGGTAGTTTTTGACCCATGTCTATATACGAATCTTGGGGTAAGATTTGGACATGAATTTCGACCAAAAAATCGGTGTCGAGATTTGAATGCCAGATTAATCTAGAGGGGAAACCATGAAGAAAACGCCAAACTTCGTGAAAATCGGATAAGATTTGTCCGAGTTATGGGGGTGGTAATTTTTGACCCATGTCTATATACGAATCTTGGGGTAAGATTTGGACATGAATTTCGACCAAAAAATCGGTGTCGAGATTTGAATGCCAGATTAATCTAGAAGGAAAACCATGAAGAAAAAGCCAAACTTCGTGAAAACCGGATGAGATTTGACCGAGTTATGGGGATGGTAATTTTTGACCCATGTCTATATACGAATCTTGGGGTAAGATTTGGACATGAATTTCGACTAAAAAATCGGTGTTCAGATTTGAATGCCAGATTAATCTAGAAGGAAAACCATGAAGAAAAAGCCAAACTTCGTGAAAATCGGATGAGATTTGACCGAGTTATTGGGGTGGTAATTTTTGACCCATGTCTATATACGAATCTTGGGGTAAGATTTGGACATGAATTTCGACCAAAAAATCGGTGTCGAGATTTGAATGCCAGATTAATCTAGAGGGAAAACCATGAAGAAAACGCCAAACTTCGTGAAAATCGGATGAGATTTGACCGAGTTATGGGGGTGGTAATTTTTGACCCATGTCTATATACGAATCTTGGGGTAAGATTTGGACATGAATTTCGACTAAAAAATCGGTGTTCAGATTTGAATGCCAGATTAATCTAGAAGGAAAACCATGAAGAAAAAGCCAAACTTCGTGAAAATCGGATGAGATTTGACCGAGTTATTGGGGTGGTAATTTTTGACCCATGTCTATATACGAATCTTGGGGTAAGATTTGGACATGAATTTCGACCAAAAAATCGGTGTCGAGATTTGAATGCCAGATTAATCTAGAGGGTAAACCATGAAGAAAACGCCAAACTTCGTGAAAATCGGATGAGATTTGACCGAGTTATGGGGGTGGTAATTTTTGACCCATGTCTATATACGAATCTTGGGGTAAGATTTGGACATGAATTTCGACTAAAAATTCGGTGTCGAGATTTGAATGCCAGATTAATCTAGAGGGAAAACCATGAAGAAAACGCCAAACTTCGTGAAAATCGGATGAGATTTGACCGAGTTATGGGGTGGTAGTTTTTGACCCATGTCTATATACGAATCTTGGGGTAAGATTTGGACATGAATTTCGACCAAAAAATCGGTGTCGAGATTTGAATGCCAGATTAATCTAGAGGGGAAACCATGAAGAAAACGCCAAACTTCGTGAAAATCGGATAAGATTTGTCCGAGTTATGGGGGTGGTAATTTTTGACCCATGTCTATATACGAATCTTGGGGTAAGATTTGGACATGAATTTCGACCAAAAAATCGGTGTCGAGATTTGAATGCCAGATTAATCTAGAAGGAAAACCATGAAGAAAAAGCCAAACTTCGTGAAAACCGGATGAGATTTGACCGAGTTATGGGGGTGGTAATTTTTGACCCATGTCTATATACGAATCTTGGGGTAAGATTTGGACATGAATTTCGACTAAAAATTCGGTGTCGAGATTTGAATGCCAGATTAATCTAGAGGGAAAACCATGAAGAAAACGCCAAACTTCGTGAAAATCGGATGAGATTTGACCGAGTTATGGGGTGGTAGTTTTTGACCCATGTCTATATACGAATCTTGGGGTAAGATTTGGACATGAATTTCGACCAAAAAATCGGTGTCGAGATTTGAATGCCAGATTAATCTAGAGGGGAAACCATGAAGAAAACGCCAAACTTCGTGAAAATCGGATAAGATTTGTCCGAGTTATGGGGGTGGTAATTTTTGACCCATGTCTATATACGAATCTTGGGGTAAGATTTGGACATGAATTTCGACCAAAAAATCGGTGTCGAGATTTGAATGCCAGATTAATCTAGAAGGAAAACCATGAAGAAAAAGCCAAACTTCGTGAAAACCGGATGAGATTTGACCGAGTTATGGGGATGGTAATTTTTGACCCATGTCTATATACGAATCTTGGGGTAAGATTTGGACATGAATTTCGACTAAAAAATCGGTGTTCAGATTTGAATGCCAGATTAATCTAGAAGGAAAACCATGAAGAAAAAGCCAAACTTCGTGAAAATCGGATGAGATTTGACCGAGTTATTGGGGTGGTAATTTTTGACCCATGTCTATATACGAATCTTGGGGTAAGATTTGGACATGAATTTCGACCAAAAAATCGGTGTCGAGATTTGAATGCCAGATTAATCTAGAGGGAAAACCATGAAGAAAACGCCAAACTTCGTGAAAATCGGATGAGATTTGACCGAGTTATGGGGGTGGTAATTTTTGACCCATGTCTATATACGAATCTTGGGGTAAGATTTGGACATGAATTTCGACTAAAAAATCGGTGTTCAGATTTGAATGCCAGATTAATCTAGAAGGAAAACCATGAAGAAAAAGCCAAACTTCGTGAAAATCGGATGAGATTTGACCGAGTTATTGGGGTGGTAATTTTTGACCCATGTCTATATACGAATCTTGGGGTAAGATTTGGACATGAATTTCGACCAAAAAATCGGTGTCGAGATTTGAATGTCAGATTAATCTAGGGGGAAAACCATTAAGAAAACGCCAAACTTCGTGAAAATCGGATGAGATTTGGCCGAGATATGGGGTTGGTAAATTTTGACCCATGTCTATATACGAATCTTGGGGTAAGATTTGGACATGAATTTCGACCAAAATATCGGTGTCGAAATTTGAATGCCAGATTAATCTAGAGGGAAAACCATGAAGAAAACGTCAAACTTCGTGAAAATCGGATGAGATTTGACCGAGTTATGGGGGTGGTAATTTTTGACCCATGTCTATATACGAATCTTGGGGTAAGATTTGGACATGAATTTCGACCAAAAAATCGGTGTCGAGATTTGAATGCCAGATTAATCTAGAGGGAAAACCATGAAGAAAACGCCAAACTTCGTGAAAATCGGATGAGATTTGGCCGAGATATGGGGTTGGTAAATTTTGACCCATGTCTATATACGAATCTTGGGGTAAGATTTGGACATGAATTTCGACCAAAAAATCGGTGTCGAGATTTGAATGCCAGATTAATCTAGAGGGAAAACCATGAAGAAAACGCCAAACTTCGTGAAAATCGGATGAGATTTGACCGAGTTATGGGGGTGGTAATTTTTGACCCATGTCTATATACGAATCTTGGGGTAAGATTTGGACATGAATTTCGACCAAAAAATCGGTGTTCAGATTTGAATGCCAGATTAATCTAGAAGGAAAACCATGAAGAAAAAGCCAAACTTCGTGAAAATCGGATGAGATTTGACCGAGTTATTGGGGTGGTAATTTTTGACCCATGTCTATATACGAATCTTGGGGTAAGATTTGGACATGAATTTCGACCAAAAAATCGGTGTCGAGATTTGAATGTCAGATTAATCTTGGGGGAAAACCATTAAGAAAACGCCAAACTTCGTGAAAATCGGATGAGATTTGGCCGAGATATGGGGTTGGTAAATTTTGACCCATGTCTATATACGAATCTTGGGGTAAGATTTGGACATGAATTTCGACCAAAAAATCGGTGTCGAGATTTGAATGCCAGATTAATCTAGAGGGAAAACCATGAAGAAAACGCCAAACTTCGTGAAAATCGGATGAGATTTGACCGAGTTATGGGGGTGGTAATTTTTGACCCATGTCTATATACGAATCTTTTGACCTATGTCTATATACGAATCTTGGGGTAAGATTTGGACATGAATTTCGACCAAAAAATCGGTGTCGAGATTTGAATGCCAGATTAATCTAGAGGGGAAACCATGAAGAAAACGCCAAACTTCGTGAAAATCGGATAAGATTTGACCGAGTTATGGGGGTGGTAATTTTTGACCCATGTCTATATACGAATCTTGGGGTAAGATTTGGACATGAATTTCGACCAAAAAATCGGTGTCGAGATTTGAATGTCAGATTAATCTAGAGGGAAAACCATGAAGAAAACGCCAAACTTCGTGAAAATCGGATGAGATTTGACAGAGTTAAGGGGGTGGTAATTTTTGACCCATGTCTATATACGAATCTTTTGACCTATGTCTATATACGAATCTTTGGGTAAGATTTGGACATGAATTTCGACCAAAAAATCGGTGTCGAGATTTGAATGCCAGATTAATCTAGAGGGGAAACCATGAAGAAAACGCCAAACTTCGTGAAAATCGGATAAGATTTGACCGAGTTATGGGGGTGGTAATTTTCGACCCATGTCTATATACGAATCTTTTGACCTATGTCTATATATGTCTATGTCTATCTAGAGGGAAAACCATGAAGAAAACGCCAAACTTCGTGAAAATCGGAGAAGATTTGACCGAGTTATGGGGGTGGTAATTTTTGACCCATGTCTATATACGAATCTTGGGGTAAGATTTGGACATGAATTTCGACCAAAAAATCGGTGTCGAGATTTGAATGTCAGATTAATCTAGGGGGAAAACCATTAAGAAAACGCCAAACTTCGTGAAAATCGGATGAGATTTGGCCGAGATATGGGGTTGGTAAATTTTGACCCATGTCTATATACGAATCTTGGGGTAAGATTTGGACATGAATTTCGACCAAAATATCGGTGTCGAAATTTGAATGCCAGATTAATCTAGAGGGAAAACCATGAAGAAAACGCCAAGCTTCGTGAAAATCGGATAAGATTTGACCGAGTTATGGGGGTGGTAATTTTTGACCCATGTCTATATACGAATCTTGGGGTAAGATTTGGAAATGAATTTCGACCAAAAAATCGGTGTCGAGATTTGAATGCCAGATTAATCTAGAGGGAAAACCATGAAGAAAACGCCAAACTTCGTGAAAATCGGATGAGATTTGACCGAGTTATGGGGGTGGTAATTTTTGACTCATGTCTATATACGAATCTTGGGGTAAGATTTGGACATGAATTTCGACCAAAAAATCGGTGTCGAGATTTGAATGCCAGATTAATCTAGAGGGGAAACCATGAAGAAAACGCCAAACTTCGTGAAAATCGGATAAGATTTGACCGAGTTATGGGGGTGGTAATTTTTGACCCATGTCTATATACGAATCTTGGGGTAAGATTTGGACATGAATTTCGACTAAAAAATCGGTGTTCAGATTTGAATGCCAGATTAATCTAGAAGGAAAACCATGAAGAAAAAGCCAAACTTCGCGAAAATCGGATGAGATTTGGCCGAGATATGGGGTTGGTAAATTTTGACCCATGTCTATATACGAATCTTGGGGTAAGATTTGGACATGAATTTCGACCAAAAAATCGGTGTCGAAATTTGAATGCCAGATTAATCTAGAGGGAAAACCATGAAGAAAACGCCAAACTTCGTGAAAATCGGATAAGATTTGACCGAGTTATGGGGGTGGTAATTTTTGACCCATGTCTATATACGAATCTTGGGGTAAGATTTGGACATGAATTTTGACCAAAAAATCGGTGTCGAGATTTGAATGTCAGATTAATCTAGGGGGAAAACCATTAAGAAAACGCCAAACTTCGTGAAAATCGGATGAGATTTGGCCGAGATATGGGGTTGGTAAATTTTGACCCATGTCTATATACGAATCTTGGGGTAAGATTTGGACATGAATTTCGACCAAAAAATCGGTGTCGAGATTTGAATGTCAGATTAATCTAGAGGGAAAACCATGAAGAAAACGCCAAACTTCGCGAAAATCGGATGAGATTTGACCGAGTTATGGGGGTGGTAATTTTTGACCCATGTCTTTATACGAATCTTGGGGTAAGATTTGGACATGAATTTCGACCAAAAAATCGGTGTCGAAATTTGAATGCCAGATTAATCTAGAGGGAAAACCATGAAGAAAACGCCAAACTTCGTGAAAATCGGATAAGATTTGACCGAGTTATGGGGGTGGTAATTTTTGACCCATGTCTATATACGAATCTTGGGGTAAGATTTGGACATGAATTTCGACCAAAAAATCGGTGTCGAGATTTGAATGCCAGATTAATCTAGAGGGAAACCCATGAAGAAAACGCCAAACTTCGCGAAAATCGGATGAGATTTGACCGAGTTATGGGGGTGGTAATTTTTGACTCATGTCTATATACGAATCTTGGGGTAAGATTTGGACATGAATTTCGACCAAAAAATCGGTGTCGAGATTTGAATGCCAGATTAATCTAGAGGGGAAACCATGAAGAAAACGCCAAACTTCGTGAAAATCGGATAAGATTTGTCCGAGTTATGGGGGTGGTAATTTTTGACCCATGTCTATATACGAATCTTGGGGTAAGATTTGGACATGAATTTCGACCAAAAAATCGGTGTCGAGATTTGAATGCCAGATTAATCTAGAAGGAAAACCATGAAGAAAAAGCCAAACTTCGTGAAAATCGGATGAGATTTGACCGAGTTATGGGGATGGTAATTTTTGACCCATGTCTATATACGAATCTTGGGGTAAGATTTGGACATGAATTTCGACTAAGAAATCGGTGTTCAGATTTGAATGCCAGATTAATCTAGAGGGAAAACCATGAAGAAAACGCCAAACTTCGTGAAAATCGGATGAGATTTGACCGAGTTATGGGGGTGGTAATTTTTGACCCATGTCTTTATACGAATCTTGGGGTAAGATTTGGACATGAATTTCGACCAAAAAATCGGTGTCGAGATTTGAATGCCCGATTAATCTAGAGGGAAAACCATGAAGAAAAATCCTATATCATATATTCTATTTTAGAAGCTATATGTCAAGTTTGGTGACTGTAGTTCATAATTTTTACCAAAATTGCCCAAAAAACAGGATATCGATATCGATTTTTATCGATTGCTTGGAAACGGAGTAAGTTATCGATTATCGGAAACAAACTCGATCTGCGCGGGAGCTAGGAGCATCTACGTCTAAAATTTCAAGTCTCTAGAAGTGGGAGATTTGCTGAGAGCTGAGTTAACAAGCAAGAGCAGAACATGGATTTCTCATGGGATTCATATTGAGTATTCAATGCGATAATACCCCATCATACGAAGTGAATAAATGGATGTGCAGCCGGCATTCAGAACGACGTCAACAGCTGAGGAGAAGGACTTGAGAATTGTATTGATTGCACTTAAATACTTATTTTTCGGCTGCGAGCGAAGTTTCAAGTGCCTCAAAAGTATCTCTCAACTAGACTCTTTTATGCTGCAGCTGGGTAGGGAAGGGGAGGAGGGAGGGGGAGGGGAGGGAGTCATTTCCATTTGCACATTGATTTATGCACATTTAAATATGCGCACTTGCGAAATTTCCCCGAATCCTAACTATGCCAGCTGCAGTTCCCGGCATTTCCTTATTTCCACATTTCCTCGGACACCAAATACGTCGTCTACGTGTATTTTCTTCCCTTTGTGCGTATTTTCTCATTTATTTTTCAGCTTGTTGTAAAAAGCTAATTTCATTCTTGACAGACAACAAACAACATTAGAGTGCTTTAACTGCAGCTGCCCGACTGGCAGATACCCTGTAGCTAGCCGGGAATTGTCATCAGCCGCAGTTTTTCTTTTTTAATAACTTTTGTGCTTTTAGTCCAAAAAAAAACGTAAATGTGCACATACAAAAAATACCAAATATACCGGAAATACTAAAAATACCAAACATACCAAAAATACCAAATATACCACATGCCAAAAGTTCTGGGTGACGTCGTTTCCATTTCTAGATTCCATTTCTATGCGAACTATTTGCCTTGTGCACAACTACCCTACTTTGATTTGACTTTTATAGGGTATACAAATCTATCTACCCCGCAGCTGTCATATCTTTAATTTCCCCCAAAAAATATTAAGAACGCAAGAGAAATCGGGAAACACATGTTAAAACTCCAAACTTTAAACTAAAATTAGTCGCAACGAAATATTCTTTTCAGTTTTTCATACACTTCCAGAGGGTATTATATTTATGTCATGGAGTGAGTAACGCATAGAAGAAGACAATATTGAACCTATAGAGCATATGTATTCCAGATCAGCATTAAGATCCGACTTGATATAGTACTAAATTCGGTAGCAACCGGATCGAGCCACTATCTGCCAGAGGAATGATCCGTCGATAATTAAGTTCTTGTAAGGAAAACTTCTTTGTTTATCTAGATATCTTAGCCAAACTTGGCTTTTATAAGCTTCACGATGCTCCCTACATATATATCTTCTATATGATATAGCTGTCATAGGAACAATCGGAACAATCGACAAGTAAACTCTTCTCTTTCTCTTTCTCTTTCTTATCTCTTCTCCTTCTCTTCTCTTCCCTTTCTCTTCCCTTTCTCTTCTCCTTCTCTTCTCCTTTTCTTTCTCTTTCTTTTCTCTTTCTTTTCTCTTTCTCTTATCTTTCTCTTATCTTTCTCTTCTCTTTCTCTTCTCTTTCTTTTCTCTTTCTCTTCTCTTTCTCTTCTCTTTCTCTTCTCTTTCCCTTCTCTTTCTCTTCTCTTATTTTTTCTTTTCTTCCCCCTTCTAAATTCCGTTTTCCAAGATATTTGTCATCAAACTCAGGCAAATGTCTGGCAGGGCATCAAATCTTCGGCCTGCCGCAGATAACCAAACTTTCTCGTCTTTTTCTAAGGAGGGGGGGGGGGGGGGGGGGGCAACAGACAACTCGCAGCGCCCCCAAGGCACGTGCGGACTTAATTATAAAGTTACATTTAATTGTTGTGAGCGTCGAAATATTTCCATCTATATATAAACAAATATGTTTTCATGTGTATATATAAATATATATATATATATATATGAATATGTGTGTGTGTGTGTGTGTGTGTATATTTACGCTTCGGGCTCAGCTCTGGCATTTCGGTTACATTCCCAGGGCATATCACAGGCATTCACACAAATTGTATACAAATCTTTTTCCCGCACATATCGCATTTAAAAGTATGCCCCAGCCGGGCGCTACGCTTGTTTATTTCACACTTTTCACAACTTTTATATATATATAATTCTATAACTTTGCAGAGGATCGACTGTCGGTAACTGATTGTGCCAACCGCGAGCAAAGGCTGCCAAACACTTCTGTCGATGTCTTTCAAAGTGACAGCATTTGTTAAAATTGATAAGCAAAAAAATATATGGAAATATACATTTATCTAAAAGGTAAGAGCCAGAGGAAAAACACATGTTTTTTTCCGCTCAAATAGAAAAATGGGAAACAGCTTGAAAAGTTTTTATCATAGCATGACAAAATACAATATAATCCAGACGGAGACCACACAAACCGCAAGGCAGACGCCAGAGATTCGTATCAGGGAGGTGGCACCTACCCGCCCACTAGCCCACCCCCCGCCCTCTACCCGCCACTCCACCCGCCTACAGACTGCACAATTAATCGAATCTCTAAGATGCGAGCATTTTTTTTCTTCAATTGCAATTGAAGGCGTCGCAATTTGTATGCTAAATTAATCGAGAGATAAAAATGTCGAGCAGCCAATCAGTCATAGGGCTTCTGCTTCTTCCTCTTACTCTTACTCTTACTCTCACTCTTCTTCTTACTCTCACTCTCCCTCTGGCTCTTCATCTTCCAGCTGTGAGTAGGTCGTGCAAGACCTTCAATTGCATTAAATACGATCTAAGACCAGACACAATTTTTCCACATAGACAAACTAAGCGCGAAACTGAGTCGTAGACTGACTAGCAGATACCCTGTAGTCAGCCAAACCAAGCTGCAGACGCCGACAGTGGAGCGAAGAAATTAAGCGCCCGACTAGCTGATACCCTTTAGTCAGCCAAGCCAAGCTGCAGACACAGACACTGAAAAGAAGCAGACCTGCGACGGGCAAGGCCGGGTAATCACAGCTCTGCTCCACAATTTATAGCACATGCCCATAATCCAAGGCTTATCTTTATCTTTATCTATGTTCTATCTAGCTTTTTTAGCTATATCTGCATTAATATATTTCGCTGAATATTTTTTAATATCTCAAATCTAACCAACTGTATCTTATCTATACCCACAGTTTCCATAGCTTTATCTTAACTTTTATCTATATCCATAAGCTGTCTGGTACAGGTATTTCATCTTATCTATATCCTATCTTATCTGCATATTTATATAATTTTATTTTAATATCTAGAATTGAACGTAAGAGAGGTTCAAGGAAATACTTTCAAAACAACGAGAAGGTAAAGAGAAAGTATCAACTCGGCTGTTGATGAAGATCTGGACTACATATGTACTCTATAGGGTCGGAAATTATAATACCCTGTAGTGGGGTATTACAAGTAAGAGTCAGGAGTCAGGCGTGCCCGACTAGCAGATACCCTGGAACGTTCTAGCTGCTCCTGTGCTTCGGCATCCCCTAGTCCCACACCTTGCCTGGGAAATGCATTCTCGTTTAACTTCGGACTATAAGGTCCGATCTTTATGAAATGTTCAGGAATCGAATATGACAAACAACAATGTCTAAATACCAAGACGCAATCCTCTAAGGTAAGAAATGTTTCTATCCAAAAAGTAAAGCCAGATCTTATAACTGATTCGATCATGAAATCATCCAAGATAATTACCCCATAATTGATCTTGACCTACATTGAACCAGGGCCTGATCTACATAGAGTCTAGGCTTGATTCATTGAATATTCATATTCAAATGCACAGTTTATAAATTTTGCATATGCGATTAGTTTAATTGACGCTGGACAGTTCCCAAGACTCGAAGGCAGAGCATCGCAAGAGACACAGACGTAGGGAGAAAGGGCGAGAGAGCGAGAAAGGGAGAGAGAGAGAGAGAGATATATATATATAAACATATTCTCTGGAATTAGCTGTGTCATCGGCCGTTTGCAGTCAATTGTTTTGATACACAGCTTGAAACAATTGATGGAGGAGGCTGACCCATCTCCCCCCCCCCCTTTTTGCCCCCCTCTAACCCGCAGCTATGCGCAACTCTTTCAATTTAGTAATTTATGTTTTGTTTGCCCTTTTGTGCTGCTAAAGTAACGACAATTTTATCGCTGATCACGGATTGCTCTTTGATTTGCCACCGGAATGTAGAGCATGCGGAGCTTGTGGAGCTTGTGGAGCAATAAACTCTATGAATAGAGGCTGCGACTCGATGCGGGACAGTTTGGCACAGTTAGTCTTTAGTTGTTTTTGTTGGTTCGGCTTCTAGTCGAGCGTTTAATTTGCAGCCCATCCGCTTATGCTAATTATGTTTGCCAAACCAGAACAGAGACCCAAACAAAACAGAAACCAAGAACATGGACTAGAAGCAGAACGAGCAAGAATAGCTCTGCCAAGCCGAAGACCAATTACCCTTACCCTAAGCGACGGCATATTTCTATATGGACTATATATCAATATAGTTACAGCTAAATATAAAGGCATATAGTTACTCGATCCTGTTGAGCGCAACATATAATTTGCATTCATTTAAAATATGCATCTGTACAAAAGTTCATGAACATACCTCCACTGGAAGCTGAGTTCACATAGTTAGCTATACGATATGACAGTCTAAAGTTCGTAGGACTTTGCAGATTTGTTGAGAGTATTCAAAGTCGCATAATTCCCGAGTTTGGCTAAGATATCGCACTGAAAAATTGAGGTTTTCATACAAAAACGCGAATTTCGATCGATAGTCTCTATGAGAACTAGACGATATAGCAGTCCGATGCGATCGATCTCTTGAATTATATAGTTTACAAGTAAAATTAGCAACTGTATCAAATTTCATAAAGATATCTTGACTGGAAGCTGAGTTAATATAGGTAGCTTTATGATATATGCATATATTATGATAAGGCTCATAACTGTTGAGTTCGGTTAAAGTATATTGTATATATATTTAATAGGACCCTTTCAAAGGGTATCAACTGAAATGCAACGGTTCTTGGCTTCATTAGTTGCTGAAAAATTAATTCTTAGCCCAGTTTATTTCAACTCACAAACAACATTAAGAACTTCTTCTACTTGAAATAAATATAAGTACAAAGTATAAGTATAAGTTCAAAAGAACTATAATCTAAATCTTCAACTGAATCTTCAGTTGAATCTCCAATTATATCTGCAGCTTTATCTTAAGCTAAATCTTCAGCTATATCTTCGGCCACAGCTTTATCTAAATCTTTAATTGGATCTTCAACTCGAATTTCAGCTCAGCCTTCAGATATATTTCCAGCTGATACTTCAACTGAATCTTCAGCTGCATCTTCATCTAAATCTTCAGCTCAATCTTCAACTGAATCTTCAGCTAAATTTTTAAATATATTTACAGCTAAATCTTCGTCTAAATCTTCAGCTCAATCTTCAATTGAATCTTCAGCTAAATCTTCAAATATATTTACTGCTAAATCTTCGTCTAAATCTTCAACTGAATCTGCATCTGCATCTAAATCTTCAGATGTATCTTCATCTTAATGCTCAGTTAAATCTGCAGCTGAATCTTCAAATGAATCTTCAGTTGTATCTTCAGCTTTTTTCTCCGCTTAATCTTCAGCTGAATCTTCAATTGTGTCTTCAGCTAAATATTCAGCTGGCTCTGCAGCTAAATCTTCAGCCATATATTCAACTGAATCTTCAACTAAGTCAGCTAAATCTTCACCCAAATCTTTCCCTTTATTTGCAGCTCAATTCATGTGTGCGGCGATTCACCTAATTTGCCAAGTCAGCGAAAGAAAAAAAAAGAACTGAATCCCACAATTTGCAGTGCGCCAGACATGGTTTCATTTTCAGTATGTATATATATATATATATATGTTATGTTAACAAAATATACGGAGCATTTTTGAAGCGTTTGTCGCGAATGTGCGACATTGACAACAAGCCCATAAACAAGCTCGTAAAAATGCCCCCAAGTGCAGAAAAGAAGAAAGTAAACTTATCAACGAATACGAAATACCCTAACTTTATATTGAAAGTGGAATATACAAAGCAATTAGATGTCATCAAATGATCTTGAGCACCAAGAACCCATTTCTGACGGTTCCCTAGTATGAGAGCTATCTGATATAATGCTCCCAGGCAAACGAATTCGACATATATTCAGTGAGGAGCCATAAAAAGCAACTGTGGCAAGTTACATGAAGATAGCTTCGATGGAAGCCGAGTTAACATAGTTAGCTATATGATATAATGATGCATTTCAAGCAGTCTTAACAGTTTTGGTAGCTGCAACTCATATCAGAATCTATACAAAGTTTCATGGAGATAGCTTCACTGGAAGCCGAGTTAAGAAAGTAAGGTATACGATATAATGATGGCATACAATCAGTTTCGACATATTTACAATCGGGAGCCAAAAGAAGCATATGTGGCAAGTTTCATGGAGATAGCTTCACTGGAAGCCGAGTTAAGATAGTAAGGCATATGATATAATGATGGTATACAATCAGTTTCGACATATTTACAATCGGGAGCCGAAAGAAACATCTGTAGCAAGTTTCATGAAGATAGGTTTACTGGAAGCCGAGTTAAGATAGTTAGCTGAGTGTTTGAATTAATCTAACCGAACTGTTGCAACTCTGATGCACTCTTTAACATGATCATATATATAATATCTATCCCTAGTTGGCGTTACATATTGGGCGAGCAAATCGATATACCCTTTATGAACAAGTCTGGAACACTTTACGAAATCAAGTAAAAACCTCACGCCGCACAGCGATAAATTTGCGCAGCAGCTCCACTTATCCAACTTATCCCAGCAGCTCCTTGGAGCGTAACGTGGCGCACGCGCCGTCCCCTGCTCCCCTCTCCCCTCTCTACTTTACTCCTCGCAACCCAAACGTTGCTCAGGAATTTTGCGCAGGCGAACGGCAGCTGTAGCCCAAAAAAGGGCAGCGACTTTTTGCCAGTAGGCGGCACACAGAGGCGGCCGGGCAGCTTGGCGGGTAGGCGGGCGCAACGGGTTCTCGGTTCTCGTTTCCCAGTTGCCAGTTCGCCAAGTTCTCCAATCAGATGCGGCGGCTCTGCGACTGAGACTGCGGCTTTGGCTCGGTTCCCACCACAGATGAGCGCCTGCCAAGGCTAATGGGTAAGTGCAGGGCAAAGGCAGCTGCCGCAGGAGACCATATAAGCTACTGAACACCCTGTAATTTAGTCTGAATCATGCGTTTCATATATACAATTATTTTCGTTTGTATGGAGCGCCTCTCTATGCGCTTCTCAACATATTGATTACTTAAAAATCTTCTGTTTCCTATTTACCAATATTCTCAAATCTACAGTACGCCTCTCTATGCGCTTCTCAACTTGAAAATGGCTTAAGATAATGTGTAGCTAACTTATGATTTTTCTCGAACCTATTGTGAGCCTCTCTATGCGCTTCTCAACATGATAATTACTTAAAATCTTGAGTCTCTTATATTAAATAATGTTCAAGTCTACATTACGCCTCTATATGCGCTGCTCAGCATTATAATGTGTTGATATCTTGCGTTCCTTATTTATAATTTTTCTCAAATCTACATTGCGCCTTACTATGCGATTCTCAATATGATAATTACTCAGAATATTATGTGTCTTATTTATAACTTTTTCGAATTTACAGTGCGCCTCTCTATGCGCTTCTCAACACGATTAAGGTGATACATATGGAGTATCAAGTTACAGATCTAGTTCGAATCAGAATTCTTTAATTCTCCTTTCACTATAAACCGAATCAATAGCCCAATTTCATTTCAAATGGGATAAGCTCGACGAATCAAGATGCAAAACAAAGTCTCGGTTCATAAATGTGGAAAAGCAGCTTAAACGGAAGCCAAAGGGGCTAGAGGCCTCTTCTTTTTTTTTGGATGGAATTGCGTGCCACAGAAGCTGCGCATCTCACAGTCCCCACACAGCCCCCCTCAGCTTCCCCTCCCCCACTCACTGAATAGGTTCAATGTCAAGTTCGTGTGCACCAATTGTTATTATTCAGCTTCGCAGTGTGAGCTCATCGGCCAAAGGCATAGCCCGGAGTTGGAATTTTGTGGATTTTTATGGAGCAATGCGACGGCCACGCCCCAAAAAAAAAGAAGGTGACGCCATAGGCGCCAAAAGATTTGAAGGGAGTTGCTTTTGCTTTTGTTTTATTTGACAATTGTTGTTTGTTAAGTGGCGGCAAAGCAAGATGTTAATCTCGCCGTCAAGGACAATCGCACACAGACATGCCTGACCTGCGACCCGCATGTGTGTGTGTGTGTGTGTGTGTGAGTCACACTTATGACGTGACTCAACGCAAGCCCAAAAAATTAATAAGAAAAGTTATTTGAAATTGGGGCGCAGAGCTAAGTTCAGTCAAGCAGCAAAAGAAGCAAAACAAGAGTGCTCTAGTCGGGAGTGCCTGACTAGAAGATACCCTGCAAGGTCTTATCTCAGCCCCCCACACTTGGTATGGGCAATGCAAGCTCGCCCAATCTCGGTCCGAACCAATCTTTTTACAAACTCTTGGGAGGAACGTATTCGAACTCAATTAAAACAAGCTTTAAAATCGGATGGGAGTCCAGCTTTAAGTGAAGGTAAACTGTTAAAAATTAATCATATAAGAGCCAACCTCTGTTAAGTTTTTGAATGTACCGTTATATAAATCTATATATATATTTTGCTGCCATTTTCTCTGGTTTTTATTTGAAGTCCAAATTGTTAGCCCTGTAAGAACACACACACACACACATGCACACAAACGCACACACATGCACACAAACGCACACACATGCCCAACCACCCACACATGCTTGCGGCTATGTTAATAACAGCGCCTAACTGTCATGTTCTGTGCGTGGGCAGCGCTGCCGACAATCTGGCAACATCAGCATAAAATATTCGCAAGATAAAAAAAAATAGAAAAGACGCAAGATTTGATCAAACTTGCATGTTTTGCCATTTGCCGCTTATCATAAGCTCGCATTTGCTCTCCCCCTCCCGCTCTTGCTCTGCCTCACTCTCACTCTCTCTCTCTCTCTCTGGCGCGCTTCGTTAAGTTGAGCACCGTTAGAAACCGTTTTGCAGCGCACGCTTTGTTGTCATTTGTTGTTGCTGTTGTTTTTGTTCTTCTTTTTTTTTCATTGTGTTTCTTTTCTGTGTTTTTTTGCTGGTTGCAAAAAGAACAACAAAAACGTGCGACTGCCGCATTTAGTTAAATTAACATGCTTTAAACTAATTAAACACGCATAGCCGCATAAAATAGCAGCGCTTATCTCAGTTATTAGCAACAATATATTTGGCGACGCCTACGCCAGCAGCGGCAGCGGCAGAACCCACAGGAGCAGCCGGCTGCTGCACAAACACAAACACAACACACGCACACATACACACGGCTGTTTTTATTGATTTTTCGCACACACACGCACACACACCACAACAAACTTCAAAAAAAAAAACGGAGTTGGCAAAATGCGTATTAGAAAAAGCATTAGGTAAATGTGCAAAAAAAACAACAACAACATTGTTGTTCTTGTTGTTGTTGCCCAAAAACACTTACTGCACTTCCTCTCCCGCTCTCTCTCTCTCCCTCTCTTCCCGCTCGCACTCGCCACTCTCGCTCCGCTTTGGTCGTGACTCCTGCGCTCGCCTCCTGTTTACAGCTGCACACGAATTTTTTTTTGTTTTTTTTTTTTTTTTGTTTTAGTACACACCCTTTTTAGGGCACACCAAATAGAACATTCAACAAAAAAATAGAACAAAAAACGAAAACATATATTGCTTTATTGATATTTATGCACTTTATTTATATTTGTTGTTTGCATTTAATGCTTTTCATATTAGGCACGCGCGCAATTCGATTCGAAACAAAAATTCGCAAGACGCGCTCAACCCGGCGCACACACACGACCGCATTCAACGAGTTGTTAATTGGAAATAACATTGATGTAACAGCTGTTAATGCGCTTGAGTCCTGGTTTCGTGCGCCAATAGGTTGGCATTAAGTTGGCTGCACGCAACACGTTGCTCAACGCACAAATGCCAATGTAAACTTTACGTCACGTGCTCACATCTAACGAAATATGTTAGCAATTGGTTGAAAACTATTCGCCAAGAGGAAAATGCTAACGTATTCATGTGATATAATGATGACACGCTAATAACGAGTAAACTCTAAGACTCACTCACATAACATAAACAAGACCAAGTATTTATATGCTCAGGACATTTTTGAAATAAGGCAATTTTATTAGATTAATTTTAAATTGCGCGCTTGTTCTTACGTATTTATTCAATGTAATGTCAACGTAACAGGAACATAGCAAACGTAAGCAACGCAAACGCAAAACTGAGCAACGCAAACTCAAATTACGCAACGTAAGCGTTCGAATTAAAACAACTAAGGGCAATGCAAAAACCCTAAGAAAGCACATGCACATTAAAATAAAAAAAAAAAAACAAAAAATACACGAAATTGTTGTACATATTAGCACAATTAGATATTGAATAATATCAGTAACGCTGGCACTTTTTTGTTCAATATTAAATTTATTATAACAAAACGGTTGATATCGATATTTTTAGTATTTTTGAAAATCTTACGTTATTTTCGTACTGATCTGATTTCATATACCAATTGACTGACTATACTTAAATATTAATCAAAAAATAAATTTTTCAAAATATACTTTCGTCAACTCTTTGAATCATAGATATATAACCAAAAATAGTATCGATATATCGCCGCAAAAAATACCACGATAAAATACCTAATTTTTTTGGCAAAAATATCGATAGCTTGATACATTCTCGACAGCCCTAGTGCATATATAAATGTCAACAAAGCTAGTATACGTAGGCGAAGATTGTATACATTAAAACAAGTGTGTAGATAAAACGACAATAAACCAACTTGGTTAATAAGAAAACATGTTGTGTACCATGAAAAAAGTGGCGACGTTTTGCCTCTGAGCATGTAAAATCGAAAAAGCAGCGCACCGAAAAATTTACGAGTGCGCTTCAATATACGCCATAAATATTTATAGCAAGTGCATATTTGTTTTGTTTAATTTCAGCTGGCGAGAAAAAAAGAAACAAAATACAAGTAGCTGTAAAGTAAGCGAAAACGAAAACGTTTGCTGACGTGCTGTGTAAGTTAACAATGATTTATTGGCCAGAATTATACACAAAAATATTTGGGCAGCAGGCAGGCAACTGTTATACGGCAGCGCTCTTATACACAACAAAAACTGTAGCAAAGAATTATAAAAAGCGGCTCTGATTTCCAAGAACTCTCTGCACGCATGTGTGTGTGTGTGTGTGTGTGCGTGTGCATATTAAACAGGTTTTCATACAATTTTATTTGATGCTTTGTTGTTTTTATTTTTTGCGCAGCCTTTGCTGCGCTTTGTCCACATGCAGCACAAGTGTGCGTGTGTGTGTGTGTGTGTGTGTGTGTAGAAGTGTGCATATTCCGGCCCTGAAGGTCAGCGCTG
Source organism: Drosophila novamexicana (assembly GCF_003285875.2). Classification (NCBI taxonomy): domain Eukaryota; kingdom Metazoa; phylum Arthropoda; class Insecta; order Diptera; family Drosophilidae; genus Drosophila; species Drosophila novamexicana. The sequence continues at coordinate 255,114 of NW_020824860.1, read as the reverse complement.
CTTTCTCCCGTTGTTTTTGGCTGCTGTGCAAACATAATTACGGTTCTCTTTCTTTTTTATGGCCACTTGAAAAAAAAACCAAAGTAATTAACTTTAACATTTTGCGCAAATGTGAATGCACTCACACGTACACACACACACACACACACACAGGGCAACGCTGTTGTTGTAGTTGTACGCGGTACGCAGGTAACTTTAACCTTACCCTTAGGGGCGTGTGCCAGCTGCCCGCTGTCCATTGTCCCCTGATTTCATCCACCCACACACACACACACTCACACGCACACGCACGCATTTTGCATTCAAACAGCGCCGCGGGCGGTATTTACATAAATGCGCAATTGAAACTCTTGCAAAATGCTGGGATGACACTTTCTCAATGCAAGTGCGAGTGCGAGTGAGAGAGTGAGCAATGAGCGTATCCATTAAAGATCTGATCTGATCTGCCGCCATGCATTGATATGCTCTCAATGAGCTGCTGCGATATATCGATAGCTACAATTATCGATGCAAATGTGAACAATTGAATTTTAGATGCTTTGGATAAATTGAATTTGTCTAGCGCCGCCCTCTGCTACAGATACAACAGGCTGCAGCCTGCAGCAGCCGACGCCCATACGCGCTGCTCTCGCTCTCTCACTCTCTTACTCTCTCTCTGCCTCCCACTTTTCACGCACTGAAACTTCAAATGCCGCAGTTTGTTTTTGCGCCCAACGCCCCGCACCGCGCCCGCTGCTCTAGCCACATCGTTCTTGGCACAGTGTGCAACGCGCACAGTCGGATTAACGTTAACGTTCGTTTTGGCTGCGAGAGATAAACATAAACGGTTAACGAAAGAACGGGAGAACGAGAGAGAGAGAGCAAGTGCCTGACAGTCGCCAGTTCTCAACGCGCTGCCGTTGTGTGCGGACGTGTGTGCGCGCATAGAATAACAGAGTAGAAGTAGAAGGAGGGAAATTTGTTCAAAATAAAACACGGTGCGATTAATATGAAATCTTTCGAATAGTGCAATATTTTTGTCTTTTTTTTGTCTATTGTTTTTGCCTGTTGCACAAGTCGCAAGTGTGAAAAAGTGTTTAATAATTACAATTATTATTGCAGTGCGTGCGCTGCGAGATTCGTTGTTGTTGTTGTTATAGCCGTAAACAGAGAGAGTGAGAGAGAGGGAGAGAGAGAGAGAGACAGCAACACGACATGGAGGATCGCATGATGGCCCACACCGGCGGCATGATGGCACCACAGGGCTACGGCCTGCCCGGCCAGGACGATGGCCAAAATGCTGGCAACGAGAACGAGGTGCGCAAGCAGAAGGACATCGGCGAAATACTTCAACAGATCATGAGCATTTCGGAGCAATCCCTGGACGAGGCCCAGGCCAGGAAGCATACGCTCAACTGTCATCGCATGAAGCCGGCCCTGTTCTCTGTTCTGTGCGAGATCAAGGAGAAGACCGGTGAGTACCAAAAAGAAGAATACCCAGGGAGAGAGAGAGAGAGAGAGAGAGAGAGAGAGAGAGAGAGAGAGAGAGAGAGAGAGAGAGAGAGAGAGAGAGAGAGACAAAGTCAGGCTTCGGCACGTCGAAGTTTGAATACTCTTTCGGTAGTCCATAGAGATTAGGATTTGGTTATGGGTGCAGCTGGTCAAGGAAAACTTGCATTCAAATATTTATAAGGAAAACCCCAAAAAGTCGCATAGCTAAACCCATTTGAAGAATATGATATATTGGTACAGTCCAATCAAATCTTATGTATAATATCTGTAAAAAAAAAAGTCAAAACTCTTCCAAGTTTCGACAAGTTAGCTTCATAGTTGAGACAATATGGACTCACCTATTGAAGTCAATCGGGTATATAGTATCGTATAGTAGAGTATAGTATAGTATATCGTATAGAACAGTAATATATTTACTTTAGTATAGTACAGCTGAATTTCTAAAGAAAATGGATTATAAGCTTTTTCGACATCTACTCTTGCAGCTTTATGTTCTTCTTTCGTAATGAAATTGGAGTTTGAATACAAAAAACAATTAATCGCATGCAAACAGAAATTCTTGGAATTTGCCGCAAACACTTGGCAAGTCAATATAAGCGCACGTTTTCTTTAATAACTTCTATGTTTCTCAACCGATCTTGATGAAATTTTTAGCAGTCGATTTTATTGTGCTATAGAATATGCGTATATATATAGCAATTATTAATTGATATATATGGTGGGGCTGGCGTTAGCTATTAAATTGAAGATACTTGAAACAATTTTAGATGCCAAATGTCAAATTTGGTTGCTCTTGCTGTTAAAACCGATGAGATTTGCTTAAGAAACAGATTTTCGATATCGATTTCTTAAAGATCATTGACAGACGCAGAATATATATACTTAATCGGGTCGAATAATGCTTCCTTCCGCCTGTTGCATACATTTGTTGTTTAGATTTCTTTCAAATTATTAGATTTCGATATTTTCCTAAGGTAGCTGTTCGTTGGGAATGTCCCTAGAGTAGTTTATTAGGCTTTACCTTTAGCTTGAATTAAATAATAAGCTGAGATTCGAACCGGCTTTCCGCCTTATACAAATGCCTCTGCGCGGGATTCTATGGAATCTCTAATAGAAAACAAAAAAAGGAAATTTATAAAGGGTGTTCCCACAAGTCTCAAATGAGCTCTACCTTTAGCTGAAATAAAGCAACAACAATTCTGGGATTCGAACCGGGGTTCTGCTTTCTCTTGAATGTCTGAAGGATTAGAATAATTAAACCTATTGAGAATTTCAAAGCGACTTTTTCTTCAATTGAAGAGCTGCATCTTTGGCTTAAGTAAAGCAACAACAGTTGCTGGATTCGAACCTTAGTTCGAACCTGCAAAAGATTCTACTTCAAGCAAGAAAATAGAAACAGAAATTCAGTGTGATTTTTTGCCGCTGCCAGCTCTTTAAATTCCTGCACATTTACTCGTTATTATACTTGTCGTGCATTTCCAAACGTGTTTTCCTTGAATTTTTCCCATTCTTATTCTTGTTCTTTCTCTTCTTCTTCATTTTGGCTTGATATTACGCCCACGCAGCGACACAAAATGGGCAATAACAGCGCGTTTTGATTGTGGGCCAGATGTTTGGAATGGCCCCAACGTTGCCATTGCCTAACCCTAAAGTACAGCACCCCCCACCCCACCCACACACCCCCTCGGCTCTTTGCAACCCCCGTCCAGCTATAAGGGAGCAGGCCGCGCCCCCAACTCCAGCCCCCCTTCCCTGACAACAAAAAAAGGCGCACCGCTGCGAAATTGCCTTTTGGACAGCGTCTTGGCCCTTTTCGGCTGGCTTTTCTTTTGTTTTTGTTGTCGTCGAAGCGCGCACTGAAAAACCCTGGAAAATACACTTGTTTCTTTTTCAATGTCTACCGCAGATTAAGTTTCCATAGTTCGAAAACTTGATGGGCTTTTCTTTCAACTATTTAGATTTATGTGACATAATATAGAAGATAGTCTCGAGGTTGTATATATATATACTTTATGGGCTCGTAGAGCTCTTCTTCCATGACATGAAATTGTAATACCCTCTGGGAATTGTAATACCCTCTACAAACACGCTCAACAAGTTTTATAGAAAGCAAAGGAAAACGAAAAGTTGATAACTCTTCGACTAAATAAATGCATTTATAAAAGTCATCAGCCCAAGCTACCCGACTCCAATCAACTATTTTCTAATTACAGGGTATACGGAAAATGTTGTTTCGAAGTTATTTTTAATGTTATTTCTCGTTGGAACTTGAGAAAGGTTCGCACACTCTGCTCACACACTTTTCATATGGGCCTTCGATCAGGTGACAAAAGCAAAAGGGGCGTGGCGAGCATGAAGGGGGGCGGGGGAGTTTGAATTGCGCGTGGGGCAGCTTTGTGAACTATCGAATGCGGCCCTAGATCCCGGCCAAGTGCCGCACAAGGTGAAATCAAATCGCTTGAAAATATTTTGTGTATATACATAATTTTATCAAGCCGTGTGTGTGTGTGTGTGTGTGTGTGCGTGTGTACAAAGCGATAACACTTGCAGGGCGCCGCGTATCGATGGCGGGCGTCGACAAAGTAAACAAGAATAAAACTTGCCGAGAAGACAAAAAAAAAGAAGAGAAACACTTGACCCAAGCCCCAAGTGGAACGGCGGGGAGCAGCTACCGAGGGGGGGGGGGGGGGGGGGGCGGGTAGGTGACCGAAACGAGTATTTTAAAAATAAAACAAAAAAAAACAGATCAAAATAACATACAAGTCCGAACATGAAAATACCCTGGCACCAAAGTCGGACAAAAAAATTTATATATTTTCAATAATTTTGCTTCAAAAGCAAAAGCAATTGTTGTGGAAATTCGAGTCGTGCCCATGCTAAGATAATTCCTGGCGAAGTACTCAGAATAGAAACTTAAACCTTATATATATCTTATGGAAAGACAACTGGACGCGCCACAACACAATCTTGAATAGATGTAATACCATGTGATAAAGTATTCGAAGAACTTAGGAACTTCAAAAAGTCTGCGCTTTTAATATCTTTAGACTATAATATTCATAAAATAGTCAAGTATACGCTGGAATTTTCAAAGATAGCTTTACGAAATACTAATCCAATCGGGCATATCAATGCTCCTCCGACTGCCAAGATTCCTACAGTTAACTGCATTCAGAGCCGATATGATATCGTAAACCTATCCAACTGGGCCTCACTTAATCTTCTTCTAGAGCATTCAAAAACGTCTATACCAAGTTTCATAAAGAAAGCTCAAATGGCAGCCGAGTTCTTTGAGGTAGCTATATGATATCGTGAACCTATCCAACTAGTTCCAAGTTATGTTCTTGCTGCAGCATTAAAAAGAATCTATACCAAGTTTCCCAGAGCTAGCTTCATTGGGAGCCGAGTTCACATAGCTTTATGATAGGAAGATCGTATCCAACCAGTTCCAACTTATGCACATTCATAGAACAAAAAGACGCTTCAGTACCAAGTTTCATACAGCTAGCGCAAATGGCAGCCGAGTTCTTTGAGGTAGCTATATGATATCGTAAAGCTATCCAACTGGTTTTCACTTGAACACTTTCGAGAGCTTTAAGAAGAGTGTGTACCAAGTTTCCTACAGATAGTTTCAATAGGAGCCGAGTTCAGGTAGGTCAGCATATGATATATGATATATGATATCCAGCAATAAGAATAAGAAGCATCTGTATCAATATTCAATAAGCTAGCTCAAATGGAAGCCGATTTCAAAAATATGATATATTAACCTGGTTCCAACTAATGTGCTCGCTGAGAAAAGAAGAAGCGTCTGTACCAGGTTTCCTTCATGGAGACCCGAGTTCAGATAGATCAGATATGATATTAACCGATTTCCCGAAAATATGAAAGGGTATTCAAAAAAAGGTTCACAATTGGATTTTGAAGCTCTTCACAGTTTGCCTTGTTTAACATATTTTATCAGCTTGTCTGCGTTTGTATAACTGTGTGTGCGTGTGTGTGTGCGTGTTTCTGTGTGTGTGTGTGCTCGTCTTGAAATTAGTTTGTGAAAAGCGCAAACCTGTTCGACAGGCATGCAAAATACCACGCACACGTATTTTGCGACTCGCGACGAGTCGGATGCGTGTATATATACATATAGATACGTATAGATATATATATATATATATATATATATATATATATATATATATATATATGTGTGTGTGTGTGTAGCTATATATACTTGTAACTGACAGATAGCCGAGAAGAGCCCGGCATGTTTATTACACGTAAGGCAGGCAATCGGCACCTCCTTCTGCGCTGCGCGTTGTCCTTTTTTGCTTTTTGGCCCATTCAAATTTACGAGCTGGAAATGCCATTTAGACACCCCCTCCCCCTCCACCTCCCCTCCCTCCCTCCACTCAACCCCTCCAGTTGGTATCCATCCGACAATTTGGCTGGCTGCTTTTAAATGCTTCATTAGATACGCAAATGATACGCATCCTGCCAGACACGCCTACCCCCCTTCCCCACCGCCTCCTAAGACGCCAAACAAAAGGATTGTCATTTCGAGAAGCTGTAGGATCTCAGGAACCTAACTTCATAGATTGCATATATGCTAAGCATAGAGTTAAATTTGTTGCTTTAATTCGGTTTCAGTTGAAGGCAAATCAATATTAGATATAAAATTCTTAAAACTGAAAGCAGATGCAAAGTCTTCAAATAACTGACTGCGCATGCAATATTTTCTAGAACTTAGAGTTGAATTATAATTTGATGGGATTTAAGAAACTGCATACCAAATTTCGTAAGTCTAGCTCTTGAAGTTCTCGAGCTCTTTCAGTTTAGCTGGAATAGAAACAAATTTCGGCAACATTTCTATAGAAAGGGCAGCTCGATGGTTTCTTAAAGCGAAAGTCTTTTAGCACAATTAGTGAATGCGTCTTTCTAGAACTTAAACCCCTAGAAATGGGGTTTCAATAAACTTATAGATACTTTTCTTTGGGCTGGAAATGTTTAAGATACTTTTAGAGACTTGGGTTTCAATGGACTTGTAGATACTTTTCTTTGGGCTGGAAATGCTTTAGATACTTTTATAGACTCGGGTTTCAATGGACTTATAGATACTTTTCTTAGGGCTGGAAATGTTGAAGATACTTTTAGAGACTCGGGTTTCAATGGACTTGTAGATACTTTTCTTTGGGCTGGAAATGCTTTAGATACTTTTATAGACTCGGGTTTCAATGGACTTATAGATACTTTTCTTAGGGCTGGAAATGTTGAAGATACTTTTAGAGACTCGGGTTTCAATGGACTTGTAGATACTTTTCTTTGGGCTGGAAATGCTTTAGATACTTTTATAGACTCGGGTTTCAATGGACTTATAGATACTTTTCTTAGGGCTGGAAATGTTGAAGATACTTTTAGAGACTCGGGTTTCAATGGACTTATAGATACTTTTCTTATGGCTGGAAATGTTTAAGATACTTTTAGAAACTCGGGCTTCAATGGACTTATAGATACTTTTCTTAGGGCTGGAAATGTTTTAGATGCTTTTAGAGACTCGGGTTTCAATGGACTTGTAGATACTTTTCTTTCAGGTTGGAAATCTTTAAGATACTTTTATAGACTCAGTTCCTAACGGGGCTTACGGAGATACTTAACTATATTATCAGCTGCATGTGGTTTTCATTTCGGAAACTATTTCTAAAATGTTAATTGAGCTGTCTTGGATTGAAAACTCTGAGGTTCAATAGAACCCCAACTGCAATCCGAAATTAGGCTGAACCAAAACTCATGCTGATTATGGAAAAGGAAATAGAAAAACTTGGCATACTTGGCTTGGTTTTTTGGTTTCTGGAGAACTTCTCGCCACAAAAAGTTAAAGATTTGTTGTAAATCCTTTAAACATTGATTGATTTACAAGTTGCAGATAAGAACAAATTGTCAAACTTAAATTTAGTTTTTAGTTTTGGGTAATCAGCAGCAAAAAGCGCTGATAGCGGCCAGACCACGCCCCAAAAACTTGGCCCACAGAGAAGACGTCCGCCCGCCCCCCGTTTGAAAGTGTGTCTGGGAAAACTTTGGCAATATTCGGGCTGACCTTTAGCAAATAAACCAACCACCGATGTCGCACGCAAAACACAAACAGCAGCTGTCGCCCAACCAACTCTTGCTGTAATCTTTTAATAACATTACACACACACACACACAGGCAGGCAGGCAGGCGGGCAGACAGCCACGCCCCCAGCCGCCTTTGTTTGGATATTGGAGCAGCTGTCGCCAGTGTCGCAATATGTTTCCTCTTCTCGCCTCGCTCTGGCTACCGGCAGCCATAAATTTAATAGAGAATTTAATAACATGTCCTGTAGAAATGTTAATGTGACGCTGTTAATGTTAATTTAACTGTTAGCACCTGCATTTTGCGCTCAGCCAATGAGCTAATGACATTCTGTGCGTGTCTATCAAGAGACTGACAGCTTTAAAGCTTGTTTTCAAGTTTTTATTTTGATTGAGCTAAGCATCAAAGGTTTGATTGACCGATTGATGGTTAATTGTTAAACTGTTAAAGCTAAAATTCTAACAGCAGTTGCCCAACGTCATAGTTTCTTGTGAATTCCGCCCGTAAGTGTGGAAAATAAGTGGAAAACGATTGCAAAACACTTTTGTTTACCCTCCATTTTGTTATTTGGTTACTTTTTAAGGATCTTTGTCCTGCGAACTGTTTCACATTTTGAACAATATCAGATTTTACTTGCAAAGCTTTCGAGCGCTTCGAGCTTAAACTAACTTAAAGCTTTCCAGTTTAAGCACACTTGAACGCAATTTTCTCTCGCTTTGAAGCTTTCAAGTCGTGATTTGATGTTTTTGTAGCGCCTTTAACGCACCCCAAATTTAGCTCACAGATTTGATCTTTCGAGTTTTTTGTGAAAGTAACATTAAAAGCTTCGAAAGCTCACGGAAACTTTAATATATAGCGACTTAACCTCACTCAGGGAACATTTAAAGCTTCGAAAGCTCATGAAAACTTTAATATATAGCGACTTAACCTCACTCTGGGAAATGTTTTCCTTCCACTCGATTGCACTTAAATGTCAAAGCTTTTCTCCGTTTAGAGCTTTAATCTGTTTGATCATATCTTTTCATAAAGCTTTCAGCTATTGTGATTTATTTAATATACAGCTTAAAGCTTTGAAAACTTGAATATAGTTCGACTTAACCTCACTTTCGGCACTGTTTTTCTCTCGCTCGAGCTTTCGACTTTCGATTTCAGCTTAATCTGAAAGCTTTACTCCGCTTCGAGCTTTTGAACTGTTCGGCTTTATCTTCTGATTAACTGTAAACTATTGTGATTTATTTAAAATTCAGCTTAAAGCTTTGAAAACTTGAACATAGTTCGACTTAACCTCACTCTAGGCCCTGCACTTCACCATTCTTAAGGCGTCTATTCTTATCTTTCGGCAAATGTCATTTGAAACTTTGGCGAAAAACTTTGAAACATTTCGATTCGGAGTTTTGGGAATTTTCGCTGCACAGCGTGAGATTCAAGTCTGGGCCCCCGAAATGTTTTATTCAAGGCAAAAGCCGTTGAAAGGACGAGTTGCGTGCATTTTGGCCAAGTAAGGTGTGTGAGAGGGGGCGGGGTTGGGATTTCATTACTTGTCTTGTGCTTATGCTTATCCAGTTCCTGGCAATTGTTTTCCTTGTCTGCATAATACATAGACGAGGTAGACGAAGAAGCGAAAGGGAAGGGAAGGGAAGGGAAGGGAAGCACAAGGATACGCTCCGGCCATGCTGATGAGCTGAGGAAGCAGCTGCGAAATGTTTCTCAGCTCTGGCTAACTCCTTGGCGAACGTGATTAAGATTCAAGCTGCGGCAAGTGTGGCGCAAAATCCAATTCATGCATAGCCAGGACTTGCGAATAAGCAAAGATAATACACAACAGCAGCACGCATTTCCCTAGACAATATGGCAGCACAGCAGATACGTGAGACTCCCTGTGCGCGCGTGTGTGTGTGTGTGTGTGTGTGTGTAGTGAAAACTTTTGTTATTGTTTTTCGCATAATAATAAAATTTTATGTGCTCCTTGCGCTCAGCCCCAGCCCCAGCCGCAGCTGAACGAATGCAATAAGCGCTGATGGGGCAACGCCGGCTAGGACTGGCAACGCCGTCGCCATTTTGTTATTTTGCAGCAAACTTTAAAGCCATGTTCTTTGCTGATTGTTTTTTTTTTTTGTTGTTGTTGTGTCTTGCAGTGCTCTCCATTCGCAACACGCAGGAGGAGGAGCCGCCAGATCCGCAACTGATGCGCCTGGACAACATGCTGATTGCCGAGGGCGTGGCTGGGCCAGAAAAGGGCGGCGGCGGCGCCGCGGCTGCCTCAGCAGCGGCCGCCAGCCAAGGCGGTTCACTGTCCATCGATGGCGCCGACAATGCCATCGAGCATTCGGATTATCGCGCCAAGCTGGCACAGATCCGACAGATCTATCACCAGGAGCTGGAGAAGTACGAGCAGGCCTGCAATGAGTTTACCACGCACGTCATGAATCTGCTGCGCGAGCAGAGCCGCACCAGGTGAGAGAGCGAGAAAGAGAGAGAGAGAGCGTGTGAGAGTTGCCAGATGATCTATTGAAAACTATCGCAGTACAGGCTACCTTTTGAAATATTACAAGCTTAACGAATGATTAACTAGACGAAATGTAACAATGTGAGAAAGAGAGAGAGAGAGAGAGAGAGAGAGAGGAAATGAGAGAGTTGCCAGATGATATACTGAAAGCTATCGCAATACAGGCTACCTTTTGAAATATGACAAGCTTAACGAATGATTAACTTGACGAAATTTAATAATGTAAGACAGCGAAGAGAGCGAGAGAGAGAGAGAGAGAGAGCATGAGAGAGTTACCAGATGATCTACTGAAAGCTATCGCAATACAGGCTACCTTTTGAAATATGACAAGCTTAACGAATGATTAACTTGACGAAATGTAACAATGTTGCCAATAGATTATTTACTTAAGCGATCGATAAAAGGAAAAAGTAAGGTTATTTACGACACGCCGAAAATTGAATACACTTTCAGACATTTGATGAAACGGGACCGATTCTTTCTATGGAGCTAAAGAAAAAGTAATGTAATCCTGTAAAGATTGGGCTCATATGTACATAAGCAACTCGGCCGTTGATGCTGATCCAGAATATATATGCTTCACGGATTCAGAGATATCTTCTGCTATGCATTACACACCTCATTGTTTCATGACAAAATTCGAATACCCTTTACGCAGGTCTAAAAATATTTACTCAGGCTTTGACTTCTTTTCGATTACTGCCTTTTTCATAATATCGATATATATCGATTTCAATTTATCGTAGCTTGGAGCTGTGAGGGTCGTTAAAGCCATCCGCGGCGGGACTGAGATATTTTATAGATTACCATATTGTGTTTTCTCATAATATCGATAAATATCGATTTTTTGTTTTAAGCATATTTCAGTTTAATTGATCGATAAAGTCATCTGCGGCGAGTCAAAGATAGTTTATGGATTACAATATTAGTTAAAAATCTTACCTAGTGGCAACATTGGCTGCGCATAACATCGATAAATCGATACCTTATGCAAGCTGGATTAATCGGTTATCTATTTTTGTTTTAACAGACCCATCACACCCAAAGAAATCGAGCGCATGGTGCAGATAATCCACAAGAAATTCAGCTCGATACAAATGCAGCTGAAGCAATCGACCTGCGAGGCGGTGATGATATTGCGATCTCGATTCTTGGACGCGCGCCGCAAGCGTCGCAATTTCAGCAAACAGGCATCCGAAATACTCAATGAGTATTTTTACAGTCATCTGAGCAATCCGTATCCATCCGAAGAGGCCAAGGAGGAGCTGGCCCGCAAGTGTGGCATAACGGTGCGTATCGATAAATAGCTATCGATTATGTTTGTCTAATCGATACTTGATTCGAATTGCTGCAGGTATCGCAAGTATCGAACTGGTTTGGCAACAAGCGCATTCGCTACAAGAAGAACATCGGCAAGGCCCAGGAGGAGGCCAATCTGTATGCGGCCAAAAAGGCAGCCGGCGCCTCGCCCTATTCAATGGCGGGTCCGCCCAGCGGCACCACAACGCCCATGATGTCGCCCGCACCGCCGCAGGACTCGATGGGCTATCCGATGGGCTCCGGCGGTTACGATCAGCAGCAGCCGTACGATAACAGCATGGGCGGCTACGATCCCAATCTGCATCAGGATCTTAGTCCTTGAGGATAGGCTTGCCAAAGCTAAAATCACAACAACAACAACAACAAAATCAACTAATAGAAAGTACTTTTTTTTTGTTTTCAATCCAATTTTCTTCTTTTTCTTTCGTCGTTTATCTTTATCGTGTATCGAGCAAATGTGCTGCAGAACAAAACTTAACGAACTTAACGAATGTGTGCGTGAGTGTGCATGCATGCGCGTGCATGTTTGTGTGTGCGTGTGCAGCACTTAACGAAGGTGTGCGTGTGCGTGCGTGTGCAGCACTTAACGAACTTAACGAATGTGTGCGTGCATGTGTGCGTGTGCAGCACTTAACGAATGTGTGCGTGGGCGTGCATGCATGTGTGCATGTACGTGCATGTGTGCATGTGCGTGCATGTGTGCGTGTGCAGCACTTGACGAACTTAACGAATGTGTGCGTGTGCGTGCATGCATGTGCGTGCATGTGTGTGTGTGCGTGTGCAGCATACAATCAATTATGTATACGATTATGTCTTAATTATAACATGAGGCAAATAAGCAAAATGTAAGAAACAACAAAAATGCAGCTAACAGCACAGCAGCAAATATGCACACACACACACACACACACACACACATGCACGCACACGCACACACACACACGCACACACACACATGCACGCACACGCACACCTTCGTTAAGTTCGCACACACACACGGCAACTACTGCATGCACGCACACTGTTATACACACACATGCTTGCACAGTGGTTGTTGGCCTATTGTTTGGCAGGCAAAAAAAAAACTATATATATTTAAAGTTGAATAACTCTTGAATCAAAAAAGTTGTTAAACTATGTTAAATGTCATTTTGGAATGTGTTTTATATGCGATATATTTGAAATTTTGTATGCCTTCAATTTGTAGATTCTTGTATACCCTGACTCTGTGTGTGAATAGCAGGGTATGATGTTTTAATGCACATGTGTGTAACAAGCAGAAGCAATACCTTTATAGCAACTCCTCCCATAGTATATATATACGTATTTACATTTATATATATATATTTGCTTTCCGTGTGTCCGTCGAATTTCGATAAAGAGATTCAGCTTTTTTTTTTGTATTCATATAGAGTACACACAGATCGGGCATATTTCATGCTATCAAAATTTCGGAATGTTTTTTGAACTCTTGACAATTATATCCTTTAGATCTTATTCAAAGATTTTAAGGGAATCAATTAATGTTTTTTTTTAGCTGTTTCCGGCTGCTTTTCTAGCATTTTTATGCTAACTGAAAATTGATGGCATATAAAATTTATAGTAAATAAATGACATTTAAGAGTTTTCAATTTAGTTAGATGTTTATTTTTTTCTGCCCGCCAGCAAAAGGAACGTTGCCAATTCAGCTCTTTTCTGGCTAAATTTGGCTATTTTCAAAGCTGGTCAGCCGTAAAGAGTTGAAATTTCCAACTGATTTAGCTATTTTCTGGCAACTCAAGTCTCCTTAGCTATTTTTGGCTATTTTTTCAATTAAATTCAGCTTTTTTTTTGCAGAACTCACTAAATTCAGCTACTTTTTTTCTATAGCTGAAGTCCTTTGCGTTGCAATATCAAATTAATTCATAAAGAAAAGCAAATAAAACTTAGATTTAATTTTCCAATATGCATAAATTGTAATTTGCACAATTTGAAGCCTGGTTGGAATTTCTAGCTTTTTGTGTGCTTAGCTTAAGTAATGCTTTTTTGTTTTTCATGTATTCTAATCAATTTAAGCCCATTTTTGTTTGGCTTTTACCAGAACTACAAAAAAAACTAACAAGCTTTTTGCGCTTTTATATTAATTGTGAACCTCAAATACGTAAAAAATGAAATGAGCGAAGCGCAGCATAACTTTCTACTAGGCGTTAGTTTAAATAGTTATATATATACATATATATATATTTTTTTTTCGTAGTCAAGCTAAATACAACATTAACACGAACTAAACAATTGTATACTAAAATTAAATTTACAACAACAAAACGCATGTATACCACGAAATACGAACAAATAATATCTATATACACACACACACACACACACACACATATATATATATATGTATACTTGTATACCAGAGGAGCGTATACTAGAGCGTAACTCCCATTTATCATGCCGAACAAAGAGCAAAACTGAAATACTTGATATATATAACATATATTGTATACCAGCAAGCGCAGCGTTTGCCACTGTTATACGCCCATATAACAGTTCAGATTTAACCTAACTTAATTGTCAGCAAGTATTACGAACTATAAACTGTTTATTACACTATTTATGGCAACAATTTCAACAAAAACAAAAACAAAAACACGTAAAACATGTATACGATGTAAATCAAATTTATAACAAACATTTTTTTTTTTGTTTCCAAAACTTGACGGAAGAAGAGTTCAAATACGTTTAATTAAAAAGAGGAAGAAAAAAAAAACTTCTCTTAGTATTCTATGGAAAAAGTATTGTAATATCGAATAAAGTAACAAATACGAAAACTATTTCAGCTAACTGTTAAAACAACAGATCGGTATATATATATATATATATATCTATATATACATCAATCTATATATGGAATACAATTATAATTATTTTAAAATGAAAACCAACAAGAACAATGCTATACTATAATTAAATAAACAACAACAACAAAAAAGTGAACTTGGCTTTAATTAAGTTGACTGCGGTTTGAACTGACAAGCGAGAGGTCGCTGGCTCAAATTAAATAATATTCAAAAGAGTTTAAATTGTTATAAACAACAAATTTGTTGTCTTTGTCTTTATTGTCTGAGAACTTTATTGCTGTCTTTGTAGCGGGAATACCCTTAGTATTTTTTTTTTTTAATTTAGCAGAAAGCGGTTTTTGTCTGTGCCGGCCAACGCCGGGCAATTTCTCTTATAAAATATATTCACTTGCCTCTCTCTTCAACATATTTGGTTTAAAATTTATTAAATTTGTTCTTCCATAAATTACACTAGTTGACTTAAGAAACAAAAAAAAAAAACAGCACAAAAAGATGGAAAAAACAGAAACACAAAAATAAAAAATAAATTTAAAAAAAAAGCGCTGCACTTCAGATCGAATACAAAAGATAAAAGATATATATATATATATATATGTACAAAGAAGATAAGCAACATTATTGTTAGATATATATATATATATGTGTGTGTAGTATATGGTACATGTATCAGAGGAAGTATCACATTGTACGATTTCTTGTAGCTTGAGCCTGAGGCGGCCGGGTGGGCGTGGGCCTAACGCCTGCCTGGACACTTGGTCCAGATTGTGACTGTGTTGTTGTTGTTGTTGTTGTTGGGATTGGTATTAGATTTGTTGGGTCTGTGGCTGGCCCGGCGCGCCGCGTCTCATTCGGTCTTGGCCTTGGCATCGTCGCTGGCATTGCAGGCGCTGCTGGCAATTGGATTGCCATTGCGATAATCGCTGCAGCTGTTGCTGCTGCTGGTCTCGCTGCGCCTGCGTTCGCTTGTCTCTGTGCTGGCATCTCCGTTGATCGCATCCGATATGGCGCTGGTGATGCTGCTGCCGCCGCCACCGACGCTTTGGTTCGAGGCACTCGGCACACAGGCGCAGCCATCGCAGACACGAACATCCGTCTGCCAGCCGCGCTCCGGCACCGGCATGCGCCGCTTGGAGCAGCTGCTGCAGACCGCCTGGCCGCAGCGCCGGCAATGATGCCGGCGGCAATCGCCAGCCGTTGCTGCGGATGCAGCTGCTCCTCCACCACCTCCTCCACCTCCTGCTCCTCCTCCAGCTGCACCATTCGATTTTGAGTGCTTGGCCAGGTGCTGCTGCTTGCTGCGGCCATCCGCCTGCTTGGCCAGCTCCAGCTCCTCGACGCGCCCGAATACAGACTTGCAGATGTAGCAGCTGGGCGATTCGGCATCGGGCACCCAGTACGCCGGCCGAGCGCTGTCCTTGATCATCTCTGGTTAGGGAGGGCATTGGTTTGGATTAGTTTGGCCGTTTTATTTTGGTTTGTATACCGTGTCTACGCTTACCCCTGGGATAGTCGATGGCCACGGCGGCAACGCTGCTGATGGTATTGTAAATGGTCTCGCCATATTTGCGCACCAGGATGTCGCCCTCGTCGTTGGTCGGCCTGGAGCCTGTGCATGCGATAGTCAGATTTGAATTGCAATAAGTAAATGCAGCTTGATCTTGAGTGTGCGCTGTGTGTAACAAACGAAGAAACTTTTACAGACAATCAGGCAGCGACAGCGAGAGAGAGAGAACGCACGAGGAAAGAGAGATAGAGAGAGAGAGAGCGAAGGCGGAGGAGAGCTGGAAAGAGACAGCGGGATTTGGTGCCACGCCACGTTCTAGTCAAAGGAAAGTCCCAGCTTAAGGCGTCCTTTAAATAACATTTTGATGTTAAACAGCTGTTAATAAACATCTCGCTGTTACTTAAAAGTCTATGTTAAATAACTGTTAGCAATTGTGTAGTCTATGCTTAACAGCTGTTAATAGATGTGTCCCCGTTAAGAATATATCTATGTTAAGCTGCTGTTAGTTGTACACTGTTATTCTTATGTAAATTCTATGCTTAACAGCTGTTTACAAAAAGTTTAGCTGTTAAGAATATATCCATATTAAGCTGCTGTTAGTTGTACACTGTACACTGTTGTAAATTCTATGCTTAACAGATGTGAATAAAGGGTTGCCATTAAGAATATATCTATGTTAAGCTGCTGTTAGTTGTACACTGTTATTCTTATGTAAATTCTATGCTTAACAGATGTGAATAAAAGGGTTGCCATTAAGAATATATCTATGTTAAGCTGCTGTTAGTTCTATATTGTTCTTCCATATCTAACAGCTGATAGGTGCTCTTAACTGTTGATGCTGCTCTTAACATTAGTTCGCTTAACAGCTGTTATATGCATAGTACAATCTTCTAGCTCAGTTGTACTTAAATGTTAAATGCTGCCATCCTGTATACAACATTTTTAACATTAAAGGCAGCTCGATAATATTCGACTTATTTCTTGATTGACTGATTGGTTCACGTAATAAAAATCTGACTCAAAAACGAGGCAGCTGAACATAATAATTTAAAGTTAGCACTCAAATGTTAACGTAACAGGAGCTCTATTGGAGCTATTGGGTGGGATCTATTGGATTATTTGTATTTGCATTAGTTTCTTAAGGAATTGTATCCGGACAAGGGAACGAATATTGTAAACAGAGCATAAAAGGCTCACTTTAACAGTTTGTTAACACCAAAGGGCTAACATACAAGCGCGCTGTTAAGCAACAGAGAGGGATAGATAGAGGCAGATAGCGAGTGCTCGCGAGCGCATGAGCTGATTCGTGTGCTTTTATTTGGCTCTTACCCGGCGTCGTGTCCGATTTGCGCTGCAGCTGCTGATGGCAATCGTTGCAGACGCGGACCGGCTGCAGCCAGCCGCGAGCCGGCACCGGGACCCGGTGCTGGCTGCACGTGTGGCAGAAGCCCTCGCCGCAGCCGCGACAATGATGCTTGGGCATGCCAGTCTTCTCGAAGTTGCGCTTGCAAGCGTGGCACAGCTGTAAGCAAACGGGAGAAAAGAAAGGTTCAATGAAAAGAATAAGTGAACGAGCCCGCCCAACTAGACGATACCCTGCAAGCTGAGCTGTGCGAGCTACCCAACACTAGGCTGAATTTAAGATGGAGATAGGTCTATAGAACCCTGCGAAATATAAATATCGCTAGAGAATAATATTCGCGCATCAGTCTTACAAATTTGATGTCTCTAGCTCTAATAATCTTCGAGATATGCTTCTAAAACAGAGGCTGTAAATCGATAGTTATCGATTTTGAGCAATTACGAGAATTGAGTCAATTTTCGAAATCGATATTTATCGATACAACGTGAAGATGTCGATCATATCTAAATCGATATTTATCGATACTCGGAAAATGGGTGAAAAAGTCGAAAAAATATAAATCGATATTTATATATA
The DNA here is from genome assembly GCF_003285875.2 of Drosophila novamexicana. Taxonomy (NCBI): domain Eukaryota; kingdom Metazoa; phylum Arthropoda; class Insecta; order Diptera; family Drosophilidae; genus Drosophila; species Drosophila novamexicana. Next base: position 237,408 of record NW_020824860.1, on the reverse strand, counting down.
CCACAAAAATGGGCTGAAATGTCGGAAATATAAATCGATACTTATCGATACTATGAAAACGGGTGTTGATATCGAAAAAAAAGGTCCTGAGATCAATCGGCGTATGGAGTACAAAAATGTTTTACAAATTGAAGTCTCTAGCTTTCGTAGTTTTCGACGGACAGACAGACGGACAGGGCTAGATGGATTCGACTCCAGAACATATATACTTTATGGGGTCGAAGATGCTTTCTGCTGCCTGCTCAAAGACCTGCTGCACATAATCTTGTACTGTCTCCCGCTCTTCTAGTGCCTGTTGCGGATTTAGTTCGAGAATACATAAGGTTTATACGAACGGGTCACATATGCGCACAGCTGCAATTTGAAGCTTTTCGAGCAGATTAACTAGCCCTGGCACTTAGCATAACTAACAATGATCTCCTGATTGGGACGCCAGTAGCTGGGCGCCACCTTGTCCGCCAGCATGCCGCTGATGGCCTTCGCCCACGGCGCCGAAATGTTGGTGAAGGCCTCGCTGATGCTGTTGACGCTGTCGAGCACCATTTGGGCCGAATGGACATTAGCGCGCAACGCGGCATTGCCGCCCTTCCACACGTGGACCACCTGCACGCTGTAAACAAAATGATTGATTGATTGATTGATTGATTGATTGGGTTCGACTCGGATTGACTTACTGCACGACAGATGCCTCGGGCGATTTGTTGCCATACCAATACTGGCGCGCCCGATAGATTTCGCCACAATAGGGACACTCGATGACATCGCCCTTCCACACGTACTTGGCCAGGCCGGACCAGGCGGTGTCCGTTTGGGATTGGGCGCGTATGCTGACGACAATCTCTTTGCCATTGTTATAGCACGCCTTGCACAGATACAGCTTGTTCTCGTACTGATGCTGATAGTTGCAGGGCTGCGTATTGAAATGGGATTCGCCGTCGCTGACGTGGCCCATGGAGCGCTGGCAGCGACGGCTGCAGGATTCGCAGTGGGCGCCGCAGGTGAAATACTGCTCGGGAAATGGATTTATCGCCTTCTCGATAATCTCGCCGGCGAATTTCTGATTCAACAGCTTCATTGCCTTGAACACAACCGATGGCTGGCGCGGCGAACGCACCGCCGTATTCTCAATCTCCAAGCGCAACGCGTCGCTAATCTTTTTGAAATTCGTTGACTTCTTTGCGTCCGTCTGGATGCCCACATAGCGCAGGGAGCTAAACGCGTTTGTCTCATAGTTCAGCAGGGCGAAGCTGTTGCGCAGCTTATCCTCGGCGCTCTCCTCAACGGCTGTAAAAGGGGGTTTAAAGTAGGTTTAAAGCAAGCTTAAAGCAGGTTTTAAATGGGTTTAAAGCAGGTTTGAAATGGGTTTAAAGCAGGTTTGAAATGGGTTCAAAGCAGGTTTAAAATGGGTTAAAAACAGATTTGAATAAATTTAAAGCACGTTTTAGGCAGGCTTAAAGCTAATTGAAAATAGATTTAAAGCTGTTTTTCAATAGGTTTAAAGCAAGTTTTAAAGAGGTTTTAAGTACGTTTTTAAGCAGGCTTGAAGTGGGTTGAAATTCGCCTTGAAGTAGGTTTTAAGCAAGTTTAAATTAGGTTTAAAAATGGCTTAAATATATTTAAAGTAGGTTTAAAGCAAGTTTAAAATGAGTTTAAATCAGGTTTGAATCAATTTAAAGCAGGTTTTAGGCAGATTTCAAGAATTTTCAAATAGTTTCAAAGCATGTTTAAAAAGGATTAAAATAAGTTTTCAAACAGGTTTGAAGTATGTTTAAAGAATCCTTAAAGTAGGTTTGAGACAAATTAAGTTCAAAGCAGGCTTAAATTGATTTAAAGTAGGTTTAAAACAGTTTTGAATAGGTTTAAGGCAGCTGTCAGATAGGTTTACATTTAAACCAGGTTTAAAGTCGGTTTGAAACATGTCTCAAATAGGTTCAAAGCAGCTTCTTAATAGGTTAAAAAGACTTAAAGCAGCTTTAAAATACGTTTTGAAAAGCCACAAGTTTAGGTAAGCCCCAGTACGTACAGCTTTCCAGCGGCTTTGTATAGTGCGTCTCGTGGAATATGATCACAGCTGGTCCCAGGGTGCTGCCGTTGCCCATGGCCTGCAGCGCCTGAGTGAAATGCAGGCAGAACGCTTTCGAAGCGGTGCCCAGAAACTCGTACATATCGCTATGCAAGCGCTCCGAGCGTGTTCGATAAACGACAATATCCGAAATGGCGAGTATCTATCGATAAGAAGAAAACCCAAATTGTGCAATCGATAGGCGTGTCGATTAATTTGCATTTACCTTGAGCAGCATACGCATGCGTTTACTGCTTTTGGCCGTGGTGCCCAGAAGTCCCTCGGTGTCCAGACAGAGAACACCCTGTTCCCGCTGCATGGCCGCATAGACGCCAATTGTGCAGGAGCTCTGCTCGGGCGATGTACGAAAGACGGGCTCACCGTCGAAAAATACTTGATTCATCGTATGCGATTTGCCATCGCCCGTATTGCCAAATATTGAGATCACTTTGATTTTGTCCAGTTCCTGGCATTTCAGTTTCTTGCAAAACAATTCGGGCGTTGCCATCTGCAGATTCTCATCGGCATCGAGAAAGAGAAAGGCCCGCGACGCCGTCCCATTGGCATTGTCAATCGAGTCGTGCTCATTGGTATCGATAAAAGGTATCGATTTGAATTCGGCATCGTTTATCACATCCGGTCGCAATACCTCGTCCTGTGTTCAGAGAGAGAGAGAGAGAGAGCAGAGAGAGAACGTATGAATTATGTTAACTTGCTGGGGGCTGTTAACATTTTGTCGCGCACCTCTGTTATGGAAACTAGAAAGGCCATCGTCAAAAGGAAATTTGCAGACGATCTTAGCCTATGCAGCAACAACAACAATTCCGTATGCAATTTACAGGTGCCGTTAGCCCAGCACCAACAGCAGCAGCAGCAGCAGCCGAGTTAAGCGCTGATTTTTATGACTCAGCGTCTGCGGGCAACGTTTGCTTTTGCTGCTGCTCAAAAAGTGACGACGCAATTTGTTATTAAAAAAAAATATAAACGTCAGGCATTTCTTTTGTTATTATTTGCGCGCGTGTGTGTGTTGTGTGGAGTAAAAACATATTTCTACGTTTACAGCGCGTTAACAGTTTGCATTCTGTCAATGTTAACAGGCTTCGCCTAGGTGTATTGACACTTTAACCCTAAGTGGACTACTATTCTTATTAATTTTGTCGATGTTGACATTACAAAATGTTTGCTGATCAAAAGGTTCGTGTATGGCTATTTTTCAATAGCAATAATTTTGTTGCTGACAAATAGACAAATAGAAATAGAGAAAATTCTTTAACATTTTTTGCTCTACGAACAAAAAGTGTGGTTGTGATATATTGCTTTTAGCCAATTGACGCCATTTGGTTAGGCATGAGATAATTATTTATTCTTTTTCTTATTTCATCAAGGAAATGAAATAATAAACAATAAATAAACAAAAAATTGTATTTGAAAGGAAATGGCAGAAATTCAACAAAAATATCAGAAGTAGCGATTGCAACATCTTTATATGTATATATTTATACATATGTATTTATTCTTGCATTGCTTTTGCAATAAAAACAATATTTTTTAAAAAGTACTTTGTGTACTCTGTTCACCTAAGGGCTAATTTGCAAATGCAGCATGTTAACAGTATGTTAACAGCTTTAATACTGTGAATGTAATTTATTAACGGCATTTGTTTACTACTTTGTCGCTCTGTTATTTTTTTTTTTTGTTCTTTTTTATGAACAATTTAATTTTGAAATAAAATAATATAGTTTTCTAGATTAAGCCGCGGTATTGTTGTTATGGCTGAGTCGCTTATCAAGAGCTTATCAGTGCCCACAAGCCAAAAAACAAAAACAAAACCAACCGCGACTGTTGCATACATGCACATGTACATACTTATATATTTTAAATATTATTTCGCCATACAGGAACTACGTGTGTGAAAGAAATGGCAAATGGAACAGAAGCAGCAACAAAGGCAAAAGCGTAGCTCGATTATGCCAGTGTTGTTATTGTTGTTGTAAAACTACGAGTTGTTTTCGAACACTTTGTTTATGTTGTCGTGTTGTTGTTTGGCATACGCGATTATCGTTGTTTTTGCCGTGCCCCTTTTCGTATGTAAAGTGCGACGCAGCTGTTTTGGGGCTGGGCTTACAGCCGTTAAATGCTATGCGCCAAAAGCCTTGCTATAATTTATACACATAGCTATGCGCATGTGTGTGTAGAACAGCTGCGGCTGTTTGCGTGTGTCGGTATTTATGTGCATGCATGTGTGTGTGTTTGTTTTTATCAACGTGCTATTCATGAGCAAAACTGAATTAACAATGCGCAATACTTTTGGCCCTAACAACAATAACGTTGAATGTCAACTGGAACATATGATTTTTGGTTATTGTTATTGCTGTTGTTGCTGCTTCTGTTGCAATAATTGACAAAGCCGTATTGATCTCTGTCTCTTACCTGAAAATAGTGCAAAGGTTGCATTATTGACGATTGATTTTTATTCGTCGTGTCCAGATTTATCATTATATGAATGCTGTGTTGATTTTGGTAGGGATTTTCGTTGCAGCTGCAACCTGCAGCCAAATATTACTAAATATGTGTGACTTGTGTTTGTATGCGTTTATTTGGCTAAGAGTGCGGTTAGCTGCCAATGGCGGTGCACTTGATTAGCTGCTTATCAATTCAACTAGCGTTGCCTATATAGATATAATGCATACACTCAGCGTTTATCCACTTTAGCTAATAATTTCACTATTTGCGCGCACACACAACAACAATCGACGAAAACGCGCACGCATTGTCAAAAAATAATAGCAATACTCTGTAATAGAGATGCGACAACGAACCGATCAATATATCGATAAAGAGTGTTGCCCTATCGCTTACAGATATGGCCGCATTTCGATATGAGGCGCAGCAGTTACTAACGATGATCTATCAAACATAAGATATTTAATTTGTTAAAATTAAAAAATAAGAAAAAAAACAGCAGTTGCAAGATTTTTAACAACACATGCTAAGTTATTGCTATTGACTTGTATTGATAGTTGTTGCTGTCAGCTGCAGTCGGTATCGTTATTTGAATTTAAGTATCGCCTAAAAGTATCGTTGTGCTTGGCGTACAGCAATAACATCGATGTATCGATATGCGTTGATATCAGCATCCCCAATGTGTGTGTGCGCCGCAAAAAACAAAACGCATATTGTACGGGCACGGTGCGGGCACACATAGCGAAGGCGAACCCCCGAGTATTTCTAAATTGGCTGTGCTATCCAACAACGACAAATCAGTGAATTAGTTTGCCAAATAAAAACAACACAACAATACCGTATTGGAAATGTCCTGAAAGTGCTGATCGGTTTTTTTTTGGTTTTGTGCTAGTGTGCGTTTCGTGTGTCTGTGTGTCGCCGTCTCGTGTATGGTGCTAAAATTTACACATACCCACCTACACACATACACACGCACATATCTACAATACATACATACTGACGTATACATTGTAAGTGTAGAAAATTTCTGCTGGTTTCTTTTGTTGCCTTGTTCATTTGCATTGCCCCGACTGAGTCTGCCTTGGGTGTGTGTGTGTGTGTGCGTGTCGCATCTTGTCCGTGTATCTGAAAAGGGGTTGCCATACCCCAAGAGGGTGGAGTCCGAAATTTGAGTACGTATAGTTGTTTTTTATGGTCAACCAATCATCAGCCGCACATATAAATTACTTAATTAAAACGGTAAAGGCATTTGCCGTTAAATAGCCGCAATTGCTAAGCAATTAGGACGCAAATGTTCAAAACATTTCGATTGTCGCCTGCCCTCATAAATCTAAAACTTCATTCGTTGTTTTCTCGCATGTTACACACATTTGTTTGGGGTGGGGTGGGGTGGTGATGTATGTGTGAGTGTGTGTCTGTGTGTATTGCGGGGGGGCTGCGCAGTGCTTGTTGTCAGACGGCAAAACGGAAACGAGAAATTTTCATTCAACGTTTTTCTTGGTTCCATTTGATTTTTATTGTGCCATTGCTCCTTGTACGTAAAAGCCTCTGTGTGTGTGTGTGTGTGTGTGTTTTTATTGACAGCGCAGAGTTGTGCTTTACCGTTCAATTGGAGTATTTTTTTTGGCTCATTTCTTTTTTTATGACTAATTTTAATTCATTTTCTTCAAAAAGAAATAAACGTTAAAGTGAAATTTTGTTCGGACATGAACAAATATTAATATACAGTAATCTGGGATTTAGTTCAATTGCTCCATTCGAACATTAACTAACACTGAATCATGCAGCACAGCTCTAATGCAGCATATACACACACACACATATACATGCATAGATGTAAGTGCGCGACAACGACGAGACAGCGGCGCGACGTCTGTTTGTCTGCGCTCTGTGCTTGCAATTCAAGTTGCATGCTTTTGCCGGCACACACACACACACACACACACGCATGACCATAAATGCGGCAGTCATGCAGATTGCACTTTGTTTATAACAAATTGCTTGCATATATTCACCCGCTTATTAACGCCACCCACACACATGCAACGTCGCTCTCACACACGCATGCACGGACAGAGTCAGTCACACACATACACATACGTACATGCGCTCTCACTAACTCATGCTTTCTCTCTCTCACTCTCTATTTGTGGCTTTGTCGCCTGCGTCTATTTTGCATTATTATTACAGCGCGACGCATCACCGGCACAACAACAACAATAACAGTATCAGCAAGAACAATTATTTTTGTGAGTTGGGCGCAGCGTGCCCTGTTGTTGCACAGCGCCAGAGCCAAAACAAAGCAACAACAATAGCTCATACGCACACACGCATACAAACAAACATCTGCACAGCTGCTTACGCACATAAATAAACAGCATACAGCGCATATATATACATACATACGCATTTGCATTATTCAACATAATAACAACTAACCAAAAAATACCAAAACACATACACACACACACACACACACACACACACACACCACAACAAATAACCAATCAATGGCAGATTTAATGCGTTTGGGTAATGTGGACGTTGTCATACAGAAAGATAAACTTGGCTCGCCAACGGGCGGCTCCGATGACGGCAACCTAGCGGCTTTGGGCGGTATAACGGGTCTCGGCGCCATGATGGCCGCTGGTGGCATTGATTTGGCCGATCTGGCACAGGAATTGGATCAGGACGAATTCGATGGGCCGCACATGTTAAATGGTGAGTAAATCAAAAAAAAAAAAGTTTAAACTCGTATTGATTATTTACACACAACAAAAACTTGTCGTGCATTGGCCCCTAATTGTAAACATATGGCAGCATATGATTTTGCCCTGCTTATGCACACATCCACACATCTATATATGTATATGTGCAGACATATCTATGTGCACACATTAGGTGAATCATCAGCTGTTGTGAACGCAGCCTTGCGACTGGCTGCCCAAGGTGCAATGCACGGTTATTGTGTCAGGCGCGACGCGCGTCGTGCGTCGTGCGCCATGCGTCATGCGTCACAAACTCAAGCGACAATACAACAAACTAAAGCTGGCCAATTACTGCGTCTGCGTAGCTGCTTGTGAGTCATGCGCGCGCGCTCTCTCTCCCTCTCTCTCTTCCGCATAAGCGCATGACATTAAGCTGCTGCGTGCGTGTGTGTGTATGCTTATCGCATTTAATTTTTGTTTGATAACCGATAAAGGCATCTGTTGACAATTGATCGCTGTCAACATTTCGTATGCAGTGCTGCCTAGTTGTTGGCAAAATGGCCGCTGCCTGCACTCAGTGCTGCCAATTTAAGCTAGAAAAACAGTAGCTAAAACACAAGCTAAATTAGCTTTCTGAGCGCTATTTCGGCTGACGAACTCTGAAAATAGCCAAAATTGGCTAGAAAATATCGAAGTTGGCAACAATGCATGCATAAATTCATATACATATATATATATGCATATACCTTTATTTATTTCCTTTTTATTGATTAGAAAAGTACTTGAGTACGTTTCTTGGGAATGTTGTTTATTTCTTAATTATTATTTATACTAGCAAATTTAAATATTTAATTATCGCCAACCTCGACTCTATTGACCTCCAATGCAACTCTGCACGTGTTATCGGTTTTGGCAAAATGCTTGCGACAATTTCGTATGTGCAATATATATTGCACTGCATAGGCTACACTGACTGAGTCATCGGGTTTGTGCCCGATGCGGTGCACATTTTTATCGATAATTATCGATTAGTTGAATTATCGCTGACTCTCAAGAAAATGTTTCAAGCCAAACAGAAATTACTTAATTAACATTTAATTCTCGCACTTTTGTATAAAAAGTAAGATTAAAGTCGAGTGATTATTATTTTTATCGATTTTTAGTGAAAGCTGCGTGTTATCGATAACTTCATATATACTTTTTATCACAGCAAGCCCTCCTAATCAGTTATATATGCATTCGTATCAGTTCAAGTTAGGGTGTATCATGTTTGGCGTGCCACGAAATGTTTTTTTCTCTTCTTGCGATCGGTTTCATTTTATTTTGCGTCTGATTTTCATATCTTTTTGTCACACTTTGCGCTTGCGACGCGTCGCGTGTTGTGTAATGTTGTTAATTTGGCACATTTTTCAACATTATTTGCTTGCAGGCGAACGTCCGGCGATAATTGCGCCACCGGAGAGCGAATGGTATCACGGCAGACTCGATCGCTATTCGGCGGAGGCGCGTCTTCGCGGCAGCGGCAAATTGGGCAGTTATCTGGGTGCGTATTTATCAAATTGCTATTACCATATATATGTATATATATATTATATTGTCCGGTTTCTTTTTCTATAAAGTGCGCGAAAGCGATCGCAAGCCCGGCTCGTATGTGCTCAGCTATTATGGACGCACTGGCATCAATCATTTCCGGTGAGTTTTGTCCCCATAAAAAAAAGTGTTGCCTCACTTTGCTAACCTCCTGTTCACACGCGTTCTTTTAGCATTACGGCCGTTTGCGGCGACTTTTACATTGGCGGACGTCAGTTCATTTCGTTAAGCGATCTGGTTGGCTATTACACATCGTGCAGCGATCTGCTGAAGCGTGAACGTCTGGTCATACCCGTCGCCCCGCCGGAGCCGGTCAATGATAAGAAGCGTGTGGTGGCCATTTTGCCGTATACGAAAATGCCGGAAACGGATGAGCTGAGCTTCCAGAAGGGCGACATATTCTTTGTGCATAACGACATGGGCGATGGCTGGCTTTGGGTGACGGCGCATCGCACCGGCGAGCAGGGCATGATATTCCGTGAACTAGTCGACGATCTGGATGTGTCCATTGATCCCAATACGGTGTTTCCCTGGTTCCATCCGAATTGCACCAAGAACGAGGCGGTCGATATGCTGGTTAAGGGTGAGTGCGCAACAGTTATTGGTTCGATAAATAAAGTTATCGATAAACACGGCATGTGAAAGTGTGAACCGGTTCACAACTGTGAACTGCTTTAATAGAGATTTTCCAATAAGTAGTTCCGCGTTTAATATACCATTTACCAACCGAGCTGTGGTTGGGCATAATCGATAACTTGTAAAGTGTGAATCAGTTCAAAAAAGGTGGCATTGTCTCAAAGGCCAGTATTTTGTATAGGTTCAGGAAAGCGTGAACCGGTTCAAAGTTAGCCCAGACTTTAGAGAAATGAATCAAGCCTGTCAACTGGTTGAAACTCATTTTACAGTGCATTTTTAGATCCATACTAATGAGTCATTGTAAATATGTATCGATTAATATCGATAGACAACAAATTTAATAGATTTTAATATAGAATCGATAGCTTCAATGAAATTTGAGCTGTGAACTGGTTCAAAGTTGATTAGAAGTCATTTTAAAGCTGTGCTCCTGGTTAAATGTATTTATTTATCGATAAATATCGATATGCATAACAAACTTAAGCTTCTTATCGATAACTTTTATTGAGTTATAGCTGTAAACTGATTCAAAATTGATTATAAGTCATTTTCAAGCTACTTTTAAAGCTGTGCTCATGTTCAATGTAACTATTTATCGATAAACATCGATATGTAGGCAACAATTTATCTTCTAATCGATAACTTTTGCGTTACGTTAGAACTGTTAAATGGTTCGAAGCTGGCTGCACGTCATTTTGCAGTTATTATTGAAGCTCCGCTCAGAAATCAATGTTAATACTCAACGATAAATATCGATTTGTATGGCGACATTTAATCGATAACTTTGGCTTACTTGTGTTCTGCCTTTTCAGCTGGTCCTGGCAGCTTTCTGGTGCGACCCAGCGACAATTCGCCCGGCGACTATTCGCTCTTTTTTCACATTAACAATCAGATTCAGCGATTTCGCATTGAGAAAAAGGGCGTACGCTATCTGATGGGCGGCCGGACATTCGAATGCCTCGACGCGGTGATCAATCGTTATCGAAAGGAGCAAATTGTCGAGGGCCATTCTTTGAACCATCCCGTGGTGAACGGCACACAGCCGGAGTTCAATCAGCAATATGTTGTGGAGAAGGCGGCCGAAAAGATTTATGCAACGCTGCGCGAATGCCGCGATCAGATTGGACTCAAGAAGATCAAGGGCATCAAGCATCACGGCCATCTGAACAAGAAGTCGGACAAGACAACCAAATGGAAGCAGCTGTACTTTGCGCTCATCAACGACGGCACCGAGACCCAGCTCTGCTTCTATGACAATCCCAAAAAAACTAAGCCCAAGGGCCTCATCGATTTGTCTTGCGCCTATCTGTATCAGTGCCATGATTCGCTCTGGGAGCGACCCTATTGCTTTCAAATCGTGGAACGAGCGCTGCCCTGCCTGGCCACAGTCACCTATCTGTGCGCGCCCAGCCAGGAGAGCTATGTGGAATGGATAAATGCACTGAAGGCGCAATGCGATTCCCAGCTGAGCCGTGCCCAGAAGAAGGTGTCGCGTCTGCGTGAGCTGCGTTGCCTCAATCTGCATGTGCTGGAGGCGCATCGATTGCCCTTCAAGCTGGTGCCGCATCCCTATTGCAGTATTTCGCTCAACCAGGTCAAGGTGGGCAAGACGCGTGTCAAGATTGCGCCCGAGCCCGTCTGGGAGGAGGAGTTTGTGCTCGAGTGAGTTGCCATACGATTGTTCCAATTGTTTCATATTTCCTAATACCATTCACAATTGCAGCGATGTGCCGCCGGATGTTGTATCCCTGACCATAACGGTTGTGTCGCGCGGCAAACGCGGCAAGGACTCAGAGGTGGCCGAGCTGACCATCGATTTGGCCAGCCTGAAGAACGGCCAGGAGACCGAGGACTGGTACAAGCTGACGGGCATGACACCGATGGGCGAATGGGGCTCGTTGCGTCTGCGCATGCGCTATCTGGACGATCTGATAATGCCCTGCGAGGAGTACAGCCCGCTGCAGCAGCTGCTGCTCGAGCCGGAGCTGTACGCGGTCAAGGCGCTCGCCGAGCTCTGTCACAACGATCGTGTGCCGCTGGCGACGGCGCTGTTGCGCGTCTTTCGGCACGAGAAACGCGAAACGGAATTGATACGCATCCTCTGCCAGGCGGAGGTGGCGCGCGAGAACGAAACGACGACACTGTTCCGCGGCGCCTCGCTGGCGACCACCCTAATGGATTTGTATATGCGCACCGAGTGCAGCGGCTTCCTGCAGTCGGCGGTCAGTGAGACCGTGCAGCGCATACTCGAAAGCAAACAGTCGGCGGAGCTGAATCCAACCAAAATGGATGTCAACGATGATGCGTGCACAAATGCTGAATTCCTGCTGCAGATACTCGATCTGGTCACCCAATCGATATTCACATCGCCGGACGCCTGTCCGCGCAACGTACGCTACATATGCAATTGCCTGCAGAAGGCTGTCGTGGCCAAATGGCCAACGGAACGCTTGGTGCGGACACGTGTCGTCTCTGGTTTTATATTCCTGCGTCTGCTCTGCCCGGCGCTGCTCAATCCACGCCAGTTTGGCCTGGTCAGCGAGACGCCGCCAACGGCGGCCACACGCTCTCTGATCATGGTGGCCAAATGCTTGCAGAATCTAGCGAATCTCATTGAATTTGGCGGCAAGGTACGGTTTTTTTTTTTCAAATTTATCAACAGTTAATCGATTTATCGACTTATCCGGCTTAACGCTTGCAGGAACAATATATGGAGGTGGTCAATCCGTTTATACTCAAGAACAAGGAGCGCATGATTGTCTTCTTGGATCAGCTGTCGCTGGTCAGCGATCCCAATCCGCCGCTGGGCATGTTTGTCGAACAGAATCCCAATCACAATGCACAGGATACGGGTGAGCATGACAAAGAGCAAAGTCGACTTTAAAGAAAAAAAAAACAACTCGACAACATGTTGCTTATGCTTGTTTTCTCTCCCTTAGGCCGTGAGTTAGCCACATTGCATCACATTTGTGTATCCTATTTGCCAGAGCTGCAGGAGCTATCGAATATCTTATCCATCAAGAAACTGGTCACCGTCACCGATATGCTGACCAAGCACAAATTGAAGTACCGCGAGATGATCAGCTAAGATGAACAAAGGACAGCAACAGCAACAGCCATCAGTCAGTTTATATATATATATATATATACATATATATATATATATAGTATATACATTTTTATATAGATATTTACAAACATATATAGTATATACACAGTTGAAAGCCCAAAAAGAATGGAAAATGAAAAAGAAAAACCATCAAATATACATAGTGCATAATTGTGAGAATAGTTCCAAGTAGTTTAGTCAAGCTTTTCTCGCGCCATTTTTTGGGTTGTACTTTATTATATTTAACTTGATATGTTCTCTTCCAAAATTTCAAATATTATTATTATATTATATACATATATATACGATATAGCAGACATATATATATGTACATCTCTCTCTCTCTCTCTATATATATATATAGAAATTAGCGTATATGGAGTATGTCGTTTTTTTATTTTTATACAAACGAAAGCAGCTAAAACAAAATACTTTAGTAATTAGCCAGGTCAAAATGTGTTCAACCATGGGATAAACCCTAAAAGAAAGCAACAAAAAGAAGAAGAAAAAAAACGAACAACAAAAGTATTTATACATTTTTTTTCGGAAATATGTCTTCGGAAGTAAACAAAACAAAAGACATCAAGAAAAACAGAAAAACACGCGTGGCCATTAAATAAAACCTAAACTTAAAGAAAACTCCAAATAATAATGCAATATTATATATATATATATATAAAAAAAAAAAAAGAATACTTTTCGTCTTACAACATTAATTTTAGCTTATACGAATCCATATGAAAAAAATGATATCTTATTAAAGAAGTCGAATATTTTAAACGCACGCATACATGCACACAAAAACAAGTAAATTATGCTATATTATCCAACTATTAACGTATCTCGATTATGTATTATTATTATTATGTATATTATATACGACGTTTTACGCTAGGCAAGCGCATTTTCAACTTACCTTCATATATATATATATATATATAATAACTTTTATTTGTTCGTATTTGTTTTTTTTTTTTTTAAATTTTTACCTTGTATGCAGGCACAATTGATTTGTTTTCGATTCTATATATACAACGTCTCTGTTCTTCTCGTATTTTCTCTATCTCTTTCTCTAATAACAATTGCAATTCGTATGTATGTGACAAAATGAGCAAAGATTTAAACGAAACATAGTTGAACTTTTGAGCAAATGTTTAAGTTCATATTGTAATTTGTAACGCATCAAAATGAAGAAACAAAAACAAAATAGTTATCTATATGTATATATATATATATAGATATATATATATATAGATATATATATATATATACATGTATAGTATGTATACAGCATCTGCATCCTAGTCAAAAGAAAAGCAAAACAAAACAAAAATAAAGAAAACTTACGAAAAATAATAAAACCAACAAAACATTTTGTTATTATTAATGGGCTGCTCTGCTAAGAAATTGCCTTGTTTAGCAAAGCGCGCGAATTCAAATTTCAAATCAATTCTTAAATATCGATACATTTAGTTGGCGCCAAATATCGATAACAATAGTACGGCTTGCTCTTACCTCAATTATTATGCATTCAAATTGGGTGTGGATACACTGATGCGGTCATGTGATAAGAAGACAAGCAATTGCTATGCAAAGTTATTTCCATGTGCACAAAAACGTTATAAAAGCTAAAAAAAATAAAAAACCAAGCATTAAAAATCGAAGAAAAGTAAATGCATAAGAAATGTAACTTACACTATGTAAGGCAAATAAAACGCGCGCTGCAAAACAGTGTGTACACATCACAGCTGGTGCGCAACTGTTGCGGAACAGCTTGGCAGCGCTCTAACATTACACTTGCTTTATTTACGTGATAAGTTAATTGAAGCTAAAGCCCGATCACTGAAGCATCATGGCACTAATACCGCCGGTGACACGCCTAACCGCCTCCATAATACGGATACTCGGCTGCAATCCCGGCCCAATGACACTGCAGGGCACAAACACATATCTGCTGGGCAACGGTAAAAAGTGAGCGTATCCAAAGTTCAAATTGCTATTTGGGATTTACGTAAAATTTGCACGCAACAGGCGCATACTTATAGACACGGGCGATGAGAATGTGCCGCAGTATATTGAGCATCTGAACGGTGTGCTGCGCCAGGAGCAGGCCTCCATATCCACCATCATACTGACCCACTGGCATCACGATCATGTGGGCGGGGTCAAGGACATTGTCGGCACCCAGCTGGCCGACAAGGGTGCGTACGGTCCAGCTTGAATATAAACCGAAAGTTTAGCTTCTTGTGTTGTGTGTCATTAAAGTACGACTCAATCCAGATTGTCAGGTGTTCAAGTTCCGGCGCAGCGATGCCAGCGATGTCTGCCCGGAGATACCCAGCCCCATATCGGTGCAGCGACTGGAGGATAGCCAGGAGTTTGCCGTTGATGGCGCCAAGGTGCGCATTGTTCATACGCCCGGACATACCACAGATCATGTTGTCCTTACCACGGACGATGGCACACTCTTTAGCGGCGATTGCATACTGGGTGAGTCTTGGCTGGCTCCGTGACGGGAGACACACGCTCGACTTAATCGCAGTCACGTTCTTTTAGGCGAGGGCACCGCCGTCTTTGAGGATCTGTTTGACTATATGCGCAGCCTGGATAAAATACTGAAGATACGGCCGGAGCGCATCTATCCCGGGCATGGCAATGTCATCGATGAGCCCGTGGGCAAGATTGAGTATTATATAAATCATCGCAATCAGCGGGAACAGCAGATACTGCAGTTCTTTAGCCAGCGTCCCGGCCAGCGCCTGCAGCCCATGGATGTGGTCAAGGTGGTGTACAAGGAGACGCCCGAGCAGCTGTGGCCCGCGGCCGCCTACAATGTTGAGCACCATCTGAGCAAGCTCACAAAGGAGCACAAGCTGCGCTCTAGCGAGCAGAACGAGGAGAAGTTCTACGAGTATCAGCCTAACAGTGCGCTCTGAGAGATGCGCCCAACATCTGTTAACATAATTATGTAAATGTTTTTTTTGATGCATGTTAAATAGATTTTGCAGCTTTATAACTGAAATGTCTTTACACTTTATGCAGTATCTATCTACTTAACAGTCGGGCTGTTAAAGTATAAGGGCAGCTTTAACAGTTGCTCTTTTTAACATAAGCAGCTTATGTTAAGCCCTGCATAAATGGCGTGCTGTTACTAACATTAACAGCAACACGCAAATGCCAGCTTTATGCATTTAACATTCTTGAGAGCAATTTTAACAGCATTACAACTGCTGTTAATAACATATATTACTAACATTCAGAGCATGTTAAACACAAAGATGTTAACTTCTTAATCCAAATGTTAATTTCTAACATATGTTAAGCCCTGCGTAAATGGCGTGCTGTTATTAACATTAACAGCAACACGCAAATGCCAGCTTTATGAATTTAACATTCTTGAGAGCCATTTTAACAGCATTAAAACCGCTGTTAATAACATATGTTGGCAACATTAAGAGCATGTTAAACACAAAGATGTTAACTTCCAAATCCAAATGTTAATTTCTAATATATGTTAAGCCCTGCATAAATGGCGTGCTGTTATTAACATTAACAGCAACACGCAAGTGCCAGCTTTATGAATTTAACATTGTTGAGAGCAGCATTAACAGCATTACAACTGCTGTTAATAACATATGTTACTAACATTCAGAGCATGTTAAACACAAAGATGTTAACTTCCAAATCTATTATGCACTAGATTATATATTTATTCTATACATTAGCATTTACATAAGCTGACTACAAGCTACAATCGGGGCTGGAGACGTAACGTAGAGCATTTTCTTGGTCTACTTGCGTTTGTTGCCCTTGCCCTTGCCACCCTTGGCCCCCTTGCTGCCCTTCTCGCGACGCTTTTTGGCGACAATCGAGCGTTTGTCCTTCTTCTCGCGCGGATCGACAACACGATAGCGTCCCTTGACGCCAGCTGGACGGCGGGCGCGACGCGAGGCTGTATGCTTTTTGGCAACCACATAGGTGATCTCCTTCTTCTTCTCCTGGGCCTTCTTGTAGACCTTCTTCAGCTGCTTGGCCTTCTCCTGGGAGGTGGCGTCGGCATTCTCCATTATCTTTTCGGCCATCTTTTTGGCCTTGGCCAGACGCTTGGTGGCGCGACGCTTCTTGCGCGCCTTCGCCTCCATCACCTTCTTGATGGGCCGCACATTCAGCTCCTGCACCTTGCGCTGATACTCCTCGGTCAGTTCCTTGGGCACCGGCTGCGGTTTGGTCATGTGCTCGGCCTCATCCTGTTCAAACCATACCGGCAGATTCTCATCATTGAACGCATACCGATTCCATGCGGCATCGATCAATTCGCGGCGCGTCTTCTTGCCACGCACCAGAAGCGCACCCAGCGCCAGCTCCTCCTCGCTGAGGCGCACCTTCTTCGCCTTGGGTGCTGCAAGAAAATACAAATTATTAATATTTATAGTGGATAGTGTGCAGTTGCTTTGGCTAATGTGGCCTTGCCGCTGAGATTCGAACCAGCATCCTTCATGTGACTCCCTTCTCTTCGTATTTCTCTCTCACTCTTTTTCATTATCAGTTCATTCCCATTTCTATTTTATCGCTCTGTTCTAAGTCTCACCTTTGGCTATGTCGCCAGCTACTTGATCCTCATCCACTTCCTGCTCGGAATCAGAGTCCGATGACTCGGAGCTGCTGTCCTCCTTCTGTGTATCGTGACGGGCGCGACGTTTGGCCTTCTTGCCCAGGGCCAGGGTGCCGCCGGCATCGTAGTCCTCCAGGGCCGGTCGATTCTCGCCGAGCACGGCCACGCCCTTGGCCTTGTATGCCTTGGCCAGATTGTCCAGATCATAGTTCTCCTCGTCGTCATCCTCCTCGTTGCCAATATTCTGTAGATTGTCCTTTTCATACCAGAGCGCCACGCGCTGCTGTCGCCGGGTGTCCTTGTCCCGGAAATCTCCCGATTTGATAAGCGGATGCTCGCCGCGCTGTTTCTTCTTCTGCTTGCCCTTGGTTTCGGGCTGTTCCTCGTCCTCGTTGTCGCTTAGGCCGAGACCCTGCTGCTCATAGTCGCTGTCGCTGTCCTCGTCGGCGCTCACCTCGGGCTCGTCATCGTTCTCGTAGTTGGCATCATCGTCCATGCGTTTGTCGTCCTTGTCGTATTTCTTGTATTTGGGCAGCTTGGGTGTCTCCACGGCGTCGCCGTCCACATCGAAATCGGGCTGCACATCGAGCATGGCGTCCAGCTCGCTGACGCTGTTGATGCCCTTCAGATCGAAGATCTCGTGCTCGGTCTCCTCGACGGGTCCGTCGTCGCCCTTGATGACCATGTTGAGGTTCATTTTCTCGTGCAGCTTGGCCTTCGATTTGAGCGTCTTTTTGCGTTTGCGCTTCAGCTCCTTTTGCTCCTCGGTGGCGAGGCTTTCGATTTGTTGCTGCAGCTCGGCATCCTCCATGTCCTCGATTTGGTCCTGGGTGAGCGGCTCGGCCGGCTGTTCGGCCTCTGGCTCCTCGATGACGCCCTCCGCTTCGGACTGGAACAGCTCCTGCTTGATGTGCTTCCACCAGAGCAGCAGACCCTTGATGTCCTTGCGACCCAGCACCTTGAGATCCTTGCAGCACTCGAGTATCTCACTGGTGGTCCGCTTGTGCTTGGCTATGCGCTCATCATCGATGCGTATGGAGCCAATGCCCTGCAGAGCGGCCAATGCATTCTCCGCCTGCATGAACTCCGAGGCGGCCAAATCGTTGCGCAGCGCAATATCCTGTTCCGTATAGCCCTCGGCCTTGATGCGTTTCTGCTTCTCCGGATGCAGCAGACTGTTCTTTTGCTTGCCCTCCAGATCCAGCTCCTCGAACACATATTTGGCGTCCAGCAGGCGCGGATCGATGCGATCCGGCGCCAAATAGCCCTGGCAAACAACAAAGATTTCGGCAGACTCCTTACGCGAGGCGCTCGGCTTTGTGGCATGCACCTTCTTGAACAGCTGCTTGAGCACCCAGAGCAGGGCATTGTAGTCCTTGGAGCGGAACACTTTGGTCACAAACCAGCCGCCGCCGCGCAGAAAATGTGTGCCCAGCTTGAGGGCGTTCAGTGTGAGACAGATCTGCTGATAGGCATCGTACAGCCAGTTGCGGCCCACGTTTGGGGCACCGTCGTGCAGCACGACATCGACCTTCCACGATTGCAGCTCCTTGGTCAGCGATTGGCGGCACTTTTCCGTTGTGATGTCCTCGACGAGGCCGATGCAGCCCGCAATGGGGCGTATGGGGAACAGATCGACGCCAATGACAATGCTCGATACGGGCATATTCTGTTTGGCCACCTGCATCCAGCCGCCAGGTGCGGCGCACAGATCGATGCATACCTGCGACTGTTGCAGGAAACCAAATTTGCGATTCAGCTGGATTAGCTTGAAGGCGGCACGCGATCGAAAGCCCGTCTCCTTGGCCAGCTGATAGAACTTATCCTTGCGCGTCTTTCCAACTTTCGTTTTCTTGCCCATTTTGCTGTTGTCCAATCAAATCAAATCAAATTAAACTAAGTTAAATGACAACAGAAACAGAACACGCCGCCACCAGCGCGATGCACGTGTTTAAAGTTGCTTTTGATGGGTTGGCGTTGCCAGATGGCAAACAGCTGACAGCGCTGCCATCATCTTCATGCTATCGATATATTTGCGTTCGATTTCTATTAATTTGAAAATGTCTAAATATTAAATAAGACAATACAATTGCGCATAGATAACCACAAGTAATTACATTTAAAAATGTTTGCTGTCGGCTTTGGCAGCATCGATAGTTTTGGCATGTCGATACCTATTTCAACGATACTTTTCGACTGTAGCTGCACATCACTAGGCTCTAGCTGTGCGCTGCATATTGTTATTTATGTATTTAAGTTGATTTTTGTATTAAAAAATTATATAATTAATATGCTGCGCACTGTTATCTGCGATTTAGCTCGCCTACGGTCTGTACAAATGTCAATTGATGATGCTCTGCGCATTTCTAACCTATATTTCCAGGCTGAGTGGCAGCGCCAGCCCGGCCGCCGTTTTGGTTACACAAGTGCGCGAAAAGGGACATCTAAGCCGGCCACGCTTGAGGAATCCGTATTGGTTTATACGCAAGGAGCGCACGGTATGTGTGGCCCAAACCAACTCTGTCAGAATACCTTAACTAAGTAAGCGTCTGCCTTGCAGCGAACGGACGATCTGGTCACGGGCGAGAATCGCAGCTTTATCAAGGAGGTGGTGCAT
The DNA here is from genome assembly GCF_003285875.2 of Drosophila novamexicana. Classification (NCBI taxonomy): domain Eukaryota; kingdom Metazoa; phylum Arthropoda; class Insecta; order Diptera; family Drosophilidae; genus Drosophila; species Drosophila novamexicana. The sequence goes on along the minus strand of NW_020824860.1, from coordinate 217,611 downwards.
GATACGTACGGCAAACCGGCTCTCATCAAGGGCATACAGACCTACGAACAGAAGCAACTGATCAAGACGCCCGTGGCGCCCACAGACATCGAGCCGTGGACGCCGGCCGTGCGTCGCTGCGGTCTCATTGCCCGCAAGATTGGCCAATATCCACTGTGGCTAAAGAATGGCGAACGTGTGCGCACCACACTCTTGCAGGTGGTGGACAATCATGTGGTCAAATATATACCGCCCGGCGAATATACGCCCGCACAGCGACCCAGCGTCAAGCATTTGGATAGATACGGCTGCGTGCTGGTCGGCGCGGAGAGCACAAATCCGGCGCTGTTGACCAAAGAGTATTGCGGCATCTTTCGGGACTCGGGCGTTATGCCCACAAAGAATTTGGCGCGTTTCATAGTCTCACCGCAGGCGGCTCTGGCGCCAGGCACACCACTAAATGTCGGCCACTTTCGGGTGGGCGAATTCGTCGATGTGCGCGGCAAGACGTGAGTGTATCAAGCATTATTTGAATCTTCATGTTATCCATTTGCCATTTGCAGCGTGGATCATGGCTTCCAGGGCGTGGTCAAGCGGCACGGCTTCAAGGGCATGCCGGCATCACATGGCGTGACCAAGACGCATCGCCGTCCCGGCAACATTGGCGGCGGCGGTGAGAAGGGTCGCGTCTGGCCGGGCACCAAGATGCCCGGTCATATGGGCAATCGCTGGCGCATTATCAAGGGCCTGCGCATTTGGCGCATCAACACCAAGTACAATGTGATGTGGGTGCAGGGCAGCGCTGTGCCCGGCTCCACAAACGGTCTGGTCTACATCTACGACACAGTTCTGCCTTTGCGCAAGCCCAAGGATTCGCCGCCATTTCCCACGCTCTACGAAACGGAGGACGATGCGCCGGAGGACATCTGGTATGATCAGGTGCACAACTTCAAGGATGAGACCATCACCTACAAGCCAGAGTAATCAGTGCCGCCTAGCCATAAGCTCGTTTTACACACTTTTTGTTGTACTATATGTATAGAACTTTGAAAATACCCTAGATAAACAAAACAAATGAAACGAAGTTCGTTTTAACTGTCTACAACCCACAGATGTTGTTACTTTTCTGACAATGTGAGCCAAATTAACCTCAATTTTTTGTTTGAAAAGTTAACCTCACTTTTTTTGTTTAAAAAGGTAACCTCACTTTTTTGTTCGAAAAGTTAACCTCACTTTCTTGTTCAAAAAGTTAACCTCACTTTTTTGTTCGAAAAATTAACCTCACTTTTTTGTTTATTTGGCGAACATGCTTTTTGCACATTTGCTGGAAGCAACCATTTTTATTAAAATCCATGAAATTTCGAATCATTTTTCCACATTCTCACGAAATGGGTGGATTCATTTCAAAATAAATGAAATAATTATATGTAGGCCTACAAATAAGTTTTATATACACTTGAACAAAAGCTCAGAAACTAACTAAATATTTTTAGGTGTACAGTTTTGCGGGCTTATAAAGATGTTTTGATTCGGGTTAAGGCTTGGTAACATTTATTAAAATCTATAAACGAACAACAGATCGGATCTTCGAGCAGATCTGATTATGAATTCCAATTGGGAAACACACACAAATAAAGCTTAGAGCTCAACAATATAGAAAGTGAACATTTTGTATCATTAAAGCAACACTTTTTTTAATTGCGCTTTTACACTCTTACATTTTAAAGGATTTTGTTAATAATTTGTTGTTGTTGTTGTTGTTAAAGATCTAATTACAATGTCACTAGTTTGGCAATAACCAAAAGATATGCCGTGTAAAACAATAGCTGTTCGCTCAGTTCTCAATTAATATAACATGCTTGGCTAATTTGTAAGCTGGTTGTTCGCGTTTGGACGAAAACAGAGAGAGAGAGAGAACAAAAATGATGAAACACAAGACTCGCTGCTTGGGCGAGCGCGGAAGTTATCACAGCAAAATGAAACAGAAAAGCGAAGTAAGTAAGAAAAGAAAGAAGAATAATAATAGAAATAAATATTGTTGCCCGACTCTCATGTGAAATATATGATAGCCTACAGAGAAGGAGAGCCTAACTGCCGTTCCTAATGGCAATACATGAAATTTTGTAGAGAAGAATATGTGTTGGGCATTAAAAATTGGAAATCAAATCAAGCCTAAAGCTAATCAAGCGAATTCTGTCCCACGCTGTGCACATCCAGTTCGGTGCTTGAGATGCTCGGCGATATGGTTGTTGAATTTGAATTGCCAGCACCGCGATCCAGATTATAATATTGTACAATTCGTGCTGGCGGCCGATTCGAGATAACTTCCGTAATTTGTCCGACAATCCATTTGGTCAATTTAATAACAGCCACATGGGCGGCAAATTGTAATATCATCGCACCAAAACCCTTATAAAGGCCACCCACGCCCTCCGTCAGCATGGTGGTGCGATAGCAATCAATTGCGCCCTGATAGTTGGTCAATATGGGCACCACAGCATAACCATTGTCCAGATTATCAATAATGGTGCGCGTGCCCTGCAGCTGCAGGCGATGCAGTATGGTCTCGAACGGAAAGAACAGCACCTCTGTGGTCAGCATGGCAATGAGGCTCGCATAGATTTCGGCATTCTGATGCTCGAGCGTATCATCGCGAAATTTGGCGCCGCGCTGCTCCTGCTTGACGATCAGGCGACGTCGCATAATGCGCGAGGAGACGCCACGTATGACCAGACTGAACAGATATTTGGTTATGCCCATGGAGACGCTGGGTCCAATCAGCGCCCAGGCGGGCAGCATGCGTCCCTTTTGCGGTGAGCTCCAGTAGAACAAACGTAGACTGCCCTCGCGAAAGACATCCAATAGGCCGGGCTTCTCGCTGGCAATATCACTTTGCACCGTCTCCACCAGCGAGGCGGCATAGAAGGGCACCACCAGGCCAATGCTGATGCTGCACAATAAATACATAAATATCAATTAATATATATATATATATATGTAGATATATATGGAGGATGCACTGGATGGCACTTGCCATTTCAGCAGTATATGCTGGCCAAAACGTTTGAGTGTGGTGCGGCTATCCACGTCCTTCGGCCAGCTGGTCACCTTGCAGATGACATCGTCTATGGCCAGTGTCATGCCGCGCACCAGCAGACAGCTGCCGAGGCCCTTCCATAACGTGGTGACGCCCTGTCGTCGATGCAGATGCACAATGCTGGGCAGCAATTGAAATGGATGCAAATGATAGCGCTGCGATGCATTATAGACCTGACACTGGCGTCGCAGCACAATGAACGGATGGCTGAGCAGATTCTCGGTGACCAGCGAGACCCATTGGACGCCAAAGACCAGATACTTGCGCAGCGACACCTCTGTGGATGGGCCAAAGAACGACATAGTTAGGCATGTGATGAAGTTGACAGCAGCCACCATAAGCTAACCATCCTCCTGGCTGTCCAGATACTTGTCCAGCGCTTTGGTCTGCTTCTCCAGCGGCAGCGACAGATCGCGCTCCGAATTCATGTACTTCAGATGTGTGACCGCATTCTGATCCGCATTTATGTTGTCCACAATTGCCTTGTCGCGGTCCTCGAGGCTAAGGCACATATTTATATAAGTGGAATCAGTGAATGCAGCTTGACTGGCTTCCTTCCACCTACCTGTTAACCAGCTGCACGCCGGGATCTCCGATTAGCTGCGGCATTGTTTGCATGTGTTCGATGGCCTCTGCCTGTGCTTGCGTCTGTTCGCCGTAACCACGATTCGTTGCATGCCTTTGTTTATTTGTTTTTTGTTGTTTTCGAGTTGTGGGCAAGAGTGCGTGCATTAGTTTTGTGGCGGGCGTTGCAAGTTAACGAGTTGCACTTACATTAGAGTCTTGTAATTGTTGATGCTGCCTGACATAATATTGTGTGTTTGTGGCGTGTGCTTGAGTAGCCCTTCTAAGGTTAATGCCTCTAAGTCCCTGTTTCGTATATGTGTAAGCCTGCTGCTGCTGCTGCTGCTTTGCTATTTATTTTAAACACTAAATAACTTTGATTTCCATGTAACTGTGTGAATTCAAACTAGAGATGGCCGCGTGACACGTGCACGAGCTCCCCGCTGAATTTGAAGGCATACGCCAGACACACGCTGTACGAGTACTTTTGCGCGATAGTTAACCCTTTGGTATGCCTTGCCTTTTGGCTCTGTTTCCCTTCTTCTATACATGACTTAAATTTAACTTTACAGTTGTTAACAGAAATGCAAACTGCATTTGCTTTGGGTCTTTCTCAACACACAGAAACATGCATATCAGAAGAATAAAAAGTTCTTAAAATGAACAATTTAAGTGTTAAAGCCTGTTAAGGCTTGCCACAAGTATCGATACACGCAACCAGTGTCGTATTGTTATCGCAAGAAAGTTATCGAAAGCACACCCACGCCGGCTGTGCTAGAACTTATCGGCATTTTTACAGCTGTTCGCGCTTTTTCATTTCAATTTACAGTTTGAACACACAAATGACAAAAGCCGTAAAACAAAGCGGCATAATACGCTTAAAAGCCAGGATATGCGATCTGGAGCGTACCCTACTGGGCGGGCAAAGTTTTCGGTGCGTATATAAACACATTTTTCGCACGCAATTAGTTAGCTAAATGCGCTTTTCAGCTGGCGCAAATTGTGCGCTGAGCCCAAAGTCAAATATTGCGGCGTCGCCTTGAACACCTACTGGGTGCTGCGGCCCGAGGACGAGCATATTGTTTATGAAGCACATGCAGCGGGCACCCAACGTGAACACAATTTCGGCTCATTGTTGAGCGACTATCTGCGGGCCGATTTCGACTTGGAGTCGGAGCAGGCCGGCTGGATGCAAGCGGATGAGCATTTTGGCAAATTTGTGGGCAAGCCGGTGCGCATGCTGTCACAGGAGCCGCTGGAGAACATTGTTTGCTTCATGTGCAGCCAAAACAACAATATAAAACGGTAGGCAAGTCCTTTAACTCGCCAAGGGTGATATATATGCATATTTAAACCCAGCTGGTGTCCAATTGGCATTCATCTCTCTCTCTGATCTTTTAGGATATCCGCCATGATTCAATGGTTTTGCGCCGCCTACGGACACAAAATTGGACACTTTCATGGGCAGGATGAGTACACGTTTCCCACACTCAAAGCGCTCAGCGAACGCAGCTGCAGCGAGCTGGATGCGGAGCTGCGTGCCGCCAAGTTTGGCTATCGTGCCAAGTTCATAGCCCGTTCGCTGTCGCAGATTCAGGCGCTTGGCGGCAATGACTGGTTCGAGCAGCTGCGTCAGTTGCCCTACGCTGAGGCGCGCGAGGCTTTGGTACAGCTGCCCGGCATTGGCTACAAGGTGGCCGATTGCATCTGCCTCATGTCGCTGGGCCATCTGGAGGCGGTGCCCATTGATACGCACATTTTTAAGCTAGCGCAGCGCCATTACCTGCCCCACCTGGCCACCCAGAAGAGCGTGACCAGCAAAATCTATGCTGAGGTGGCGCAGCATTTTCAGCAGCTGCATGGCAAATACGCCGGCTGGGCGCAAACGGTGAGTAACGGCCGGTAAAATAGGATTAACAATATTAAGAACCGTTTCTTCAATATTTTTTTGCAGGTTCTATTCTGTGCGGACTTGCCGCAGTTTCAGGATAGGTCCCAACAAGAAGCCAAGCCTAAGAAGCGCAAAAAATGATTCAATTAGATTTTGTTTTATGTACATTATGTGTATGTATATATTCCTACATACAAACGTGTCCGTCATCCCACATAGATATTTATGTTATTTTTAGCCAAAATTATCCCTGTGTGTACTCTAACCCGTCCATAACTTGTTTAACTCACAAATAGCCGTTTTTGTTTTCCACACGACATTTTGACAAATTATTAATTTCACCATTTTGTAAATCTTAGGTATGGATCTGTGCTCGATAGCTGCATTAAAAGCGGAACAGAGCCTGTAAGTAGCGAAAAGTTTTTACCTAAACATTTCAAAAATGTTCAAATTAGTTTCTCTGTGCAAAAAGAGAGCACAGTCAACCTCGAATATATCAGATTTCGGGTAAACTTCAGTACTTAAAATCGTTTTTAATACTTAAAACTTTATTTCTGAACTGTAGCGTGGTCCGATTCTCAAAAGGTTTTGTTAGGATAGTACGATAAATGATGATGATGATAAGTTCCGTGATATATTTGGAAAGTTTGGTCATCCGGCATAATTCAATTAAGTTCTTGTATGAACAACTTTTTTGTCCGTCTGTCTGTTCCTATGCAAACTAGCCTCTCAGTTTTGCATATGTCCGTGTTTTTGCTACATAAATCGAAACCGGTCGGATCGTACCGCTATATCGTATAGCTGCCATAGGAATGATCGGTCGAAAGTTCAGTTTTTGTATGGAAAACTTTTTTGTTTATTAAGATATCTTGACCAAACTGGACATTTATAGGTTTCACTTTGCTCCTCATATATATACCAAATGTTTTTTTTTATCGGACTACTATGTCATATAGCTGTCATAGGAACGATTGCTTGAAAATTCAGCTCTTGTATGGAAAACTATTGTGTTTTTAAAGCTATCTTGACCAAATTCGGCATTTAGAAGTTTTACCATGCTCTCTACATATATGCAAAATCTTGTCGAAATCAGACTACTACAGCATATAGATGCCATAGGAACAATCGGTTGATAAGTAGGCTCTTGTACGGGAAACTTTTTTGTTTTCTATGGTATCTTAACCAACTTTTACATTAATTAGTTTCACTTTTCTACTCATATATATACCAAACCTTTTTGACATCGGACTACTATATCATATAGCTGCCATAGGAACGATCGGTCGATAAGTAGGTTCTTGTACGGGAAACTTGTGTTTCTCAAGGTATCTTGACCAAACTCGGCATATCTAAGTTGTACTATGATCCTCATATATATGCAAAATCTTAACAATATCGGACTACTATATCATATAGCTGCCATAGGAACGATCGGTCGATAAGTAGGTTCTTGTACGGGAAACTTTTATGTTTCTCAAGGTATCTTGACCAAACTCGGCATATATGAGTTTTACTATGCTCGTCATATATATGCAAAATCTTAACAACATCGAACTACTATATAGCATAGCTGCCATTGGAACGATCGGTCGAAAACCGAGTTCTTGTATGAGAAACTTTTGTGTTTATCAAGATATCTTGACCAACGCCAGCAATTATTTTTTAAATTATGCTGCTTATATATCTGCCAAGTCTTATCAAGATGGCACTACTATATTATAAAGCTCTGTAGGAAGAATCAGTTTAAAAATGAGTTTCCTTATGACAAAATATTTTGTTTGCTCACATATCCGTAACCGAAACGCAAATGCTGACGAGGGTATTAAATCTTTGGCATGCCGAATTTATTAGTTCGAAAACTATCGTGTGTCTTCAAGCTAATTTAACCTTACTCTGCAATTACGAGTTTCATTTGTTTGCAAGGGTATTTAGTCTTCGCCGTGCCGAAGTTAGCCGTTTCCTTTTGTTCTTTTTTTTTTATACCCTGTACCCATTAAAAATGGGTACATTTGCAAAATGCAAATGTATGTAACAGGCAAAAGGAAGCTTCTCCGACCCCATAAAGTATATATATTCTTGATCAACATCAATAGCCGAGCCGATCTAGCCATGTCCGTCTGTCTGTCCGTCCGTCCGTATGTATGAACGCAAGGATCTCAGAACCTATAAGAGCTAGAGACTTGAAATTTTAGATGTAGGTGCTCCTAGCTCCCGCGCAGATCAAGTTTGTTTCCGATAATCGATAACTTACTCCGTTTCCAAGCAATCGATAAAAATCGATATCGATATCCTGTTTTTTGGGCAATTCTGGTAAATAATAAGAACTAGAGGCACCAAACTTGACATATAGCTTCTTAAATAGAATATTTATATGCATTTGATGTTGGAAGAAGAGGGTTCAGGGTATCCCCTAGTCGGGAGCTCCCGACTAGAACCTCTTACTTGTTTTTTTTTGTGTAGGCTGACTGGACTTCACATCTAAACGGTGATTCCTTTCCCAGGCAACCAGTTGCAATTACCAAACAGATTTAACCCATTTGATTTGGAGCACTTGAAGTGTTGCTGGGCTGATGAAGGGGGAGGCGGTGGGGTGAAAACTGAAATTTCTTGTGTTACTTTGCTGGCAAGGGATAGTGCATCACTTAATCCGTTGGCTTTAATTTTGCACGCTGTGCTGTAACAGAAACTTCAATGGGATAAACCTTTTAACGTCAGCTCCAGAGCTCAACACAAACACAAGCTTAACAAAAACAAAAAAAAAATAACGCAAAATACTTGCATGGCGGGCACATTGCGCGGTTGCGCCACACCCCTGACCCCTACCTTGCCCGGTTAAGGTGTAGCTGAGCTAGTCGAGGCCGGAGGAGGAGCGGGATGAGGGAGCTGGTCTGGGGCTGGGGCTGGGGCTGGGGCTGGGGCTGGGCATACCTGGCAAGCAGTCTGGCAGTTAGCTAACCCTGCCTGCCCCCCAGGCAGCCGGCCTGCATCCGTCCGTTGCCATGGAATGCGAGTAACTAAACCCGAACGCAACTACAAGCCGCTGAAAGTATTTTGCTAACACTTCGCGAGAGACTAAACAGCTTTTCAGTGGTTTTACTTTGCACAAAATAAAAAGCAATTTACTTATAAATTTTGCACAACAATTTTAGGACTAAAAAACACAAACAAAAAGAGCTGCTGCTCTGCAAAGATCTCCTTGGCACGCCGAATAATCAATGCCCTGGCAAGGTCTCAATTTGAACCAGCGACCCTTCGCTTGTCAGTCCGACGCAGTTTCTGGCAAAACAACAAATGTCTTAATTTAAACAATGTGAGAGTCATACAGTTTAGCTTGTTCCAAGCTTGCTTGAGATATCTTAAAAAAACACAAGGAATATTTTTATAGGGAAAGAGTTCAGTTGTTTGATTGTTTCTATGCAAGCTATATGCTATAGTCGTACGATCTATCTGACTTCAACTCACAGAGCGAGCCGCACAGCCAAATCGACTCGTGTCTTCATATTCTTATATAGAAATATGCCCGTTGGCTTCGATTGCCTTCCATGCACACTTTCTCAGATAATTCGAATACCCTCTGTAAGGGCATAAAGGTTGGTAGAAAAATGCAAGCCGCCAATTCACCTGGGCACCGACAAATAACGGGCTAACCATACAATTGCTTAGGGATGAGCGCGTGTCACGTGTACACTATCGTAATTGAAATCGAATAGATTTCAGTTGATTTTTACGTGACACGCACCAGACACGAATTTGGTATCAGGTGTGCCTCGTGACACGTGTCTTCGTGTCTTGTCTTAGGTTTTTCTATTTGTCCTGTCGGACAAATAACAGGCTAACCGACACGACCTTCGAATCGAGTGTAAAGATAAATGGTTCGCGTGAGTTGTGCACTCATTCGTAACACGAACTGGCACGACTGATGACCTTTGCTTAGAGATGCGTGTTTGTCGTGTTCGTGCATTCGTGTCTTGTCTTAGGTTTTTCTATATGGAAACGAACACGCGCTCCTAACGGCCAGCTGATACTCATTGGAGATGGGCACGTGTTGAGCTTCGTGTCACATCAGATGCACGTCTTTTGTGTAAGAAATTTAAGTTGGAGCTGCGAGCGTGTTCAGCTCTGTTTTCTTACTCGACTGAACGTAATCTAGATCTTAATTTGAATCTTGAGGAAGATCTGAAATTGAAATTTAATTCTCTTTATTTATTTAAAAGAAGAGTCTTCTACTGCGCAACAATTTCAGAGTTTAGAAGTACGTGAGATCAAGTATATTTGTAAGTTATTTACTCAGGCATCTGCTCAACATCGATAAGTATCGATAAACGACTCGGTTCTTTTTTTCAAACCCTTATCGAAGATTCTCGTCATTTAAAAAATATTGGTAAATATCGATCTCGCACACGGTTTTTTTAAGGCATAGCTCGAAGACTTTAAGAGCCCATATTAAAGCACTGAAAATTTCATAAAAATCGGACTTTAAACACCGAAGTTAATTGAGGATGCAATTCCTAGACATAGTCTGCGGCAAGGTGAAGAGGAAGCACGTGCTTCCTTTGTGAATGTACATAGAGGAAAGGCAAAATGTTTCTACTTGTATTTGTTTTGTTTATGTTTTAGGAATCTCTTATCCCCAACATTGTTTGTATTTGTGTTGTCACGCGCCCATCTCTAATGCTGAGCACGGTTCGTGGTCCTTGTGCTCCTTAAGGGGGGAAGAGTCCATGTGGTGTCAGCTATAATTTAATTTAGACAACAGCTAACCGCAGCCAACCGACCACACATACATACACCTAACTTTCGGCACCGGAAGCAGACATACTACACACACACACACACACACACACATACACACATTGGATTAACTGACTTGGACGTGGGCGTCACAGTTATGGGTTTCATGCTCTAAATTATTTATTAGACAGTTTAATTTTCAATTCACAACATTGCAAAATGCGTTGCACGAAGTGCAATCAAATAACTTGCACAGCAAATCAAAATTTCAAGCTAACTGATGGGTGTACGTGCGTGTGTGTGTGTGAGTGTGTGTGTGTGTGTGTGAGTGTGTGTGTGTGAGTGTGTGTGTGTGTGTGTGTGAGTGTGTGTGTGTGTGTGTGAGTGTGTGTGTGTGTGTGTGAGTGTGTGTGTGTGTGTGTGTGTGTGTGTGTGTGTGTGTGTGTGTGTGTGTGTGTGTGTGTGTGTGTGTGTGTGTGTGTGTGTGTGTGTGTGTGTGTGTGTGTGTGTGTGTGTGTGTGTGTGTGTGTGTGTGTGTGTGTGTGTGTGTGTGTGTGTGTGTGTGTGTGTGTGTGTGTGTGTGTGTGTGTGTGTGTGTGTGTGTGTGTGTGTGTGTGTGTGTGTGTCCATAAATATAATAGCAAAAACAACTTGAGGTACTTGTGCGAGCTGTGTAGTTAAAATACTGCAATTAACATGCATAATTACTTTGAGTAATTAAACTCCTGGCTCATAATTACTTGAGTAATTGTAATTGCTGCTAGTTATTAAATTAATATTAATCAATAAATTATTTAACTATAATTGCAACAAGTTTGTTATCTCTATATATAAAACTGTTTGTCCTGATTGACTGACTGATTGATTGATTGACTGACTGATTGACGCTCAGCAGAAACTGTAAGAGCTAGGAAACTGAAATTTGCACTTGTGTGAGGACGAGGTTTAGGAAAATTCCATCCTCATCATCTATGAAACTTTTAAGTCTGATCGGCTGCAAACTCATTTTCAAAGATCATTGAGAGAAAATTATGCTGGACGTGCCACGGGCAAGGCTGAGCTATATTATAATTATACCCTGAACCCATTGAAAATGGGTATAAGGGTATATTGTATTTGTGCAAAATCCAAATGTATGTAACAGGCAGAAGGAAGCAACTCCGACCCCATAAAGTATATATATTCTTGATCTGCATAAGTAGCTGAGTCGATCTAGCCATGTCCGACTGTCCGTCCGTCCGTCCGTCCGTCCGTCCGTCCGTCCGTCCGTCCGTATGTATGAACGCAAGGATCTCCGAACCTATAAGAGCTAGAGAGTTAGATGTAGTTGCTCCTAGTTCCCGCGCAGATCGAGTTTGTTTCCGATAATCGATAACTTACTCCGTTTCCAAGCAATCGATAAAAATCGATATCGGTTTGCCCTGTTTTTGGGCAATTTTGGTAAATAATAAGAGCTAGAGTCACCAAACTTGACATATAGCTACTAAAATAGAGTATATATATGCATTTGATGTTGGAAGAAGAGGGTTCAGGGTATCCCCTAGTCGGGAGCTCCCGACTAGAACCTCTTACTTGTTTTATATATGATTTTCGACAATTATATTTTCTTATTCAAATTCTTTTTATCTGTTTTTCAGTTATTGCAAAAAGGAAAAGTGTCATGTGTGTGCTTTTATATTTTTTTCAAATTTTTTTTTTCTGTGTTTAACTGTGCTTCCTCTTTTAGGATAAAAAGTTAATTTGATTTCTTTTAAAGAAGCTTTCCAAAATCAATAATTTAATTTTTTTAAAATATTTTTTCTGTGATTTTTTTTTCTGTGTTTCATTGTGTTGCCCTAGTTTTGGACAAAATGTTTATTTTTTTTTCGCTTCAAGGAAATGTGTTTTAATTCATGATTTCATATTTTTTTCTAATTTTTTTTTCTGAGCGCCATAAATATGTTTAAGTGTGTTTCCTGTTTTGTGATAAAAATGATTTAAGTTCTGTGACAAAAAGAAGCTGTTGAAAATTAAATATAAGAAGGTAAGTACATCTATTAATTAATTAATTTAATTCGTAAACTATAAAAATCGGGTTTAAAATCGAAAATTGTTGCTGAGTTTGAACTGGCGACCAGCCGTTTGTTATTCCGATGCTCAAACACAGCTAAGCCACATTTTGTTGTTGATGTTTCTTAACAAACTCTGACTTAGACTCTGTCTTAGACTCTGACTTTGACTCTGACTTAGACTCTGGTTCTAGTATCTAGATCCTCGGTCAAAACAAAATCGCTTTTCACGAGTTTTGTGCCGTTGTTCATGGTTTGGCCCCTAGCTCAATTTGGCATCTAAAGCTGGCAACATTATTCCTGGTCAAAATGCATGTTTAAGTCGTAGCTCAATTATCGTATATAGACATAGGTCGAAATTTTGAAGAAATAGCCGCACGTTGGCAGCATGTCAACTGCATTGAGCCTGTCCCGAATCGAATTTGTAATAATTAACGCTGGCATCTCAGTCATGTCGAAGGGCCAAGCAGTTGAGCTCACTCGACGAGCGGCACATTCAGCAACCTTTGCCATTGCCCCAGTGACCAGGTTGTAAACTTTTTCGACAGCCACGCAAATAATGGTCATAAATACGACGGGCGTTTAGAAAGGGGAGTGAAGGTTGCGTCAGCTACTGGAGATGAGCATAAAGATGGAGTTCTTGCCAAGGTGTTGCTATTTCTTGTTCTTGTTATTGTTATTGTTGTTGTTGTTGTTGGTGCAGGTTACACATAAATTACAGCGTCACATGCAACGAGTTTTCAGCTTCTCGGCATTAACCGCGTAAAACGCCAAAGTTTTCTGTGTTTGCCGCGGAGTGAAAATGTTCGAAAACTGCGAACTGTTTGTTGCCTGTTGGCTGTTTGGGTATGAATGTGGAATGGTTTTGGATGGTCGCTGGTGGTCGCAAAAGTTGCAAGTTTGCATAACCAGAAATTGTTGTTAAGTTGCCAAAAAGTTGCAGGCTACCCCAAAAAGTTGCCCAAGAGCTGTAAAGCGTTGGGTTTATTAAATGGCCAAAGCCAGGTTACAGAGCAAATGCCAATGGCGGCTCCACGGGCCACTGCCAGGTGAAACCTGCAAATGGGCATAATCTCGAGCATAAAATCCAACAGCAAAGGGAACGCAACAAAAAAATAAAAATAAAAAGTAGTTAGAAAAAAAAGCAATTAACGGACTGAGCTGCTGGTTGCCTAATGGAAATGCCAATTAAATGTCAAATAGATGCATTTCCACAGATCAATGCCAAATGCGGGGCTAAGTTTTATAATTGATTCGAAATTAGGACGGAAAAACGGCGAAGCTGAAGAAAAATCCAAACTGCGTGAAAATCGGATAAGATTTGACCGAGTTATGAGGGTGGTAATTTTTGACCCATGTCTAGATACGAATCTTGGGGTAAGATTTGGACATGAATTTCGACTAAAAAATCGGTGTCGAGATTTGAATGCCAGATTAATCTAGAGGGAAAACCATGAAGAAAAATCCAAACTTCGTGAAAATCGGATGAGATTTGGCCTAGATATGGAGGTGGTAATTTTTGACCCATGTCTATATACGAATCTTGGGGTAGGAATACGAATCCTGGGGTAAGATTTGGACATGAATTTCGACTAAAAAATCGGTGTCGAGATTTGAATGCCAGATTATTCTAGAGGGAAAACCATGAAGAACAATCCAAACTTCGTGAAAATCGGATAAGATTTGACCGAGTTATGAGGGTGGTAATTTTTGACCCATGTCTATATACGAATCTTGGGGTAGGATTTGGACATGAATTTCGACTAAAAAATCGGTGTCGAGATTTGAATGCCAGATTAATCTAGAGGGAAAATCATGAAGAAAAAGCCAAACTTCGTGAAAATCGGATAAGATTTGACCGAGTTATGGGGGTGGTAATTTTTGACCCATGTCTATATACGAATCTTGGGGTAAGATTTGGACATGAATTTCGACTAAAAAATCGGTGTCAAGATTTAAATGCCACATTAATCTAGAGGGAAAACCATGAAGAAAAAGCCAAACTTCGTGAAAATCGGATAAGATTTGACCGAGTTATGAGGGTGGTAATTTTTGACCCATGTCTATATACGAATCTTGGGGTAAGATTTGGACATGAATTTCGACTAAAAAATCGGTGTCGAGATTTGAATGCCAGATTATTCTAGAGGGAAAACCATGAAGAAAAATCCAAACTTCGTGAAAATCGGATAAGATTTGACCGAGTTATGAGGGTGGTAATTTGTGACCCATGTCTAGATACGAATCTTGGGGTAAGATTTGGACATGAATTTCGACTAAAAAATCGGTGTCGAGATTTGAATGCCAGATTAATCTAGAGGGAAAACCATGAAGAAAAAGCCAAACTTCGTGAAAATCGGATAAGATTTGACCGAGTTATGAGGGTGGTAATTTGTGACCCATGTCTAGATACGAATCTTGGGGTAAGATTTGGACATGAATTTCGACTAAAAAGTCGGTGTCGAGATTTGAATGCCAGATTAATCTAGAGGGAAAACCATGAAGAAAAATCCAAACTTCGTGAAAATCGGATGAGATTTGGCCTAGATATGGAGGTGGTAATTTTTGACCCATGTCTATATACGAATCTTGGGGTAGGATTTGGACATGAATTTCGACTAAAAAATCGGTGTCGAGATTTGAATGCCAGATTAATCTAGAGGGAAAACCATGAAGAAAAAGCCAAACTTCGTGAAAATCGGATAAGATTTGACCGAGTTATGAGGGTGGTAATTTGTGACCCATGTCTAGATACGAATCTTGGGGTAAGATTTGGACATGAATTTCGACTAAAAAGTCGGTGTCGAGATTTGAATGCCAGATTAATCTAGAGGGAAAACCATGAAGAAAAATCCAAACTTCGTGAAAATCGGATGAGATTTGGCCTAGATATGGAGGTGGTAATTTTTGACCCATGTCTATATACGAATCTTGGGGTAGGATTTGGACATGAATTTCGACTAAAAAATCGGTGTCGAGATTTGAATGCCAGATTAATCTAGAGGGAAAACCATGAAGAAAAAGCCAAACTTCGTGAAAATCGGATAAGATTTGACCGAGTTATGAGGGTGGTAATTTGTGACCCATGTCTAGATACGAATCTTGGGGTAAGATTTGGACATGAATTTCGACTAAAAAGTCGGTGTCGAGATTTGAATGCCAGATTAATCTAGAGGGAAAACCATGAAGAAAAATCCAAACTTCGTGAAAATCGGATGAGATTTGGCCTAGATATGGAGGTGGTAATTTTTGACCCATGTCTATATACGAATCTTGGGGTAGGATTTGGACATGAATTTCGACTAAAAAATCGGTGTCGAGATTTGAATGCCAGATTAATCTAGAGGGAAAACCATGAAGAAAAAGCCAAACTTCGTGAAAATCGGATAAGATTTGACCGAGTTATGAGGGTGGTAATTTGTGACCCATGTCTAGATACGAATCTTGGGGTAAGATTTGGACATGAATTTCGACTAAAAAGTCGGTGTCGAGATTTGAATGCCAGATTAATCTAGAGGGAAAACCATGAAGAAAAATCCAAACTTCGTGAAAATCGGATAAGATTTGACCGAGTTATGAGGGTGGTAATTTGTGACCCATGTCTAGATACGAATCTTGGGGTAAGATTTGGACATGAATTTCGACTAAAAAGTCGGTGTCGAGATTTGAATGCCAGATTAATCTAGAGGGAAAACCATGAAGAAAAATCCAAACTTCGTGAAAATCGGATGAGATTTGGCCTAGATATGGAGGTGGTAATTTTTGACCCATGTCTATATACGAATCTTGGGGTAGGATTTGGACATGAATTTCGACTAAAAAATCGGTGTCGAGATTTGAATGCCAGATTAATCTAGAGGGAAAACCATGAAGAAAAAGCCAAACTTCGTGAAAATCGGATAAGATTTGACCGAGTTATGAGGGTGGTAATTTGTGACCCATGTCTAGATACGAATCTTGGGGTAAGATTTGGACATGAATTTCGACTAAAAAGTCGGTGTCGAGATTTGAATGCCAGATTAATCTAGAGGGAAAACCATGAAGAAAAATCCAAACTTCGTGAAAATCGGATGAGATTTGGCCTAGATATGGAGGTGGTAATTTTTGACCCATGTCTATATACGAATCTTGGGGTAGGATTTGGACATGAATTTCGACTAAAAAATCGGTGTCGAGATTTGAATGCCAGATTAATCTAGAGGGAAAACCATGAAGAAAAAGCCAAACTTCGTGAAAATCGGATAAGATTTGACCGAGTTATGAGGGTAGTAATTTGTGACCCATGTCTAGATACGAATCTTGGGGTAAGATTTGGACATAAATTTCGACTAAAAAATCGGTGTCGAGATTTGAATGCCAGATTAATCTAGAGGGAAAACCATGAAGAAAAAGCCAAACTTCGTGAAAATCGGATAAGATTTGACCGAGTTATGGGGGTGGTAATTTTTGACCCATGTCTATATACGAATCTTGGGGTAAGATTTGGACATGAATTTCGACTAAAAAATCGGTGTCAAGATTTGAATGCCACATTAATCTAGAGGGAAAACCATGAAGAAAAAGCCAAACTTCGTGAAAATCGGATATGATTTGACCGAGTTATGAGGGTGGTAATTTTTGACCCATGTCTATATACGAATCTTGGGGTAAGATTTGGACATGAATTTCGACTAAAAAATCGGTGTCGAGATTTGAATGCCAGATTATTCTAGAGGGAAACCCATGAAGAAAAATCCAAACTTCGTGAAAATCGGATAAGATTTGACCGAGTTATGAGGGTGGTAATTTGTGACCCATGTCTAGATGCGAATCTTGGGGTAAGATTTGGACATGAATTTCGACTAAAAAATCGGTGTCGAGATTTGAATGCCAGATTAATCTAGAGGGAAACCCATGAAGAAAAATCCAAACTTCGTGAAAATCGGATGAGATTTGGCCTAGATATGGAGGTGGTAATTTTTAACCCATGTCTATATACGAATCTTGGGGTAGGAATACGAATCCTGGGGTAAGATTTGGACATGAATTTCGACTAAAAAATCGGTGTCGAGATTTGAATGCCAGATTATTCTAGAGGGAAAACCATGAAGAACAATCCAAACTTCGTGAAAATCGGATAAGATTTGACCGAGTTATGAGGGTGGTAATTTTTGACCCATGTCTATATACGAATCTTGGGGTAGGACTTGGACATGAATTTCGACTAAAAAATCGGTGTCGAGATTTGAATGCCAGATTAATCTAGAGGGAAAACCATGAAGAAAAAGCCAAACTTCGTGAAAATCGGATAAGATTTGACCGAGTTATGAGGGTGGTAATTTGTGACCCATGTCTAGATACGAATCTTGGGGTAAGATTTGGACATGAATTTCGACTAAAAAATCGGTGTCGAGATTTGAATGCCAGATTAATCTAGAGGGAAAACCATGAAGAAAAATCCAAACTTCGTGAAAATCGGATGAGATTTGACCGAGTTATGAGGGTGGTAATTTTTGACCCATGTCTAGATACGAATCTTGGGGTAAGATTTGGACATGAATGTCGACTAAAAAATCGGTGTCGAGATTTGAATGCCAGATTAATCTAGAGGGAAAACCATGAAGAAAAAGCCAAACTTCGTGAAAATCGGATAAGATTTGACCGAGTTATGAGGGTAGTAATTTTTGACCCATGTCTAGATACGAATCTTGGGGTAAGATTTGGACATGAATTTCGACTAAAAAATCGGTGTCGAGATTTGAATGCCAGATTAATCTAGAGGGAAAACCATGAAGAAAAATCCAAACTTCGTGAAAATCGGATAAGATTTGACCGAGTTATGAGGGTGGTAATTTTTGACCCATGTCTATATACGAATCTTGGGGTAGGATTTGGACATGAATTTCGACTAAAAAATCGGTGTCGAGATTTGAATGCCAGATTAATCTAGAGGGAAAACCATGAAGAAAAAACCAAACTTCGTGAAAATCGGATAAGATTTGACCGAGTTATGGGGGTGGTAATTTTTGACCCATGTCTATATACGAATCTTGGGGTAAGATTTGGACATGAATTTCGACTAAAAAATCGGTGTCAAGATTTGAATGCCACATTAATCTAGAGGGAAAACCATGAAGAAAAAGCCAAACTTCGTGAAAATCGGATAAGATTTGACCGAGTTATGAGGGTGGTAATTTGTGACCCATGTCTATATACGAATCTTGGGGTAAGATTTGGACATGAATTTCGACTAAAAAATCGGTGTCGAGATTTGAATGCCAGATTATTCTAGAGGGAAAACCATGAAGAAAAATCCAAACTTCGTGAAAATCGGATAAGATTTGACCGAGTTATGAGGGTGGTAATTTGTGACCCATGTCTAGATACGAATCTTGGGGTAAGATTTGGACATGAATTTCGACTAAAAAATCGGTGTCGAGATTTGAATGCCAGATTAATCTAGAGGGAAAACCATGAAGAAAAATCCAAACTTCGTGAAAATCGGATGAGATTTGGCCTAGATATGGAGGTGGTAATTTTTGACCCATGTCTATATACGAATCTTGGGGTAGGATTTGGACATGAATTTCGACTAAAAAATCGGTGTCGAGATTTGAATGCCAGATTAATCTAGAGGGAAAACCATGAAGAAAAAGCCAAACTTCGTGAAAATCGGATAAGATTTGACCGAGTTATGAGGGTGGTAATTTGTGACCCATGTCTAGATACGAATCTTGGGGTACGATTCGGACATGAATTTCGACTAAAAAATCGGTGTCGAGATTTGAATGCCAGATTAATCTAGAGGGAAAACCATGAAGAAAAATCCAAACTTCGTGAAAATCGGATGAGATTTGGCCTAGATATGGAGGTGGTAATTTTTGACCCATGTCTATATACGAATCTTGGGGTAGGAATACGAATCCTGGGGTAAGATTTGGACATGAATTTCGACTAAAAAATCGGTGTCGAGATTTGAATGCCAGATTATTCTAGAGGGAAAACCATGAAGAACAATCCAAACTTCGTGAAAATCGGATAAGATTTGACCGAGTTATGAGGGTGGTAATTTTTGACCCATGTCTATATACGAATCTTGGGGTAGGATTTGGACATGAATTTCGACTAAAAAATCGGTGTCGAGATTTGAATGCCAGATTAATCTAGAGGGAAAACCATGAAGAAAAAGCCAAACTTCGTGAAAATCGGATAAGATTTGACCGAGTTATGAGGGTGGTAATTTGTGACCCATGTCTAGATACGAATCTTGGGGTAAGATTTGGACATGAATTTCGACTAAAAAATCGGTGTCGAGATTTGAATGCCAGATTAATCTAGAGGGAAAACCATGAAGAAAAATCCAAACTTCGTGAAAATCGGATGAGATTTGGCCTAGATATGGAGGTGGTAATTTTTGACCCATGTCTATATACGAATCTTGGGGTAGGACTTGGACATGAATTTCGACTAAAAAATCGGTGTCGAGATTTGAATGCCAGATTAATCTAGAGGGAAGACCATGAAGAAAAAGCCAAACTTCGTGAAAATCGGATAAGATTTGACCGAGTTATGAGGGTGGTAATTTGTGACCCATGTCTAGATACGAATCTTGGGGTAAGATTTGGACATGAATTTCGACTAAAAAATCGGTGTCGAGATTTGAATGCCAGATTAATCTAGAGGGAAAACCATGAAGAAAAAGCCAAACTTCGTGAAAATCGGATAAGATTTGACCGAGTTATGAGGGTGGTAATTTGTGACCCATGTCTAGATACGAATCTTGGGGTAAGATTTGGACATGAATTTCGACTAAAAAATCGGTGTCGAGATTTGAATGCCAGATTAATCTAGAGGGAAAACCATGAAGAAAAATCCAAACTTCGTGAAAATCGGATGAGATTTGGCCTAGATATGGAGGTGGTAATTTTTGACCCATGTCTATATACGAATCTTGGGGTAGGATTTGGACATGAATTTCGACTAAAAAATCGGTGTCGAGATTTGAATGCCAGATTAATCTAGAGGGAAAACCATGAAGAAAAAGCCAAACTTCGTGAAAATCGGGTAAGATTTGACCGAGTTATGAGGGTGGTAATTTGTGACCCATGTCTAGATACGAATCTTGGGGTAAGATTTGGACATGAATTTCGACTAAAAAATCGGTGTCGAGATTTGAATGCCAGATTAATCTAGAGGGAAAACCATGAAGAAAAATCCAAACTTCGTGAAAATCGGATGAGATTTGGCCTAGATATGGAGGTGGTAATTTTTGACCCATGTCTATATACGAATCTTGGGGTAGGAATACGAATCCTGGGGTAAGATTTGGACATGAATTTCGACTAAAAAATCGGTGTCGAGATTTGAATGCCAGATTATTCTAGAGGGAAAACCATGAAGAACAATCCAAACTTCGTGAAAATCGGATAAGATTTGACCGAGTTATGAGGGTGGTAATTTTTGACCCATGTCTATATACGAATCTTGGGGTAGGATTTGGACATGAATTTCGACTAAAAAATCGGTGTCGAGATTTGAATGCCAGATTAATCTAGAGGGAAAACCATGAAGAAAAAGCCAAACTTCGTGAAAATCGGATAAGATTTGACCGAGTTATGAGGGTGGTAATTTGTGACCCATGTCTAGATACGAATCTTGGGGTAAGATTTGGACATGAATTTCGACTAAAAAATTGGTGTCGAGATTTGAATGCCAGATTAATCTAGAGGGAAAACCATGAAGAAAAATCCAAACTTCGTGAAAATCGGATGAGATTTGGCCTAGATATGGAGGTGGTAATTTTTGACCCATGTCTATATACGAATCTTGGGGTAGGACTTGGACATGAATTTCGACTAAAAAATCGGTGTCGAGATTTGAATGCCAGATTAATCTAGAGGGAAAACCATGAAGAAAAAGCCAAACTTCGTGAAAATCGGATAAGATTTGACCGAGTTATGAGGGTGGTAATTTGTGACCCATGTCTAGATACGAATCTTGGGGTAAGATTTGGACATGAATTTCGACTAAAAAATCGGTGTAGAGATTTGAATGCCAGATTAATCTAGAGGGAAAACCATGAAGAAAAATCCAAACTTCGTGAAAATCGGATGAGATTTGGCCTAGATATGGAGGTGGTAATTTTTGACCCATGTCTATATACGAATCTTGGGGTAGGAATACGAATCTTGGGGTAAGATTTGGACATGAATTTCGACTAAAAAATCGGTGTCGAGATTTGAATGCCAGATTATTCTAGAGGGAAAACCATGAAGAAAAATCCAAACTTCGTGAAAATCGGATGAGATTTGGCCTAGATATGGAGGTGGTAATTTTTGACCCATGTCTAGATACGAATCTTGGGGTAAGATTTGGACATGAATGTCGACTAAAAAATCGATGTCGAGATTTGAATGCCAGATTAATCTAGAGGGAAAACCATGAAGAAAAAGCCAAACTTCGTGAAAATCGGATAAGATTTGACCGAGTTATGAGGGTGGTAATTTGTGACCCATGTCTAGATACGAATCTTGGGGTAAGATTTGGACATGAATTTCGACTAAAAAATCGGTGTCGAGATTTGAATGCCAGATTAATCTAGAGGGAAAACCATGAAGAAAAATCCAAACTTCGTGAAAATCGGATGAGATTTGGCCTAGATATGGAGGTGGTAATTTTTGACCCATGTCTATATACGAATCTTGGGGTAGGAATACGAATCTTGGGGTAAGATTTGGACATGAATTTCGACTAAAAAATCGGTGTCGAGATTTGAATGCCAGATTATTCTAGAGGGAAAACCATGAAGAACAATCCAAACTTCGTGAAAATCGGATAAGATTTGACCGAGTTATGAGGGTGGTAATTTTTGACCCATGTCTATATACGAATCTTGGGGTAGGATTTGGACATGAATTTCGACTAAAAAATCGGTGTCGAGATTTGAATGCCAGATTAATCTAGAGGGAAAACCATGAAGAAAAAGCCAAACTTCGTGAAAATCGGATACGACTTGACCGAGTTATGAGGGTGGTAATTTGTGACCCATGTCTAGATACGAATCTTGGGGTAAGATTTGGACATGAATTTCGACTAAAAAATCGGTGTCGAGATTTGAATGCCAGATTAATCTAGAGGGAAAACCATGAAGAAATAGCCAAACTTCGTGAAAATCGGATAAGATTTGACCGAGTTATGAGGGTGGTAATTTGTGACCCATGTCTAGATACGAATCTTGGGGTAAGATTTGGACATGAATTTCGACTAAAAAATCGGTGTCGAGATTTGAATGCCAGATTAATCTAGAGGGAAAACCATGAAGAAAAATCCAAACTTCGTGAAAATCGGATGAGATTTGGCCTAGATATGGAGGTGGTAATTTTTGACCCATGTCTATATACGAATCTTGGGGTAGGATTTGGACATGAATTTCGACTAAAAAATCGGTGTCGAGATTTGAATGCCAGATTAATCTAGAGGGAAAACCATGAAGAAAAAGCCAAACTTCGTGAAAATCGGGTAAGATTTGACCGAGTTATGAGGGTGGTAATTTGTGACCCATGTCTAGATACGAATCTTGGGGTAAGATTTGGACATGAATTTCGACTAAAAAATCGGTGTCGAGATTTGAATGCCAGATTAATCTAGAGGGAAAACCATGAAGAAAAAGCCAAACTTCGTGAAAATCGGATAAGATTTGACCGAGTTATGAGGGTGGTAATTTGTGACCCATGTCTAGATACGAATCTTGGGGTAAGATTTGGACATGAATTTCGACTAAAAAATCGGTGTCGAGATTTGAATGCCAGATTAATCTAGAGGGAAAACCATGAAGAAAAATCCAAACTTCGTGAAAATCGGATGAGATTTGGCCTAGATATGGAGGTGGTAATTTTTGACCCATGTCTATATACGAATCTTGGGGTAGGAATACGAATCTTGGGGTAAGATTTGGACATGAATTTCGACTAAAAAATCGGTGTCGAGATTTGAATGCCAGATTATTCTAGAGGGAAAACCATGAAGAACAATCCAAACTTCGTGAAAATCGGATAAGATTTGACCGAGTTATGAGGGTGGTAATTTTTGACCCATGTCTATATACGAATCTTGGGGTAGGATTTGGACATGAATTTCGACTAAAAAATCGGTGTCGAGATTTGAATGCCAGATTAATCTAGAGGGAAAACCATGAAGAAAAAGCCAAACTTCGTGAAAATCGGATACGACTTGACCGAGTTATGAGGGTGGTAATTTGTGACCCATGTCTAGATACGAATCTTGGGGTAAGATTTGGACATGAATTTCGACTAAAAAATCGGTGTCGAGATTTGAATGCCAGATTAATCTAGAGGGAAAACCATGAAGAAAAATCCAAACTTCGTGAAAATCGGATGAGATTTGGCCTAGATATGGAGGTGGTAATTTTTGACCCATGTCTATATACGAATCTTGGGGTAGGACTTGGACATGAATTTCGACTAAAAAATCGGTGTCGAGATTTGAATGCCAGATTAATCTAGAGGGAAAACCATGAAGAAAAAGCCAAACTTCGTGAAAATCGGATAAGATTTGACCGAGTTATGAGGGTGGTAATTTGTGACCCATGTCTAGATACGAATCTTGGGGTAAGATTTGGACATGAATTTCGACTAAAAAATCGGTGTCGAGATTTGAATGCCAGATTAATCTAGAGGGAAAACCATGAAGAAAAAGCCAAACTTCGTGAAAATCGGATAAGATTTGACCGAGTTATGAGGGTGGTAATTTTTGACCCATGTCTATATACGAATCTTGGGGTAGGACTTGGACATGAATTTCGACTAAAAAATCGGTGTCGAGATTTGAATGCCAGATTAATCTAGAGGGAAAACCATGAAGAAAAAGCCAAACTTCGTGAAAATCGGATAAGATTTGACCGAGTTATGAGGGTGGTAATTTGTGACCCATGTCTAGATACGAATCTTGGGGTAAGATTTGGACATGAATTTCGACTAAAAAATCGGTGTCGAGATTTGAATGCCAGATTAATCTAGAGGGAAAACCATGAAGAAAAAGCCAAACTTCGTGAAAATCGGATAAGATTTGACCGAGTTATGAGGGTGGTAATTTGTGACCCATGTCTAGATACGAATCTTGGGGTAAGATTTGGACATGAATTTCGACTAAAAAATCGGTGTCGAGATTTGAATGCCAGATTAATCTAGAGGGAAAACCATGAAGAAAAATCCAAACTTCGTGAAAATCGGATGAGATTTGGCCTAGATATGGAGGTGGTAATTTTTGACCCATGTCTAGATACGAATCTTGGGGTAAGATTTGGACATGAATGTCGACTAAAAAATCGATGTCGAGATTTGAATGCCAGATTAATCTAGAGGGAAAACCATGAAGAAAAAGCCAAACTTCGTGAAAATCGGATAAGATTTGACCGAGTTATGAGGGTGGTAATTTGTGACCCATGTCTAGATACGAATCTTGGGGTAAGATTTGGACATGAATTTCGACTAAAAAATCGGTGTCGAGATTTGAATGCCAGATTAATCTAGAGGGAAAACCATGAAGAAAAATCCAAACTTCGTGAAAATCGGATGAGATTTGGCCTAGATATGGAGGTGGTAATTTTTGACCCATGTCTATATACGAATCTTGGGGTAGGAATACGAATCTTGGGGTAAGATTTGGACATGAATTTCGACTAAAAAATCGGTGTCGAGATTTGAATGCCAGATTATTCTAGAGGGAAAACCATGAAGAACAATCCAAACTTCGTGAAAATCGGATAAGATTTGACCGAGTTATGAGGGTGGTAATTTTTGACCCATGTCTATATACGAATCTTGGGGTAGGATTTGGACATGAATTTCGACTAAAAAATCGGTGTCGAGATTTGAATGCCAGATTAATCTAGAGGGAAAACCATGAAGAAAAAGCCAAACTTCGTGAAAATCGGATAAGATTTGACCGAGTTATGAGGGTGGTAATTTGTGACCCATGTCTAGATACGAATCTTGGGGTAAGATTTGGACATGAATTTCGACTAAAAAATCGGTGTCGAGATTTGAATGCCAGATTAATCTAGAGGGAAAACCATGAAGAAAAATCCAAACTTCGTGAAAATCGGATGAGATTTGGCCTAGATATGGAGGTGGTAATTTTTGACCCATGTCTATATACGAATCTTGGGGTAGGATTTGGACATGAATTTCGACTAAAAAATCGGTGTCGAGATTTGAATGCCAGATTAATCTAGAGGGAAAACCATGAAGAAAAAGCCAAACTTCGTGAAAATCGGGTAAGATTTGACCGAGTTATGAGGGTGGTAATTTGTGACCCATGTCTAGATACGAATCTTGGGGTAAGATTTGGACATGAATTTCGACTAAAAAATCGGTGTCGAGATTTGAATGCCAGATTAATCTAGAGGGAAAACCATGAAGAAAAATCCAAACTTCGTGAAAATCGGATGAGATTTGGCCTAGATATGGAGGTGGTAATTTTTGACCCATGTCTATATACGAATCTTGGGGTAGGAATACGAATCCTGGGGTAAGATTTGGACATGAATTTCGACTAAAAAATCGGTGTCGAGATTTGAATGCCAGATTATTCTAGAGGGAAAACCATGAAGAACAATCCAAACTTCGTGAAAATCGGATAAGATTTGACCGAGTTATGAGGGTGGTAATTTTTGACCCATGTCTATATACGAATCTTGGGGTAGGATTTGGACATGAATTTCGACTAAAAAATCGGTGTCGAGATTTGAATGCCAGATTAATCTAGAGGGAAAACCATGAAGAAAAAGCCAAACTTCGTGAAAATCGGATAAGATTTGACCGAGTTATGAGGGTGGTAATTTGTGACCCATGTCTAGATACGAATCTTGGGGTAAGATTTGGACATGAATTTCGACTAAAAAATTGGTGTCGAGATTTGAATGCCAGATTAATCTAGAGGGAAAACCATGAAGAAAAATCCAAACTTCGTGAAAATCGGATGAGATTTGGCCTAGATATGGAGGTGGTAATTTTTGACCCATGTCTATATACGAATCTTGGGGTAGGACTTGGACATGAATTTCGACTAAAAAATCGGTGTCGAGATTTGAATGCCAGATTAATCTAGAGGGAAAACCATGAAGAAAAAGCCAAACTTCGTGAAAATCGGATAAGATTTGACCGAGTTATGAGGGTGGTAATTTGTGACCCATGTCTAGATACGAATCTTGGGGTAAGATTTGGACATGAATTTCGACTAAAAAATCGGTGTAGAGATTTGAATGCCAGATTAATCTAGAGGGAAAACCATGAAGAAAAATCCAAACTTCGTGAAAATCGGATGAGATTTGGCCTAGATATGGAGGTGGTAATTTTTGACCCATGTCTATATACGAATCTTGGGGTAGGAATACGAATCTTGGGGTAAGATTTGGACATGAATTTCGACTAAAAAATCGGTGTCGAGATTTGAATGCCAGATTATTCTAGAGGGAAAACCATGAAGAAAAATCCAAACTTCGTGAAAATCGGATGAGATTTGGCCTAGATATGGAGGTGGTAATTTTTGACCCATGTCTAGATACGAATCTTGGGGTAAGATTTGGACATGAATGTCGACTAAAAAATCGATGTCGAGATTTGAATGCCAGATTAATCTAGAGGGAAAACCATGAAGAAAAAGCCAAACTTCGTGAAAATCGGATAAGATTTGACCGAGTTATGAGGGTGGTAATTTGTGACCCATGTCTAGATACGAATCTTGGGGTAAGATTTGGACATGAATTTCGACTAAAAAATCGGTGTCGAGATTTGAATGCCAGATTAATCTAGAGGGAAAACCATGAAGAAAAATCCAAACTTCGTGAAAATCGGATGAGATTTGGCCTAGATATGGAGGTGGTAATTTTTGACCCATGTCTATATACGAATCTTGGGGTAGGAATACGAATCTTGGGGTAAGATTTGGACATGAATTTCGACTAAAAAATCGGTGTCGAGATTTGAATGCCAGATTATTCTAGAGGGAAAACCATGAAGAACAATCCAAACTTCGTGAAAATCGGATAAGATTTGACCGAGTTATGAGGGTGGTAATTTTTGACCCATGTCTATATACGAATCTTGGGGTAGGATTTGGACATGAATTTCGACTAAAAAATCGGTGTCGAGATTTGAATGCCAGATTAATCTAGAGGGAAAACCATGAAGAAAAAGCCAAACTTCGTGAAAATCGGATACGACTTGACCGAGTTATGAGGGTGGTAATTTGTGACCCATGTCTAGATACGAATCTTGGGGTAAGATTTGGACATGAATTTCGACTAAAAAATCGGTGTCGAGATTTGAATGCCAGATTAATCTAGAGGGAAAACCATGAAGAAATAGCCAAACTTCGTGAAAATCGGATAAGATTTGACCGAGTTATGAGGGTGGTAATTTGTGACCCATGTCTAGATACGAATCTTGGGGTAAGATTTGGACATGAATTTCGACTAAAAAATCGGTGTCGAGATTTGAATGCCAGATTAATCTAGAGGGAAAACCATGAAGAAAAATCCAAACTTCGTGAAAATCGGATGAGATTTGGCCTAGATATGGAGGTGGTAATTTTTGACCCATGTCTATATACGAATCTTGGGGTAGGATTTGGACATGAATTTCGACTAAAAAATCGGTGTCGAGATTTGAATGCCAGATTAATCTAGAGGGAAAACCATGAAGAAAAAGCCAAACTTCGTGAAAATCGGGTAAGATTTGACCGAGTTATGAGGGTGGTAATTTGTGACCCATGTCTAGATACGAATCTTGGGGTAAGATTTGGACATGAATTTCGACTAAAAAATCGGTGTCGAGATTTGAATGCCAGATTAATCTAGAGGGAAAACCATGAAGAAAAAGCCAAACTTCGTGAAAATCGGATAAGATTTGACCGAGTTATGAGGGTGGTAATTTGTGACCCATGTCTAGATACGAATCTTGGGGTAAGATTTGGACATGAATTTCGACTAAAAAATCGGTGTCGAGATTTGAATGCCAGATTAATCTAGAGGGAAAACCATGAAGAAAAATCCAAACTTCGTGAAAATCGGATGAGATTTGGCCTAGATATGGAGGTGGTAATTTTTGACCCATGTCTATATACGAATCTTGGGGTAGGAATACGAATCTTGGGGTAAGATTTGGACATGAATTTCGACTAAAAAATCGGTGTCGAGATTTGAATGCCAGATTATTCTAGAGGGAAAACCATGAAGAACAATCCAAACTTCGTGAAAATCGGATAAGATTTGACCGAGTTATGAGGGTGGTAATTTTTGACCCATGTCTATATACGAATCTTGGGGTAGGATTTGGACATGAATTTCGACTAAAAAATCGGTGTCGAGATTTGAATGCCAGATTAATCTAGAGGGAAAACCATGAAGAAAAAGCCAAACTTCGTGAAAATCGGATACGACTTGACCGAGTTATGAGGGTGGTAATTTGTGACCCATGTCTAGATACGAATCTTGGGGTAAGATTTGGACATGAATTTCGACTAAAAAATCGGTGTCGAGATTTGAATGCCAGATTAATCTAGAGGGAAAACCATGAAGAAAAATCCAAACTTCGTGAAAATCGGATGAGATTTGGCCTAGATATGGAGGTGGTAATTTTTGACCCATGTCTATATACGAATCTTGGGGTAGGACTTGGACATGAATTTCGACTAAAAAATCGGTGTCGAGATTTGAATGCCAGATTAATCTAGAGGGAAAACCATGAAGAAAAAGCCAAACTTCGTGAAAATCGGATAAGATTTGACCGAGTTATGAGGGTGGTAATTTGTGACCCATGTCTAGATACGAATCTTGGGGTAAGATTTGGACATGAATTTCGACTAAAAAATCGGTGTCGAGATTTGAATGCCAGATTAATCTAGAGGGAAAACCATGAAGAAAAAGCCAAACTTCGTGAAAATCGGATAAGATTTGACCGAGTTATGAGGGTGGTAATTTTTGACCCATGTCTATATACGAATCTTGGGGTAGGACTTGGACATGAATTTCGACTAAAAAATCGGTGTCGAGATTTGAATGCCAGATTAATCTAGAGGGAAAACCATGAAGAAAAAGCCAAACTTCGTGAAAATCGGATAAGATTTGACCGAGTTATGAGGGTGGTAATTTGTGACCCATGTCTAGATACGAATCTTGGGGTAAGATTTGGACATGAATTTCGACTAAAAAATCGGTGTCGAGATTTGAATGCCAGATTAATCTAGAGGGAAAACCATGAAGAAAAAGCCAAACTTCGTGAAAATCGGATAAGATTTGACCGAGTTATGAGGGTGGTAATTTGTGACCCATGTCTAGATACGAATCTTGGGGTAAGATTTGGACATGAATTTCGACTAAAAAATCGGTGTCGAGATTTGAATGCCAGATTAATCTAGAGGGAAAACCATGAAGAAAAATCCAAACTTCGTGAAAATCGGATGAGATTTGGCCTAGATATGGAGGTGGTAATTTTTGACCCATGTCTAGATACGAATCTTGGGGTAAGATTTGGACATGAATGTCGACTAAAAAATCGATGTCGAGATTTGAATGCCAGATTAATCTAGAGGGAAAACCATGAAGAAAAAGCCAAACTTCGTGAAAATCGGATAAGATTTGACCGAGTTATGAGGGTGGTAATTTGTGACCCATGTCTAGATACGAATCTTGGGGTAAGATTTGGACATGAATTTCGACTAAAAAATCGGTGTCGAGATTTGAATGCCAGATTAATCTAGAGGGAAAACCATGAAGAAAAATCCAAACTTCGTGAAAATCGGATGAGATTTGGCCTAGATATGGAGGTGGTAATTTTTGACCCATGTCTATACGAATCTTGGGGTAGGAATACGAATCTTGGGGTAAGATTTGGACATGAATTTCGACTAAAAAATCGGTGTCGAGATTTGAATGCCAGATTAATCTAGAGGGAAAACCATGAAGAAAAATCCAAACTTCGTGAAAATCGGATAAGATTTGACCGAGTTATGAGGGTGGTAATTTTTGACCCATGTCTATATACGAATCTTGGGGTAGGATTTGGACATGAATTTCGACTAAAAAATCGGTGTCGAGATTTGAATGCCAGATTAATCTAGAGGGAAAACCATGAAGAAAAAGCCAAACTTCGTGAAAATCGGATACGACTTGACCGAGTTATGAGGGTGGTAATTTGTGACCCATGTCTAGATACGAATCTTGGGGTAAGATTTGGACATGAATTTCGACTAAAAAATCGGTGTCGAGATTTGAATGCCAGATTAATCTAGAGGGAAAACCATGAAGAAATAGCCAAACTTCGTGAAAATCGGATAAGATTTGACCGAGTTATGAGGGTGGTAATTTGTGACCCATGTCTAGATACGAATCTTGGGGTAAGATTTGGACATGAATTTCGACTAAAAAATCGGTGTCGAGATTTGAATGCCAGATTAATCTAGAGGGAAAACCATGAAGAAAAATCCAAACTTCGTGAAAATCGGATGAGATTTGGCCTAGATATGGAGGTGGTAATTTTTGACCCATGTCTATATACGAATCTTGGGGTAGGATTTGGACATGAATTTCGACTAAAAAATCGGTGTCGAGATTTGAATGCCAGATTAATCTAGAGGGAAAACCATGAAGAAAAAGCCAAACTTCGTGAAAATCGGGTAAGATTTGACCGAGTTATGAGGGTGGTAATTTGTGACCCATGTCTAGATACGAATCTTGGGGTAAGATTTGGACATGAATTTCGACTAAAAAATCGGTGTCGAGATTTGAATGCCAGATTAATCTAGAGGGAAAACCATGAAGAAAAAGCCAAACTTCGTGAAAATCGGATAAGATTTGACCGAGTTATGAGGGTGGTAATTTGTGACCCATGTCTAGATACGAATCTTGGGGTAAGATTTGGACATGAATTTCGACTAAAAAATCGGTGTCGAGATTTGAATGCCAGATTAATCTAGAGGGAAAACCATGAAGAAAAATGCAAACTTCGTGAAAATCGGATGAGATTTGGCCTAGATATGGAGGTGGTAATTTTTGACCCATGTCTATATACGAATCTTGGGGTAGGAATACGAATCTTGGGGTAAGATTTGGACATGAATTTCGACTAAAAAATCGGTGTCGAGATTTGAATGCCAGATTATTCTAGAGGGAAAACCATGAAGAACAATCCAAACTTCGTGAAAATCGGATAAGATTTGACCGAGTTATGAGGGTGGTAATTTTTGACCCATGTCTATATACGAATCTTGGGGTAGGATTTGGACATGAATTTCGACTAAAAAATCGGTGTCGAGATTTGAATGCCAGATTAATCTAGAGGGAAAACCATGAAGAAAAAGCCAAACTTCGTGAAAATCGGATACGACTTGACCGAGTTATGAGGGTGGTAATTTGTGACCCATGTCTAGATACGAATCTTGGGGTAAGATTTGGACATGAATTTCGACTAAAAAATCGGTGTCGAGATTTGAATGCCAGATTAATCTAGAGGGAAAACCATGAAGAAAAATCCAAACTTCGTGAAAATCGGATGAGATTTGGCCTAGATATGGAGGTGGTAATTTTTGACCCATGTCTATATACGAATCTTGGGGTAGGACTTGGACATGAATTTCGACTAAAAAATCGGTGTCGAGATTTGAATGCCAGATTAATCTAGAGGGAAAACCATGAAGAAAAAGCCAAACTTCGTGAAAATCGGATAAGATTTGACCGAGTTATGAGGGTGGTAATTTGTGACCCATGTCTAGATACGAATCTTGGGGTAAGATTTGGACATGAATTTCGACTAAAAAATCGGTGTCGAGATTTGAATGCCAGATTAATCTAGAGGGAAAACCATGAAGAAAAAGCCAAACTTCGTGAAAATCGGATAAGATTTGACCGAGTTATGAGGGTGGTAATTTGTGACCCATGTCTAGATACGAATCTTGGGGTAAGATTTGGACATGAATTTCGACTAAAAAATCGGTGTCGAGATTTGAATGCCAGATTAATCTAGAGGGAAAACCATGAAGAAAAATCCAAACTTCGTGAAAATCGGATGAGATTTGGCCTAGATATGGAGGTGGTAATTTTTGACCCATGTCTATATACGAATCTTGGGGTAGGATTTGGACATGAATTTCGACTAAAAAATCGGTGTCGAGATTTGAATGCCAGATTAATCTAGAGGGAAAACCATGAAGAAAAAGCCAAACTTCGTGAAAATCGGGTAAGATTTGACCGAGTTATGAGGGTGGTAATTTGTGACCCATGTCTAGATACGAATCTTGGGGTAAGATTTGGACATGAATTTCGACTAAAAAATCGGTGTCGAGATTTGAATGCCAGATTAATCTAGAGGGAAAACCATGAAGAAAAATCCAAACTTCGTGAAAATCGGATGAGATTTGGCCTAGATATGGAGGTGGTAATTTTTGACCTATGTCTATATACGAATCTTGGGGTAGGAATACGAATCCTGGGGTAAGATTTGGACATGAAATTCGACTAAAAAATCGGTGTCGAGATTTGAATGCCAGATTATTCTAGAGGGAAAACCATGAAGAACAATCCAAACTTCGTGAAAATCGGATAAGATTTGACCGAGTTATGAGGGTGGTAATTTTTGACCCATGTCTATATACGAATCTTGGGGTAGGATTTGGACATGAATTTCGACTAAAAAATCGGTGTCGAGATTTGAATGCCAGATTAATCTAGAGGGAAAACCATGAAGAAAAAGCCAAACTTCGTGAAAATCGGATAAGATTTGACCGAGTTATGAGGGTGGTAATTTGTGACCCATGTCTAGATACGAATCTTGGGGTAAGATTTGGACATGAATTTCGACTAAAAAATCGGTGTCGAGATTTGAATGCCAGATTAATCTAGAGGGAAAACCATGAAGAAAAATCCAAACTTCGTGAAAATCGGATGAGATTTGGCCTAGATATGGAGGTGGTAATTTTTGACCCATGTCTATATACGAATCTTGGGGTAGGAATACGAATCTTGGGGTAAGATTTGGACATGAATTTCGACTAAAAAATCGGTGTCGAGATTTGAATGCCAGATTATTCTAGAGGGAAAACCATGAAGAAAAATCCAAACTTCGTGAAAATCGGATGAGATTTGGCCTAGATATGGAGGTGGTAATTTTTGACCCATGTCTAGATACGAATCTTGGGGTAAGATTTGGACATGAATGTCGACTAAAAAATCGATGTCGAGATTTGAATGCCAGATTAATCTAGAGGGAAAACCATGAAGAAAAAGCCAAACTTCGTGAAAATCGGATAAGATTTGACCGAGTTATGAGGGTGGTAATTTGTGACCCATGTCTAGATACGAATCTTGGGGTAAGATTTGGACATGAATTTCGACTAAAAAATCGGTGTCGAGATTTGAATGCCAGATTAATCTAGAGGGAAAACCATGAAGAAAAATCCAAACTTCGTGAAAATCGGATGAGATTTGGCCTAGATATGGAGGTGGTAATTTTTGACCCATGTCTATATACGAATCTTGGGGTAAGATTTGGACATGAATGTCGACTAAAAAATCGATGTCGAGATTTGAATGCCAGATTAATCTAGAGGGAAAACCATGAAGAAAAAGCCAAACTTCGTGAAAATCGGATAAGATTTGACCGAGTTATGAGGGTGGTAATTTGTGACCCATGTCTAGATACGAATCTTGGGGTAAGATTTGGACATGAATTTCGACTAAAAAATCGGTGTCGAGATTTGAATGCCAGATTAATCTAGAGGGAAAACCTGAAGAAAAATCCAAACTTCGTGAAAATCGGATGAGATTTGGCTGCAATGTGCTGCCAATGTGGATGCTCTCACATTTAAAACTTGTGCTATGTTTGATTAGCATAAAGTACGACTTCAAGTTAGCTTAACTGAAAATCTCAAATTCCGTAAGTAGTGATAAAGTAGGCTTCACATATGCCTTATAGAATAGCTCATAAATGCAATCGTTTAAAGTGCCTGACTAAGACATACGCTTAATCAAGCGACAAGCTGTCCTTAGATATATTGAAGTATTCCTTTTTGTATATATTGCAAGCACAAGCACAACCAACAGCCGTGCTTCTTCTGCTCTTTGCCCCAACACTAACTCTGTCAAATGCATCCTCAATTAACTGCGCTGCTTATAGTCCGATCTCTATAAAATTTTCAATGCTTAAATATGCCATCAAAGGGTGAATATATACCAAAGGTCAAAGAAAAAACTTAAGCTCTTTCTATGAATATATGGCATTGAATAATTTATTTATTTATTGATTAAAAACTTAAACTTTCGAGTTGTGATTCAAGAACATTGTCTTAACATCGATACTTATCGATATTACAGAAATGTGGAGAGTTATCGAAGTTATCGAACCACTCTTTGTATATCGCATAGGCTAATAAAAATCCTGAGCTTACGAATTGTGCCAACCAGGTCTACAAATCGTTATAGTTATCGATATTACAGAAATGTGAGGAGTTGTCGATATGATTAACCGTATCTATCGATAGTTATCGATATTACAGAAATGTGAAGAGTTATCGACAGAAGTGTATGATGATAAACTCGTTTTGAGTTTGGTTATGACAATATATTTATTTCCTTTTGAATTGAATAGGAATAATGTAAATATGATTTTTGCCCATTTTTGGCAAGGTGCAGTGAAATATTTGTTATGTTTATCGAGAATGAAATGAAAAATTCAGCACACGGGTAAAGGCGAATAATTATATTTTTAATTAAAAAACTCAACCACGAGCTGAGTGCGTTCGACAGACGGACATGTCTAGATGGACACGGTTGTTGTTGTTGTTGTTCTTGATGCCGCTGTTAAAGTTGTTGACTCGTGCTCGCAGCTGACTTCCATCTGATTGTTACATGCATTTGCACTAAGATCTGGATTCAGGGTATATTGAACGGGCACTGCTAATTTCTAAGCCAGGTTCTAATTTTGCAACGACCGTTTTATGCATTTATTCGACATCTATCGACTGATTCATTGGCGCCTTTTTTTTCTCTCTCTACCTCTTTTTCAGGTTTTTTTTTTGTTCATTTTTTTTTTTTTGCAATCTCTTGGTCCATCTGGATTTTACCCTTGTCATTCGCTTAAAGCTCTCTTCCGTTTTTTCATTTTCACTTTTTCGCCTTTGTCTTGGCTTAATTGAAATGATGCGTTTCATAATCGCCTTGGTTACGGCACAATCCCCACAAGCTAACCAACAGCCACAGGCCCGCACTCTGGGAGACCATAACCCTCCACCTCCCTCCGAAAGGGGTACAAAAAATGCTGTTCAATTAGTAACTGTGGATCCAATTGAGGGCATTGTGACTTATTAACCACTAATGCCCATAATTGGTGGCCCATCGAGGCGGAGGACAGCAACTGCCAGGAGCAGGGGGAGGGGGTAGGGTATCTGTGGGATTAGGGTAAGGGGTTGTCCTTTTGTCCTGTATGTGGGGCAGGCGGCAATATGGACTGCAGATTGGCTGCTGATTTAATTCAAATGCAATTTCAGCAAGGAGACAATCTCCGCTTTGCTCCATTTAACCCAATTTCCGCCAAAGTAGCAAGTCAATATTAACACACACATACACACCATCGCACACACACACACATTTGGTGGGTGTAACTTGAGAGTGTTGAAAAATGAAAAAGCGACAACTCCGCGCGCTCAATTTGCCTTTAAAGTGGATGTTGCATGTGTGTGTTAATGTATATGTTCGCGTGTGTGTGTGCGTGTGTGTGCGTGTGTGTGTGTGTGTGTGTGCTTGTGTGTGTTTGCGTGGTTCCGTTTGTGGTTGTGCTTCTGGTGGTGCATGTGGTGGCATTTAATTTTATGCACATGCGGCCCGCTTTTTGTAATTTTCAATATTTCGCTCGATTGAGCTTCAGCTTTCTCATTCAATCGCCCTCTCCCCGCACCCCTCCCGTCCCGCTCCCGCTCCACCATTCATCAGCAGCGTCATCAAAATTCATGTGCTTCAAAATACATTTTTGGTGTTCAACGTGACGTATACGCGATTTTTTGACGAGCATCACGTATACGCCATGGAGCACATGTCAAACGTTACATTCTAAAAGTAAATAATGCAAAAAATATTATTGAATTAGTTAATTAGTAGTTGCCCGCTGCGTTTCATGGCACATATATCAAATTAATTTGAGCACCATTTTCAACACTCTGGTCGAGGGTATTGCAATTTTGTCATCAAATGTGTTATGTGCATGAATGGAGACATTCCGAGACATTTCTAGCGTGAAAAACGCGGCATTTCATATCAAGAATATGCTTACTATAATATGAGGCTGTATAGAAATTGGCTGAGAAAATGAGTTTTGATATCATCAAACTTAGCCCTATGAGCCTCACTATGCTCACATGTCTGCCAAGCCGTCAGGTAAATGTCTGGAAGGGTATTTAATCTTCGGCGTATGATCTAAGCATATGCGCCTGCCTGTTCGTCTGTCCGTCTGTCTGTCTGTGTGAGCTGCCATTCGATAAATAAACTATTCTAAACGATACGCATTTTTGTTATATCGATAATTATCGATTTGTAGACTTGGTTTTTTATGCGCAACTGGAAGATTATAAGAGCTTGTTAGTGAAAACTTGCTTTGGTTCACTTTTTGTTATCTCCCGACATTTCTGCCACAATTGGGAAATTGAGTTTTGGTATATATTCACTTTTTTATGCCATATTTAAGCACTGACAATTTGATTTCGATCGGACTATAAGCACCGAAGTTAATTGAGAATGCATTTTACATAATTATTTTTGGGGCTCGTCTATTATTTCTTCTTTTATTATGATTATAACTATGCAAATAACAAATATTCAACAATATCTTCAAAGTATTAATGTGCGATATTTAAATATGTCCACAATTTACTAAAATGTGTGCAAGTATTATAAATATTGCGCATACGCCGCATGGGCCGAACTCTATGAAGCCGTTGTAGGCGTTGCTGGGTCACTTGGCCACTTGTCGCGTATCTAAAATGCCGGCAATTTATGATCGTTAAGCGGCGCAGCGCAGCGCATAAAATGACAACAGCAACAACAACAACAAAGAGACATATTTTTCGAGGCGTCGAACGACCGGAGGCAACAACTATTAAGCGGAAAGAAAAAAAAATATATAAAATAATATTCACAGCGTTAACATTTGTATAGCCAACAGGCATTTAGGCGCAATGGTGGCTTGCTATGCAGCTCGAGGGGGGGTTGGGTGTTGGGTTACGTTTGGGCCGTTCTAGGGCTAGTGAATGGGTATGGGGCTGGGGGCTGGGGGGCTGGGTTCTGCGGTTTGATGGGGGCTTCAAGAGTTGGCTGCTTGCGGCACAGAATCGACGCCGCGTGTCAGTTAATTTTGCACTTTAATGTTTTGACACAAGGCGGTTGTTAGATGCCACTTGACGCCGAGCAGTGCGTGTGTGTGTGCGGTCTCTCACCCGCCGCCGCCCCCCCCCCCCCCCCCCTCTCGCCCTCGATCTCTTGTGTGTGCACGCTCTAATGTAATTAACAGCTCGACGCGGCTCTTCAGACGATTTTGCATATTTTTCAAGCAAAGCCTCGACACACACACACAGAGAGCAACAAAAGGGCGCCGCTTCTATGCCTCAGGGGTGCGCTTATGTGTGTGTGTCGCACACACGCACACACACACAGTTGCGTAATCAGCGCAAAAAAGCATTGCCGCGTTCTCAGCCATCAAATGGCCGCTGGCGTCAAAAGTGCTACTCGTTGCCACCCGCTTGACGTTCGCTTAATCCGTTTAATTATAACCAAAAGCGTGAGAGTGAGAGTGGAAGACGGGGAGGCAGGGAGAGGGGGAGGGGGAGGGGACGGCTTATGCCGCCGCAGCACTTCATATTTCCATAATGCGCGCAAGTTCTTTATGACATTCGCGTACGCATTATCTGCGGCTATTATTGGCCCTGAAAGAGCGAAAAACGTGCTGTAACTATTTTATTTTAAGCTTTATCTGCGTTTTATCAAGTGTTTTTCCTTTTCACATTAAGTTGAATAGTTCAACCAGCCGAACTCCTGGCCAGAGTATGTCCTAGTCCTATGATTAGTTTCATAGTTTCTACTACAACTAACTAAATAGTGTAGAATATGCTAGTTTGTGCCAAAATTATTTGTTGAATGCACGCCGCATTCCGGTAGTTGCAAAACCGACCAAATTGCATTGAATATGTTCTCTAATTTTAATTAAACGAAGCAGTAAGCATAGCTTCAGCACGCCGAAGACTTAATACCCTTGTCGACAATTCCCTTTTGCTGATATGTGATGCATAGTGAAGCTCGCAAATGCTGAGCTTGTTGCGAGTATCTTGGATACTTATTACCCGACTGATTCTTCCTTTCGAGCTTTAGAATATGATCGAGTCTTTACAAGTCTTAACTCATTTGCAAGCATAGCCTGCAAGTAAAAAAGAATTGCTCCAATTCTTGCGTCGTAAATACTTGAAATAGTTAAATTCGATGTAAATACTTGAACAAGATATTGGGCATAAGGCAACCCCATTGAGCATTTGAGTGGGCTGTTCAATATTTTAATATCTATGCGGACGAGGCATACTTGTGGCTCTCAGTGCCAGAGTCTGTTCTAGTTCCACTTGTGGTGCACTTTGAGGCAGCTGTCGTTGAGTCGCATTTGGCCTGATTTGTGCTCAATTAACGACACTTGAGGCGTCATTACACAACACTGAGAGCGGGCTTATGGCTGAAGGGGGGGGGGGGGCGGGGCAGAGGCGGGGCGTTGTGTTTCCTGTAAGGATATACTGAGCAGGCTGACATATTGCAGGACCACAAAACATGGCCAACACGAAGAACAACAACAAAAGCAACCAAAAAACAAGCAAGGCGGCTCTAGTCGGGCGTGACCGACTAGGTGATACCCTCTACGCATTATTATTCTATTTTCAACTACATTCTACGTACATCGCTTACTGCGTCCTTTATGCAAAAGCTGTGCCTTCTACCTTAGCTTCTGACTGGGAGCTTTCTCAAGTAACTCGGGTGTTTGTTGTTAAATCTTTTTGAAATTTTCAGGGCATGAAAATGCCATCGAAATGTGTGTCAATACCAACGCCCATGATTATACCATTAAAATTGAGTTTTTTTTTACCGTCTTCCAAAAAGTTAAATAATCTGGATCTATGTTAATTATAAAAGAATCCACATACCAAAGTTGGTCTCTCTAGCTCTGCTAAGCTCTGAAACAGCATTTCGATATCGATTTTTATCGATTTTCTGAAGACAGGACAAGTTATCGATAATTGCAATCAGGCGTTCAATTCAGGTGTTCAATATATCCAGTCTTTGGCAATTATGATTTCTGCGATCCTCCCGGATGTTATCGACATTTGCACCTAACCAGTATACCCTATATAGCCTACATCCTAACTGGTATAGGGTATAAAAAACAATGACAAAAACCGTTTTACTCGAATTACAAATTTCGAATTAGGAATTAGAGACGAATTACGGCATCTCTATTTCGCTCTCTCTCGCTCTCTCTCTCTCTCTCTCTCTCTCGCTCTTTCTCTCTGGCTCTCTCTTTCTGTCTCTCTTGCTCTAGAACAAAGGGAAAGGCTACACGGCAAATCTGATGATGATGATGAAGCAGCAGCAGCAGCAGCCACAGCCGCAGCCACCGTAGCCATCGACGTGGCCAACAAATGGTTAACATGGCCAACAGATGTTGCTAATTGGTTTTTAATTTAAGGCCTCAAGAGCAATAAACGGGCCCGGCTCGAGCTGGAGTTGTGCTGCCGCCCACTTATTGTCCTTAGGTTTTGTCCTTGTTGTCCCTCGTTGCGTATACGCAATATGCCAGCCAGGCTGAAAAACAACCAAAAGCCAAGCAACTGATTTTTATTTTTTCGTTTTTGTTGTTGTAGTTTTTGTTTTTGTTTTTGTTTTTGTTATTTTTTGTTTGTTGGTGCCTTACGGCTGACTGAATTGCCCGGCCAACTCTAGGCAGACAGGCGGTTGGTTCAGACAACTTTTGCGGCTATTGAATTTTCTTTGAAACTCGAAACAATTTGTTAAGCATTTAACTTGAGCCTCCTGCCAGAGCTGATCGTGCTCCAGACTCCGGTCCAGAGCCGTGAGCTCTGATTCCCAATGGATAACAGTTGCTGTGACCCCCCGCCCTGAAAGTTTAGTCTCACAGAGTTGTTTGCTTTGGCAATATATCAATATATATTTTTGTATATATATCTAGTTGTGACTTTACCTCATCAATATGTAAATCAAGGCAATACAAATAATGCATTTGCTTTCTAATACTTAAGTTCGTGAAGGTTGCTCAAAGCTTAATCAGACAATGATCTGCCTTTTAACTGCTTTAAAAGCTTTCAAAGCTCCTGAAAGCTACGACTAATTCCTTAAGCTCTTTCAGAAAAAGG
Organism: Drosophila novamexicana; assembly: GCF_003285875.2. Lineage (NCBI taxonomy): Eukaryota > Metazoa > Arthropoda > Insecta > Diptera > Drosophilidae > Drosophila > Drosophila novamexicana. The sequence continues at coordinate 176,861 of NW_020824860.1, read as the reverse complement.
ACTATACATTCTCATTAAGCTTTTAAGCATAAAGCTACAAATATTATCTGAAAACTAAAGTAAAGCTTCTGAAAATAAAAGCTTCCAAAGCTTCTGTAAGCTTAGCTGTTCTCTTTAAAAGGATATCACATGTTCATTAAGCTCTTAGGAATATTCGTTCAAAGTTCCCGATAGTCATATTAATAGGCATTTGTTTATTGACTTACGCCATTAAAATATATCCACAAAATCAACATTAAGGAAATAAAATCTTTTTTTTTAAATGCAATGTAACACCTCCTTCATATGGTCTAAAGTGAACTAGAATGTAGCTTTAAAAGCTTAAGTTTAATAACGTTCGGTTTCAATCGAAATAATTCTCGTCTTCTGCTCAAATCTCGCCTTTAGAGTGCTGCATTTTAGCGTAAAGCTTTATCTTATCTGTACTATACATAAACTAGTCACAATAGTCTAAGAAAACAACTTCGAAAGCTTCTGAAAGCTTTTGTTGGCCAAAAGTTAGTTGCTGCGGCAGCTTTAAACGCTTTAAAAAGCTTTGAGTGAGCTTACAACTATTTTGAGTCCAAAATAAAAGCTTAAAGCGTCACTGATTCCGTGTAAGCTTAGCTTGAGAGCTTGGAAAGCACCTGAAAGCCTTGCGCAGAGCTTAATTGTGCTTACTAATTTCATTCGGTAGACTTAAAAATGCCCAAATCGTTGCACAATGTAATATGAGTAGGCCACTTAAAAAGCACGTAAAAGGTCTGCGCATTTGTACGTTTGCTTTCATAAGATTAATCTATTGCTTAAGTTTAACTTCTAACTAATGCCCTTATTAGTAAGTATGGCGCATTTAATGTTGAACGATTATATTCAATTGCAATTTATCTGCGGCCACTTTTGTGGGTCACGCAGCTCAAATTAAAGGCGCGATAAATCAAGCGCTCGGCAAGAAGTCGCCATAAATCAGCGCTGATTTAAGAGCTGAAAATGTTGCTGCAAATTCATTTTCAAGAAATTTAGAGTTGCGCGCGGCAAAGACAAACCGAACCGAACGCCGGCTGTGGGAGTGGGTCAATTAACTCGCGGCCAAGTGATAAAGCCACAAAGCAAGGCGCGAAAATAAAATATGAGCCTAAATGTGTGGGGTTGTACAGCAAGACCACAAACAAAAAAAAAAAAAAGAAAACAAAACAAAGCAAAAAAAAAAGGTGTTGTTCTCTAACATAATCAATTAATTTACCGAGCGCGTAAAATGTTGCGACGACTTTGTTGTGTACTTTATAAACTTTTGCCGCCATTCCCAAAAAGATAAGCTGAAGCGGCCCAAATAATTACTTAACGGGCTTTATGCTGCGCTCGCATTATGCAAACAGTTAGTCGTGCCCTCCCCCCCCACCATCCTCTCAAAAATAATTGAAAACCGGCAGTAGACCCAGGGCGAGAAAAATATTACGGCCAAAGGCGGCTGCTGCTGCTCGTCAGCTTGGGCCTTGGGCCACGTGCCACAAATCAGAAGCGACTGCCGAACCCCTCCACATCCAAGTCCGAACCAAGTCCAGTCCGGTACACGAATCAACTTTTTATGATTCTTTTTTTCATGCCCTTGGCGGAGAGGGTATCTTAATTGTGTTAAGGGAATGAATATCATGCAAATTGGTTCGCAATCGAACCGGTTCGAGCCAAATTCCGAATTACCCTCTTAGTATGATCCCGATATCAGCCCATGGTAGGCTTGTTATGAAATTGTATATAACAGCTTAAATTCTGCAAACCGTTTTTGCCTCCAACCGGTTCGAAATTGAAGCTCCAATCATCTATCCTGATTCCAAACCGAGCCAAATAGTTACCCGAACCGAACCGAACCATAATTCCTTACAAAAATGGTTTGTTTTAAACCAAAGTCTGGGCACTTTGATGTGAATAACCGAGTTTGCAAACCGAACAAAATGTTTTAGAGTTGTTTCGAAGCGTGAACTGAGCCACAAGCAGGGCTGCAAGGCAGGTTCGCAACGAACTGGTTCACGGTCGGAACTTGTAGTCTTTTCACTCCGAACCGAATCTTGAACCGCACTAGCTATTATTTGAGTTCAATTCACAAAAACTGAAATAAAAGAGTGCAGGCTCGCAAGCCGAACCTAAAGGTGAGTCATTGGTTCGCATTGTGATTTGAACCAGCGATTTTTCCTTACATGAAGGGTATTCCATCTTCAGCAATAAATTTCTATTTATTTTTGGTAAATTTCCTCTGCTTTGTTTGAGCGCAAAAAAATGAGGTGGGTCTGCAGTTGGAAATGGAGGCTGTGACTGCTTGACATTTAATTTCTGTTAATAATTATGTGAAAGGGCTGCGACCGACGTCGGATTTGTCTTCTGTCACCCCCGGAAAATATTCCCTCGAATTCTCTGGTTGTTCTATTTGGTTGTTAACTTGTATTATTTGTTGTTGCTCTTCTAAATAAATTCACACATTTTAATGTTTGACCCAACTAACAATTCTCCTTCTTTTTTGTTGTTGTTGTTGTTGTTGTTGTGTGTTTTGTCTTGTTTTCGCGTTTTGCTTTCCGCTGTTTTTTGCGCGTCTTTTCTCGTTATTAATGTTATTGTTTATGCTTGTGTATATAGCAAAACGCCGTCTAATTGGTTTCACGAATATAAAATACCATTTGTATAATTAACTGCATCTAAATATGCATTATAATGCATTAATTATGCGGCGCCCAAATTGAAAATTAAATTTTATTATGTTAGGCTTAACTTTACACCCAACTGAGCATGGAGAACACATGACTGACCATGGAGGACTTTATTTATGCGTTGATTATGGAACATAATGAAAGAGATAATGCAATATATTGCGCTGCTGATGAAGGATATATGTCAGATGTGATGTAGAGCCTTAGAGAATTCCTAGAATTCGATTGTTGAAATGACAATCGATAGTCGTGATGCGTGCGATTAAATGATTACGGTTTTCTTAATTGAGCTTGATCATAAGTAAGTAAGCCATTTAGCCTTTCAGTCTGTCAATCAGTCAGTCAGTCAAGTAGTCGCCCAGTTAGTAAGTCAATCGGTGTGTCAGTCAATCAATCAGCCTGTTGGTCAATCAGTCTGTCAATCAATTCGTTTGTTAATCAGTCAGTCTAACGTTATACAAGTCAATCAGTCGGTCAGCTAATCTTTCAGTCCGTCTGTCAATCTGTCATGTCAATCTCCATGAGTCAATCAATAGCCAGTCATTTAACAAGACAGTCAATCAATTAGTCAATCAGTTAGTCGTTCAGTCAGTCATTAAATCATTCTGTCAGTCAGTTAATCAATCAATGAGCCAATCAGTCAGTTAATAAGTTGTTCAATTAGTCTAGGACTTTGTCATTCATTCAGCTTAACAAATTGTCAGTCAGTCTGTCATTCAGCTGGTCAGTCAATCAGCTAGTCGTTCTGTCAGTTAGCATATCAGTCCGTCTGTCAGCGGATCGATCAATCAGCTTGTCAGTCATTCATCAGCGCGTTAACCAGTCAATCAGTTAATCAGTGAGTCAATTATTCAATCAATTAGTCAGTCAATCAGCGAGACACTCAGTCATTCAACCAATTAACCAGTCAGCTAACAAGACAGACAGTCATTCTGTCAAGCAGTCTGTCATTCAGTCTGTTAGTCGTTCAGTCAGTCAGTCAGTCAGTCAATCAGTCAATCAGTCAAACGGTACAAACAGTTTTTGGCGAATGAAATTTTAAGCTGTTTATAGGGTAAAGTTCGGGCTTTGGTTTCGAGCCAGTGAAGCCAAAGTGCTGGAAATTTTAGAAAATGCTTTAAGTGCTGCAGCACAAGTCGTTTGGCCATAATCACAGGCGATGCTTCTATGGCCAAAACATGTGCACGCACACCCACACACACACACACACACACCCACACACACACCAACACACATACAGAGAGAGAAAGACACACACAATTGCTGCTGGCTTTGGGCAACATGTCGGACATTGTGTGGCGCGGCAAGCTGCCCCCTTGAGCAATGCCCTGGCTGCTGGGCTTGGCTTGTCAGTGTTTTTGGTAGTTGGTAGTCATGGCCAGGCGGTGAGCCCTTTTGGCCATGCTACGTGGTGCACTTCTTGGCCGAAATGTTGCCCGCCGCCGCACACAAATTGTGGCATTGCCTTTTGTTTATGATTTCACGTAGCCCCAAAGCGAATGTCTGTGTGTGTCCATATATATATATATATATATATATATATATATATATATATATATATATATGTGTGGGTGTGTGTTGCGGCTTAATCTCGATACATTGAATTTCCATTATATTTTAATGGAAATCACGCATCTGTTTATGGCTCTATCTATGGCCTGAACGGCCATCGTTGCTGACACACATTTTTGTGTGGTTATTACACGAAATGTTTGTCCTCAACCCGCCCACACACACCTACTCACACACACACACACACATAGAGAGACACTTTGTGTGTCCCTAATGTCCACACGTTTACCAATGCGCCTCTGTCTCCGGCCCAGTACGTAACCCCGATATATCAGTGAACTACTTATTCCCAAAATGACGCTATCAGAACGCTGGCTACGTGTACGCCCGTCCATGTCCATGTCCATGTCCTGTCCTGGCCTGGCCAGCGGCGACATTAATAGCTTTTGATCTCTAATGGATTTCGTGCTTTATTGTTGCGAATGCAGCCCAAAATTGTTGCCTCATCATCAACTGCAATAGCGACTGGCTCAACTTAAGTGTAACCCCTTAACTCTGCTCTTATTTACATAGTTGCTGTCCCTCTCTCTCTCTCTCTCTCTGTCTAGCTCTCTCGTTTGTTCTTTCTCAACGTCTTCTCCAAGCCCCACTCTGTTTGGGGCACATGCAATTCGCGTTGCATAGCCGCCAGTACGCACTAACGACTACCTCCTGCCATTTCCGCCTTCCTTTTCACTTAAAACTCATGCCATACAAAAATAAGAGAAAAATCTTCAAGGCTTCACCTAAGACGACTGCCAAATACCCTGCAGTAATAAACAAGCATATAATATTAATAAAAAACTTGTGATTATGATGGGAAATTTCGTACTAATTGTGAGCGGCACAAAATTTATTTTAGTCGAATTGCAAATACCCTCTAAAATTATACATAAAACAGGAATATTATTATAATATTATAATATTTCATTCACATTTAAATTTTGCATATAATTTTGTTGTAATTGTAAGCGGCACAAGATAGTGCAACATTTATTTTTGGTCGACTCGCGAATACCCTGTAAAACTATAAATAACTGGAAAGTTATTGCATTGCTGTATGCACATTTAATTTCCGAATAAATTTTTGGCCAATTTGTGAACAGCTTAAATCAGTGCAACAATTATTGTAGTTGACTTCCAAATACCCTGTTAAACTGAAAAAAAAAACGACAAATTATTGTCATATAATTTGATAATAGTTTAATTTGTCAATTAAAAGTCTTCTTGTTATTTTTGTGTGACTTTAATAAGTATCGATGCATTTCTTATCGATATATTTCCTATCGATTTATTTCTTTTTGTGCTCGATGAGGATGAGCACATCCTGCACAAAATGTAAAACACCTCCCACAGTTTCTGAAGCTTTTTTCGTTGCACAAGCAATTCAAATTTCGGAAAATCGATTCAAATATTAGGAAACGTTTCACGTTACAAAATAAAATTGCAATCATCTGGCTAAGTTAATAAACAGAAACGACTTTTGTCTGTTACTGAAGTACTCTGCCAAGTATTTGGGCCCCAAAATGTGGGCCCGCAAACCGATTACCTATGCGCCCCGCGGGCGCGTGTGCCACAAATGAATATGCCCCGTTTGAATGGAAGGCGAATGGAGTTGTATGTTGGCCCCGTTGACTGGCTGCTCGATTCTAGGTTGAGGCTTGCCCTAGACAAAACTTGTGTAACCGACTTTTGTCTCGAAGCGAAATAAAAAAAAAAATTAAGTGAGAGTGCTTAGCGCAGAAGTGCTCGACTAGGTGGTACCCTGCACACAGCGCAGAGCTGGACTAACAAATACTTCAACATCTTTTTCTTTTCTGTTTCTTTCCGCCCCATCTTAAGTATCTGTGGCGCTCGGGGTCCAATTCTCATAGAATGGGGAGAGATACACAAAAAAAATGAAATATTCTCGAACAGTATATACCATACGACAGCCTATATACTTAGCTTAGTGTCTCCTTCTTTTATGATCTACGAGATATGCTCTAAAAAATTCTGTTAAAATCGATATATATCGATACATATTTATTCGATGATATCGAAAAAAACATACAATTAATTTAAAAATTTCCATCCTCTCAACTCGTTTGAATATATTCCCAGCAGCCTGTTACATACATGTACACAAAACAGTTATACCCTGTTTGTTTCTATGCATTTGCAATGGGTATCACAGGGTACAAAAAAAAAAAAACAAAAGCCGCAGATCTGTGCGTTCTGCTGCGGTATTCAAATGAGTTTTTAAACATTTGAATTGCTTTTGACGCCTGATGTTGAATGCAAAATTATTTCTACTGATTTGTTAGCGCACTTCCGCCCAGCTTCTCGGTGGAAAGTTCCGCGCGTCCCCTTCCACCAAATGCAGCCTCTTCCGCCTTCCGTTTGAATCCAACAAACTTGATCCCATGGCTGGCGCTTTCATTTATTTGCGGCTCGAATGCTGATTTTTGTTGCTGATTCAATTTCAATTGTTGAGCTTCGCTTCTAAGATGCCTTCCAATGCAGAGTTACGCCTACAAAATGTGCGAGTACACTGACAGAAATTTTCACCCTAAAACAATTTGTGAAATGTTTTCTTTTAAAGTTGGTAGAATGAAAATTGTAGATAAAATATCTTTATTCACAATTTAAATTTTGATTTTTTTTTTCTTGGCTAAATTCCTGCTTCACTTATAGACTTACATCATTTTTACCGTGTACCTACAGAGCCCCCGCGTTCAGTGTTTTTCTCCTTTTGGGTGGGGGTGTTTGGGGCGCAACTGAAGTTCGAAATGCAAATTATTTTTATGCAAATGCCGGCAAAAGTATTTCAACTAGCACAATCTCCCGCCAAAACTGCCGCCCAAGCCCATGTCTCGCATCCTACCTATACCTACACACCCGCCCCGCCCTACCTCCAGCGCCAACCATTTGCTAGGTTTTGCGAGCCCGGTTTTTGGTTTCAGTTTCAGTTTCAGATTCATTTCAACATTTCGCACACCCATTGCTTGTTTTTGGAGTGAATGACATTGCTCGCAGCCTGTCGCTTGTCAATCAACTGAAATACGGAGCAGCCATCCAGCCTGCCACCCGCACAACCTCTCCCCCCCCCCCCCCCCCCATTCCTTGGTAATGTCGTCTGCCTGTCTGTCTGCTAACGGCCCGCCTGCCTAGCCTCGTTCTGGCATAATCCTTGCGTTAAAATAGTTTTGGACAATTTTAGCTGAAATGCCTGCGCTTTGAACTTTTTCCCTCCCTCTCTCTCTCTCGCTCTCTCTTTCTCTCTCTCTCTCTCTCTCTCTCTCTGTTGACCGCCCTGTCTCTCTCTCGGCTATTTTTGGGGTCATTGGGTTGACTGACTTAGGTCATGGTTACGGTTCAATGCGAGTACCGTTTGGTTGTGCACGTAGAACTGTTGCGCTTTGCAGAAGCTCTCAGCCATTTGTCATGCACACAATGCGCCACGTGCAATGGGCTATTAATTAACTTGAATATAATATCCAACTAACTTTCAATAGGAACGGTATGTCACATCATCTCAATCATATTAAACTGACTGATTGTTTTTACTGTATTCACTTAATGTGATGACGGGGCACGTTAAGACGGAGTTTCGGGAATTTCCACCCGCAAGCGTGAAAAAAGCGCGAAAAACGTTTATTTACAACATCTTTGTTTACGCTCCGATCGGTTTCAAACTCAATTTCAAAGATCTTTGTTCGAATTCATTTGAGGCGTGTTTCACACGTTTCGAAAAATGCATTCCACCTTGGTGGAATTGGGCTTTATGTAATAACTAACTGAATATGTGGTATATTATATTTTGTAAATGATCTTAGCTATTTATATACTCTTATATTAATAAATTAATTATTATTTTATTTTATTAATTCGAATTCTTTATATCTGTTTTTCAGTTAATGCAAAAAGGATGTGTGTCAATGCTTTTATATTTTTTTTTCTACTTTTTTTTCTGTGTTTAACTTCTAAAAGAGGGAGAAAAAGTTAGTTTAGTTTTTATTTTGTTTTAAAGAAGCTGTCTAAAATTAATAATTTAATATTTTTTAAAATCTTTTTTCTGTGATTTATTTTTGTGTTTCACTGTGTTGCCCTAGTTTGGGGCAAAATGTTTATTTTGTTCGCTTCAAGGAAAAAGTGTTTTAATTCATGATTTAATATTTTTTTCTAATTTTTTTTCTGTGCGCCATAAATGTGCTTAAGTGTGTTTCCTGTTTTGTGATAAAAATGTTTTAAGTCCTTTGACAAAAAGAAGCTGTTGAAAATTAAATATAAAAAGGTAAGTACATCAATTAATTAATTAATTTAATTCGTAAACTATAAAAATCGGATATAAAATTGAAAATTGTTGCTGAGTTTGAACTGGCGACCAGCCGTTTGTTATTCCGATGCTCAAACACAGCTGAGCCACATTTTGTTGTTGATGTTTCTTAACAAACTTTGACTTAGACTTTGTCTTAGACTCTGACTTAGACTTAGAGTCTGACTCTGACTTAGACTCTGACTCTGACTCTGACTTAGACTCTGACTCTAGTATCTAGTTCCTCAGTAATCGCTTTTCACGAGTTTTGGGCCGTTGTTCATGGTTTGGTTCTGGCAACAATGTTCTTTGATATCCTATATAGACACAGGCTTCTAGCTTCAGCTTGGACGGACCGCATATTGGGGATAAACTCACTTGCTACTTCGTGTACAGAGTACAGAACAGAGGGAAAATGAATTGATTTTTCCTTTGGTATTTTTAATGTGAGCGAAAAATTAAACATGTATTACAAAGAGCGCCAATATAAATCGTCTAGCTGAAAGAGGGGCGTGGCAGGGTAACAGCTACCCACATTTTTGGTAGAGAACTTGGAAGTGGGGTGATGGAGGAGGAGGGGGGGGGGTGGGCATTGCTTTTGGCAAAGCTTTGGGGTAACAACTTCAAGCGCCATCAATCAAATGGCCAATGGTCAAATGCGTCCGCGGGCAAAGCTGAGTTATTCGGTAAAGCGGGCTGCGCGACGGAGGGGGGTGGGGGTTGTTTGGGGTTGGAGGGTGGTGCGGGGGGTGCGAGCGGTCGGCAGTCAAATCAATCAGCCCCTTGGCGCGGTTCACGTATCGCGCCATTAAATCAGAGCTTAAATATCAGTTTATTGCCGGTGATTTTTATATATGAGCTTAAGGGCGTGGCCAACGCCCTCGCCACCTGTATACAATGTGTACAATCGACTGGATTCGAAGTGCTCGTAAAAAATGAAGACACAAACGAAACAGAAACTCAAACTGAAATTGAACTAGAACTGAAATGTTAATGCAATTGATCAGGTCCAGGACAGCGTGCGATGCAGCGACAAGCATAAATTATTCTGATACTTACTGCAAATCAAATACAACTCTTTGAAATCGTTTATGGGCAAATATATACATATGAATTGTTGGCTGCCCATTGAACCCAGGCTGTAGAAAGCATCTCCTAATCCACAAGGTATATATATTCCGGATCAGGATTTTCATAAAATTCCCTCTTATTCATATTGGGAATGTTTCACTTGGAGGGCGCTCTCTTACTCACATTAGGAAAAGATGTGTTTTACTTGAAATCTTAGAGCTTTTCTCTTTTAAATAGATTGAGTGTGTAAATTTCAAACTTATCCATTTTGCGATACAGTCCCTAGTAAATGTCTCTATGAAATTTCCACTATCCATCGATAGCCTGATGTTGATTTGTGAGGATATTTTGGCCATGGTTTGTTATTTGATGCCCTTAAAATGTTGTCAAAGATTTGACTAGAAGAATACATTGCCCAAGGCATAGAGCGTAGTAGGGAAGAAGGTGTATATGCTAGCATCTATATAAAGAATGAACTGTGCGTGTAGGGATTATTTGGCGCACGACTGAGTGTAACTCCGCGTCGGGCACACCCGACGGTTTTTTCAATGGCCCAATCAATGCGTTAAATGTTTCGTGACAAAATTCAAATACCCACGAGAAAGCCGTAATAATCGGTTGTGGTTTGACCTTTTTGGTCTAGGCAGCGCCTGCAACTAGGCACGGGCATTTTTTAATGGCGTGCTTGGGGCTCATTTCTCAATTGTGCCGCCTGCCACATGCCTCGAAACAAAAAGGAAAATGGGAGAAAAAAAATAATGAAACTCTGTTACAAAGTCAAATGAACTTCACAAATCGGTTAATACAACAACGCACTTTATGCGAGGGCCTTAGCTGTGTGGCAATAACTGTGATATACGCCCACTTCATGCACAGTGTAAGAACTTGTCAAGTAGAAGAAGCAGACCTGCATCTTGTGCGTGCGTGTGTCTGTGTGTGTGTGTGTGTGTGTGTGTGGCACGTTTGCTGCTTGGTTGCATTTTGTGTGCATGTTTCTCACTTCCGCGAAATGTTGCAACACTTCCTGCAATGCAATGCGAAAGTTTTTAAGACCCCAGCCAGAGCATTGCTTCATGACACACACACACACACACACACATACACACACATACGCACACAGACACACATGCCGCATGCCGCTTGCCGCATGCTTCGTCCGTCCCACGGTGCGTATGTGCAATATTTTTGTTTGGCCCAGCGACGCAATTAAGCAAATTTGCTTCATTACAGGCGACGCGCTGCCGACTTTGCTGCCAACGTCGCTGCCAACGTCTGCCTGCATATGCCGCAACAACAACAATGTGCGTAGGTGTGCGTATGTGTGTGTGTGTATGTGTGACCCAGTGTGCGGAGCCAGGAAGCATTCAGCCTGCGTCGCTGCTGCAGTCGCCGCTGTCGGGTGAAAGTGCAAACTATGTTGCATTATATGGCCCAATGGGTGTGTCTGTGTGTTAGTGTGTGTCTATGTGTGCGTGTGTGTCTGTGTGTGTGTATGTGTGTGCGTGTGTGTGCTGGTTTGTTCGTGCAAAAGAAAAATGTTGTTTGCTTGCAATTATTTTGCACTGTTGCGTTGTTAAATTTTCGTCATATGCATGTTGACAATCAAAGTGGACGCTAGAGATGGCCGCGTGACACGAGCTGCCAAAAAAATGAATTGCAATAATGAAATGTGTACTTCAACGCCATATTGCTTTTTCGTGACACGAGCTGCTAACATGTTACTTAAAGTCACGAGTTGAAATTTTAGATGTAGATGCTCCTAGTTCCCGCGATAATCGATAACATGCTCCGTTTCCAAGCAATCGATAACAATCGATATCGATATCCTGTTTTTTGGGCAATTTTGGTAAATAATAAGAGCTACAGTCACCAAACTTGACATATAGCTTCTAAAATAGAATATATATATGCATTTGATGTTGGAAGAAGAGGGTTCAGGGTATCCCCTAGTCGGGAGTTCCCGACTAGAACCTCTTACTTGTTTTAAGTACATTTTCGTGAGTGAAGTCGAAGCTGCGATACTCACGACTCACGACTCACGACTAAAGCTTGCCCCTAATACATTTGCTGCGACTAAGTTGCCGCGTGTGTGCGTACGTATGTCTGTGTGTGTGTCTGGTGCGCCTAAATGGCTGCATTTCCATGTCAAACACACACACATAGGCACACACACACGCACACACACACACGCCGAAGCCCTGCACGAGTTTATTGCATTCAACTAACTCATAATTCTCACTAGTCGCCCGGCCAACTTTTGTCTCGAAACAAAACGCCTCGTACAGGCACACACAAATCCAGCCCATTCACATGGGTGTATGTGTGTGTGTGAGTGTGTGTGTATCTGTGTGTCTGTGTCGCAGTTACTTCCTTTCAATTTCATGTTTTCAGAGTGCAAACAAAAGTCGATAGCGCAATAACAATGTTTCGCAGCTTGAGAAAAAAAAGAAAAACTCAACATTAATGCACATAATGTACACACACACACATGTGTGTGTGCGTGTGGCAGTGTGTGAGTGTGTCAGTGTGTGCTTAACTACATGCCAGGCAGATGTCGACGTGCCTGGACTCTGTCACCTTAAAGTCGATGCCAACAAGTAAGCAATCAAAAAAAAAGGAAGAAAAACCGAACAACAAGAGGATCGTGCAACATTTTTAATGCGGTCATCAACGACTTTGGAAGCACACTATCCCTAATCAAGGGCTCAGTTAATCATGGCTGTAAACCTGGTTAAAAATGTTGTGTAGCTCAAAGCCTCTGATACGCCTTAAGGTTCATTCACAAGCCTCTGAGTCAAGTATTGAAGCATTTTTTCATCCAAGCTGTTAAAAGACGTGTTTGTTCGAAGCGGGTAATCACAAAGACAGGGTTTCGGTAAATTCGACTCCAAAGTTGAGGTAAATTGTGGTCAAAGCTTGCACGAAAACTTGTTCTGATCGTCGAACCAGCAAGTGGAACGTCGCCGGCTCAAATCTTGCTGCAATTTTCTATAGAGCTTAGGACAGGTGTATAACAGCCTTTTGATACCTTTTAAAGTACTTTAAAGCTTTAAGTGAACTTTAATATATTCGTAAAAAGTAAATGTTTTATATTCGGTAATAAGTATTTCAAAAGCCTTTTGATAGGTTCAAAAGTACCTGCGAGGTCTAAGCGAGCTTTGACACATTTGGAAAATGTATTCAATAAGACTTTTTAATTGATATTTAAAGCCGTTTGATAGTTTTTAAGGTACCTGCAAGCTTTAAGCGATGTTTTAAGAGTTTATTAAGACAATGCTATAAGCTCTTACGGCAGTTCGTAGCTTGACAGGTTTAAACGTGCTTAAGCATATTCTGTTGATCACACTAAGTTAACCTTAGGTCAGAACCTTAGAAAACACTTGCTTGAAGCGAGCTTTAAAGAGATTATGGAAATTAATTGAAATACAACTTAAAGCTGAAAGCTCTGCACGCTGAAAATCTCTCGAATGGATTGTTATTGCTGCATAAGCTGTGTTGAGCTTTTGGCTCTTGTCCGAAAAGCTTAATTAACTTCCGCTTGAGCGACACTTTAAGCCAATGTCATTAGCGAATTGAAATCTTAGCACGTTAAGCGGCCAATAATGGCCAATTAATTCAGCTGCCGAGCTGATAAATACTCGAATTGCGTATTTATTGAAAGCCACACACAGCGATTGCCGCACTTGGCACGCCCCGCTGCAAATGCACGAAGCTGTCAAAAACTTGCAACTAGGCGCAATTAACTCGCATCTTAACTGGCAGCTGTGCGGCCTTAAGTATATATTAAGGCTATAATAAGGTAGGGTATATCCCATTGGGTATTCCATATAACTAAATTGTTAACAGCTGCTGAGAAATTGATGTCATCCTAAGTGCATTCCCCTTTAGACGTTGACGATGACGATGACGCCTCAACTGCCAAATGCAGCGCTCAAGCACACTAAACCCCCACATGACACACACACACATACACACACACACACACATATATACGAGCTCTGTTGTTGTTGCTTAAATGCGTATGCACTTCACCGGTAGCGGAAGACATTCGTTTCTAAACAACGTTTGCATGCAGTGATAGCAGACCCAGCCCCGTTCTCGCCCGTTCTCTATTGTACGCCTATCCTTAACCTAACCCCCTTTGACACGTTTACGAAGTGGCGCAGTCAAACAACAACAGCAACAACAAGAACAACAACTAAGCAACCCGCTAAAGTCTCTCTAACAGGAAGCAACTGGCAGCCATCGCTGCAGTCGTTGCGCTGCGCCGTTTGTTGTTAAGATACGAATCCGCACAGTGCATAAAAAGAGGGGGGTAGAGTGGGGCACGTGTTGAGGTAGGAGCAGGAAGAGGGGGAGTGGGGTGTGGCATGCATTCACCATTCAACATCCACACACATAATGAATAAACTCTTGGCGAATTAAGGTTTAAATACCCTGTAAAATGTGAAATTCATCAAATGGGGTAGCCAAAGCAATTGTTTACCCAAGCTGCAGATCAAGCCAATCGATTTTTATTGGTTCAATAGATCAAGAGCTGAGTCCATATATCCATCTGTGCCTGATATATTTCTTTATCGATATCTCTTCAGCCTCGTCATGCATGTATAACCGATTCAAGTGGAATCTGGGATTTATTTTCGAGCTAAAATGTTGTACCTTTGATAACCTATACACCTTGTTTGCATTTGTAGGGTATCTTTAAATTGAGCAACCTCAGCTCACAGCTTTCTATTCAAGAAGCAAATATTCGATTGACATAATGCACATATCTCTATTCCATAGGGTAGAAATATGTATCTCTTTTCTGTACGATTTATATTTCTACAGGATATATATCAGTCGAGAATTTGCTCTGTTTGTTCTTCCTAAGAGAGATTATTATTGAGCGTCTGAAGCACCAAGAAGCATATATTTGCGAACGTATTTGGATTATCCTAAGCGACCTCAGAGATTGTCCGAACCAGTGTTGGTAAATTTTGTATGCGTGCTGGCAGTGTTATTTCAATTAAAAACGCTTGATATCAGATAGATTTGTGTTCCATCGGATTGAACATAAGAGGTCAAGAGCTGAACGTTTGCATAGCTAGATTTCTTGGTAAAGATTATTTTCTTTTATAGATTTCTAAAAGTTCAGCCAGTAATTTTAAGCTCTTAGTAGTTTTAGGTTGTAAGTATTTGTGTGTTAAAAGTTGGACTAAGAATTTGATTTTCACTAGATTGCCATATATATACATAATACCCTGTGCATCAATTGGAAAGGGTGTATTGGCTTGTGCAATGCAGAACTTTATTTGGTAGTTGGAATACTCAAGACTTCTACAAAAATATTGATAACTTCTAAGTTCACAGTTGGAATTTAACAATTAAGGTGCGACAGTTTGAGAGTCACACGATAATTATGATGTGAGCAGAGTATGCTGCAGTCGGGCATTCCTTCCGTATAGTTCACTTTCTTTTTTTGGCATTTGGTTCATTTTGCTCTCACCTGAAGTTTTTGCTGTGGACAGAAAGAGCAGGGTTAGCTATTAGGTACTCTACTCCCCCCCTTCTTGGGTCTCTCGGTTTTGGGCTCAAGTTCTTGATGGAATCTGTGTGAGGCGAGGAAAACTATTAAAGCGGATTAAGTTGCGTGTACGACCGTAATTTATAAACTG
Source organism: Drosophila novamexicana (assembly GCF_003285875.2). Taxonomy (NCBI): domain Eukaryota; kingdom Metazoa; phylum Arthropoda; class Insecta; order Diptera; family Drosophilidae; genus Drosophila; species Drosophila novamexicana. The sequence continues at coordinate 161,610 of NW_020824860.1, read as the reverse complement.
TACACGGCAACTTTTTCACCAGCACACACAAAAAAGATGCTGCATAATAATTGGCATTGTAGTTCCTTCTTCTCAGCTCTCTCTCTCTCTCTCTCGCTCGCTCTCTCTCTCTTTCTCACTTGCGTTGTCTCTCTGTCTCATTTCGAGTCCTCGTTTTTAGTTAGTGTGTGTGTGTGTACTGAATTTGGCGACCTTCTGCCTGAAAGCTTTCCCACAACTTTTTCGTGAACGCATAACATTTATGAAGTTGAACGTTGAGTTTTCCTAGATACATTTGTATCTTTTAGTCTCACATCATGTTCCGGCCCTGTAGAGAGCATCATTATGGTTCTCTTTTAAATGAGTTATTTATTTATAGATGCTGTTTAACTCTTGCAAAGTTTTTCCCATTGAATTAAATGTTAAGGTTTGCTGCCATGTCACGTTTATTTATGTTGAAGCCAACACGACAGTTCCTCGAATTTCATACAAATTAGTTATTTCAAAGCAAATGTAATTGTATATCATATAAAATAAGAGCTTTTAAATACATTCTGGACAGCTTGTTAAAATAACTCTGGGGCTTCAAATTCAATAGCATTGAACCAGCGTCTGGACACGCACAGTTTTTGGTTCAAATCTTGGTTTGTCATGCATTGCCTAAAGTTTAATGAAAAAATGTAAATACATATTGATAATTGCGCGACAGGGCAATGGGACACGTCATTCAAGCTTTAATCTGGCTAATAATTTTGGAAAAATATTAAGAATAAACAGAAAATACATGATATTTTGTTTTATTTGAGAGTTCAACAATAGCTTGACCTGCTCTATATTGTAGAACGCCTCGTTTTATTATTCATCTCTGACCATGTTTTGCACACAGAGACTCTGATTAAAATTTCAATAAGTTATTCTTCAGATTTTGATATAAAGTTGAGCTAATTTCTCAGATATTTGTTGCTTCAAGCGTATTGTATTGTTCGTTCCAAGACCGAATCAACAGAGAGCGTTGACAATACCCATTGCCCTACATAATGATTGTATATCCCATTGCCCGGGGCAAACAAAAAGCTGTTAAGCCCCAAGAACAATGCTAAAAGTAAACTGGAAAATACACTCTTTGGGTGTGAAGTGATGCACATAAAGGCAGACGATAAAAATTAGCTGGCCAAAGTGCCGCAAAACTGAATCAAGTAGATAAATACAAAATGCTGACTGTGAACGTTGGCGAAAGGGAGATAGGGGCAAAAGGGCAGCCACTGGCCGACTGGTCGGCAATGAAACGGATGGACGCTCGAGTGGCCAAACCAAGTGACAACAACGATTAATTACAGCCAAGATGCAGGAGCAACAGCGGCAACCAGGGCCAGGACCAGCAGCAGGACCAGGACCAGGCCGTAGCCAAAGCCGATGCCCAAGGAAAAGCCAATAATAAAAGGATAGAGATGAGCGCGTGAGTGCTTAAATTGTAAAGGGCTGCACAGATAGGATATGCTTCACTAAAATTGAATGAGTTTTAAGCTTAAGGATATGCTTCACCAAAATCGAATGAGCTTTAAGCTGCAAGTATACTGTGATTTGTTTTAAGTTAGTCTTAAAGCTTATCTAATTTAACATACTTTAGGCACGCAGACGTTCTCTTAGAGCTTTGGCCTGCTGAATATTAAATGAGCTTTAAAAAAGTTCAAAAGTTTTAACAAAAATGATTGTATGATATTTGCACAACAAGCCACGCTCACTAATCTTCTATTGAATATTAAGCGAAAGCTTTCTGAAGCACTTTGAAACGAACAACAAAAAAATAGCCTTTCCATTTTAAGTACCAATCAAATAGGTTCTCAGTAAGCTTTTATTCGTACAACGTTTATCAAAAGGGCGATTTGAGCTTTAAGAAGTTGATCAATCTTTTCCCAAAAGTCATAGTTGGAAATTAAGGCGCTTTTTCATCAGGCACATATTTTTCTATGCCCAAGGAGCTTTGCGAAGACAAGCTTCAAGCCTAAAGCTCTATGCTATTCACGAGCTTCAAGCTCTACTGCTACAATCCAAATCAAAATCTTGTAATAGTTTTCCGTAAATGAGCTTTAAGCCGGATAATAAATGCGCTTAAGCATTTCGTTTGTAGCTCAAATGTGCTTAATTAGAGCTATCTGTGTGTTCATACATTTTAAAGAGCTTTGACCTGTTGGTTGACCACTGTGACTTTTTGTCTGGATTTTCTGTTGAACTTAATGAATTATTCGTGAATCACGCTGGCATTTCCAGCGATGTTGACAGCTAAGAGGATAAATGCCGAGAGCCAACATGTGAATCTTATGGCAAACAAGTCCGAGCCAAAGCAAAGTTTCCGCAGTGAATGACAACAAAAAACAGCATCAACGACAACAACAGCTACAACAAAAACAACCATGACAATAATAACAATAACAAGCAACTGTTTTGCATCTTTAGCCGGCCAGGAGCTGAGGCCACATAACTGAACTGTTGCGGGTTGTTGTCGCGCATGCAAAAAGTAATTTAAATTTTGCATTCTAATTATCTTTTTGTTTTTTTTTTTTAAATAGTATACCCTGTAAATATAATTTTTATGGTTATAAAAAGTACTTGTGGGTATTAGGCGGCCTTTGCAAAGCCAAGCTTCTTTTTAAAGTAAATATTAGAGTCTATTTTTTACCCGTGCGGAAAAACCAAGCGCTTAACGGTCTTTTTGTAATCGCAAACGAAGTCGAGCGATGGATAACAGCCAATCAGTCAGTGAGTCAAACAGTCAGTCAGTCAGTCAATCAATCAGCGAGGAGGTCAATCCGTTAGTCGAGAAGTGAATCGTATTATCTCTAAGTCTGACAGTCAATTAATCTGTCAGTCAATCAGTGAGTCCGTCAATCAATCAATGAGTTGGATAATTATTCAATCAGTCAGTCAGTCAGTTAGTTAGTCAGTCAATCAGTAGTAAGTTAACCAGTCATTCAATCGGGCAGTCAGTCAGTCGATCAATCAATGAGTGAATCAATTAAGCAGTCCGTCAGTCAATCAGTCATTCAAATTAATTAATCTGTTAGTCATTTAGTTGATCGGTAAGTCAGTCAATCACTCAGCCAGTAAAGAAGTCAGTCAATGAGCGACTCAGTCAATCAGTAAGCCTGTCAATCAATAAATCAGTCAACCCATCAGTCAAAAAGTGAATTATAAACATGCATTAGTCGCTCAATCAGTCAGTCAATCACTCTATCAACCAGTCAATAAGTGAATCAATTTATATGTAAATCAGTCAGTCAATCACTCAGTAAGTTGGTCAATGAGTGAAACAATCAATCAGGCAGTCATTCGGTGAGTCAGTCAATCAATCTGTCAATGAGTCAGTCAGTCAGTTGGTACAAATAACTTGAACTCATGAATTATGAGTTATTCTTCTTCTTATTAAAGTTATATTTAAATTCCCGTGAAAATTGCAACTTCAGGGCACTTTAATTATTAGAGCACTAAATTTGCGTTACATCAGACAAGTTACCGTCGAGTTATGTTATTTTAACTTGATTTTTTTTTTAAACTATTTTCTTGCCCAATTTTGGAGCTTTGCCGTGCTCAACATTAGGCATGAAGCCGGCCGCTGCATGCATTAATGTGAATGCTGCAGCTGGAGCTGGAGCTGGAGCAGCAGCTGGGGCTGGGGCTGGAGCTGTTGGTAATGGAGTTGCAGCTGAAGCTGTTGCTGTTAATGCCACCCACAAACACCGCAGCTGGGAATGGTCTGCCAGAGAGTGTGTGTGGTAGGGTGGATTTTCGGGGCAGCTGCAACTGCATTTATGCGTGTCCTGCGGTCGCGACAGCAGCGACTCAAGTGCCGACCATAATCGTCATGATGATGATGATGATTGTGATGATGAGACTGAGGCTAAAGATAATGATGTTGCGAATCGTGTTGCTGCCAATGCCGAGCGCCATTTGGCGCCCTTTGCCTTGGTGGGGGGTTTCTCTCTTCCAGCTGCCAGCGCTACTTGCGGTTCTGTCACCAACTGGCGACACGCCTCCTCATCTTGGCCTGGCTTCCTGGCACTTAAAAACATTTTATGCACGGCGTGCGTTTGGTTTTGCCCCCCGTCCCCATCCCCATGCAACCCTCAACTCGGGTCTATCTCTGGGCCGGGCGCCTTCTGAGCTGATCTTGATTTTTATGAGCTGCTTGGCGCTCGTGTCCTGGCTGTCGCCAGGCATAAAGCTTTGCGGTTACCAACAAGCAGCTTAAGTAGCTGCTGCTCCTGCTGCGACAGCCTTTCGCTGTTTTAATGCAAATGCCATCAGCGCATTTGTCTGTCTGTCGCAGCTCTCTGTGTCGCGTTTAATTGATATTTCTCTAATTACAATTTAATGAATTCCAACTTTGAGTAATCTGTTACTTTCTGTATCGCATTACATTATTATTACCAATTATTAACATCATATGGCATGAATAAATATGAATTATTTCCCAGGCAAATGACACCCAACAATTACAAATATTCTCACAACTTTGCCGAGTCCGCAAAGTTCAGCCTTTTGCCTAACTTTCCCCTTCTGCCATTCCCGATGTCCATAACTTCAACGAAAACTCGACAGTTTTCCAAGCGAAATAACTTTTTGTTCACAATTTTTGCTTTTCAATTAAGTCCTGCATTTTAATTTTAGACTCATTTCGAAATTAAATCTTTTTTTGCATGTTCTTCTATTTATTATTATTATTATTTATGAATAACATTTTTTAAGGAGTTTCGCTTTTATTATTTAAGCATTTAGAATCAGCAAATATTAGTTTTACTTAGTTTAGAGTTCACAGAATCGATATTTATCGATAAAGATTTAGGATAGATATAGATATAGATATAGATATAGATATAGATATAGATATAGATATAGATATAGATATAGATATAGATATAGATATAGATATAGATCTAGATATAGATATAGATATATCTAGATAGTATATCGATCTAGATATAGATCTCGCACGATACTCTATCTAGATATAGCTATAGCGCTAGATATACTCGACTATAGATCTAGATCGGATATCGCTACTATCTATCGCTCTCGCTCTCGCTCTCGCTCTCGCTCTCGCTCTCGCTCTCGCTCTCGCTCTCGCTCTCGCTCTCGCTCTCGCTCTCGCTCTCGCTCGCTCTCGCTCTCGCTCTCGCTCTCGCTCTCGCTCTCGCTCGCTATCGCTCTCTCTCGCTCGCTCGCTCTCGCTCTCGCTCTAGCTCGCTCTCGCTCTCGCTCTCGCTCTCGCTCTCGCTCTCGCTCTCGCTCGCTCTCGCTCTCGCTCTCGCTCTCGCTCTCGCTCTCGCTCTCGCGCTCTCGCTCTCGCTCTCTCGCTCTCGCTCTCGCTCTCGCTCTCGCTCTCGCTCTCGCTCTCGCTCTCGCTCTCGCTCTCGCTCTCGCTCTCGCTCTCCGCATCGTTTTCTCCCCCCCTGTTTCCCTCCTCGTTCCCCTCCGTTCCCTTGCCCCACTCCCCGCTGTTTCCCCCTCGTTTTTCCCTTCCTGTTCTGCTTCTTTCGTCCCCTCGGGCGCCTGATCTGGCCGCCTGTTGGCCCTTTCCGCGGCTTTTCGGCCAGTCTCTTGTTGGGACCGGCCGTTGTTGCCTTCACTCTTCCCCTGGCGGCCGCGCGCGCGCGCGCTCGCGTGTGCGCGCGCGTGCGCCCGGGCGCGCGTTCGCTCTCCTTTCCGTGTTTCCTTCCCTTCCTGTGGTCACTCCTTTCTTGGCTGTCCCGGCGGCTGTTTTTGTGCCCTTTGCTTTGTTTGTCCGTGCCATTGTACTCCCCTGTGTCCCTTTCCGAAAGGGTAGCATGAAGTAGTGCTAATTAATGCAACAGGCAAGTCGAGAAGCCAACCAAAAGACGGAATATATATATGTGTTTGATCGGCAGCAAAATATGTCGTATGCCAAGTTTATTTCCAAGAAACGAATGTTTGCCGATATTTAGCGATATTTATCGCGGCTTATCGATATTAATCGATTATGCGCTAAAAAGCTGTGAGAATAAGTGACAGCTGATTTGGCTTTTAGTTTTTCCTTAATATAACAATCAGATCCGACAGAAGAACTTTATTTTTTTGAAAACTTTGTCTTCTGCGCAACATCGATATGTATCGATTTTCCTTTTTTGCCGCCATTTAGAAGCATTTATCGCGTCTTAAACGTTACGCTTCTTACGACACAAAAATAGCTATATTTGATTAATATTTGTAGAAATATAACATAATAATATTTTAATAAAATATGTAAAAACATTTACTGTGCCCTTAAAGCGAGTATTCAAGTCTTGTTAGACATTTGAGTTCTTGTATAGAAACTTCTTTGTTTTTCGAACTATTTTAGCCTAGCTTCGCAGTTAAAAGCTTCGTTTTAGACCTCAACAATGGGCTAAATTATCGAAAGCTGAGCTCTGTTGAGGACAATTTTTTCTTTTCCCAGTTATTTTAAGCAAATCAGGCAAATATGAACTTCGTTCGTCTGCAAACATTTCGTTGCAATATTTTGTGAATATTTCGATTGAATAACACTCTTTACTTATACTCTATACAGCTGCCAAAGAAAAAGTAAAAGAATCTAAGAGTTCTTGCATGCGCAAATGTTGTGATACCTGAGTTAATAATGAGAAGCTTAACTGTATTCTAAAGCTATTGCTATTTAGTACAATTTTGAGCTGCGTATAGGGTATCTGATGGTCGGCTACTTTCGTCTGAAGCTGTTGTTATTGAGTTTGTTTTTGGCAGCCCGAATTGCCTCTAATTAAAATGAGCTTTGCTCAGTTTTGTCACGTAATTTACTGTTGCAAATGCAATGCAGATAGACACACGCGCACACACAGAGAGAGAGAGAGAGAGAGAGAGAGAAAAAAAAACACACACACACACTCGCACACAATTGTGTTTATTTATGTATTTGCACACATCTAAGAAACGCACTAATTAGCCCATCGGCCATTACAAATTGTTGTTGCATTCGCGTGTTGCTGATGTTGTTAATGTTGTTTTTGTTGTTATAACCCTGAACCCATCAAAAATGGGTACAAGGGTATATTTTATTTGTGCGAAAGCCAAATGTATGTAACAGGCAGAAGAAGGCATCTCCGATCCCATTAAGTATATATATTCTTGATCAGCATAAATAGCCGAGTCGATCTAGCCATGTCCGTCTGTCTGTCCGTCCGTCCGTCCGTCCGTTCGTATGTATGAACGCAAGGATCTCAGAACCTATAAGAGCTAGAGACTGAAATTTTAGATGAAGATGCTCATAGCTCCCGCGCAGATCGAGTTTATTTCCGATACTCGACAACTTACTCCGTTTCCAAGCAATCGATAAAAATCGATATCTATATCCTGTTTTTTTGACAATTTTGGTAAATAATGAGAGCTAGAGTCTCCAAACTTGACATATAGCTTCTAAAATAGAATATATATATGCATTTGATGTTGGAAGAAGAGGGTTCAGGGTATACCCTAGTCGGGAGCTTCCGACTAGAACCTCTTACTTGTTTTTTGTTTTTGTTGTTGCTGTCGCATGTTGCTCTTGTCCATGTTGTTGTTGTCATGGCGGGCATTTTTGTCCAATTGCATTTGGCGGGCTGCATTAGTTGCGTTGATTCATTGATGCACAACATGTGCCCAGCATTTGCCATGCGCTTCATAATTCAATTCAAATCACACACACACACTCACAGCTGAACTCCCACACATCACACACACACACATGTACTCACACGCATAGACACATTTTATTGGCAAACATTTCCGCTAAAAATAATATCTGCAAATACATATGTATGTTGATATAAATATATTTTTATAGCGACCTTTTATATGCTTGCTGTTTATACCCTATACTGCCTATACATGCGTGTGCGGGTATAATCGATTTGTCACAAAATGTGCAACAGGCTATTTGTCTGCCTGTCTGAAAGACTTGCGTTAACTTTTGCCTAGCTTAGTTTAGGCAACACGTCGATTAATATGGATAATTATCGATAGGCTCTTTTGAGCATACCCTGGGCTAGGCAAAGACTTGGTATACACGAACTGACTGCCATTTTGAAACAAAAAGTTCCTATTTCCAGTTGAGTTAAGATTGAGCATGACATTTCGGCGCTGGGTACAGGGTATCAATTAGTTGGACGCACTCAGCTAGAACACACTTATTTGTCGCCGTTTGTCTTGTGTCTCTTGCTGTCTCCTGTTTATATTTTGTCGCTCAATAGATTTTGTCTCTCTCCTTCTCTCTCCCCCTCCCCATCTCCCCCTCTAGCTCCTGCTGCCGCACACGTTACTTCCAATCAAAATCGCTTGCAGAATTACGACATTGTCCAATTATTTTTTGCCACGCTGACGTTAATAGGATAAAAATGCGAAAATTATTATGTAATATGTCACACATTTTGTCGCTGCACAAAACTATTTAATGTACATTCGGAAATACACAAGCTTCGTTAAGCTTTTGCCGGGCATATCCGACTGCAAAATGCCCGGGCAAATTAGTTTTTGCTCAGCTAAAATTGTTCAAGTTATGAATCACAGTTTATTGTCTGAGCTTTAAGTTTAAAGTATTGTTTTTGAGTTAAGCTTAAGAAACTTTACTTATGCGCTAGCAGTTAGGGACTAAGCTATATAACTAAGGCTTAACGTACATTTTGGTAGGTTTTAGTCAGTTTCTTACTTTCTGTGCACTTAAAGCTCTAGACAAGCTTTCTTTGCAATCAAAATATAGAAATATTGTAAAGCTTACGTAAAATAATATGCATTTCGAAAGCTTTCATGTGCTTTAAAAAGCTTAAGCTTTTGATCAATGCAAGCTTTTAATGTGCTTTGCTTTGATGTTTGTCACTTGCTCTCAAACTGTGGTACATAGCCTGTCAAACTGTTTAGGTGCGGGTATAAGAAACGATGTCGTTAGAGCGCGAAGCGTGCCAAGGGTCAAAGGGCAGCGGGAGCGGGAGCGGAAGCGGGAGGCAGAGAATGACGCAGAGAAATTGAGAGAGAGACAGACTAGATGGACGGTGCGGAGGCGACCACAACGACTAGAAATAGCCGCTGAATGCGTCCAAATATATTTACTTGACTGTGACATGTGGAACAATTCATTTTGAGACGTTGAGTTTGCGCTGCTCGCCCTCGTCCGTCCGTCCGTCCGTCCGTCCGTCCGTCCGCTCAAGCGACTGTCTGTCAAATAGAAATTGACACTTTTGAGCGGAAGTGAGCAGAAACCGAGACTGAGATGGAAACATGGGTGTGTGTAGGTATGTGTATAAGTGTGTGTTTGTCCCTGTGAAGACGGGAATGTGTTATGTGTCATCTCTAGGCTGTGCCCATTATAAATAATTTATGATGTTGCGCGCGCACGATCATTAAAGTTTCATAAAATGCTGAGTATGGGACAGGGCTGATTGCGTTTTGTGGGTCTATCAATGTCCAGACGGACAGACGGAGCATTATTGTTCAGCCCATTTGCATTTGACATTTAAATTGGTTATGCACTTTTGTGCAAAGTTTTTGAAGAGATTTCTCATATTGCATACACGCATTTTGTGTGGCCAGTGCAAAAAACCCCTCCCGCCAACACACAGGGTGTGTGTGTGTGTTTGTGTGAGTGTGTGTATGTGTGTGTGTGTGTGTGTGTGTGTGTGTGTGTGGTGTGCTTGTGTGTGTGTTGAACATGGGCCATCATTTATCATACGCATGACACTATTATGGCTACTTAAGTGCACAACAGGCTCAGCAATAACGAGCAAAAGTCGCCCCCAAAAGAGGCCAAGTTCCATCCGTCGCACCAGCTCGCACAACCGCCAATGCCCACCCCCTCCCCCTGAATGGGCAGGCCCAACCCTTAAACAAAAAACTTGCCAGACGAGCCGAATAACTGTGCCGCAATAAACTTAATTAACAAGTGATTTGAACAACATTCTCTCAGCCTCAGCCCCAAACCCCGTCGCTCTCTCTCTCTCTCTCTCTCTCTCTCTCTCTCTCTCTCTCTCTCTCTCTCTCTCAGTCTGTCTGCTTGCATTAGGATGTCGGGTCGTTAGGTTTTTGGGTTTCTGTTAGAGCTTAGGCAGTACATTTAAATGGAATTTAATAACTCTACCGTCGTTGTCTGGCTGTGTCCGAAGGTGTCCTCCTTCATAAACGACTTTCTGATGATAATTTGCCACAATATGTGGCAAGCTTTGCACTTGGCTTTAAGTTTGTCAACAATTCGGTGGCCGTTAAATGTGCATAAATTCTCCATTCAATGGGTTTTATGCCACCCCGCTTCTGCCTACAACGCTTTCAGTTTTATCGTTGAGCTCAGCAAAAATACAAATACAAACATTAAATATTTGCATTTCATAGCACTTAAATGTGCATTAACAAACACTTAATTGGTTTTTCAGTGCAGCGACTTAAGCGAGCAACTTTAAATAAGTCAGCAAAATGCCTCACACACACTTTTATCCAACTTTCGTTAAGAGCTTTATATTGATATATTGTCATCTGTCACAAAGGTGCTGGGCATTTCATTTAAAATGTGCTCCAATTCGTTGCAACATTGAGGCATGTTGTGAACATTTCAATTGTATTTAGTTTAATTTTAAATTCCAATCAACAATTCCACTGCGTTACTTAAGAAAACTTCTCAATTTAAGGCATAAGAGTGATAAATAATTTGATTTTTAACATATTCTGCACAATTTTGTGTTTCATTGAAGAAAATACAAATTTATTGCCTTGCCTAGGCTGTTCAGTGGCAGAATTTCTGCTTTAATTTATGAAAAATCACATTATTTAATTAAGCACAGCTTAGGCTTGAGCCTAAACTAAATGTTTCCATTTCTTGTTATGACCTAAGCTCACTGAAAATGGGAAAAAAGAGAATACTTTTTTTGTGTAACAAGCATCTCATAGCGCACAAAGCATATATATTCTTGATCAGCATCGAAAGTCTATCTGATTTACGCATATTCGTCCGACCGCCTGCCCGTCTGTCTGTTTGTATAAGAGCTTATAAGAGCTAGAGACTTGCAATTTTGCACGTAGGTATATCTATTGCCCTCGCAGTACGAGTTTGTTTCCGATAATCGATAACTTGCCTCGTTTCCAAGAAATCGATAAAAATCGATATCGATAACCTGTTTTTTGAGCAAATCTCTTAGGTTTTAAAGGTCACCAAATTTGAAATTTAGCTTCTAGAATAGTTTTTATAGAATTAGTATCTTTAATTTAAATAAATTTGAACTACCCAGCAATTTAAGCCACAATTGTAATGGCATTGAGAATATACGAATAATCTATAGCACAATTGGATCTACTGCTCATAATTTTAACAAGATTGGTTAAGAAACACATAACTTATTGAAGAAAACGTGTGCTTTTATCAAGCCACGTGTTTGCGGCAAATTCCAAGAATTTCTGTGTGCATGTGCATATATTTGTTGTTGGTTGAAGAGGTTTTAGGGTATCTCCTAGTCGGGAACTCTCGACTAGAGCCTTTAAGATCTTTTAACTTGTTTTTGATATGTTAAAATTGAATTAAAGTTTTGCTAAATTTGAACCGGCGACCTCTCGTTTACTCAGGACACAACGTTAAGCACCGTTAGCCTCAAAATAGAGCTCGAATTTTCGAAAAGCCCGCCTGAGTGCCAACTTTTAATCCAAAGGACCAAAGCGTCGGCAAGTTTAAAGCTTTTGTGCTTTTATAGTTTGAGCTGTGCGTTAATTGCCCATCCGTCAGTCAGTCAATCATGGCTGGCTCTTTTATGTGCATGGCTAATAAAAATAAACCTGTTTCTTTTGAAATCAAAATGAACTCATTGTTGCCGATTAGGGCGGAGAAAATTGTTCGAAGGAGTTATGATAATGTACAATTATATTTATTAGAAACCACCTGTAGATAGACTCAGTCCAGCGAGATGCGGCTAAGCTGCAGCTGCAAAAGCGTGGCTAACAGCAAAAGGCGGTTAGTTGGTGGAAGGGTGGAAAGCATGTTGGGCAGGGGCTGGTTAGAGGGTTTGCTGTGGCACACTGACACACATCGGGGCGGGAAAAGCCAGACAAATTGTTGGGCCATTTGATGGCAATTATGTTAAAGCCTTGCCATGCTCTTAACTGGCCAGCAGCGGAAAACTTGGAGAGATAGAGAGAAAGTGCTAGCGAGCTAAAAGGCGTGCGAAAGAGACAGAGAGATGGACAGAGCAAAAGAGAGTTGAGCTCGTTCGAAGCCGGTTCGAACCTGGTTTGAGTTCGTTGAGTGCGTCCTGTGCGACTGGCTAACAGAATTTTGAGCAGAATATTTGGTTTGGGCTGGATTCGAACTCGATATGTTTGTGAGACTGGGGCAATATTTGTTTAAAAAGAAAAGCCACAGCAAATAAGAAATGCTGCAGCCAGGCACAATCTGTAAATAAATGTTTAAATGATTGCATTTGCTTTAGTCGTCGCATCTATTGCAAAATGCAAATACATAAATCATAAGGCAAAGTGCCAGAGACCTAAAGGAGATGGGGCCACAGCATATTTGACAGTCCAAAACAATTGTAGCTGCTAGCTGCTAATGGGCCCGGCCCGATGGCAATAACCTTTACTGTTTTCCTATTTGATTGCTCAAATCTATTTATTTATTACATGACAACGAACATGCACACAAAATAATTATACCCAATAGCCAGGGCATCGACAGCAATAGGCCTTAACCAACTATCCGAGCTCGGGGCTCATAAGAGCTGCAGCTGGCAAATTTTGTAAGTGGAGCGTCCATTGCCAATTAATTTTAGAGCAGCTTTTGCATTAATCATTCCATTCGTTCATTAAAACATTAACAATATTCATTTAAATTCATGTATATATATTTTTTTTGCAATATATTTATATTCTCTTCAAATTTGTCACGCAGTTTTCTCAGCATGTTCATTATTTATCTAACGTATTGCCGCAGCCCCTTTTGAGAGTTGTTTTCTTCTTTGAAATTTTGTGCAAAATCTCGTTTGTATAGGGTATCTGCTAGTCGCGCGCACTTGCTAACAAGATTTCAATTTGTCTGTTTAGGGCGAGTGGCTGTTGATTTGCCCATTTGTCAGTGTTGTCGTATTCAAATTATTTGGGCCAAAATTGCAGCCACATTCACATTGTGAATGCTGGGTGCTGGACCAAACCCAGTCGGTGAACCAAAATACCCGACAAAGCACAACTAGCACATCTCCCTCTCTCTCTCTCTTTCCACTTGCAATGCAAATAGGCAGCAAAAATTGAGCCAACTTGATGCCTGGATGTCAGTTGCAATCGTCTCAAAGTTTACAAGTTTTGTTGGCTCTTATCATGCCAGCGTGTGTGTGTGTGTGCGTGTGTGCTGGAGTGTGTGTATTTTAAATAAATAACTTGCTCTAATTTCTGCCTAAGTAAGCTCTGTTCAAACTTTTAGCAACAACTGCTGGCAACTCTACAAGTTTTATCAGGTACAGCCCATTAGTGCTATGGACTTAAATGCTTTAATATTATCATCCGATTTACGAAAGTTTGTTACGTAGGTAGCTTGGGTTGCCCACTAAATTGTCAGTTCACGACGCGAACCAAATCTTTTCAAAAACTAGTTCGTGCACTTAATCCTTAATCACAGTTTTTTTAGCTTAAACATAAAAACTGCATATATAATTTACAAGAATTTTGTTCAAGTAAGGCCAGCCCGGATGATTTGGATTTTGAGCTTGAACCGGTTCCCCTGTTCAATCAAATTCCAAATGTGAACTGGTTCTCTTGTTTAATGGATTCTCGAGTTGCAGCCGGGCTTCCTTGTTCATTGGTTTTTGGAGTTTGAACCAGTTCCCTTGTCAAACGAAGCTCTAAACCTAAACCGACTTTCTTGTGATTTAGATTTTCGCGGTTCAACCTGTTGCGAGACGAATTTCCACATGTGAACCGGTTCTCCCGTTAAATATATTTCCTTGTTAATCCGATTGAACCGTTTCGATATTCGGATTAGAAGTCGTGAATAATATTCCTAAAAAGTTCTTCTTATTAAGAAAAGTCGCACTTCTTCTTTTTGCTTGCCAAAAAAAAATAAAAGTACATAAAATATATTCTATCCTTCTATTCGGAACAATTTTTCAATTACAATTCGGATTATACTCTAAATTGGCAATTTGTTTATTTTAAGGCTATTTACGCAAATGTACGCAACAATTGCTTTGAAGTAAATAAAACTACTTCGTGGTCTCGTATCTGGCTGCTATCTCATGAATAATACACAATGCTTATTATAGGAGTGCGAAGTGCAGTTGCTTCTAATTCTGTTGACTTATGCCTCGAGCGACTGACTGTGCCCAGACGCAGATATAATCGTTTCGAAGAAAAATTACATAGCCTGGCAAAGAACCAAATACATAGCTAACTATTTGCGGACGGTGGTTTGCTTGTCTGTTCGACTGTTCGTCTGCTTGGCTGTTCGTTTGTTTGGCTGTTCGTTTGTTTGGTCATTGGGTGTCAAGTGCAGAAGGTTTGCTTTTGTCTACTGTGGCGGCTGTTACCTGTTACCTGTAATTAATCAAGCTGTCGGGTCTATTTTGGTAATTGCTGGGCACATTGTAATTATGTCACGCATATCTTTCTCTCTCTATCCTCCCCTCTCTCTCGCTCTCTCGCTCTCCCTATCTCTATCTCTCTTAACCATGACACATACTCGCATGAGCATGCATAATGACCAGTTACAATGCCTTTTTACTATCATACATCTGGGTTATTGCAGCCGCCCCACGACCCTTATGCATTCACTGGCACAACAAGAATGAAGGCCAGATATGTAGTTACCCTTTTAATGGATCCACAAAACTATATATCTATATAGTTTGTATAGAAACAAGTTTCTTCTGGCTGAGATTCTTATAGAAGTTGAAAGTGAGCTTTTATAAGACGTTATCTATAAAAGTAAGCTTCTAATGAGTTTTGAATTTATCTGCCAAACAATTTAAGTAAGATAATATGCCAGAAAATATATATAACTCGACTATATCGACTGCTATAACCAGTCACGGATACCCTGTACATACCCTGTACATCAAAATCATGCTCTATAATATGCATTTACGGGACGAGGTTCTGGCTAAACTCTTTGATGTATATACTCCACTTTGAGCCGTTTTACGGGGTATATTTAAAACAACAAACAAATAGCCCAAAGCAGAAGCCTGGCAAGTTTTTGGGTGGACCTGCAAAAAAGTTTGCTGGTGCTTGAGGCTTCAAAGGGGCGATGTCCCCCATTGTCGGTCGTCTGGGTTTGATTTACATTATCATATGGTCCATTACCTGGCAGCAGCGGCGTATGGCTTTGTACTTTTCCACGCCCGGACGATTAAACGGTTAAGGCTATCATAATTGCTAAAAACGCTTGCGGCTTTCGAAAACGAGAGACGGGCAGGTTTCGTATTTGTATATAGTTCTATATATATACATGTATATATAACTAAAAGAAATTACCCGGCGTCGCACCGAAATTGTTTGTGCAATTCGCGCCAACTTTGGGCAACAACAAAGCTGCTCAAGTTGCCAGCACGCGTCTAGTAGCAGCACCAGGTAAACGTGGGTTAAGGAACTCATTAATGCTGCTCTCGTTGCCCATATTCATTTACCCTTATCTCGACTTAATTACACAAAAGAAACAACTCTTGCTTTAACTTATTATAAATATAAAATACATAATTTCTAATTAAGTTATGGTAACTATATATATTATGTGAAAGAGTTGTTTCGTTAAGAGTTGAACCGGCAATCTCTCGCTTGCTAGTCCCACGCTTAGACATCTTAATTTATTGTTTTCAGCTGCTTTTGATTTGTTAATAACAAAAAACTGAGTATACATATTACAAATTGACATTTTCTGCTAGATTTGGACCAGCAAACTCTCTTTTGCTAGTTCGACGCTCCGACACCTAAGTGTTAATACTTATTTTAATAAATAAAAGATTTATTATAAATAAGTCAAATTTAAAATATTCTGCTCGATTTGAACCGGCGATTTCCCGCATGCTAGTTCGATGCACAGACAGCTAATTGTTAATTGTCAGCAAGTTTTTTATTTGTCGAATAAACTTAATTTAAATTAAAAATAGTCTGCTAGATTTGAACCGGCGATTTCTCGTTTGTTAGCTCGACGCTCAGATACCTAATTTATATTCTTGTAGTCAGCCACTTTTTTATTTATTAATAATAATATTAAATTGAGTAAACAATTGCAAAATTTTAAATTTGCTGCTAGATTTGAACTGGCGGTTTCTCACTTGCTAGTTCGACGGTCAGTCAACTAAGCCACGCAGGTCCATGCCGTCGCGCTCGCAGCGCTCGTTGATCACATTTTGTTCCCACTTGAAGGGAAAGCTTTCGAAAACCTTTTAATCGAAAGGCAAGCTTTCATCTTCTTTTAGTTATCCAGCCCTTAACGTTAAGGCTTTGCATCGATCAGCAAACTGTCAAGATATTCGTTCAGGTCGAGCTCGTATATTGGTGATGTTTGACATATTTCGGCAGCCTCATTAGCAGCATGAGCAGTTGGAGAGGCACAGATTGTTGGCCGCATCATTATAAATGTCGTTAGATGCCAAAAATCGATGTTATTTCTGGCCGCAGAGACCACAATTAAGCCGCATTTTCGCACAGATTTGCTACATCTACACATTTTTGCCCATTTGGCTTGAATTTTCAGTTCAGTTTTCAATTTATTTTCATCTTGAAGTTTTTCATTGCCAAAAATGCTGCTGCTTAAAGTCCCGTCGTCGCTTACAGTTCTTACACATTGCCCCTTTTGAACCTGCCCCAACATTTGCTAACAACTCGGTCGCAAACAGAAAGAGAGACGGACATACATGTAAAGAGCGCCACAAGTTGCGGCTTAAGAGAGCGCTGGCATAAAATGTTGCATGCAACATTCGACATGTCGCTAACTCTGACACCGAGTTTACAGAGTTCGCTTGTTATTTGGTTCTTTGGTTGGAATATAGGCTTAGACTAAAAACTATATTTTTTATTGAGTCTAAGGCTTAGTTTTTTAAGAGTTGTCATCGTTTCACAGACATTTTTTGTTAGCTAGCCTTTTTTCTTAATTTTGATTTTATAGTTATATTATTTCTGGCGGAAAAAGAATATTTTTTAATAATATATTATATAAACCATTATATTATTTTTGTAGAATTTGTATTCTTATGATTTATCATGCTTAAACATATTGTAAGGTTAGAAAAAAAAAGGTTCAGAAGTCTGACATTAAATAAGACAATTCGTTTTTTGTTTTGTATGAACACACTTTGCTCCTTTTTCGCTAGGATTCTCAACAGGTTAAGGCGGCGAAAGGGCATAAACAAGGAATGCAGCTGATATGGCTGGAAGGTTTCTGAAATAGCTATAGCTTGTAATTTGTATGCCCTTGTGGAAATATTCTCTTTTCCCATATAAATTATCGTGTGCTTAACTACGCACAAAAATGCCCGCAAGGGTATTCAGTCTTCGGTGGAACAAAGATATTTTTATTTTCTCTTTCTAACTAACTATTCGCAGCTTATTATTAAAAAGCTGGCATGCTTTTGATTATTATTAAATATTAAATATTTTCTTCTTAGTCTGAGAGAAACTTTTGCTAATTGAGGTAGCGGCAAGTTTTGAATATAAACTGATTTACTAGAAGTTTGATATGCTTGCTTTTCATGCCCATGCTGGGGCTTTTTGCTAATAATCTATGCCATTTCATGTGTAAGGCATCGAAGCAAATAATTCGGAATTTATCAAATATATGAATATATATTCAAATACACACATATATATGTATATATATATATCCTGTTGGATTGTCTCTATGCAAACTGTTTGCTTAGTTTAAAGACAATTCTCCAGAAACTCTGCACAGGTTCTGCCTTCTGTCAGAAGCACAATCGGATCACTATATATTCACAAGCAAAGTCCAAAGTCCATAGACATTTACGAGTGCTATCATGCTCTATAGAAAGATTGATTAAAAAAAAATGGTGTTATTTTTCGAGATATATTCCCTGCAGCATACTCCACAGCTAAAGTGGAATTAGAAGTATTTCTGCTCGAACAACATGAAAAGTGTTGCGATGGATAAAGTGTTTATTCTTTTAAATCATACTTTTCGACTGGCCAGTGTTTTCCAGCCTCAAAATTTGGGACTCAAAACGAGACCTGCCCTTGAAGCAGTGCCTTTTCAGCTTTTCAATGATATCAATAAAGCAGCCTGGAATTGTGCAAAGCTCTTGAGCAATGTATATAAATGTTAAATAAAAGAAAAATCAACAAATTTCCCTGTAAAATTCCAACAAAAAAAAAAAAAACAGTTTCAAGACGGGTTTGATATCGAATCCCAAAGGCATTGCCCACTGCCAGCAGCCAGTTCTATGTGCATTCCCTTTACACTTACTGCTGCCACCATGCCCCCACCGCACCCATACAGCAATCCCTCCGCCCGCCGAAAACATCATGCATCAGCACACAAATAATAATGTAGCGCCTGCGGGCCATGTTCTGTATACCATTAATCACACGTTTTGCGTATAAAACAAAACAAAACGGCAAACAGAAGAGGACGGCAAATAAAAAACAGCAGCAGCAACAGAAAACTACATAAATTTGTGCTGTTGCCCGTTTTGGAAATATGAACAATAAATGGCAACTGGCGAAAATAAAAGCCGCATTAAAAGTATCAAATCAAATGAGCTTAACTCATTCAAATGGTGCACAAAAACACGGCAATAACTGCGTTTGACGATGGCGTCGACTACGGCAAATAAATACCAAAATAAAAACAACAAACGCACTGCTCTAGTCGTCGGTAGTGACCGACTGGGAGATACCCTCTGCCCGATTCATGATGAGTTTACTTTGAAAACCATCTAGTTTTCCTTCAAGCTCACATACACAGACACACAATACACACACAGACACACAATACACACACAAATACATCGCACACACAGACACACAATACACACACAAATACATCGCACACACACACGCTGTGCTTCTTCTTGCATCAGCCAAAATCTATAAGAAATGCATTCTTAAATACCTTGGTTGTTTATATTCCGATCTCTATGAAATTTTCAAGGCTTTAATATGGCATTAAAATATCTTCAAATACCAAAGCCGACAACTGCGCCTCAAGAAACAAGTGGTTTTACATGTACAATGCAACTGGGTTGAGCTATCCAAAAAGTAAAGTATTCATGATCTGTGTAGACTGTACGACAACATCTAGACATCTAGACTATACGACCACATCTAGACATCTCTAGCTATTATAATCTTCGAGATATGCCCGGGTGTCGATTACTGCATCTATCTATCCAGGCTTTAACAACATTCATAAAAGAATTCAATTTGAATTTTTTTCCAGCTAAATATGTATCTATCAATTTAATCTCTGGTCACAGTTGCCATTAACCAAATCTGGTTTGATAAATTCAATGGTTGGGTCTGTTTTTTATTTTGATCAATCGCTTTTTAGCTCGAACCAAAACGGTTTTGAATAAAAATATATATAGAATATATATACTAGCGGGTATTTCCCGACCTTGCCCGTGTTTTTGGTCAGAATTTCTACAAATGAGTTTACATAAAAAAGCTTTTCCAATCAACATTTGAAAACCATTTTGTTTCGAGATGCGTGCAATTTCCGAAACGTGTGAAACACGTCACAAGTGAACTCTCTTGAAGATCTCTGCAACTGAGTTTACGCTGGCAATTTTACCCAACGAAGAGACTCGCTGTTGGCTTGGGTTTTGCGAAAACTGTCCTAGACATCTCAAAAGAATTTCCCGTTTCCATCAAGGGGAATGGATTGTTGCGAAAAGTGTGAAACACCGTTTAAATAAATTTGAACCAATATCTTTGAAAATGAATTTAATGCCAATCGGATGATGGACAAAAAGTTTCCTAAAACCGCGCATTTTCCACACTTGCACGTGGAATTCCTAAAATCAACATGAGGGAACTGCTGTGAAATTGTGTCAGTTAGACAGTCAGTCAGTCAGGACAGGTAGTTATATATATATGAAGATAGAATATTAATGGCACTGATAGATCTACGAATTTGTATGGAATATTGATATTTCTGGTTTATTTTTCATAAATTTGAGTTGTGCTCGAAAAAGTTTCGAGCCGATATTGACAGATGTTGTCTTCAAATTTGACTGCTCGACCAATAGAAAAACACGCATAAACCAAAGACACTCGCACACACACACACTCTCACATGCACCCATATTATATGAGAGTATGTGCAATCTCATACTCTATCTAGCTTTTGAGGTTTAGCATGGTTCGGCGCGAGGGCGTCTAAGTTTCGCTCGTCAATTTTCGAAACTTTTTTTTTTTTTATATATATTTATTTTTGTAATTTTTGTTAGCCAACCATGTTGGCCGCACAAGTAGTTAAACTCTTTTGGCAGTACCATGTTTTTGGTAGCTAAAAATCGAAAAGTTTCTGCCACGCCTACACGACGCTAGCAAACTTTTTGCTGGGCAGCCAAAAAGCGAAACCCAAGTCGAGCAGCCCACCTACTTCGGTCCCGGCCGCAAAAGAAAAAATTGGATAAAATTGAACCCTTTCTGTGCAAGTGTTTTTGTTCGCCTTCATCGAAATACTATGAAAATGCAATAAAAAATGATGTTCAACATTTTAAGACGATGTCAGTTGTTTGTCCTTGTCGCAAAATGTACGAGCCAATGGGCCACATGTTCTCATTCAGTACTTTCTTTCAAAAACAGCATGCTCTCTATCTAACTGATAGAAATATCAAGACTTGCTGTATGTTGTGTGTGTGTGGGAGTGTGTGGGAGTGTGTGGGTGTGTGTTGACTCAGGCATTTCCTAATGGCCAATTGTGTTCAGTACGTGCTACTGCTAACTCAATACGTTAATTTGTCCTTGTTTGGCGATAAAATAGTCGCCATTTGTAGACGTTGCAGCATCTTGTTCTCTTGTTTTCACTTTACAGTTCTTCTTGTCCATTTGCCCACATTTCACATTTCACAGTTTCACATTTCACAGTTCAACATTTCTCTATTTTCAGTTTTTCTCCTGCCATTATTTGCCGCTTGATTTGCTTGAAATGTCGCCCGAGATTTGTGCAGACAAGTAAGTAGAGCTTAAATGAAATTAATTTGAAATAACTTGTACATTTATCAAAATACCTTCTGGCTGTTAACTGTCAATAGAAATTTATGAAACCAGCAAGAACTTATTTGACATACCACAATTATATAGAAATATCCAAAGGCGACAAATTGAATAACTGAAATACCTAAATTCGTATATTTTTTTTTTATCCATCTATTATCAATAAATTTATCGATTAAACGTTATTGCAATTATGTATATGCGTGCCCAAACGGAGAGATCTACCTGTTGTTAGCATTTTCCATATGAATAGATAATGAAATACGAATATATAGAGAGATGTTTATGTATATGCATATATGCCTTTCGATAGCTTTCACGATATACGTACCTATCGATAGATCTTTCGATAGACTTAAATATGGGCAGAAGATATGCATACATTCCTGTCGCTTCGTATGTAACATACTTGTCGATAGGATTTACAATCTGTTAGACTTAACATTATTAATATGTAAATCGATCGATAACGATATCCACCAAAGCTACTTATCGATAAACAGGCTTATTAATAGATTTATCGAATAAATGTATGTAAATTAATTATGGATGAGTATTAACAATATGTAGTTTGTATATATGTGTCGATATCTGATTGCGAATGATCAATAACATTGTCCGTAATTCAATCGATATGTTAAATCGATGCATGTATCGATATACCCAACTGCAGCTGAGTAAATTCATGTACACGACAAACAACTTAATTTAACGATAAGCAATTTAAAAATCGATTTTGCACGCGAATCGATTAAGCTATCGATAATTTATCGAGACAACAGCTAATTAAATAGCCGCAATTGTTATTCCTTTTGCTGTCGACTATTTGAATGGCCACATCAACAATTGACAACACTTTTGGCACGCCCACTAACACGCCCACATAAGAGGCGCTTATGTTGCACATCATTTGCTTCTTTGTGCTGCCCCGTAAAACCCCCCGTCCACCCTCGTGCTTGCCGCTTCGCCTAGTTTTTTGTGTGTTTGTGTGTGTGTGTGTGTTTTTTTTTTTGTTGTTGTATCTCTTCGCTTGTTTTTGTTTTGCGCAATTTGTTGAGCCATTTACAACAAATGTTGCTTGCAACACGCCCCCCCCCCCCCCCCCCCCCCCCCTTCCTTCCTTCCCCCTTTGCCTGTCTGACCACGCACCAGAAAAGTTGCCACTCGACGCCGGACAACGGAATCCTTTTTGTGTGCGCAACACACGAACTGAAGGGGCGAGGATGGGGCTAGAAATGGAAATGGGCAGCGCATGACAAACGAAGTGAAATGAAACGCAAGTCGAGCTGGTGGAGGGGGGGTGGCTGGTCAGCAGGACGGGGCATCACATCAAGTGACATTTGTTGCTACTGCTGCTGCTGCTACTGTTACTGCTGCTGCAGTTGCAGTAACTTTGTTATCGTTGCTGCAGTTTCAGTTTTGGGCCGCGGAACAAAGCTTATTAGTGTTAATTTTAATGAGTTTTCACTGCCTGGCCTTGTTTTTTTCTCTTTCGTTTTTGCCATGCTCTCCTGTTTTACTTCGTTTTTTTTTAATTATTCATACCCTGTAGCAATTTTATGCCGCTAACAGGGTGTAATAAAGTTGTCGCACTTTATGGCGCTGACAGTGGGAGACTGAATTCAATGCTAATATCATATAGATGTCATCGTTTTTCTATCTCAGCCATTCATTTCTCATTCATTTACTTACTTACTATCTGTATCCCGCTCTCTCTCTCTCTCTCTCTCTCTCTCTCTCTCTCTCTCTCTCTCTCTATTTGTCTCTGTCTTCCTTTCCTTTTTTCAGACTTTCACTTTTTCACTCACTTATTCTCGTTCTTTTTCTCTCTCAATCCCACCCTTCTTAGCTATTCTGTCATTCCACTGTCTTTCTCTCGCTTATTTGCTTTCACAACAACGCCTTTCTTTGCAATTCTCATGACCTAAAATAAGGCTTAGCTAGCTGTTCGTAAAGTAAAGTGGGGCGTTGTATATATATCTCATTTTCATCACCTTTTATTATATCTCGCTTTCGCCTCTCTCAACGAAATGCTTTGTATTACTTCACTCCTTAAACTTGTTAACGGGGTAACTGTTAGTCTTGCACGCTCCTTGAGATCACCTTTTTCTGGGCTTGTTTGTTTTCTTTTTTTTTCCATTTTTTTTCATTCATTTTTATTCTCAACTTTTTTTTCGGGGAAGCTTACGCCGTGTTTATGCCCCAAATAATGCTCCTTAAGTTGCTGTTGTTTTTGCTGCTGCTGCTAATATTGTTGGCTTGGATTTTAAGGTGCTTGTCGTAAACTTTTGGGCCAAAGTTCGCCTTAGCCATGCACACACACGCACACACATACGCACTCACTGGTAGACCAGACAGGTGTTTATGCTGGTGTGTAGAGACTTTAACGTCGTCTTGTCATGTGGAAAACTAATTGATTTACGTTGTTGCCGTTACGCCAATGCCGTTGCATACTTTCTAATCAACACGAGGATTTTGGCGCACACACAGCTGACACACACACACACAAACACACGCGCGCACAACTAGAGCTCAGGGTGCGTGTGTAGGCCGCGCATTTACTTATTTATTGGACAATCACATGGACACAGCGTGAGCGACAGACAACAGATAGGCAGCTGGGCAGGTGCACAAGGGTGGTGGAAGCAGGTGAATGCTATGCTGCAGAGTATTGAAGGCGTGGCAAGGTGTGAAAGCGTCGCAGCTGGCGGCATGTGTGAGCCACTTAACAACAACCGCATCAGCACCAAAATGAAACAACAATTTAAGCGTATACCTCACACATACACATGCACACATATAAACACATACACATACACACACACACACGCACACACACGCACATACGTTTTGATGTAATAAAAGTGAAAGTCAAGATTGATTCATCGAAAATTCGATGCCCTACAGAAACGAGCATATCGATATATTTGGCCAACTTGGCTAGCAAAGACAATTGCCTGAGAATCTCAATTAATTGTTATGTGAGAGATGTGAGCTCTAGATATATTGATATAAAGAGATACTTTGATCGATAATATAACAATCGATAAATCTTCCGATATATTTGACAAAGTTGGCTAGCAAACACAATTTCTAAGAGATTTCAATTGTAATGTGAGAGCTGTGAGCTCTGGGTATGTATATAAAGATGCCTTAATCGATAACAGAACAATCGATAATTCTTCAAAAATGTTTTGCTTTATAGAAATGAGCATATTAATATATATTGCGAAAGTGATATAATGTTTATTTTCATGTATTTTTCACAAGCAACTACTAAGCTTGCAAAAAAAGTTTCACTTTCCGCCAATTTTCCACTATTGCGGGTGGAATTCACAATCCAAAATCACGTACTCATTAAGTTTTGTGGTAATTCTTCGAAAATTAGCTTAAAGTCGATTGGAACCTAAAAATTCTTAAAAATCAATAGAATAGATTGTGAGCTGCCCAAGCTGTTGACAAAACTAATATGCCCACTAACCGAGTGCTGGTAGTCATAATAAACATAACCATACATTTTAAGGCCAGGCAACTCTTGTTATTGCTGTTGTTGTCTTTCACATTGTTTTGCATTTTATAATCGTGATATTTTATGCCTTAGCGAGCATTTTCAAAAACCCACAATCAGACACGCGTGGCACCTGTGCGGCAACGGCAACGGCAACATTTTCTATATGGCCTTCAATATATTGAATGCGGAATTTATCCGTGCACTGCAGTATGATGATGAACTGGATTTTGGGGCCTTAGTGTCAACTAATAAGCATGAAAAGCATTCAAATAAGTTCACAGTTGTTCGTGTGTTCAGTTCAGCTCAATGAACTAGTTCGTGTGCGTTGAGATTCTAAATATTAGATAAAATTAAGCGACATTTGAACTAGCAGCTAAATATAAAAGCATCAGATATTAGTGTTGTGTAACCCACCAAGAGTAACCCACCCTGAAGCAAAGTGTGTTGGAAGGTTGTCTAGAGTTTTATGCGGTTTTTCAACAGAGCTCCTCGGAGCAGAATCACATCTGCAAATACTGTTAACACATAAATTTTAACAGGTTTTCCAGCACTGCATATTACTCATTTGAATTTATTTCCCAACAAGGCAAAAGCGGCCAAACATTTTTAATGTGCATAAAAAGACTCTGCGCATTAAAGAATTAAAAAAAAAAACAGAATGCAATAAATTAAAATTTTATATGTTTTAAATAATTTTCGGGAATTCTGTTCACAGTGTTGCAAAATAGCTTAAGGAATATGCAAACTTTTATTGACAAACAGAATATGGGCGACGATTCTTATCGATTTCCTGCAAAGATAGCGAGTTATCGATCATTTGTTTTCGATAAAGTTTTAGCTATTTGTGAACTACTTCTAGGGCTGCGTCGACGAAAGCAGGGACCAACAGACATGTAGAAAGACGACTCGGCTGTAGATATTGATCGAGAATATATATAAACATCTCCTGCTAAGCATTACATATTTCTTGACACAAATTTTAATTTGCAGCTTTACTTGAACAGCTTCTAAGGACAAACACTTAATAATTTGTTTACGTGCAATTTTATTTTGACAATTATCTACGAAAACAGTCTCAATAACAAGGCGCGTTCTTTGAACTAGTTCAGCACACACATGTGGGAACATATCGCCTACATGCCCGGCCATAATTATCTTAAGTCAAAAGCGAGTCATAAAAATGAATGTTATTTAGGGATGTGTGCATATTTATTATGTATCTAACAATAATGTCAGGCGCGCAGCTAGACAAGGCAAGAGAGAGCTAGAGAAAGAGAGAAGGCGAGAGAGAGAGAGAGAGGGAGAGTGAGACAAGGGGGCGAGAAAGTGAGACGCTGATGTTGCCATTTGCAGCTGATGCTACGACGAACGTTGTCATCATTTTTATGCCGCTTTAAATGACAGTCGAGGACGATGGAGACGGTGATGCTTGATGAGAACGTTAACGTCGCCATGTTGGCTGTCCTACTCCACATATGCCTGGCACACACATACACACACACACACACCCACACACGCACACAGCTGTGCGTAGGATTTTAAATTCCAGCATTAAACAAGTAAAAGTTCTTTAGTGCAAAGTGCTCGACTTGTAGATACTCTGAACGCAGCGCCGAGCTGGCTTCCTTTCATGTATGAAAACTGCAGCCTTGCTGAAATTCGGTATTCATAGTCCGATCTTTATGCAATTTTCTGATCCCTTCGAATTGTGTGCATATAACAAAGGGGAAGGCTCTACATGGAATAATGAGTTTGATTTTGTTCTTTGTATCCAAAGAGTGCAATATTTGTTTAGCACTATATCAGATCGATTTAGATCGATTAAATTGAAAATGGCCGCAAATATCGAAAGATGGAAAGTGAGAGAAGAATGGAAAAGTTCAGAAGACAGAAAAGGCTAGATAAAGTCAATTGTTGAGGTTGATCAAGAATATATATAGTTCGCCTGTCACTTGCATTTACGCCCGACTATTATGCCCCTTTCTGCTAAATTTTAATGGGTTCAGGGAATAAATATGCACAAAGGGAGCGCAAAGAGCAAGTTTTTCAATGTGTCAAGCACAATCATTGCTGTGCGTGTGTGTGTGCATGTGTGTGTGTGTGTGTGTGTGTGTGTGTGTGTGTGTGTGTGTTGCACCTGAAGGCAGCGCAAAACTTTTACAATTCGAAGCCTTTGGCACACTTGAATAATCGTTAAGCATTTAGTCACGTTTTATTGCCATACGACACACACACACACACAGAGAAGATCTTAGCCACGCCCCTCCCCCTAGACAACCACTTTTTGACAGCCCAGGGCATAGTTGTAGCCTATCTATATGCATTTATTACTCTCTGTTCTTGTTGTTGAGCGTCATCAAATTGTAAAGTGTGTGACAAGTTGTTGTCAAAATACAACGCGGCGTATGCGTTATATGCGCTGCGCATATTGCGTATACGCCGCGTGTTGCTTAAATATTCAACACACACACACACGCACACACATGCTGCTGCTTTTTGTTGTTTTTAGTTATATTTTTAAGCAGGCTTCAAACGTTTTGAAAATTGTGTGCATGGGCGCGGCTGGGTGTAACATTTTGCCCGCTTTCCAGTCAAGTGGCATATTTTGCGTGTAATATTCATAAAACCCGCTACATGTGTGTGTGTGTGTGTGTGTGCGTGTGTAAGTGGTTACGGTTAACAATCGGGTTGCTCTTGTTGTGTGAAGAAGGGGGCCTCTGTTTCGCTTTGGGGATTAGGAGCAAATGTTGCACGTCTCATATTATTTACATATTTGAGGCTCATCTGAGGCAAAAGCAACAAGTTGCCAAACATAACCGACAACACACACACACACACACTCGCACACACACCAGTCGGCAAAACGCTTTCAATACAAATGAGTTAAACGACAAACAACAACAAAAAGCTAACAACATATAAGCGACATTTTTATGCCATTTGCGGCCTTAAAGCTTACAAAACTTGTGCTCGGCTTCTGTCTGCGTATACCCTGTGCGCAACGTAAAAACCGGGCATATACGTTGCGTGCAATGTACTTCTTGCTGTTGGTCATTTATAGTCTTCCATGTAATTGGATTGAGTTCTCTATAGGTATACAGATATGTTTGGTTGCGGAAATGTGATATTGCCTAAAGTCATAGTTTGAGGGTAATTTCGTTAGAGTTTAAAAGTCACCAGACCAATAATCAGCAGCCTCCTATCTCCCACAGCATACAGTCCCCAGGTAAACCTCAGATGAGTCCTACATCTCCAGATATGCCCACTTTCGTCGGCACGAATCTAATTTTGAGGCCATGCCTACCCTAACGACGAAAATCGAAGGACACAGTTTAACATTCACAACTTCACAGTTTAGGAGTCAGCAGGCTCATAATCAAGCAGAGCATTGTGCAGTCGCTTACAACCGACCTCCGACTGCCGACCCGCGCCTTGGTATTTTTGCTGCTGACTTTATGATTTAAGCCCAACAAATGCTGAAGAAAATGCCCGCATTTGTTTAGAGATTTGTTTGCAAACATATAATTATATGCTGAGTGTACTTAGGGCTAACCAAGTGACCATGGAGGACAGCTTTATACAGATGAAAAAGGTGCAGAATGAGTTGAAAATCCGTTAAAGGTTGATATGTCTTTATTTATTTACCTTTGGGTGCAATGAAAATGTGTTCGCGCAAGAAGCGTCAAGAGTCGCTCAAGTGAGCTTTGATAACTTTTAGATATAGATAGACTTACCTTCGTTTAATGAGTCTCTCACTGGCAAATGATTTTAATATATTAATACAAGAGTAATACTGCCAGATGTAGATGTCAAATTTATCTAGCGGTCAAACCATCTGTCATTTAGTCAGTCAATCAGTCACCTGATCAATCTGTTAATAAGTCAGTGTCTCAATCGCTTGATAAGTCAGTCAATCATTCAATCAATCTTTCAGTCAATCAATGTTTCAATCAGTCATTCAATCAGTCAGTCAATCACTCAATCAACCAATCACTTAATCAGCCAGTCAATCAAATTGTCAGTCAGTCATTCAATCAGTTAGTTTATTAGTCAGTCAATCTGTCAGTCAATCAATTTGTCAATCAGTCATTTAATCAGTAGTCAATCAATTTGTCAATCATTAAATCAGTAAGTCAATCAGTCAGTCAATCAGTCAGTCAATCAATCAATTTAATGTTTTAGAATTTCTTATTTTTTCTGTTTTCCGCTCTTCATCACAAAATTCGGTTATTATGATTATAATTTATCTCCCGTTTAGCTGCTAAATAATAAACTTGGACTAATGTGCAGCTGTTGACAGTGTTCTGTAGCTGAGAGTACGTGCATCGTTAGTCAAGTGCGTTCATTTAGAAATATGACGAAATATGCATTTCATATTCTCAAATGTTGTCGAAAAGTTAAAAGTAGATGTTGACTGG
This sequence comes from Drosophila novamexicana, assembly GCF_003285875.2. Lineage (NCBI taxonomy): Eukaryota > Metazoa > Arthropoda > Insecta > Diptera > Drosophilidae > Drosophila > Drosophila novamexicana. Next base: position 132,528 of record NW_020824860.1, on the reverse strand, counting down.
GTAGCAGCCACATATGTAATCACAATTCTGCACTGCAAAGTTATGAATTTGAGCGAGTCGAAAGGAAGAACTTTCTATTTGTCTTCTAATTAGCATATTAAAAGAGGAAGAGCCAAAAAAAAAAAAAAAAAAAAAAACAACATGAGGTAAAAGAAAAGAAAACCAACGAAATGAAAATTTGTCGTGCGAAAGTTTTTCACAACAAGAGCGAGAGGTTGGGGCGTAGTAGAGCTCCATCTCTGTCCAATGCGCGTTCTCTCTATTTCTGTCTCTCTCTTTCTTTATCTCTCTCTTTCTCGCTCTCTCTCTCTGATGAGTATATATCATGATATTCGAGTAGCTTCATGTAATAGATTCTTAACAGCTAAGTAGATTCCGGTTTTTATTGCTTTTGTTTTTCTGTGTTTGTCGCGGCGTATGAAGAAAAACAATAGAAGCTGGGCAGAACTTGGTGGCTGTATTTGGCAAGGGATGGGGCGTGGCAGTATAAAAGACGAGGCCACCAAAAACAAGGAACTCAAGGAACCTGAAGATGATTTTCGTAGAAGTTTTTGATGGCAAAATGTCTGTGCAAGTCGGCGGTTGAAGACGGCGATGGCTTTTCGAGTGTCGTTACAAAACTCCATGACAAAGTTGTGCGCTGTATGTGTGTGTGTGTGCGTATGTGTGTGTGTTTGTTTGTGTGTGACAACAACAATAATAACAACAACAACAACAACAACAATGGCAACAAACAGCGCAATATGTAAGGAATTAAGCAGGCAGAAGCTCTGCTGCAAGCCTTCAAGCGCTTCCAACAAAATTTATGAAATGAAATGCTGAGCGCCTTGGCTTGGATTTGGCGATAAGGCGAGCGACAGCTACGCTGAACAGGACATGCGACAGGACACACACACAATACACACACACACACACACACACACACACACACACACACACACACACACACGTGGAGGCATCCAACGGGAGCTGCGCGTTATCCATTTCCGCCTGCTGTGACGCCTTGTGGCGCCCACCCTTTCCAGCCTTGCCACATGCGCCATTTATTTGTTTACAGCTGTCCTTTTGGCTTTTGCAAAAAAAAAGGGTATAACAAATGTCGCTTGAATCCTTTAAGATCCTTATATATGCATATATTTATAAACAAGTCATTGCATGGCACTTACTCAGCCTAATCAGACATTATATTTGTGCAATTATTCATGTTGCTAAACTGCAGTGAACTACGTGAACAGCTTTTGCGAATTTTAACATGACTTTTGCTCATAATTCTCAAACAGTTTAAGTATCGTCTGCTATGTAGGGTGAGAAAAATGTGTGTGATAAATAGAAGCTATTGAAAATGCATATGAAGAAGATCTTCAGCATTGATGAAAAGTGAATATATGGCTCGGTTAATTTGCTCATCAGTTCTTATATAGAACAGCATGAGATTGGCTCAAAGTAAATTCTTGCCTTTGCTTATAATTCTCAAACAGTTTAAGCAATGTCAGCTATGTATGAATGAAATGAAGGCTATTGGAAATGGAGGATCTTGGGCATGGAAATTTGATATATAGCTCGGTTAATTTCTTATATCTAAACTCATCTAACTAAAGCACTAAAGCACTTCAAATTGGCCTAAATCACATCGGCTTTCGCTAATAATTCTCAAACAGTTTAAGCATCGTTGACTACATGATAAAGAGAGACAGAGAGAGTGAGAGAGAGAGAGCTGCTGCTGAACAACTCTGTTCACACATTATGTAAAGCAATTGATATATGGTACTTCCACTGATATATTTTGCATAAACGCCTCCTTTGCTATGTATGCACTGGCTCCTGTTCTGATTGACCTCGGCTCAGCTTATTTTATCTATACATATTTGTGCAACTTTATATATTATTGCGTTGCTTTCGATTCAGAGCATGTCATAAGGCATGTTTTTCTCAAACTTTGCAGTGACAGCTGTCCGGCTGTGAGTAGTCAGATAATGTCGAGAGCTCATCCAGCTAGGGCCAGGGCCATCAACTGAATTAGATGCTTCTCAGAGGCAGCCTTGGGTTTGATTTTTGAACTGTGCGACATTTGGCATTCAAATATATCAAATATCGAGTGTATTAATCTGGGCATTTATTTATTTTGATTTATGATCAAAGCTTCGATCATGGCGCCTCCCTTGGCCACAGTGAGACGCTGCTAAAACGATTGCCAATTCTTGAATGCAAAACTCAAATAGTTTTCTTCCCTTTGAATCAGTTTTGTGGACTCATATTGTGAAACACGCCCAAAGCAAATCATTCTCTAGCTCATTATTCTCCTTTGTTTTTCTCTGCTTCTTTTCGAAGCTTTCAATTGTGTGTTAGGGCATTCGGGGTTCGTTGTGTTGTTTGCAATGAAATGTCTTTATTTGATTTCATTTGGCTTCGTACTTTTTTAATTTTTCCATATCCCGCAGCCATATTGCCGCTTGCTCGCAAGTTGCCTCGTTGCGGCGCGTTTTCATGTTTTACCATTTTAACTTTTTGATATGCCAGCCCCTTGAGAGGAACCGCGCTCCCGTCCCCCGGCCCCCTTCACTCACCGCATCGCTAGCATTTTATGCTCCTTGCTCCCGCCATTGTTTCATTTTACTCCGTTGATTGCTGCACAAAATGCAAACAAATTGTGTGTTAAAAGTGAAATTTAAATCAAGTGAGGCGCAGTCAACGGCAGCAAGCACTTGAGCAATGGGGATCAATGTCCTATTCCAGGCAGCCGAACGCCCACAGATACCCTGTAAGCTGAACAAATCGAAAGAAATTTGGGGTAGTTTCACATAGCGTGTGATGGTGGGCGATTTTCTTAATGTTAACTTGACACTTAGGATATCTAATAATCGATCAGTCCCTACACCCTGGATTTCAACCAAATCTAATTGAATTATGCTAAAAGAAATTGCAATGCATTTTATAATAATTATTCAATTTACGAGCAATTTATCGTCTAGCAAAAGCTCTCTCTTGATACCCTTTAATTTTATGAAAGGTAAGAAGAAGTGTATCAGAGAATATAGATATAGCCTGGCTTATAGGGTATGAGCTAGTCGAGCATGCACCGCAAAATATTTAATACTTTTTTCAAATCATGTTAACTGATTACCGTAAGCTTATACTGATGTATAGATGACACATTTGCAGATTACAGGGTATGTGTCGGTCGAGAAGCTGCTAACGACTTCCTGCCAAAGACTGTCAGAAAACATAAACCGACTATCGCACGGTCGCATAGCTACATGTCTGACACATTGCCTGCTTCTAGGATATCTGCTAGTCGATCATGCCTGACAAATCAATTTTTAATTATTTTCTTGACGCTTTTCGTGCAATTCTGCGCTTAAGAAACGTGCAACAATTGAAGCGTCCCGCTGTCAATTTGCTATAAGTCACAATTAGTACACCCAAGCGACACGCCCACAAACACGCAAACACACTGACACACACACACACTGACACACACACACACACAGACACAGCTGAGGTGTGGCAAATGTTTTAATTTTATGCAGTTTGCACAAAACTTTTGCACACAAACAAGGGGTGAAGAAAAAAAGCGAGCATTAAATTTAGTTTACACGCAAATTTCGGGTGGCTAAAAAAAGGTGCCGCTAACGAGGGGCGAGGGGCGGGGGGTTGGCTTGTGTGAAAGGGGGTTCGCCTCAACTGGCTGCGATTTGTGTGCCAACAAAACTAAAGAATTCTCTTTGGCGCGCCGCAAAAGTTCAACTTGGCGAGTAAATCGTTGGCGTCATAGCTGGTGGCGCCACCGACGTCACCCGCGCACCCGTGCCACGCCACTTGCCCCTGACCATCCGTCTGCCCTGCCCGCCCGCCTGTGCTAAATGAGCCAATAAGAGGGGCAGCCGCGACTCTGGCTACAAATTTTCCTAGCTACAACTTCAACTCCATTGCCAGCGTCTGCGTCTTTGGGGCAATTGTAATGAGTTGTGAGCTGCGAGCTGCGAGCTGCCGCATGCCGCATGCCCCACGTGCACCACGGAGCAACTGCTCGTTGATGTGGAAGCGCCAGCGACAGCAAATGGAATGCTGATAAGACACAGAACCGCAGCCAGAAGCGTGCATCAGACAGCGGGAGCGAGCCCGAAAACAGTGTCACGCCAGCAGCAGAAGATTTTCTAGCAGCGGTATATCAGTTACGGTTGCACGACTACAAGATACCCTGTATATAATGCCTCAAATTACTGTGAATATCATCTATTCGCATAAACATTCATACAACATTAAAGTTCTTATTTCTGCATATGATCAGTTACAAATGTAGATAGTCACGACTAGAAGATGCCCTGTATAGAAAAGGTGAATTTTTTTTAAAAATACAAGGCATTAAAAACAAGTGGACGAACAGAAGATACCCTATTTTCAATATGTGAATGTCTTAAGCTCAGGTGTTAAATTTCTGTATATATAAAATAGTAGTTTGATTTGGCAGACGAGAATATTTAGTTACAAGTGCACGACTAGAAGATACCCTTTATATAAAATGTAACTCTTAAATTTAAAACTTCAGATATCGCAGAACAAAATGTTGCATGAAAACATCTAAAGTTATAGCCTTATTTGCTTATATTATTCATTCGCTGCTCGACTTATAGATACCCTATGTGATTTATCTTAAAATTATGCCTTCAATTTTTCATTGCTTCTTGTCGTTTATTTGGACTTTTTTCAAACTATGTGTATATATTCAAGATATTCTTAATCATAATGTGTTATACGACTGAGCGATACCCTACATTAAAAATATCTGTCATTTAATATATATCGAATATATATATCGAATATATCGATCTTCTTTATGACTGTTATATTCATGATCTGGGAAATAGTCATGAATACCGACTTTGTGATACTCTACACTATGTTAAGTTCTTCATTTCTTTAAGTTTCAAAAACTATCCCAAGCTCGCAAAACCATATTCATGAGTGTTGTATTTAATGCAGTATCTTGTATGCTCGACTATAAAATACCGAATAAAACATTTTATAATATAATTGAATACTGTTAAATTACTTTAAAACAGTTAAGCCATGTTGGGCATATTTATTCAAAAATTGCAAAATGTTTGTTCATCTACCCTATTGAAAGCGCTCTGGAATTGTAGGGTATAGGCAAAGCAAATTATGCGGGCTGGCACATTTCTATTACTTTATTTCTTATTCTTGTTTTATTGTTGTTCTTATTGTATTTGCTGTTGTTGCATCCAGCGGGGCACGCATTTCGCCAGACAGTTGTCAGGTTGCTTCATAACAGGGAAGCGACAACATTTGTGCCATACTTTAAGGCGTCAATTTAACGCGTTTCGTTTCCATTCGTAAACAGATTTCAGCTAGAACTGTATCCGTGCTTCTGTCCATATTGGCTTTTTATATCCATTTGTATCTTATTTTTACCTGTACCTGTAACGGAAATTGTAGCTGCAAATGTAATTGCATCCTTATTTGTATCGGTATCTGCATCTGTGTCCGAATCTGTATCTATATCTGCATCTGTATCGGTATCTGCATCTGTGTCCGAATCTGTATCTATATCTGCATCTGTATCTGTATCTGTATCTGTATCTGTATCTGTATCTGTATCTGTATCTGTATCTGTATCTGTATCTGTATCTGTATCTGTATCTGTATCTGTATCTGTATCTGTATCTGTATCTGTATCTGTATCTGTATCTGTATCTGTATCTGTATCTGTATCTGTATCTGTATCTGTATCTGTATCTGTATCTGTATCTGTATCTGTATCTGTATCTGTATCTGTATCTGTATCTGTATCTGTATCTGTATCTGTATCTGTATCTGTATCTGTATCTGTATCTGTATCTGTATCTGTATCTGTATCTGTATCTGTATCTGTATCTGTATCTGTATCTGTATCTGTATCTGTATCTGTATCTGTATCTGTATCTGTATCTGTATCTGTATCTGTATCTGTATCTGTATCTGTATCTGTATCTGTATCTGTATCTGTATCTGTATCTGTATCTGTATCTGTATCTGTATCTGTATCTGTATCTGTATCTGTATCTGTATCTGTATCTGTATCTGTATCTGTATCTGTATCTGTATCTGTATCTGTATCTGTATCTGTATCTGTATCTGTATCTGTATCTGTATCTGTATCTGTATCTGTATCTGTATCTGTATCTGTATCTGTATCTGTATCTGTATCTGTATCTGTATCTGTATCTGTATCTGTATCTGTATCTGTATCTGTATCTGTATCTGTATCTGTATCTGTATCTGTATCTGTATCTGTATCTGTATCTGTATCTGTATCTGTATCTGTATCTGTATCTGTATCTGTATCTGTATCTGTATCTGTATCTGTATCTGTATCTGTATCTGTATCTGTATCTGTATCTGTATCTGTATCTGTATCTGTATCTGTATCTGTATCTGTATCTGTATCTGTATCTGTATCTGTATCTGTATCTGTATCTGTATCTGTATCTGTATCTGTATCTGTATCTGTATCTGTATCTGTATCTGTATCTGTATCTGTATCTGTATCTGTATCTGTATCTGTATCTGTATCTGTATCTGTATCTGTATCTGTATCTGTATCTGTATCTGTATCTGTATCTGTATCTGTATCTGTATCTGTATCTGTATCTGTATCTGTATCTGTATCTGTATCTGTATCTGTATCTGTATCTGTATCTGTATCTGTATCTGTATCTGTATCTGTATCTGTATCTGTATCTGTATCTGTATCTGTATCTGTATCTGTATCTGTATCTGTATCTGTATCTGTATCTGTATCTGTATCTGTATCTGTATCTGTATCTGTATCTGTATCTGTATCTGTATCTGTATCTGTATCTGTATCTGTATCTGTATCTGTATCTGTATCTGTATCTGTATCTGTATCTGTATCTGTATCTGTATCTGTATCTGTATCTGTATCTGTATCTGTATCTGTATCTGTATCTGTATCTGTATCTGTATCTGTATCTGTATCTGTATCTGTATCTGTATCTGTATCTGTATCTGTATCTGTATCTGTATCTGTATCTGTATCTGTATCTGTATCTGTATCTGTATCTGTATCTGTATCTGTATCTGTATCTGTATCTGTATCTGTATCTGTATCTGTATCTGTATCTGTATCTGTATCTGTATCTGTATCTGTATCTGTATCTGTATCTGTATCTGTATCTGTATCTGTATCTGTATCTGTATCTGTATCTGTATCTGTATCTGTATCTGTATCTGTATCTGTATCTGTATCTGTATCTGTATCTGTATCTGTATCTGTATCTGTATCTGTATCTGTATCTGTATCTGTATCTGTATCTGTATCTGTATCTGTATCTGTATCTGTATCTGTATCTGTATCTGTATCTGTATCTGTATCTGTATCTGTATCTGTATCTGTATCTGTATCTGTATCTGTATCTGTATCTGTATCTGTATCTGTATCTGTATCTGTATCTGTATCTGTATCTGTATCTGTATCTGTATCTGTATCTGTATCTGTATCTGTATCTGTATCTGTATCTGTATCTGTATCTGTATCTGTATCTGTATCTGTATCTGTATCTGTATCTGTATCTGTATCTGTATCTGTATCTGTATCTGTATCTGTATCTGTATCTGTATCTGTATCTGTATCTGTATCTGTATCTGTATCTGTATCTGTATCTGTATCTGTATCTGTATCTGTTATCTGTATCTGTATCTGTATCTGTATCTGTATCTGTATCTGTATCTGTATCTGTATCTGTATCTGTATCTGTATCTGTATCTGTATATGTATCTGTATCTGTATCTGTATCTGTATCTGTATCTGTATCTGATTTATCTGTATCTGTATCTGTATCTGTATCTGTATCTGTATCTGTATCTGTATCTGTATCTGTATCTGTATCTGTATCTGTATCTGTATCTGCATCTATAATTGTATCCTTATCTGTTTCTGTATTTGGTTTTGCCAAGGAAAATTTTCATTATGGCTATTAACCACGGAATGTACACCTTACTAGTCCAACTCGCATGTTTTACGAGCCTTAACATTTCTCACATATCTGCAAAGGGCAATGCCGTACAGATTCTCATTTTCTCATTTGTTTTTTTTACTCTCAAATGAGCAAAACGAAAGAAATTTTAATTTCAAATATATTTTTATAAATTTCTCCACTGTTTAACTCATTTTGCTTCACCATTATCTTTTTTTTTGCCTGAAAAGAAAATTTCTTTTAAAAATGTTCAACAAATTCCTAGAAAATTTGATGCCTCGTTTTTTTTTTTTTATGTAATGCTGGGGCACTGTTAGGCGCACAAAGATACAAAAGTAACTGGCAAATGTTATTTTAACCACAAGCTATTTTCCATTTTCCATTTCCCATTGCCCTTTCCCCTCTGCCCGCCCGCCCCACTCCCGGCGCACTTACATCGCACTCGTGCCTTTAGTTATTGCTGCTTGCTTTGCTCTTTGCTTTAAATTTTTGCCTTTTTGCCATTTGCATGTCGAATCAAAAGTAGCTTTGATAAGTATGTTTAAAGGAGCCCAGAGATACCACCCCCTCCTCCCCCATCCGCGATTTCCCACAATTCCTTCAGAGCTTGCCACGCTTTTGCCCCGCCCACTGCCATCGCCCCTTCTTATTTTGGCCTTTGTCGCCATGGGCACGGCTTGCGGCTCATTTGCTGCTCTCCGGCGCGTCTTCAAGTGGGTGCAAATAGTTCTTGGCGTTTTGGGGCGTGGCATGACGCGCGCACCAAAATGTTGCCCCCCCCATCTCTCAGACCGAAGGCGCCCTTGCGTTCTTTGGCGCAATGTCAAGTGTCTGCATAATTTGATTGCCTGGCTAATTCGGTCGGTCGAGCGAGTGGAGCGAGGGTGGGCGAGGGGGAGAGGCGAAAGCAAGTTAATAATTCACACATTTCTCGAAATTGTAACAGATCGCCTGACGGTTTCGTGCGCCACGCCCACAAGATAACATGCCTGACGACCCGGCCATTGAGTCGGCATTTCCGGTCAACTTCAGCCCGCGTCTACTTCGCTGTGTGTGTGTGAGTGTGTGGTTGTGTGTCTGTGTGTGTTTGACTGTTCACCGGTGCGTGTGTTGCCTGTAAATTGGCGCATTTCGCTTGCCAAAACCTTCCACACGCTGCATTTCAATCATCATTGTTTTGTTTACACACACGTGCAGCAGCTGTGCGAGTGTGTGTGTGTGTGTGTGTGTTTGCGCTGGATTAATGTCTATGCCCAGCTCATGGTGTACAGCCATCTGATGCCAACAATGCCGCAATCCGCGGAAATGGACACGTCTTTGGCCAAACAACAAGCAAATATTCACAGCTGCTCCTTCAAGCTGGGCCACTTAATAGCTGCCTACATCAATATGGGCTAAATATGTACAGTGAAAGCTCGCTAATTGGTGCTATTCGAATTTTAAATTGCCATAACAGTCCAAGCAGCTCGCGTGAAACTGACTGTGTCTGTGATACCCTTTGTTTCACATTAAGCAACAATACTTTTTCAATAATATGTAAGTTGATTGTCTGATTCTTTCCACTGAGTTGATTATGAATCTATATAGAATGCTGACTAACGGATTGATCGGCTCAAAATTTGTTTGGAAAACTTCAAAAAGTGTGCTTGACAAACACGATAACATCAGACTGCGTGTCTCAAGTGTCTGAGCCTTGGACCAAGTAGCGAGAAGTCGCCGGTTCAACTTCAGCAATAAAAACAGGTTATGAAATAGAGCAAAGCATTGCTTATTCAAATTAGGCAATTTTTATATTTTTTAAGTTAATTTTTGACAAGAAAGAAAACAATAATAATATTATGCTGTTAATATTCACAAAGAAGTTGCCAGCATCAATGTTGTCATATATTATGTATGTCCGTTGTGCTTATGAGTATGAGGCTTAGGAATCGAAGTCACATTAAGGCAGAAGACAAAAAAAATGTTGGAAGTTAGCTTGCGACCGTGGCCAGAATTGTTTAAGGCTTGAGGACAAACGTTTGCCTAAGGAATTTGACAATCCCTACACGACAAAGATCCTTCTCTGGTGCGATCTCTGCTCGAGTATGCCTCATGTGTCTGATCGCCAGAATATTTCATTCACCGCAGACATAATTGTATCTGTGCATAAACAAATCGCGTTGTTTGCCCTTCGGTGTTTCAACTGGGATCCTCGTGTGCGGTTGCCGTCATACTCCAGTAGATTCCTGACGATTCATCTTTCTTCTTCAATTGATCGTAGAAGTAGGCTTTAAGTTGAATCGATTCTTCTAAACTTTTCTGTTCCTACAAGACCAGCACGTAATTATATACCTTTATAGCTTAGAATATCTAAATATCAACTAACTATGCATTCCATGAACTGTTTCGGTTGCATTTATAACAAAAATTATAGAGTATTCTCTGCCTCGTATAAATATTAGCTAAATATTTAGGAGGTATATACATAGATAGTTAGATAGATATATAGATAGATAGATATGTAGATAGATAGATATATAGATAGATAGATAAAAAGATATATATATAGATAGATATGTAGTTAGATAGATAGATAGATAGAAAGATAGATAGATAGATAGACAGAAAGATAGATAGATATGTAGTTAGATAGATAGCTAGAAAAATATATGGATAGATATTTAGATAGATAGATAGTTAGATAGATTGATATATAGATGAATAGATATCTTATCTTAGCTTGTATTCATTTTTGTTGCAACGGAACGCGAGAGAGAATATCAAAGGCAAAAGAAAAAATGTTTGTTTCTTAGTTTAAGTTAAAAGTTAGTTTAGCAAAGACCAAAGAAGAGCTTAAGGCTTGAGTTATGAGAACATGTTTTACTTCTTGAAAAAGAATTCAAATATAATAGATGCTTAAGTTACCTTGAGCTTTTTACATTGAAAAGTGTAAAAAAAACTGGCTGCCAAAATGTGTTAAATGCGAAACGAAGTGTTTAAACGAATTGTTGTTAGCTTTTTGGCAGTCTCTCGTAGCTGAAGAGCTTGTCGCCCAAAAGGGCATTTAGAACGGAATAAATGTTTTCATCACTTGATTTGTTGGCTCATCAGAAGGCGGTTTCGTTTCTTGGTTTTTTATCATTTTGTCATGTCTCGGCATGCACAGCATGTTGCCATTTGCATTGTCAATCATCTGTACACACGCACAGGGGGGGCACCCCTTGTATATAAACATTGGCAATCGAATGGTAAATGGCTGCAGATTATCAGTTTCATTCATAATATTTACTCAATTATGCGGCAATAAACGCGGCCCCAACTTGGTCAATAAAAATGAAACGTGTGCCGCATCGCAAATCAAAATGGGCCCCGAAACGAATTATGTGCCCAGAAACCTCAGTCAATACACACACGCACACACACATACACACACACACACACACACACACACACACACACACACACACACACACACACACACACACACACACACACACACACATACAGAAAGACAGACGCCCAATCGCAAATACCCTTTCAAGTAGGCAAGGCTGGACGTGGGGCACGTGCTCTCATGAAATTCTTTGGGCAATTGTTATGGCCAGCTACTTGATGACTTTTGCTGAATTTGCACTAACTGTGGCAAGCCCAAATGCATGGGTTGTGTGTGCGTGTGAGAGAGACAGTGTGTGTGTGAGTGTGTGTTCTGTGTGACACGAAACGCATAAAGCCACATGCCTAATTTCCATGTGGTTAATAAACCAAGTCTCTGGCTCCACTCAAGGATAATACAACAAGCGAAAGTGCTTTGGCCGGCTATGCTCGACTAGCAGATGCTCTGTAGCCAAGCTGCAGCTATTCTTTTGCTTCCTCTTCACTTTGCCCCACACTATGCATAGGCAATGCATACTTGATTAACTTCGGTGCTTAGAGTCCGATCTTAATGAAATTTCCAGTGCTTAAATGGCTATAGCTTTATTGTATATTTTATTTTTAAGAAAATGGGAAAATGGAAAAATGTTATACTTGGGTCTTATCAGCTTTGAGGTTTGTTTGTTTCCGAAACGATTCTTAGCCATATCTATCTATAGAAAAACAGCTTGATATAGAACATTATGTATATCGAATTTGAAGCATTAAGTTCTAGATTAACCTTCAGACAGAAGGACTTGACTAGATAGACTCAGCTCTTCGACCTGATTTAGAACATATATATATATACTCTATAGAATCAGAGCTGGCAAGAATATTAAATCCTCAGCCCATATACCCAGTCACACCCAATATCAATGGGTAGTCAAATTTACTAAGCTATGGTCTTGAGGTTTTCGGGGTCTATTCCTGGCATATTTCGTGCAGTGTATGCAAATTATGCAATTATTATCAATTTTGTGCGAAATTAGCAAATACATTTTTGTGGCTAATAATTGCACAGGCGTCGCCAAAAAGTGGGCGGTGAAAGGGGTTGGGTGGCAGCGGGCGAAAGGGGCTGCTGCTGCTGCCAACACCCAAAAAGCAGCACAGGGTCAAGCAAAAGTTCAGACTCTTGCGGGTTGTTGCCATGAATTAGCAAGGAAATCAAATTAAAACTTTAAGCTAGCAAATATTTGCACTTAAATGTGGTTAAGGGCGCGACCAGGGGCTGCCAAAGGGGGGCGGTGGCGCATGTGCTTTTCAAACTTACAGTCGTAAATTTTTGCTGCCGACAACAACAACAAGAACACGAAGAAGCACAGCTCGCAAATTATAGTCAAACGTCATTATCATGGCCTTCATCAGTCCGCGCGGCGGCAGCAAAGTTTCAACTGTTTCAATATTACGCATACGCCACGTACACACACACACACACACACACAGACACACAGCCCCACGCCCTGCTTAAAGCAACCCCTCAGCGCTGTCACGATTGATTTGCAGCGAGCGCTGTCCTGACATTGGACAAGTCTTGAAATAGTTTCGAGTTGGAGTTTGAGTTTTTTGGCAGGCTTCAATTGAAGGTGTTGGGGCGTCTCTCTCTCTCTCTCCGTGTGTGTGTATGTGTGTCTACAAACCAACAAACAAACCAATAGACAAGGCAAACACAGGCCCAGCGAAATGGCCAAGTTAAGAGCCAGAGCCACATACGCAGCACACGACGGGCAGTCGAGCAAAGTCAAACAGCAGCTAACCAACACACACGCGCACACACACACACACACACACACAGACACAAAGACAGACGCACGCTGAAAGCAATATAAATTGCGTCAAAATACTCATACGCACTGTGACGCTGCCCTCAGCTGCCGCTGTGTCTTTACGTTCTGCAGCAGCGCTGCGTGAGGTTTGATTGAGGCCAAAATGTCTGCGACTGCTGCGAGGGCTGCACAGCAAGCAATTATCAATCAGTGTGTGTGTGTATGTGTGTGTGTGTGTGTGTGTGTTGTGTTGACAAGCCCAGCTAAATCGCTGTGTTTTAAGCAGAACGTAGACGCGCTTTGAGTAGAACTTTCATTAAGCTGGCTGACATGAGCCTAACTTTCTCCACTTTTTGTAAAAATAATAAGTAAGAAGAAGATACTTTCTATATTAAAAAAATAAAAAAAGAAATATATAAAAAAATAATATATATATATATATATATATAAATAGATACACACATTTACATATCATATATAGTACTTAAATGCATAGCTATATCATGAATCTTTCGGTTCATAAAAATAATACCCTCAAATATCGTATATAGATCAAATCTCATCCGATTTCCACGAGGTTTGGCTCTTTGTTTATTTTTTATACCCCGAACCCATTAAAAATGGGTATAAGGGTATATTGTATTTGCGCAAAATCCAAATGTATGTAACAGGCAGAAGGAAGCATCCCCATAAAGCATATATATTCTTGATCAGCATCAATAGCCGAGTCGATCTAGCCATGTCCGTCTGTCTGTCCGTCCGTCCGTCCGTATGTATGAACGCAAGGATCTCAGAACCTATAAGAGCTAGAGAGCTAGAGCTGAAATTTTAGATGTAGATGCTCCTAGTTCCCGCGCAGATCGAGTTTGTTTCCGATAATCGATAACTTACTCCGTTTCCAAGCAATCGATAAAAATCGATATCGATATCCTGTTTTTTGGGCAATTTTGGTAAATAATAAGAGCTAGAGTCACCAAACTTGACATATAGCTTATAAAATAGAATATATATATGCATTTGATGTTGGAAGAAGAGGGCTCAGGGTATCCCCTAGTCGGGAGCTCCCGACTAGAAGCTCTTACTTGTTTTTGTATGCGTACTTCGGACAAGGCCGAGGCATAATATATTAATATATCATTTTTTTGACATACAAATTTACTCAGCATAAGTTTAAAGCTAGGTTTATGGTCAATAAATCATTGGAATTTTGTGCTAGAATATTTTTGGTTCGAAAGAGTTTTGCAGAAATGCGATTCTTTGCATATGTATATATTTTGACTGCAGGGCATTAGATAAAGTTCCTTTAAAATTTAACAAAAATATGTCTCAATTATTGACGAACCCAAACGAAAGTCAATCATATTGAAGACTCTGCAACCCTGGTTGGTTGAGCAGGATGTGCGCCAAGAGGCGACACAAAGTCAGCGAGAGGCCAAAAAGTCAGTTTTGTAAAGAGTTGGGGTTCTGGTGTCACAGAGACAAGGAATTGATGTGCTCATAAGCACACAGAAAAGCGCTGCGCAGCGGGATGGATACTTTGCTAAATGGGTTAAGGAGGTTGTTTCTCGGCTAGAGCGGGGGTGGGGCGGGGGCCGGGCCACAGCTGGGGCGTGGCAGACAGCTAGACGCACAGACGAGGCCAAAACAACGTTAACGATATGCCAAACGTATGTAGGCCAACAACAATAACAGGCAAGAGATGAAGTAGCAGAAGACGCGCCCGATGAAGAAACTGAGCCAAAAGTTGGCACTGAATAAAGAAGAAGACGAAGAAGACGCGCAAAGACCTCACATAACCTGCTCAAGGAGACGCAGGACAATGGGACACAGTGGGTAGCTGAGCAACATTATGGCCGACAATGATGATGATGATGCTGATAATGATGTTCGACAGAGGCCAGACAAAAGCTGGCCAAATAACTAAAGAGCGCCCGACTAGCAGACACCCTGTGCACACACGCCAGTTAAAAGCTTCCTTCTTTCTTATAAGAACAACTACATTAGGAATATGACAAATCTTGCTATCGATATTTATCGATGTTTTGCCAAAGATAACATATCGCTTTTAATTATGGAAGAAAGGGAAGCAGGCAGCAAGAAAGCGACTCTTGTTGTTATAATCTATGAGATATGCCCAAAAACCTAGCTTTAAAGTCGATATCTATCGATTTTATCGATAACATGTTCTGCTATGTTTTTTTTAATTGAGAATGGAACGAAAGCAGGCATCAGAAAAGTCATATATAGGTTACATTTGGAACTTGGCGATCATGTTTTAAAGACAATATTTATCGATCTTCTGATATCGATAACATGTTCAAGTCTCTAGCTCTCAAGAAGAGCCAGAAGAGGCATGTCTCTATCAACTTAGCCTCCTTCTGCCTGTTTCATGCCTGAGCACAAAACCAATCTACCCTTTGGCTAAGCATTTACAATTGGTATACCGTATGAAAATTGCAAAAAGGCAAACAGTAAGACGCTTCGCATTTTGGACTTGTTTTGATAACAATATTTGTTAAGGTTCGACTCGGAAACTCAAAAGTGAAACTCAAACTGAAACTGACAACTCTTTCATATATATGAAGAGGCAAACATTTTGGCCGGCGGGTGCTTGGCGTCGTGCCTCGATTGGTGCTGCCAATAAATAAACATTTCAAAAGTGCCACAATGAATTATGCCACAAGACAACATGAATATCATGAACTAGTTATGTTTGCCAGATAAAAACATTTCGGCAAGCCAAAGTATAAACAGGCACGAGCACAGGCACAGGCAGCCTTGCCCAATCAGATTATGATTATTATTATTAATAATATCGAGTTATATACATAGCTAGTCAATATGATTTTATCTTGGCTGCAAGCCAAGAATATTTCAACTTGCGTTTGAGTTCGAGAAACACTTTTCCTACGCTCATTCAAACTACAAACAACTTTGTCACGTTCTTTCGAATTTCAAATAAGACCATTTGATGTGTTCTACAAGCCTCAATCAAATCGAGTTAAAACCAAACCAGAAACTAGACTGTTAAGACAGAAAAACAGTCAAAACTTAGGCAAATAAATCATATGGTTTTTGAAATGTCGATAAAAAACGACTTTAAGTATATTCGATTTTCTGCTTCCGTTCTTTGCACAATTGAAAATGCACAGAAGAAGAAGTTATCGATAAAATCGATAAATATCGGCTTGAAGCTGGATTTTTAAGGCATATCTAATAGATGATAGCAGCAAGAGTCGCCAAATTCTAAATGCTTCCTAAAGTTAACTTTCTTTTTTTCCTGCTAGCATTAAAAAAATCGATAAATATCGATTTGTACATTTTTTCTTTTGCTTTGGCGTGTACGTATATTTTAATTCTAGATTTAAATGCACAAAATTTGAAAGTGATCGGACAATAAGCACCGAAGTTATTGCGGAACGCTCAGGGAAGGGGAAAGGCTTAAGCGGAAGTTTCGACTGCTTTTTGCTTTTCGTAACAAAAAAAAACCTTTGGAATATTTGAAATAATATTTGTAATTCCTATTATGTATTTCATTCCCTTTCTATTGAAGGTAAATCAACATTTACCTAAAATATTTAAAGATAAAGCAAAACTGAAAGTAAAAAACAAAAGCAGAATTTTTTTCTGTAATTCTCCTAACCAGCCATTCAAATAACTATTTTAGCTCAAGGCAAACGAAACACTCCGTTGCTCGCATTGAGGCCAGAGATCAGATGAGATTTTCGGGTCTGGCCAGATGCAGGTGCAGTTGTAGCTGGAGGTGCTGGCAGTTTCTCGTCGACAGCTGCCGATTGAGTTGTATGCGAAGATTGGGGCCAATGTCAATGCGTTTCCTGGGCAACTGCAGCCACATATGAAACAGCATACGGCATACAGGGAATAGGGAGCGACTGGAGAGGGTTGGTGAGTGGGGCGAGGGCGAACGAATCTCTCGTTTAGGGATTTAATTAAAATGTCAGCTCGGGAATGGTGCACAAAACTGGGTTATGTGTGTGTGTGTGTCTGTGTGTGTGTGTGTGTGCGAGAGAAAGTTTTGTTGCTTGACGTAATGAAAATGCAGCAGTTACTCAGCAGGGGAATGGGAATGGGAATAGGAGCGAGAGGGGGTATCAGGAAATTTGGGAACGGGCTGCTTTTTCTCTGGCTCTTCGCAGCGCTCAGGCTGGGCGACACCTGCAGCACTTTGTCACAAAGCAGTCATTAAATTTTTGGACGTGCCAAGCGCAAAGTAAATACAAATGATTACACAACGGGGAAGAGGCTGTGCGTGTGTGTGTGTGAGAGAGAGAGAGGTGTGTTTGTTGATTGAAAAATAATTAAATTTATCCCCCAGCCGCATCGCAGTAAATTGCTTAATATGAGCCAAACAAGCGGCTTAAGCAAATATTGCGTATACGCCGCGTAAGCCTTTTGTCTTGAGCAAACACACACACACACGCACAGCTGGCTCTCCAGTTAATTATGACAATTACAAGGCAATCGATGCTGCATTTCTGATATAGCGTCACGGAAATCCATTTAACAGCGCATAATTCATTTAAACAGCAAATTTTGGTTACGGCCAAACACAGCTGCTGATTCAAGATAAGAACCGCAGCGCTTTAATCACTGAATATGATTAATATGCGACCCACAATCGATCAGCTTCACATATTCAAATAGCACCCTTGCCAATTGTTTTGCCAGACATCGTAGCACGGCAGTCTATAAAAGCAGAACAATGAGTATATCCTCGGCAGGCAAAAGATTTAATACCCTTCTAGACATTTGGCTAACACTTTTGCAGATACTGAGTTTGATGAACATATCTTGTATGACAGCGTATTCTGCCATACTTAAACTCATTTTTCAACCAATTCTTCATATAGAGCTATATTAAAAAGTAATGCGATCTTGATGAGACTTGGCTCATATGTGGAGTGCATAGTTAAACTAGTAAATGCTGGGCTTGGTCAAGATATCTGGATAAAGAAACAAGTTGTTCATACTATATGATATAGTGGTCCGATTCGGCTGTTTCCGATTTGTGAACTGACTGCAACAGATAGACGGAACTCTGCGAAGTTTCCGGAGTAGAGTTTTAAGACTGAGGAACTAGTTCGCATAGAAAACAGACAGACGGACAGGCGGACATGGCTATATGAAGTCGACTGCTGATGCTGATCAAGATTATATATACATTATGGGCTCAAAAATATATTGCTCTAGGCACATTCCATATTTAATGACAAAATGTTAGTACCTTATGCAAGAGTATAAAAACTGAGACTAAAAGGCACTAACATATGCTTAAATACTTTTTATATATCAAACTTAAAGTTTGACAGAGAGGAGCTAATTAATATGATATATACTATTGTTATTAAATGCCAATAAAATTGCTGGCAATCGTCTTTGTTCTTTATCTTTGTGAATTATAATAAATTGAATAATAATAGTGAAATAATTGGATTAGAACCGGCGACTTCTCTTAGCTAAGCAGTAGCTTTTCTTGAAACGAATTATATCTTTTTCTATAGCTAAACCCATTTCTATATTTCTTTTTTAATAATATTTACTCTTTGCAACTTTTATTATTTTTTCAACCCAATCTCTCGCTCGCCGCGCTCTCTCTCTCTCTCTCTCTCTCTTTTCTCTCTCTGTCTATGGCTCTATTATAAATATATCTTTTTCTCTTATTTTTCTTCAGGTATTCTGGTCAGCTTCTAGTTCTCTCTCTCACTCTCTGTTATCCGCCGCACAAAGGGCCCCGCCGTAATGGTTATGATAATTGCATTGCATACTTTTGAGCTCTTGAAAAATGCTTTGATGCCATTTTTGCAGGCAGCTGGTTTTTTGACTCCGACTTGGCCTCTAGCTTTCGCTGCGACTGCGGTAAGTTTTGCTCTTATTGTCAAGCAGCAGCCAATTACCAAACATTACCTTTAAAAAGTTACCTACTTACCCTTCACCTCTCCACACCCCCCCCCCCCCCCCCCCCCCCGCACACTTTTTTCTCCTCGGCAAAAGTACAACACTTAAAATCAAGAAAGTGTCGTTTGCTGCGTTTGCTTGCCTTTGCTTAAATACCCTGCAGAACAAAATTTGTGGCTATATAGAAATTCGATTGTTGAAATTTTTCATAGTTGAATGTGGGGAGATAAAGCTAGGGTGAGATGGTAGTGTGGGAAGGGTTCGATGGGGAGAATGTGGGCTGGGAAAAAGCAAATATTTGCTTCATTCGTAAGCTTTGGTTAATTTCTTTAGCTATAGTACAACGATTTGATTGAGTGAAGCTTATGTGCTAGAAATAACTATACCAAATTTCAGGAGCAGGTCCTTGTGTTGAGCTCAGTTCATATAGCTATGCCAAATGGGTAGATCGTTAGGTGTAATTATGCTTTCATAAAATGTCGAATGTGCCTAGAGGAAGATATCTCCAAATCCATAAAGTTGTTATGTAATCGAGATCAGCTTCAACAGCCGAGCTGATATAGCCATGCCCATCTCTCAGCCTTATCTATGCTGTCTTCAATCTTTGCATAGGTTCGTCTGTTTGTTGCAGGCAGTACATATGTCGGAACTGCCTTCTTAAGAACTGTGCGAAATCTTTGTGATTTATCAAGAAACCAAGAATCCATATTCGGAATTTATAAGTTTCACCTGGCTACCTGCAGAATTTTATCAAAATCGGACCATACCATTATATAGCTGCCATAGCTGTTGAGTTTTTTCTTTATCAAGATGTCTCTCTTACCTCAGCTTGGCATCTATTAGTTTCACTATGTTCCTTATATATGTTCCAAATCGTATAAACATTGGACTACTATATCATGCCATTGGAACAAACGGTTGAAAAGTATGTTCTGGAATGGGAAACTTTGTTGCTTATATAGATCATCTTGACCAAACCCGGCATTTACTACTTAAACTATGCTGCTTACATTCGAGTCAAACCCTATTAAACCCGTACTATAGTAGTAGTTATATAGCTCTATAGGAAGTATTGGTTAGAAAATTAGTTTTGTCAAAGGCAAAATATTCTGTTTTCCAAGATATGTTCATCAAGCTCTCAATTTACGAGCTGCACACTTCTCACATATCTACAAAAGCGAAATATCTAGCCGAGTATTAACTCTTCAATCCTTTGTTCAACCTAGAGAATGCCTTATTGCGCGCATCTGGCTAAAAATGCGCTTCGTAATAAATAAAAGACAGGCTCGCTTCAAACCCGATTTGTAGTCCTGCTGGATTTGATGCGTATTTCTATAAGATGCCAAAAGTATTGTGTCTATGAATCGAATGGCCATTGCTGGAGCATAAAAAAGAGTTTGCCTTTTTTTTTTCTTCTTCTATATCTATCTCTATTTCTATTTCTATATGCGACTCTTTCTTGTACGCTATTTGTCGCTTTGTCGGCATTTGTGTCCACGACTGGCAGTCGGCAGGCAGCTGCCGGGCAAAAAGGTATTTCAGTTGAAATTGTGGCAGGTAAAATCAACAACAACAGCAACGGCAATAGCAACAACAATGTGCTACAACAATGTGCAACATGCAGCTGCAACAAGAAGCGGCAAAGTTTTGTTTTCTTTTTCTTCGCTTTTATTTGTTGTCTATTGATATTGCGGTTGTTGTAGTTGTTAGGTTTGTGCTCTTACATATTTGCGGGCATTATTGTTATTGCAGTTGTTCTTTTTGTTGTTGTTGTTGTTGCCAGACAAACAAAAAGCAAGAATAACAACAACAACAACAACAACAACCTGTGGCAAGCAACTTTTGTCATGATTTTAAGCAATGCCAAAAAGTAGGCAACAAGAAAGCAAATGCCGCAGCACGGTGTGTGTGCCTGTGTGTGTGTGTGTGTGTGTGTGTGTGTCGAGTCAACTGCTGTTTCCATTGTTATTGTTATTGTTGCTGCTGCTGCTGCTGTTGCTGCTGTTGCCGCTGGCAGCGACGCCATTGCTAAAGCGGAAACGGAAGCGGCCAAGCTGCCAACTTGCACTTTACACTCTGCTTCTTCTAAGCGCGCGCTCGCTAGTTCGCTGGCCCAAACAAAAAAGGGCCAACAACAAAATGCTAGCACACACATGACACACACACACACACATGCACACACACGCACACTTGTGTGTGCGCGTGTCACACAAAAGGCGACAAAAAGCAAACAACAATAGAAACATGGCCCGAAAGCTGTTTACGCCACATGTCCATTGTATTTTTCACGTATTTTTTTTGTTGTCCTCTGCCCTCGCTCTCCTCAATTTGTTTTTTTTTTTTTTTTTGGCATTTTTGTGCATTTTCTCGTATTGCCCAATCCTTTTACAATACCCTAGCGAAATGCTAAACTATTGCCGATTGACAGCGCAAAAAAAAAAAAATAATAAATAAATAAAAAAATAAATACCAAAAAAAAAGTTATTTATTATTATGTTGCACAACATTGAGAAATAGTTGGACTACATTTTAGTTTATGGGTTGACACTTTGTAAATGTTTTATTTATGAATGTGGAATAAAGTATATTATTTGACGTATCCAATTTATTTGATTATTATTATTAGTTTAGTTTCCAATTCTTTTATTTTTAATATAACATTCGACTAAAATTTAAGGAAGCTCTAAAAAAACGTATTTTAGCTTAATAAACACAAAATATATATAAAATATAAGGGTAAAGATTAAAAAAATTTATTTAAGTAAGATTATAACTACTTTGTTCTTATGGGAAACGCATTTCTTATATATAAGCAAATTACATATAATATTTAATTTAATATTATGTTATTTTATATAGTTAAATATTCTATCATAATCTCACTATAATTGTTTGAGTACTTTAAATTTATTATATATTTTATATCATTTTCAATTTAACTAATTTTAATTAATTTTAGCTAATTACATTTTTTTTATATAACTTTTGCATCCCCGTTAGGGTATAATAATATAATACATAAATATATAATATTTCAAAGTGCTGTCAAGTGCACTTTGCTTGCCGCGTTATGCGTTATGAATGTAGGAATTGCGATTGAAATTTTTTTATTTTTTATTTTAATTGCTTTTATTAAGTATGCCAGGAATCGAAAGTTAGTGTTGAGGCCACACCTTGTCAAATGGACAAAGTTTTAAGGCGATTGAAATTAAAAATAATTTTGATACTATATCAGCTTTTTATCAAACATATATGCCAGCTATCGATAAAATTTGTGAGTTTTCATAAAGCATGCTAGTTTTTATAAAACGATTAAAATGATAATTCAAGTGTTGTAAAGTACATTTTGCAGCTGCGTTAGGGTATATGAATTTTGATTCTGACCCGAATTTTGAGTAGTTTTTAATATCAATGGAGTTGAAACAGCTTATGCGAACATTTCAGCCATTATTTAATGAAATTACTAGATTTAACTTTAAAGTGTTGTAAAATGCGGATAAGTTCTACACTATGGAAAGGCTTTAAGGTTTCAAAAAGCGCGTAAATTGCAGTGTTAAACAAAAAAAAAAAACATTGAATTGAATTTTCTAATTAAGTGCACTTTGCAACTACGTAAGGGTTTTCTAACATTTATAGTGTTTGATACAACCATTTGATAGATTAAGTGTTGTAAAGTACACTTTGCAGCTGCGTTAGGGTATGCAAATTAACTCCCAAGGAAATCGTATTTCGCACAGATTTTTATATAGACTTCAGCTTTGGTTTGGCATACGAAACAATAAGTTGACAAAGTGACATTGAAAACTGTGCGACAAAATGTGAATAAGACAGAAAAATGAAAGAAGAAGAAACAGTGAAAAAGTGTGTTGGAAAGCAACCGCTGGGCTTGAGGGCGGGCTGGGCAAGATCGTGTGTGCAAGTGCGAACTGTGACAATTGAATGAATGAACGGGCGTAGCAAACTTGACGCCGAAAAATGACGCCAAGCGGTAACAAGTTGTGGAGAAATCAAAAGAAAGGGCTGGGTGGGACGTGGGGTCCTGGCTGGGGGATGGGCGGATGGTCGGATGGGAGTCGCTTGGCCCGAACAAACGGCGTGAGTTATGGCCTGTGGTCATGTGGCGCATGTGGCGCCAACAACGGCTCCAATTCTGCGCCCGACTCCCGGCCACGCCCCAAACGCGGGGTAAAGGGCGGCCTGTTGTAGCGGGTAAAAATGAAAAGTGAATGTCGCATTGCCAATGCGATTGCAATTGTGAAAGTTAAATTGAATGCGTTGCGACAATGTTTGGCCGATTCCGGGCGACAGCCTTCGGCTTTTAGCTGAGAAGTTTCTTTCTTGTTTTCCTTTCTTTTCTGTTTTTTTTCCTTTTCTTATATTTTGGGCAAAGTACTTCAGCTGCATGTTAAGTAATTGGAGCGGCAGCAGTCGTAAATGATGGCTACAATAAGTGAGATGCAGGACAGCAGCGGGCGGGCCAAGAAATACAGTGAAGGATAATGCGAATATGTGTGCCAAAAATATGTGCATTCAATTAAAGAATGCAAAAGCCACAGATGCGAAGGAGTCCAAAAAGAATTTATATACATATGCACAAAAATAACACCCAAATAAGATGTTGTTTTAAGATAAAATTATGCAAACAGTAAAGCAGGGAAAAACGATAATAACTTAACCAATTCAGCTCTGGAACAATGCAGTTTGATATTTTAATTAATTAGTTGTAGGAAATTTGTAAAAAGAACTCATATATAACATATTGCTCTTGTCCTGCAATGAAAAACAGAAAATATAGAAATATATCTTGAACATTGCTTTCTAATTTATAATTTGACTGCAATCTCCTTTGACTTATGTGTCTCCACTGAGTTGAGCTGCTTTCGAGCAGTTCCAGGGTATTACAATGGGCACAAATATGGCCTAGATTTCTCAATCTAATCTAACCCAACCCTATTAAAGGATCATCAGCAATCATTGCCAGGAATCTGTTTGTGTCAATCACTTATTAGTCGTTGCTCAACACTAATCATTGCTCATTAGTCACAATGTCCTTTCACTGGATTCTATAACTAATCAGTGATTGATTATTGCCTATTAATGCTTACTGATCAGTTATCTGTCAGTTTCCGACAACATTTATAACTGATCAGTTCTCACTTTTTACAGATATCCATCATGCTTTAAAGATAACTGGTTGATTATGATTCATTCACATTAAGTGATTAGTTTTGGCCAGTACTAACCAGAGAATAGTTGTCCCTTTTTTACTTATTTCTTATCAAATACAACTGATCACTTCTGATTTATCCAAATTCTTAAGAATAATTTATAAATGATAATAATGATTCAGTAGAATTTAAAAATGAAAACAAGTGAAAGGTTCTAGTCGGGAGCTCCCGACTAGGGGATACCCTGAACCCTCTTCTTCCAACATCAAATGAATATATATATTCTATTTTAGAAACTATATGTCAAGTTTGGTGCCTCTAGTTCTTATTATTTACCAAAATTGCCCAAAAAACAGGATATCGATATCGATTTTTATCGATTGCTTGGAAACGAAGTAAGTTATCGATTATCGGAAACAAACTCGATCTGCGCGGGAACTAGGAGCACCTACATCTAAAATATCAATTTCTCTAGCTCTTATAGGTTCTGAGATCCTTGCGTTCATACATACGGACGGACGGATGGACAGACGGACAGACAGACGGACATGGCTAGATCGACTCAGTTATTTATGCTGATCAAGAATATATATACTTCATGGGGTCGGAGTTGCTTTCTTTTGCCTGTTACATACATTTGGCTTTCGCACAAATACAATATACCCTTATACCCATTTTCAATGGGTTCAGGGTATAAAAAGCCAAACTTCGTGAAAATCGGATGAGATTCGACCGAGTTATGGGTGTGGTAATTTTTAACCCATGTCTATATACGAATCTTGGGGTAAGATTTGGACATGAATTTCGACTAAAAAATCGCTGTTCATATTTGAATGCCACATTCATCTTGAGGGTAAACCATGAAGAAAAAGCCAAACTTCGTGAAAATCGGATGAAATTTGACCGAGATATGGGGGTGGTAAATTTTGACCCATGTCTATATACGAATCTTGGGGTAAGATTTGGACATGAATTTCGACCAAAAAATCGGTGTCGAGATTTGAATGCCGCATTAATCTAGAGGGAAAACCATGAAGAAAAAGCCAAACTTCGTGAAAATCGGATGAGATTTGACCGAGATATGGGGGTGGTAATTTTTGACCCATGTCTATATACGAATCTTGGGGTAAGATCTGGACATGAATTTCGACCAAAAAATTGCTGTACATATTTGAATGCCAGATTAATCTAGAGGGAAAACCATGAAGAAAACGCCAAACTTCGTGAAAATCGGATGAGATTTGGCCGAGATATGGGGGTGGTAATTTTTGACCCATGTCTATATACGAATCTTGGGTAAGATTTGGACATGAATTTCGACCAAAATATCGGTGTCAAGATTTGAATGCCGCATTAATCTATAGGGAAAACCATAAAGAAAAAGCCAAACTTCGTGAAAATCGGATGAGATTTGGCCGAGATATGGGGGTGGTAATTTTTGACCCATGTCTATATACGAATCTTGGGTAAGATTTGGACATGAATTTCGACCAAAATATCGGTGTCAAGATTTGAATGCCGCATTAATCTATAGGGAAAACCATAAAGAAAAATCCAAACTTCGTGAAAATCGGATGAGATTTGGCCGAGATATGGGGGTGCTAATTTTTGACCCATGTCTATATACGAATCTTGGGGTAAGATTTGGACATGAATTTCGACCAAAAAATCGGTGTCGAGATTTGAATGCCACATTAATCTAAAGGGGAAACCATGAAGAAAAAGCCAAACTTCGTGAAAATCGGATGAGATTTGGCCGAGATATGGGGGTGGTAATTTTTGACCCATGTCTATATACGAATCTTGGGGTAAGATTTGGACATGAATTTCGACCAAAAAAATCGGTGTCGAGATTTGAATGCCACATTAATCTAGAGGGAAAGCCATTAAGAAAAATCCAAACTTCATGAAAATCGAATGAGATTTGGCCGAGATATGGGGGTGGTAATTTTTGACCCATGTCTATATACGAATCTTGGGTAAGATTTGGACATGAATTTCGACCAAAAAATCGGTGCCGAGATTTGAATGCCAGATTAATCTAGGGGGAAAACCATGAAGAAAAATCCAAACTTCGTGAAAATCGGATGAGATTTGGCCGAGATATGGGGGTGGTAATTTTTGACCCATGTCTATATACGAATCTTGGGGTAAGATTTGGACATGAATTTCGACCAAAAAATCGGTGCCGAGATTTGAATGCCACATTAATCTTGGGGGAAAACCATGAAGAAAAATCCAAACTTCGTGAAAATCGGATGAGATTTGGCCGAGATATGGGGGTGGTAATTTTTGACCCATGTCTATATACGAATCTTGGGGTAAGATTTGGACATGAATTTCGACCAAAAAATCGGTGTCGAGATTTGAATGCCGCATTAATCTAGAGGGAAAACCATAAAGAAAAAGCCAAACTTCGTGAAAATCGGATGAGATTTGACCGAGTTATGGGGGTGGTAAATTTTGACCCATGTCTATATACGAATCTTGGGGTAAGATTTGGACATGAATTTCGACCAAAAAATCGGTGTCGAGATTTGAATGCCACATTAATCTAGAGGGAAAACCATAAAGATAAAGCCAAACTTCGTGAAAATCGGATGAGATTTGGCCGAGATATGGGGGTGGTAATTTTTGACCCATGTCTATATACGAATCTTGGGTAAGATTTGGACATGAATTTCGACCAAAAAATCGGTGCCGAGATTTGAATGCCACATTAATCTAGGGGGAAAACCATGAAGAAAAATCCAAACTTCGTGAAAATCGGATGAGATTTGGCCGAGATATGGGGGTGGTAATTTTTGACCCATGTCTATATACGAATCTTGGGGTAAGATTTGGACATGAATTTCGACCAAAAAATCGGTGTCGAGATTTGAATGCCGCTTTAATCTAGAGGGAAAACCATAAAGAAAAAGCCAAACTTCGTGAAAATCGGATGAGAGTTGGCCGAGATATGTGGGTGGTATTTTTTGACCCATGTCTATATACGAATCTTGGGATAAGATTTGGACATGAATTTCGACCAAAAAATCGGTGCCGAGATTTGAATGTCAGATTAATCTAGAGCGAAAACCATTAAGAAAAATCCAATTTTCATGAAAATCGAATGAGATTTGGCCGAGATATGGGGGTGGTAAATTTTGACCCATGTCTATATATGAAACTTGGGGTAAGATTTGGACATGAATTTCGACCAAAAAATCGGTGTCGAGATTTGAATGCCACATTAATCTAGAGGGAAAACCATTAAGAAAAAGCCAAACTTCGTGAAAATCGGATGAGATTTGGCCGAGATATGGGGGTGGTAATTTTTGACCCATGTCTATATACGAATCTTGGGGTAAGATTTGGACATGAATTTCGACCAAAAAATCGGTGTCGAGATTTGAATGCCGCATTAATCTAGAGGGAAAACCATGAAGAAAAAGCCAAACTTCGTGAAAATCGGATGAGATTTCGCCGAGATATGGGGGTGGTAATTTTTGACCCATGTCTATATACGAATCTTGGGGTAAGATTTGCCCATGAATTTCGACCAAAAAATCGGTGTCGAGATTTGAATGCCACATTAATCTTGGGGGAAAACCATGAAGAAAAATCCAAACTTCATGAAAATCGAATGAGATTTGGCCGAGATATGGGGGTGGTAATTTTTGACCCATGTCTATATACGAATCTTGGGGTAAGATTTGGACATGAATTTCGACCAAAAAATCGGTGCCGAGATATGAATGTCAGATTAATCTAGAGCGAAAACCATTAAGAAAAATCCAATTTTCATGAAAATCGAATGAGATTTGGCCGAGATATGGGGGTGGTAAATTTTGACCCATGTCTATATATGAAACTTGGGGTAAGATTTGGACATGAATTTCGACCAAAAAATCGGTGTCGAGATTTGAATGCCACATTAATCTAGAGGGAAAACCATTAAGAAAAAGCCAAACTTCGTGAAAATCGGATGAGATTTGGCCGAGATATGGGGGTGGTAATTTTTGACCCATGTCTATATACGAATCTTGGGGTAAGATTTGGACATGAATTTCGACCAAAAAATCGGTGTCGAGATTTGAATGCCGCATTAATCTAGAGGGAAAACCATGAAGAAAAAGCCAAACTTCGTGAAAATCGGATGAGATTTCGCCGAGATATGGGGGTGGTAATTTTTGACCCATGTCTATATACGAATCTTGGGGTAAGATTTGCCCATGAATTTCGACCAAAAAATCGGTGTCGAGATTTGAATGCCAGATTAATCTAGGGGGAAAACCATTAAGAAAAATCCAAACTTCATGAAAATCGGATGAGATTTGGCCGAGATATGGGGGTGGTAATTTTTGACCCATGTCTATATACGAATCTTGGGGTAAGATTTGGACATAAATTTTGACCAAAAAATCGGTGTCGAGATTTGAATGCCAGATTAATCTAGAGGGAAAACCATGAAGAAAAATCCAAACTTCATGAAAATCGAATGAGATTTGGCCGAGATATGGGGGTGGTAATTTTTGACCCATGTCTATATATGAAACTTGGGGTAAGATTTGGACATGAATTTCGACCAAAAAATCGGTGTCGAGATTTGAATGCCACATTAATCAAGGGGGAAAACCATTAAGAAAAATCCAAACTTCGTGAAAATCGGATGAGATTTGGCCTAGATATGGGGGTGGTAATTTTTGACCCATGTCTATATACGAATCTTGGGGTAAGATTTGGACATGAATTTCGGCCAAAAAATCGGTGTCGAGATTTGAATGCCGCATTAATCTAGAGGGAAAACCATAAAGAAAAAGCCAAACTTCGTGAAAATCGGATGAGATTTGGCCGAGATATGGGGGTGGTAATTTTTGACCCATGTCTATATACGAATCTTGGGGTAAGATTTGGACATGAATTTCGGCCAAAAAATCGGTGTCGAGATTTGAATGCCAGATTAATCTAGGGGGAAAACCATTAAGAAAAATCCAAACTTCATGAAAATCGGATGAGATTTGGCCGAGATATGGGGGTGGTAATTTTTGACCCATGTCTATATACGAATCTTGGGGTAAGATTTGGACATAAATTTTGACCAAAAAATCGGTGTCGAGATTTGAATGCCAGATTAATCTAGAGGGAAAACCATAAAGAAAAAGCCAAACTTCGTGAAAATCGGATGAGATTTGGCCGAGATATGGGGGTGGTAATTTTTGACCCATGTCTATATACGAATCTTGGGGTAAGATTTGGACATGAATTTCGACCAAAAAATCGGTGTCGAGATTTGAATGCCACATTAAATTAGGGGGAAAACCATGAAGAAAAATCCAAACTTCGTGAAAATCGGATGAGATTTGGCCGAGATATGGGGGTGGTAATTTTTGACCCATGTCTATATACGAATCTTGGGGTAAGATTTGGACATGAATTTCGGCCAAAAAATCGGTGTCGAGATTTGAATGCCAGATTAATCTAGGGGGAAAACCATTAAGAAAAATCCAAACTTCATGAAAATCGGATGAGATTTGGCCGAGATATGGGGGTGGTAATTTTTGACCCATGTCTATATACGAATCTTGGGGTAAGATTTGGACATAAATTTTGACCAAAAAATCGGTGTCGAGATTTGAATGCCACATTAAATTAGGGGGAAAACCATGAAGAAAAATCCAAACTTCATGAAAATCGAATGAGATTTGGCCGAGATATGGGGGTGGTAATTTTTGACCCATGTCTATATATGAAACTTGGGGTAAGATTTGGACATGAATTTCGACCAAAAAATCGGTGTCGAGATTTGAATGCCACATTAATCTAGGGGGAAAACCATAAAGAAAAAGCCAAACTTCGTGAAAATCGGATGAGATTTGGCCGAGATATGGGGGTGGTAATTTTTGACCCATGTCTATATACGAATCTTGGGGTAAGATTTGGACATGAATTTCGACCAAAAAATCGGTGTCGAGATTTGAATGCCACATTAAATTAGGGGGAAAACCATGAAGAAAAATCCAAACTTCGTGAAAATCGGATGAGATTTGGCCGAGATATGGGGGTGGTAATTTTTGACCCATGTCTATATACGAATCTTGGGGTAAGATTTGGACATGAATTTCGACCAAAAAATCGGTGTCGAGATTTGAATGCCAGATTAATCTAAGGGGAAGACCATTAAGAAAAATCCAAACTTCGTGAAAATCGGATGAGATTTGGCCGAGATATGGGGGTGGTAATTTTTGACCCATGTCTATATACGAATCTTGGGGTAAGATTTGGACATGAATTTCGACCAAAAAATCGGTGTCGAGATTTGAATGCCGCATTAATCTAGAGGGAAAACCATAAAGAAAAAGCCAAACTTCGTGAAAATCGGATGAGATTTGGCCGAGATATGGGGGTGGTAATTTTTGACCCATGTCTATATACGAATCTTGGGGTAAGATTTGGACATGAATTTCGACCAAAAAATCGGTGTCGAGATTTGAATGCCACATTAATCTAGAGGGAAAACCATGAAGAAAAATCCAAACTTCGTGAAAATCGGATGAGATTTGGCCGAGATATGGGGGTGGTAATTTTTGACCCATGTCTATATACGAATCTTGGGGTAAGATTTGGACATGAATTTCGACCAAAAAATCGGTGTCGAGATTTGAATGCCGCAATAATCTAGAGGGAAAACCATAAAGAAAAAGCCAAACTTCGTGAAAATCGGATGAGATTTGGCCGAGATATGGGGGTGGTAATTTTTGACCCATGTCTATATACGAATCTTGGGGTAAGATTTGGACATGAATTTCGACCAAAAAATCGGTGTCGAGATTTGAATGCCAGATTAATCTAGGGGGAAAACCATTAAGAAAAATCCAAACTTCATGAAAATCGGATGAGATTTGGCCGAGATATGGGGGTGGTAATTTTTGACCCATGTCTATATACGAATCTTGGGGTAAGATTTGGACATGAATTTTGACCAAAAAATCGGTGTCGAGATTTGAATGCCACATTAATCTAGAGGGAAAACCATTAAGAAAAATCCAAACTTCATGAAAGTCGGATGAGATTTGGCCGAGATATGGGGGTGGTAATTTTTGACCCATGTCTATATACGAATCTTGGGGTAAGATTTGGACATGAATTTCGACCAAACAATCGGTGTCGAGATTTGAATGCCACATTAATCTAGGGGGAAAACCATGAAGAAAAATCCAAACTTCGTGAAAATCGGATGAGATTTGGCCGAGATATGGGGGTGGTAATTTTTGACCCATGTCGATATACGAATCTTGGGGTAAGATTTGGACATGAATTTCGACCAAAAATCGGTGTCGAGATTTGAATGCCAGATTAATCTAAGGGGAAAACCATTAAGAAAAATCCAAACTTCGTGAAAATCGGATGAGATTTGGCCGAGATATGGGGGTGCTAATTTTTGACCCATGTCTATATACGAATCTTGGGGTAAGATTTGGACATGAATTTCGACCAAAAAATCGGTGTCGAGATTTGAATGCCACATTAATCTAAAGGGGAAACCATAAAGAAAAAGCCAAACTTCGTGAAAATCGGATAAGATTTGGCCGAGATATGGGGGTGGTAATTTTTGACCCATGTCTATATACGAATCTTGGGGTAAGATTTGGACATGAATTTCGACCAAAATATCGGTGTCAAGATTTGAATGCCGCATTAATCTAGAGGGAAAACCATTAAGAAAAAGCCAAACTTCGTGAAAATCGGATGAGATTTGGCCGAGATATGGGGGTGCTAATTTTTGACCCATGTCTATATACGAATCTTGGGGTAAGATTTGGACATGAATTTCGACCAAAAAATCGGTGTCGAGATTTGAATGCCACATTAATCTTGGGGGAAAACCATGAAGAAAAATCCAAACTTCGTGAAAATCGGATGAGATTTGGCCGAGATATGGGGGTGGTAATTTTTGACCCATGTCTACATATGAAACTTGGGGTAAGATTTGGACATGAATTTCGACCAAAAAATCGGTGTCGAGATTTGAATGCCACATTAATCTAGGGGGAAAACCATTAAGAAAAATCCAAACTTCGTGAAAATCGGATGAGATTTGGCCGAGATATGGGGGTGGTAATTTTTGACCCATGTCTATATACGAAATTAGGGTAAGATTTGGACATGAATTTCGACCAAAAAATCGGTGTCGAGATTTGAATGCCACATTAATCTAGGGGGAAAACCATGAAGAAAAATCCAAACTTCGTGAAAATCGGATGAGATTTGGCCGAGATATGGGGGTGGTAATTTTTGACCCATGTCTATATACGAATCTTGGGGTAAGATTTGGACATGAATTTCGACCAAAAAATCGGTGTCGAGATTTGAATGCATTATTAATCTAAAGGGGAAACCATGAAGAAAAAGCCAAACTTCGTGAAAATCGAATAAGATTTGGCCGAGATATGGGTGTGGTAATTTTTGACCCCTGTCTATATACGAATCTTGGGGTAAGATTTGGACATGAATTTCGACCAAAAAATCGGTGTCGAGATTTGAATGCCAGATTAATCTAGGGGGGAAACCATTAAGAAAAATCCAAACTTCATGAAAATCGGATGAGATTTGGCCGAGATATGGGGGTGGTAATTTTTGACCCATGTCTATATACGAATCTTGGGGTAAGATTTGGACATGAATTTTGACCAAAAAATCGGTGTCGAGATTTGAATGCCACATTAATCTAGAGGGAAAACCATTAAGAAAAATCCAAACTTCATGAAAGTCGGATGAGATTTGGCCGAGATATGGGGGTGGTAATTTTTGACCCATGTCTATATACGAATCTTGGGGTAAGATTTGGACATGAATTTCGACCAAACAATCGGTGTCGAGATTTGAATGCCACATTAATCTAGGGGGAAAACCATGAAGAAAAATCCAAACTTCGTGAAAATCGGATGAGATTTGGCCGAGATATGGGGGTGGTAATTTTTGACCCATGTCTATATACGAATCTTGGGGTAAGATTTGGACATGAATTTCGACCAAAAATCGGTGTCGAGATTTGAATGCCAGATTAATCTAAGGGGAAAACCATTAAGAAAAATCCAAACTTCGTGAAAATCGGATAAGATTTGGCCGAGATATGGTGGTGGTAATTTTTGACCCATGTCTATATAAGAATCTTGGGGTAAGATTTGGACATGAATTTCGACCAAAAAATCGGTGTCGAGATTTGAATGCCACATTAATCTAGGGGGAAAACCATGAAGAAAAATCCAAACTTCGTGAAAATCGGATGAGATTTGGCCGAGATATGGGGGTGGTAATTTTTGACCCATGTCTATATACGAAATTAGGGTAAGATTTGGACATGAATTTCGACCAAAAAATCGGTGTCGAGATTTGAATGCCACATTAATCTAGAGGGAAAACCATTAAGAAAAAGCCAAACTTCGTGAAAATCGGATAAGATTTGGCCGAGATATGGTGGTGGTAATTTTTGACCCATGTCTATATAAGAATCTTGGGGTAAGATTTGGACATGAATTTCGACCAAAAAATCGGTGTCGAGATTTGAATGCATTATTAATCTAAAGGGGAAACCATGAAGAAAAAGCCAAACTTCGTGAAAATCGGATAAGATTTGGCCGAGATATGGGTGTGGTAATTTTTGACCCCTGTCTATATAAGAATCTTGGGGTAAGATTTGGACATGAATTTCGACCAAAATATCGGTGTCAAGATTTGAATGCCGCATTAATCTAGAGGGAAAACCATTAAGAAAAATCCAAACTTCATGAAAATCGGATGAGATTTGACCGAGATATGGGGGTGGTATTTTTTGACCCATGTCTATATACGAATCTTGGGGTAAGATTTGGACATGAATTTCGACCAAACAATCGGTGTCGAGATTTGAATGCCACATTAATCTTGGGGGAAAACCATGAAGAAAAATCCAAACTTCGTGAAAATCGGATGAGATTTGGCCGAGATATGGGGGTGGTAATTTTTGACCCATGTCTACATATGAAACTTGGGGTAAGATTTGGACATGAATTTCGACCAAAAAATCGGTGTCGAGATTTGAATGCCACATTAATCTAGGGGGAAAACCATTAAGAAAAATCCAAACTTCGTGAAAATCGGATGAGATTTGGCCGAGATATGGGGGTGGTAATTTTTGACCCATGTCTATATACGAAATTAGGGTAAGATTTGGACATGAATTTCGACCAAAAAATCGGTGTCGAGATTTGAATGCCACATTAATCTAGGGGGAAAACCATGAAGAAAAATCCAAACTTCGTGAAAATCGGATGAGATTTGGCCGAGATATGGGGGTGGTAATTTTTGACCCATGTCTATATACGAATCTTGGGGTAAGATTTGGACATGAATTTCGACCAAAAAATCGGTGTCGAGATTTGAATGCATTATTAATCTAAAGGGGAAACCATGAAGAAAAAGCCAAACTTCGTGAAAATCGGATAAGATTTGGCCGAGATATGGGTGTGGTAATTTTTGACCCCTGTCTATATAAGAATCTTGGGGTAAGATTTGGACATGAATTTCGACCAAAATATCGGTGTCAAGATTTGAATGCCGCATTAATCTAGAGGGAAAACCATTAAGAAAAATCCAAACTTCATGTAAATCGGATGAGATTTGACCGAGATATGGGGGTGGTATTTTTTGACCCATGTCTATATACGAATCTTGGGGTAAGATTTGGACATGAATTTCGACCAAAAAATCGGTGTCGAGATTTGAATGCCACATTAATCTAGGGGGAAAACCATGAAGAAAAATCCAAACTTCGTGAAAATCGGATGAGATTTGGCCGAGATATGGGGGTGGTAATTTTTGACCCATGTCTATATACGAATCTTGGGGTAAGATTTGGACATGAATTTCGACCAAAAAATCGGTGTCGAGATTTGAATGCCAGATTAATCTAGGGGGAAAACCATTAAGAAAAATCCAAACTTCATGAAAATCGGATGAGATTTGGCCGAGATATGGGGGTGGTAATTTTTGACCCATGTCTATATACGAATCTTGGGGTAAGATTTGGACATGAATTTTGACCAAAAAATCGGTGTCGAGATTTGAATGCCACATTAATCTAGAGGGAAAACCATTAAGAAAAATCCAAACTTCATGAAAGTCGGATGAGATTTGGCCGAGATATGGGGGTGGTAATTTTTGACCCATGTCTATATACGAATCTTGGGGTAAGATTTGGACATGAATTTCGACCAAACAATCGGTGTCGAGATTTGAATGCCACATTAATCTAGGGGGAAAACCATGAAGAAAAATCCAAACTTCGTGAAAATCGGATGAGATTTGGCCGAGATATGGGGGTGGTAATTTTTGACCCATGTCGATATACGAATCTTGGGGTAAGATTTGGACATGAATTTCGACCAAAAATCGGTGTCGAGATTTGAATGCCAGATTAATCTAAGGGGAAAACCATTAAGAAAAATCCAAACTTCGTGAAAATCGGATAAGATTTGGCCGAGATATGGTGGTGGTAATTTTTGACCCATGTCTATATAAGAATCTTGGGGTAAGATTTGGACATGAATTTCGACCAAAAAATCGGTGTCGAGATTTGAATGCCACATTAATCTAGGGGGAAAACCATGAAGAAAAATCCAAACTTCGTGAAAATCGGATGAGATTTGGCCGAGATATGGGGGTGGTAATTTTTGACCCATGTCTATATACGAAATTAGGGTAAGATTTGGACATGAATTTCGACCAAAAAATCGGTGTCGAGATTTGAATGCCACATTAATCTAGGGGGAAAACCATGAAGAAAAATCCAAACTTCGTGAAAATCGGATGAGATTTGGCCGAGATATGGGGGTGGTAATTTTTGACCCATGTCTATATACGAATCTTGGGGTAAGATTTGGACATGAATTTCGACCAAAAAATCGGTGTCGAGATTTGAATGCCACATTAATCTAGGGGGAAAACCATGAAGAAAAATCCAAACTTCGTGAAAATCGGATGAGATTTGGCCGAGATATGGGGGTGGTAATTTTTGACCCATGTCTATATACGAATCTTGGGGTAAGATTTGGACATGAATTTCGACCAAAAAATCGGTGTCGAGATTTGAATGCATTATTAATCTAAAGGGGAAACCATGAAGAAAAAGCCAAACTTCGTGAAAATCGGATAAGATTTGGCCGAGATATGGGTGTGGTAATTTTTGACCCCTGTCTATATAAGAATCTTGGGGTAAGATTTGGACATGAATTTCGACCAAAATATCGGTGTCAAGATTTGAATGCCGCATTAATCTAGAGGGAAAACCATTAAGAAAAATCCAAACTTCATGAAAATCGGATGAGATTTGACCGAGATATGGGGGTGGTATTTTTTGACCCATGTCTATATACGAATCTTGGGGTAAGATTTGGACATGAATTTCGACCAAAAAATCGGTGTCGAGATTTGAATGCCACATTAATCTAGGGGGAAAACCATGAAGAAAAATCCAAACTTCGTGAAAATCGGATGAGATTTGGCCGAGATATGGGGGTGGTAATTTTTGACCCATGTCTATATACGAATCTTGGGGTAAGATTTGGACATGAATTTCGACCAAAAAATCGGTGTCGAGATTTGAATGCCGCAATAATCTAGAGGGAAAACCATAAAGAAAAAGCCAAACTTCGTGAAAATCGGATGAGATTTGGCCGAGATATGGGGGTGGTAATTTTTGACCCATGTCTATATACGAATCTTGGGGTAAGATTTGGACATGAATTTCGACCAAAAAATCGGTGTCGAGATTTGAATGCCAGATTAATCTAGGGGGAAAACCATTAAGAAAAATCCAAACTTCATGAAAATCGGATGAGATTTGGCCGAGATATGGGGGTGGTAATTTTTGACCCATGCCTATATACGAATCTTGGGGTAAGATTTGGACATGAATTTTGACCAAAAAATCGGTGTCGAGATTTGAATGCCACATTAATCTAGAGGGAAAACCATTAAGAAAAATCCAAACTTCATGAAAGTCGGATGAGATTTGGCCGAGATATGGGGGTGGTAATTTTTGACCCATGTCTATATACGAATCTTGGGGTAAGATTTGGACATGAATTTCGACCAAACAATCGGTGTCGAGATTTGAATGCCACATTAATCTAGGGGGAAAACCATGAAGAAAAATCCAAACTTCGTGAAAATCGGATGAGATTTGGCCGAGATATGGGGGTGGTAATTTTTGACCCATGTCGATATACGAATCTTGGGGTAAGATTTGGACATGAATTTCGACCAAAAATCGGTGTCGAGATTTGAATGCCAGATTAATCTAAGGGGAAAACCATTAAGAAAAATCCAAACTTCGTGAAAATCGGATGAGATTTGGCCGAGATATGGGGGTGGTAATTTTTGACCCATGTCTATATACGAATCTTGGGGTAAGATTTGGACATGAATTTCGACCAAAAAATCGGTGTCGAGATTTGAATGCCAGATTAATCTAGGGGGAAAACCATTAAGAAAAAGCCAAACTTCGTGAAAATCGGATGAGATTTGGCCGAGATATGGGGGTGGTAATTTTTGACCCATGTCTACATATGAAACTTGGGGTAAGATTTGGACATGAATTTCGACCAAAAAATCGGTGTCGAGATTTGAATGCCAGATTAATCTTGGGGGAAAACCATGAAGAAAAATCCAAACTTCGTGAAAATCGGATGAGATTTGGCCGAGATATGGGGGTGGTAATTTTTGACCCATGTCTACATATGAAACTTGGGGTAAGATTTGGACATGAATTTCGACCAAAAAATCGGTGTCGAGATTTGAATGCCACATTAATCTAGGGGGAAAACCATTAAGAAAAATCCAAACTTCGTGAAAATCGGATGAGATTTGGCCGAGATATGGGGGTGGTAATTTTTGACCCATGTCTATATACGAAATTAGGGTAAGATTTGGACATGAATTTCGACCAAAAAATCGGTGTCGAGATTTGAATGCCAGATTAATCTAGGGGGAAAACCATTAAGAAAAAGCCAAACTTCGTGAAAATCGGATAAGATTTGGCCGAGATATGGTGGTGGTAATTTTTGACCCATGTCTATATAAGAATCTTGGGGTAAGATTTGGACATGAATTTCGACCAAAAAATCGGTGTCGAGATTTGAATGCCACATTAATCTAGGGGGAAAACCATGAAGAAAAATCCAAACTTCGTGAAAATCGGATGAGATTTGGCCGAGATATGGGGTGGTAATTTTTGACCCATGTCTATATACGAATCTTGGGGTAAGATTTGGACATGAATTTCGACCAAAAAATCGGTGTCGAGATTTGAATGCATTATTAATCTAAAGGGGAAACCATGAAGAAAAAGCCAAACTTCGTGAAAATCGGATAAGATTTGGCCGAGATATGGGTGTGGTAATTTTTGACCCCTGTCTATATAAGAATCTTGGGGTAAGATTTGGACATGAATTTCGACCAAAATATCGGTGTCAAGATTTGAATGCCGCATTAATCTAGAGGGAAAACCATTAAGAAAAATCCAAACTTCATGAAAATCGGATGAGATTTGACCGAGATATGGGGGTGGTATTTTTTGACCCATGTCTATATACGAATCTTGGGGTAAGATTTGGACATGAATTTCGACCAAAAAATCGGTGTCGAGATTTGAATGCCACATTAATCTAGGGGGAAAACCATGAAGAAAAATCCAAACTTCGTGAAAATCGGATGAGATTTGGCCGAGATATGGGGGTGGTAATTTTTGACCCATGTCTATATACGAATCTTGGGGTAAGATTTGGACATGAATTTCGACCAAAAAAATCGGTGTCGAGATTTGAATGCCACATTAATCTAGAGGGAAAGCCATTAAGAAAAATCCAAACTTCATGAAAATCGAATGAGATTTGGCCGAGATATGGGGGTGGTAATTTTTGACCCATGTCTATATATGAAACTTGAGAAGATTTGGACATGAATTTCGACCAAAAAATCGGTGTCGAGATTTGAATGCCAGATTAATCTAGGGGGAAAACCATTAAGAAAAATCCAAACTTCATGAAAATCGGATGAGATTTGGCCGAGATATGGGGGTGGTAGGTTTTGACCCATGTCTATATACGAATCTTGGGGTAAGATTTGGACATGAATTTCGACCAAAAAGTCGGTGCCGAGATTTGAATGCCACATTAATCTAGGGGGAAAACCATGAAGAAAACGCCAAACTTCGTGAAAATCGGATGAGATTTGGCCGAGATATGGGGGTGGTAATTTTTGACCCATGTCTATATACGAATCTTGGGGTAAGATTTGGACATGAATTTCGACCAAAAAATCGGTGTCGAGATTTGGATGCCACATTAATCTAGAGGGAAAACCATTAAGAAAAATCCAAACTTCATGAAAATCGAATGAGATTTGGCCGAGATATGGGGGTGGTAATTTTTGACCCATGTCTATATACGAATCTTGGGGTAAGATTTGGACATGAATTTCGACCAAAAAATCGGTGTCGAGATTTGAATGCCACATTAATCTAGAGGGAAAACCATGAAGAAAAAGCCAAACTTCGTGAAAATCGGATGAGATTTCGCCGAGATATGGGGGTGGTAATTTTTGACCCATGTCTATATACGAATCTTGGGTAAGATTTGGACATGAATTTCGACCAAAAAATCGGTGTCGAGATTTGAATGCCACATTAATCTAGAGGGAAAACCATTAAGAAACAGCCAAACTTCGTGAAAATCGGATGAGATTTGGCCGAGATATGGGGGTGGTAATTTTTGACCCATGTCTATATACGAATCTTGGGGTAAGATTTGGACATGAATTTCGACCAAAAAATCGGTGTCGAGATTTGAATGTCACATTAATCTAGAGGGAAAACCATTAAGAAAAAGCCAAACTTCGTGAAAATCGGATGAGATTTGGCTGAGATATGGGGGTGGTCATTTTTGACCCATGTCTATATACGAATCTTGGGTAAGATTTGGACATGAATTTCGACCAAAAAATCGGTGCCGAGATTTGAATGCCACATTAATCTAGGGGGAAAACCATGAAGAAAAATCCAAACTTCGTGAAAATCGGATGAGATTTGGCCGAGATATGGGGGTGGTAATTTTTGACCCATGTCTATATACGAATCTTGGGGTAAGATTTGGACATGAATTTCGACCAAAAAATCGCTGGTTATATTTGAATGCCAGATTAATCTAGAGGGAAAACCATAAAGAAAAATTCTATATCATATATATATTCTATTTTAGAAGCTATATGTCAAGTTTGGTGACTCTAGTTCTTCTTATTAACCAAAATTGCTTAAAAAACAGGATATTGATATCGATTTTTATCAATTGCTTGGAGACAGAGTATGTTATCGATTATCGGAAACAAACTCGATCTGCGCGGGAACTAGGAGTATATACATCTAAAATTTCTCTAGCTCTTAAAGGTTCTGAGATCCTTGGTGTTCAAACATACGGACGGACGGACGGGCGGACTGACGGACGGACGGACAGACAGACGGACATGGCTAGATCGACTCAGCTATTTATGCTGATCAAGAATATATATACTTTATGGGGTCGGAGTTGCTTCCTTCTGCCTGTTACATACATTCGGCTTTCGCACAAATACAATATACCCTTATACCCATTTTTAATGGGTTTAATTGTAATGAGTAGTAAAAATAAATCGACTTTAAGCTTGTGGCATCCGTCTAAGGTATATCGATAATCGATAGATCGATAAATATCAGTGTTTAGCTTACAGCCAGAGTCAAACGAGCTGCTAAGTAAGCTCTCGACAAGCACACACAAATCGAGTATATTTAGCTTCTTATCACAGTTAAAAATAAAACGAAGTTCTCAACCTGATTTCTGGTACTTGCTCAAACTTTAAATGCATCTTCCGGCTCTATAAATGGCAGAGCAATCGATCAATAAGCACAAAAGTCATTCAAAAATGTAAACTCTAGAAAAAACTGCAACAAGAAGTGCATTAAGAAATCGTCAAGAGCTGCTGCAGGCCAAAAAGAGACCGAAATAAACGAGAGTCTCTCGAAACGAAAAAATGAAATAAATAAAGAGGGCGAACGATGAGAGGCTCAATCAATCGAATTAATGCTCGAACAGGAGCTGCAAAGAGCATACCAGGCTAAGGCTTTAAGTTACTTTCAGCAAATTGGAGAGACAGAGAGAGAGAGAGAGAGAGAGAGAGAGTGTGTGTGTGTGCGTGTGTGTAAGAGAAAGCAAGTACGTAGGTAAAGGCAAACAACAAATAAATTTGATAGGAAAATCCGTAAAACTAACTCGCTTAATAACTCGCACTTGAGTGGCAAATGCAAACACAGTCGCTGCGAAAGTGCCACAACTTTTTCGACTGACCAACTGGCTAGTTTTCCAACACTAACACACACACACACTCACACACAAAAGTTTCGCTGGGTAAAA
Source organism: Drosophila novamexicana (assembly GCF_003285875.2). Classification (NCBI taxonomy): domain Eukaryota; kingdom Metazoa; phylum Arthropoda; class Insecta; order Diptera; family Drosophilidae; genus Drosophila; species Drosophila novamexicana. Next base: position 90,835 of record NW_020824860.1, on the reverse strand, counting down.
GCAGCACAAAAGTCACAGGAAACGTTGCGGCGCTCTCTGGAGTATTTGGCAAGTGTGTGCATGTGTGTGTGTGCGTGTGTGTGTGTGTAGGTAGTCACTACTCGTCTTTATACCCTAAGCCCATAGAAAGTGGCTTAATAGGTTATATTGGCTTTGTAAACGTCTATGTAACAGGCTGAGGAAAGCAGCTCGAGAACGATAAGAACTAGTTACACCAAACTTGGAATGTAGCTGGTTGTACGTAACAGAGAGATATAGAATAGTTCAATTTTGCAATACCTTTCTACATTTCATACAATATAGAAAGACCACAAGATTTTCAAGTTATTTGGGAACTCATTTAGTTTATGGATTGTTTCTTTCGCTTGTATGTATAGCAGGAAGTAGGAAATATTGAAAGAATGCTGGCAACCACTTCTGAGTCGCGTGCTGGGTATCTATTAGTCGGATACCTGCGATTAAAGCACACTTGATTTTTTTGCTGTTCGTTGTTGTTGTTTTCAATTGTGCTGGAGTGTAATAACTTTAAGCTGCAGTGGATGGGCTTGGGGCTTGGGTCTGGGGGCTGGGTGTCTAGAGGGGCGCATCAGTTCGGTTGGCAGAACTCTAAAACCAAACTAAACCAAAGCAAAATCCGGCAAAGTAAAGAAAAGTCCGGCAAAAATAAAAACACGCGTACCTACACACACTCACACACACACACATACGCCACCTGTCGTTCGTAGCTGGCATCGTGCGAGGCGTTCTCCCCCCCTCTCTCTCTCTCACCCCCATTGCTGTCTTACTCGCATGCATGCAAAGTTTTAAATTTGCTTAATCAACAAAATGCAAATAACAGCTCGTCAGGGATTTTTGTTTAGTCTTGTTTATGCTTTATTTACCTAACCCAACCAGCCACGCCCAGCCTCTGTCTCCCTGCCACCCCACTCTACCTCTCTCCTTGTCTCTCTCTCACTCTCGCAGTGCTGTGCTGTGCACTTTGCCCAAATAGATTTCAACAATCGTAACACAACACTCAAATTCGTTGCTTTCACACACTGAAAAGAAGTGCTTTGAGCACTCGCATGTATTATCAATTTTCATTTGTGTATGTCTTGTGTGTGTGTGTGTGTGTGTGTGTGTGTGCGTGGGTGTGTGCGTTTCGCTCTGCACTTTCCTTTTGTCTTTCATTTTTAATTATGAATAACACAATTTTAGCTTCAAATACTTTTGGGTTTTCTACGGGCTGTGGCTGTGGCTGTGTTCGGTGCACGTAGGTGAATAATTGTTATACAAATTTTTTATACAAGCGTTTAAAATTCTAATTTTTGTACACTCCATAAAATGGATAAATTGGAGAATATAAAAACGAAAGAAATGAAAAGTATAGCTGAACTATATACACTTCCAGAGAAGAAATCGCTTCAAATCTGAAAGGCATAAGCTGTATGTTTAAATGTTTCGTCAACTCGCACAGGGTATCTTTTTGTCGAGTTCGCTCGATTGAAACACTTTTTGACTGAATCGTATTTCTTTGTGGTTCCTTTGTGGATCTACCAGTGGCAGTCTATGGTAAATATAAGAAGCCAGCCTTTGAGACAACGCATAAAGAAGGTCGCTGGTTCGAATTTCAGGCTAGCATTTAAATGTGGGCGTCGTGCAGCTTAATAATTTAATTATAAGACGTGAAAGTATGTAGATATGTGAGTTTTGCAGATATGTAACAATTGTTGAAGATCTTAAATGCTGAGGTCGGATAAAATATCTGGGAAAACCGAATTTTGTCATCCTATAGAGCTATATAATAAAGTAGTGCGATCATGCTAAGATTTGGCTCATATTTGAAGAGCATAGTTTAACTAGTTAATGTTGAACTTTTTCAAGATATCTTGACGATTGCCGCCTTATGATATAGTGGTTCGATCTGACAGGTTTCGACATATCTGCTGCCTGCAACAGAGACACAGACCTATGTAAAGTTTCAAGAGGAGAGCTTTAAAACTGGAAGACTAGCTCGCATAGAAACAGACGGACTGACAGACATGGCTATAATAACCCGGCTATGGATGTGATCTAGAATATGTATACTATATTCTCTATTCTATTCTGTTCTATTCTATTCTCTATTCAGTCTCGAGCTCATTTACACACATCCGTGTTTAATCAACCCTGCGCTAAAAGTGAATTTTTCTCTTTTCTCAACACTGTCAAGCTAGTCATTAGTAAATAGCTAGTACAAAGAGCTGACTCGACCTTTAGTAAACTTTACATTATACTTGATATACCTGGCTGTTATAATTATGGGTTCGGAGATGTTTCCTTCTACACATACCCTGACAGAATTATAATATCCTCTGCATGCGGCATGCAAATAGTTATAATCGTTATTATCTCTTTGACGTTTATAAAATTATAATTAATTCTATAATATTAATATCACAATTTGCAGGCTCTTCTTTAAGAGTGTTTCCCCTACACTCAACTCATGGTTGGGCTTTATTTATATAAGTTCTTTCTATATGCATATAGATTCGATTCGTTTCATGCGAATGACTGCATTGCATGTGTTCAACGGAAAGTTGCGCTAAATCTTACAATTCTAAGGGGGCGGGGAGCGGAGTTGGATTTCGGGCCTGACAGATTTTCCGCTCAGATGCGGCTTAACAAATTTGCTGCATACTTTTGGGCGTTCGCGTGCCAGACAAGGCTTAAAACTTTAACTGTTGAGGCCAGCGAGCAGCTGCTGCTGGTGTGTGCGTGTCTGTGTGTCTCTGTGTGTGTCTCTGTGTGTGCTTTGGCGAAGTAATTAAACACACATTCAAGTCGCTATACAAATATGATGATACGAGCATGCATTATACGATATGTAAATGAATTTAAGCTGCCATTATAAAGGTTGCCGTATGCCGCACGCGCCTCGCCTCGCTACCAAGGTCACACCCACACACACACGCACACGCACACGCACACACATTCGACATGCCACAACGGGCAGCAGGCTGAGAAGAGGCGACGCCTTGCTGCAGGTGGTGATTGGGGTGAAGGCCAGCGCAGACGCCACAAAATGACACATCCAATTTTGCTGAGAACTGAGCGCCCACTTGTGCCACGCCCGGTGGCTAGGCTTGTTGCATGCACTTCATTGGCCAAAGTGCCAACAATATAAAAAGAAAATTAAATAAAAATGTGCAAAAAAAAAAAAGAAGAAAGTACACCGTGCAAAAAGTTGTGTAAGAACAATAATTTGTAATGAATATGAAAATATATATATAAAACATGATGGGCGCGCGGTGAAGGGAAGTGGAAGGGGGGGGGGGGGGGGGGAGAGCGTGTGTTGGTTGGGCTGGGTTTTTGCCGCAGCAATTGCCGTGTATAATAAAATTTATTCAACATGCTGGCAAATAAAGTCCTCACCAAATGTTCACACGCGCAAAAAAAAATATAAATAAACCGACAAGAAAAAAAAACAAGCAACAATAAATGTAAAAACAAAAATAATAAATCAGCACCTGTGCGAAATGTGTTGAAAAACAAATTGGGCAACAATTTGAATGCGAATTATTTGTTTTGCTTGACTCTTTTGCAACACTTGAAAAACTTTAAAAGCTGGCGCAAGTTTCACAAGAGTTGGCAGCACGAATTCTAAGCTGCAAATTGTGACAGGCCATCAAAAGTGTAAGCTGGCAGCGAAAACAGTGTTGCATAACGGTTGAATGTGCGCTGTTTCAACAGCAATTGTCAACACCTAAGTTAATTGACAGTTTTGGAAAACTTTTAATAAAATGATTTGATTTATTAAATATTATTAGTAAATAATAATCAAATTGGTTAATATACACTTTTGATTTGCGATGATTTTCAACACTAAACTTTAGCTCTATGTTAAATTAATGCCTTAAATCAGTTAATAGTTCGAAATAATATCAAATAAAATGACATCAATTATACTCACGTTTTTCGTTTATACGCTTTTTGATTTGAAAATGCAAATTAACTTATTTATATTCATGTTTTCTCTGTTATAATCAAATATACTCACATGGTAGCAAATCTATTATTTATTAAATATATGTGCACACAAATTTAAGTATTTATTTTTTTATATATTTTTTTTCTCATATATATTCATATTCTTTTTTGTATTCCCTTATTTAAATTTATTGGATAGACTTGTGCTCAAATAAATTATATTTATTTCAAAATATTCAAATGTAATCATTTGTAATCATTTGTGCGATTCATTATATCGTATTCACACTCATTTATACTCTTGTGTGATTAATATTTCGATTAAAATATATAAAAAGAAATTAAAATATATTTATTTAATATAATATGTACTCATTTATACTCATGCAGCCATATATCTACTCATTTGTTGCTGTACTCGTATCTATTTATACGTACTCATACGTATGTATTTGTACTCATTTATACTCATATGGCATATAAGTACTCATATATATAGATATTTACCTATTCTTATTTTTACTCATTAGTACTCATGCGTATTTATTCAGACTCATTTGTGAACTTTATTTACTCATTTGTGGACTCCAAAATACTCATAAATACATATATATTTATATATGTACTCATTTGTACCTGTATAGACCTTGATAGACTTATTGTATACTCATACTTATATTGACTCATTTGTACTCAAACGTATGTATTCACACTTATGTGTACTTATATGTGCACTATGTAGACTCGCAAATACTCATTAATACATATATTCGTGTACCCATTTGTACCTGTGTAGACCTTGATAGACTCATATATGTACTCATACTTTTACTAACTCATATGTTCCTTTATATATGCTCATATATGTATATGAATATGCATATATATGCACATATGTGTGTGTGGGCATAAAGATTTGTCGCTTTGTTAGCTCTCGATTGCATCACATACCAATACATATACAAATACATGTACATATGATCCTTGAGGCCTTAACATAAAGTTCAGGGTGTGCAAATACTCACGGAAAACCCTTTTCCAAGTTCACATATGCATAAATTTCTGTCGATGTTGCTGTAGCCGTGTCCATGTCAATGTGTGTGTCTGCGTGTGTGTGTTTGCGCCTGTGTGTGTGTGTACGTATTTGTGTGTTGGCAGCCACGGCTCGGCGCCAGTGATATTGAAAAACGCAGACTTTTGACCCCATTTGTGTACACGAGTGTGTGCATGTGTGTGTGTGAGCGTGTGTGTGTGTGTGTGTGTAAGTGTGTGTGTGTGTGACAACAACTCAATGCTGGGCCCGCGCTGTGGCTATGGATGTGCCTGCTGCACAGAAAGCGGAGGGCAGAAAATAGCAGCAGCAGCAGCCGCATAATGTGCAGCAAAAATAAAGTGAACAAAAACTAAAAAAGAGGAAAACATGCAACAACAACAACAACAACAACAACAAGAACAGCACTTGAAGTGCGAAAACGCGCAATTTGCATTTTCTTCATTTGTGGCCAAAGTGCGAGAAATATATGTATCTGTAACTATATCTGTATCAGCGTGTAAAGTATCTGTGTCTCTCTGTGAGTATCTATATAACAAGTAAGAGTGCTCTAGTCGGCTATGCTCGACTACCAGATACCCCGAACCCTGAGCAGACTCATAAACACTCTAGCTTCCCTTTGGACATAGGCTGCGGCAGTGTTCTTCTCTCTTTAGCCTAACTTTAGGAGAAATGCATGCTTGATTAAGTCTGATGTTTAGTTTTGCAACTTTATAAAATGTCCAGCACATAAATATGACATACGAGTGCAAGCACATGACAAAGCCCGCAAGTATGTCTATAAGAATGCGTCGTATTCAGGTTAAGGAAGCTTAAAGGCATTCGATAAGTTAAGAAAAAAATATCCATTCGAGAGGCTACAAATCAAATATTGAGTCTCTAGCTTTTAAAGGCTCCGAGAAAGGCACAAAAAGCGCCAGTTCGATATCGATATTTATCGTTTGCATTGCAAGTTATCGATAATTTGAAAACAAACTCGTACCTTAAACAGACAGACTGATTGGGAGTCTATAAACTTGATGGAATTGTAAATGCTTTCATCTGCCTGTTACATACATTTTGGCTCAAAACCTATATGCCCCCTGAAGCCATCTGTAATGTAATACAGGGTATAAAAATCGTGCTGAATAAGTAAATAGAGTAAATGAGCTGTAAAGAAAAACAGAAATATTGCATAGGTCCGGCAGCTGTACTTGAGCGCGTCACACGAACTAGTTCACAGCCCGAACCTTAAAGCAAAAGCTTTTGAAATAAATAAATGCAAACTTTTGAGCAAAATAATTGCTTTAAGCTTCAACATTTGATACCGAGTCGAGAAATACCACTTAACCAGCTTTCAACCACAGAGTGAAACTATTTTCAGTTGGCTTTTAAATTCACACTAAGCCCCGTTTCCATTTGACTTCAGCTAATAAACTTGGCTCCATGGAACCACTTTTTAACCATTTTTTTCAGCACTCTTCAATTCAATTTTAAACCTTCTCTAAACCACTTCAGAACTACTTTTCAGCTGTGGCTTTAATTAGCACTGCGACAGGTTTCTATAACTTTATAACGATATCAAAAGCTTATGCAGTTCATTTGAATGGACATCTTAGAGCAGCTTTAATACCGATTTCTGAACCACTTTTCAACCACTTTGTAGCCACTTTTATGCATTAGACATAGTTTGGAGTTGGTTTTCAGGTCAGTTTGCTTTTGAACTCAGTTAATATCTTAAAGTTGGACTTATTGTCGCTTGACTTAGAGTTACCAAATTTATCGCTTAATATTTCACTTATTTTAAATATCTTATAGTTTTTTAAATTTTTGAAATTGAATTTATAATATCAAATCCATAACAGGGAATATTTGTATTAAACCCTGCCAAAGGAAAGTTCGGTCCAAAAGTAGATTTTTATATTGCAAAATATTCTCTTTTCCAAGATATTTTCATCAAACTCAGCATTTGCGAGTTTCTCTACTCTCACATATCTGCAAGGGTATTAAATCTTCGGCATGCCAAACATACTTTCTCGTTTTATTTGTAAAAAAGTTGCGGATTATGCTCTATCGAGCATCTACTGTAGCACAGCTTATATGCGGACAATTAAATAAAATCCTTTCTGCAAATAAAATAGTATATTTTTTTGTGTATTGATTGTGAAAATATCCGACTTGCCTTTAATTAGTCCACCTTAACGAGCATCTACTGTAGAGCACAGTTTGTGTTTAGGAAATTGGGTTTAATTTTATGCAAAGCGCTCAAATTTGAGATGCGATTTAAAAGAATTTCAATTATTACAGCAGAATACACTTGATTACATTCCGGCTGAAAAAAAAAACAAACGAAAGAAAGAAGAAAGTTATCATTGCACCTCTTCCACCCCCCTCCCACTCCACCCACCCCCTCCTCATCTTCCTTTTTTTAGTCACAGGGCAACCCTCCTGTGTATATATATTTTATTTCTCATATTTTATGGCACTGTCCAAGTTGCCAAAGTGGCCCAAAGGTGGATTCCCTTGTTACCAGCTCAGGCGCTGTCTCAATATATATATTCCTCCCCGCCCCGCCCCGCCACCTGCCCCTCGACAAATTTCTTCAGCACCTTCACTTTGAGCATATATTTCCAATTGAATGCATAAAACGCTTCAACGCCTGCATTTTGTTGCCCAATGTCGTTGTCGATGCCTAAAACAATTCTGGGCCAAGTAATTAGAATCAATTGACCCTGAACGCTTTTTCCAGTTGACCTGCTTGCTGATATCTCAACTCCCAATTTTGCCAGCCTCCCGCAATTTTACCATCTATCGACTCGCAGTTCTTATTGTCTTGACATATATTACGGTTCGCCTTTGGCTCAAAAACGAGTAATAAAAACTAAGAACGCAAACAATCAAATAAAATCAAACTCAAAGAATGTCTTTAAAATAAATATCGAAATACGAAATGACAAGCAAGTCCGGGAGAAAATATAAAATGCCAGCGGGTCCAGCACCTTCCGCCCACAAATTGCGTCAATTTCAAATCCAATTGGCAATTGCTAATGGCACTGTTTGGGACGGGGGGAGGAGACAGGGAGCGAAGCGTGGGAAAAGGATGCATGGCCATGTGCAGCGTATCTTAAATAATTCATTTATGCCTGATTAGAGACAGATTATAATGCAGTTAGAGTACAGTAGACTGTGACCCAGCTAATATTTCCAGCTCTCTCTCTCTCTCTCGCTTTAACCCACTCTTGTGCCATCTCCTTCTGATCTATTTTTTTTTTCAAGAGAATGCTCTCTAATATTCTTCTTTTTACTGCTTCATCCTTTCTTTCCACCTATTTCTTGCTCTTATTTTGTTAAATTCAGAAAACAGCTTCCATTGACTTGTGAGAAGCGCTGAGAAAGGCGCAAGGTTTTTAGTCAGCAAATGAATATTATTTAAGCAGCTTTTTACTCTTTTTATTATTGTTCTTTACTTTTTTTTTCATCGCCTTTTTGCTTCACTGGAAATATTCAAATCCAAACGATGCTACGCTAAAGTTCTTTTCAGCCATTTCATAAAACTAATTCCTTTTATTTTCAACTCAAATACTGGGGGAATTATCAGGCCAAATCGTCGATTTATATTAGTTCAGCAAAGCTATGATGAATGGCAGATGCGACAAATGTTATATGAAAAGTTGGTATTGACTGAAATAGTAAATGGAAAAGCGTATATAGTATTTGCCTTGGCTTTTCTCTCAGTGCTCTTTGTTTTAGTGTGTGAAAAAAGATTTCATCATGAGTTGATTATGAGTCTAGCACCATTCATAACCGGTATTCGGTATTATGATATTTTTGTGGCCCTCTCTTGGCATATTTGCAAACATTTTTCTGCGTTCGCAACTCATTGAGCAATCGAGTTGGCAAAAACCCTATAACCCATACCCCATACCCCACACCCCGTTCCCCATACCCCATTTATGTCCATTCATATCCGAATCCGAATTGGTGTCCGAGTCCAATGGGGAATGCGGATTCAAACAGCAGCTGTACGTTGTTTTTCCTTTTCTTTCCTTATTTTTCTTTTCTGATTTTTATTTTCATTTTTTTGCCTTTTGTTCACATGTTTTGCTGTGTTTTGTGTGCGCTTCCAAACTGTTTATTATTTTGTCGACAAATGCGTGTTCGAACCAGAGACCAAACATTCCCGACACAAAGCATAACCATATTGTCCTGGCGTGTTTTTCTCTCTCCCTCCCCCATCTGTCTCTCTTTCTCTCTGTCTCTCTCGCTCTCTCTCTCGCTGATGTCCCTATCTCTTGACCAGTCTGTCCAGTGTCCAGCGTTCGGTCTGGTAAAGGCGCATAAAATTCGCATCATTGATTTCTATTTCGTTCAGAGCTCATTAAACAATCGGATAAACTTTAAGAATCAACAACAACAATAACAAAAATAGCAAAGCAACAGCACAGATGGACTGACAGCGTTTTGAGGGGGGGTCGTGGGAGCCTGTTTCGGCTTGGGATCTAGTATTCGTGTTCGAGCCCATGCTGATTGTGCGTGAGATACGCCCACACATAGCTTTACAGAGCGTCCCCACGTTCCTGTATGCCTGGGTCCAGGACTAAAGGTCAATCCCAACAGATTTTTCACGCATTTTCATACCCTGCAGCTGATGATTTGGTGTAAAAAAGGTTCTTGTTTCTTTGATGTGCTTTAAATAACTTATTCATACAAGCATGTATGTATATTAGAAGATTTTCCTGCTAAATACAGGGTGTGTCATAGTCGTGTGCTTCTGCATATAATCTTCATGAACATACTTTCGATTAAAAGATAAACCAAAAAGTTTATTTGCTTTTATCAACCCATATAAACAGCTTTAGACATTTCAGTTGTGTGTACAGGGTATCTTATAGTCGAACAGCATAAGCACCATTAAGTGACTTATATTTAAATTTGGAAATTGTGTTTCATAGGCAGCAGTAAAGATTACAAGCCTAATGTGTGTATAAGAGATGCTCACGACTTATATGCAGGGTATCTACCAGTTGAGCTGTCCTTACGGGAGCGCTTAGCTAAGCTATAATATAGTATAGGCGATATTTGTCTGTCAAACATACCCAACATAAATGTTTCAAATCGCATGCATTTGACTATGTAGAGGGTATCTGCTAGTCGAGCAGTTTCAATGTTAATAACTTTAAATTCTGGAAAATGAATACGCATTGTCAACGTCAACAGCTGACGGCAAGAATGTGTGCTCAAAACAAGTATAAGTATTCCTTACTGCTCGTTACAGGGTATCTGCCAGTCGAACATATTCACTGCCCCCGCTTGTTTGCAAGGTCTTTAAAGTCTGTTAATTGCATGCCTTTGGCTATCGTAAAGCATCTACGCCAACAGTTGTGCGCTGAGAAGCGCATAGAGAGGTTGCGGGCTGGTGAGAATCGCCGAGAAGGGCGCACAAAAAAATCATTGAAATTGTCGTGTAATTAGCCGTTATGCTCGGCTCTCGCAAAATGTTGCTGCTTAAGTACGTGTCGTGCCACATTTGCAAATGCGCTTCAAATTGCTCATCCGCAACGTGGAGCCGCCGCACACAAACACACACACCCCCTCCCTGCTGGCGTGTGTGTGCGTGAATGTGTGTGTGGGTGAGTGTGTGTGTGTGTGTGATTTGCAAAATCATTGAGTTGTAAATGGGATTCGGGCCTGCACGTTCGTGCATACAAATCGTTGCCTTAAAGCAACCCTCGGCTCGTTGGCTCGATGCCTCGTTGACTTGGCCCAAATCGAAGAAATGAAATTTAAATTTTATGCAAATGCCCAGCACAAACACACACACACGCGCACACACACTGACACACACGCACACCCAGCTAGCTGTGTTGACAATGTGCTAAGCATCGCATTTGGCCATTTTTGTTTTGCGCTTTGCAATTTGCCGCGCTCAACTTTTTGCATTTGGCGACAAAACGCCAGAACGCACCAAAGCTAAAAGTTGCTTTTTTTTTCTACGGATACCCTGTACAAGGGGTAAAAAGAGCATACTGGCAGAGATTGGCCACTTCAACCAAATGAAGCATAGATAGTCCGGATCAGGCAATCGAACTAGGTCAATCTAGCCATGTCCGATCTCTGAATTAAAGTTCATGTCTTTATTATCGACAAATATCGATCTTTTGACTGTGATTCCCTTCATTTTCTTCAAAATCGATAAGAATCGAAAACAAATTACTTGTTTTTAGCATATTTCCGAGATGATAGAGGCTAGGCACACACAATTTGGTATGTGAGCTCTTGTGTATTATACACTTCCTCCCAGTTGCCCCAAAATTCAAAATAAATATATATATTTTGCAAATAAAACCTTGTTTTTTGTTGTACTTGAACCAAGTATAGGGTATCTTCGAGTCAATCACACTCAAATACTCTTGCTTGTTTGCAGCTGTTGCTGTTGTTGTTCTTGTTGTCCTGTGATTAGTTTTGGCTTTTATGCAATTTATGTTGGTTGTTTGTGTAAATAAATAAATAAATAAGTAAATAAATAAATAGTATTTCATTTGTGCCCCCGTTTAGCTTTTATTTCTGTGACAAGTATTCGGAGTATTTAATGCCCAAGCGTCATTAGCTGAACACTAGCTGATTCCCCCGAGCATAGATAATACTAAAAGTTAGATTAAGCTGAGAATTGTATTGAATAGCAGCCGGCGGCATGTGCTTCAAGCGTCCAAATGTGCTTACTCAACACTTCGCTGCAGGATTTAAGTGCGCATTAGAAGCTACCTACTGGCTGTAGTGTTGGAAAGCTAAGGCTTATCGTGCAGTTTTAAGTAGCGCTTTTTAATGCGTTTTAATACCATACCTATGTATAAAAGGCTACTTATTGCGTATGTAAATAGGTTTTAGTGTTGGATAACAAGTGCTTGTCATGCAGTTTTCAACATAGACATTTAATGAGTTCACACAATACTTTACAGTTCGACACATGGTTTTAGTAGGCATAACAAGCTACTTACTGCTCAGATAATCAGAATTTAGTGTTAGATAGCAAATGTTTATCGCACACTTTTCACCACAAGCTTTTCATACGCTTGCTCAACATTTTTAGGCTTAAAACAGATTTTCAATGTGCATAAAAAGTTACATACTGCTTATGTATATGGGTTTTAGTGTTGGAAAACAAGTGCCCAACACTTTTAAAGACTGCTTTTAAATTCGCTCGCAGAATACCTAACGATTCGCAGGAGGCTTTCAATGGGCATAAGAAGCCATTTACATGGTTGTAGTGTTGGAAAACTAACGCTTTTCACGCATTTTTCAACCCTAATTTCAGATGCACGCACCTAATACATTACAGCCTGCTACAGACTTATCTAAAATCTCTTTGCTGCCTATGGGTTTCAGTGTTGCAGTGTTGAAAACCTACGTCTTATAGTGCCGCTTACGACACTGATTCTCAATCCACTTACTCAACACTATACCATTTGCTAAAGATTGAAAGTGATTTGCGTTTTCAAGGCGGTTTTTGGTTTTTATGTTGCAGTGTTGTGATATTAATACTTATCTTAACGCTTTCAACACTGCTTTACTTACTGAACGTGAGTGTTGTTTAACGCAATACTAGCAAAAACTAATCGATATTCTTCTATAATTTCAAGCTTTCCATCCTCTTTCCGTTTGTCAACCAAGCCCGTTGGGCAGCTCAAACGAAATCAACATAAAACACTTTTCTGGCCAGCTTTTTGTGTAAGCCGTTGAAAATATATTTGATGATGATCATAGATAAACTCACTTCATAAAAAAGATACACTTGTGTACACACATTTCACACAGGCGGCGGATTATCCAAAATCGATAAAACATTTTTGAATTAATAAAAACATTTTCCAGCAATTTAAAGCGTTTTCGTGCGCTGCAATTCTTTTTCTAAAAGATTCAGCTTTCAAACAAGTAAAGCTTTGCACTAGCTAAGCCTTCATATTTTAATTATAAAAAGGAAGCTTAGCTTTAAGTTGCTTTCAATGCTTGCATTTGGCAGTGTTGCAAAACAATGTTTAGGGGCAGCTTTAAATCATTAAAAATAGTTGCTTCGAATGTCCCAAATAGCCACAATTCGTATCGGAAAATTACATTTATTAAAGTACCATCTGTTTAGATTTATTTTCATTCGACAAACATATTTTATTATTGTGCATTGAAACTTTGTCGTCCATTTGTCATGTTACAACAAATTAATGGAAAACGCATTTATGAAATGCAATCACAACCAGATATGGCTCCGTGTCGGGACCCGCCTAAACCTAAAAATGAACAATTGACATGGAGTTGCATTTGCATTTTTGTCACCAAAAATATGCAACAAATTTGACAGATTTTGACCAAAATAGAATTCGAAATAAGGATGCGGGGGCGGTGGCGGTGGCGGGTGCGGCTTGGAACAACGAGCGGTTGTATTTCGTTTATGGCATATGTAAACTTGCGGAAGCAACATTTTTTTCTTCTACTAACACTTGGCAAGAAACTGAACTCTGTGTCCTGCTTATTGGTATTGATGAATCACCAAACAGACGCACAACACGTTCAGCAACAGTTCAACAACATACCCATTGTATACCCTGTACACAAATGAACGAGGGTATTTTGTCTATAAGCAAATGTGTGCAACAGTCAGGAAAAAGTTTATTCCATTTGATTGATACCTTCAAGCTTTAAATCGATCAATGTGTGAAACCCGAGCGAATGCTACAGAGTTAGACTCTCTCTCTCTCTCTCTCTATCTAGGACAAAAGTCTGGGTAAAGGCTGCTTAGTTTACGTGGGAAAGATGTCTGGGTAAAGGAGACTTATGTCCCACCTGTTGCGATGAGCTGGGGACAGAAAGCAGCATAAACCGTGTGACTGTTCTGCAATTCGCAGAAAACCAAATCAAATTCTGGGAAAGCAGTTGTTTGAAGAGCTCGCACGGGCTGGCGAAATTGCCCATGGCGCTTTTTGTCGGGTAAACGGATTGGTTTCAAAAATGCCTGAACTCTAAAGACCGTCCAGGACGACAGACATTCGTCTGACAAATAGCCAACGTCAGGCAACACAATGAGCCTCGGGCGAGCTCGGCCTACTTAATCCAACCCAACCATGTGGATTATAAGTGGAAGAGAAATATTTATATATTTATATATAATATTTATTTATTATCCCATATAATGGGAAGAAACACAAGTTTTCGGGGTATATGCACACATTTGGATGCCGTATTTATGCACTAAAAATTTCATTTAAATAAAAAAACTGTTTCTCCAAAAAACGGACAGAAATTTTAACGGTAGTTACCTCTTACAGAGACTTCGGTAATTTCACTCACATTTCTGGAAAATTCGTGGAAATTGGTTTGCATGATAACTTTTTGTTTGCCGTGCAAGGGAAGGGAATGAAATGAAATGAAGACTGTTTCAATGATTCAAGTCCACCTCGCTGAAATAAATTAGGTGGAAAGTTTTAGTTTATTGTCCGATCGATTTCAAATGTGTGCTTTTAGGATGTTGCGGGTAGAAAATAGGTGAAAAGTGATGTCTGCGATCGGATGCAAAATGCTTGGTCGACTAAAGAGCGCTTTGTGTCTGCCTAAAAGGAAAGTTGGATGGTCTGCCTAGTTACAGGGTATTTGCAAGTCTTGCAATCGCAACTTGAATACTTCCGCTTGTTTTTCTCAGTGGTTCAGACGCTCTCTGATATGATTTTATGTAAATTTCAATGGAATGCATACAAAATACACAGACAGACTTGTAGAATACATATTACATATATATATTACACACAACATACGTGTGTGTGTGTGTGTGTGTGCATGTGTATATATTTTATTTTCACAAATATTGTTGTTGTTTGCCGGTCGTCAAAGCAGATGCGCATTTATAAATAAACGCTGCTACTGCTTTCGCCCCTCAAAAATGTTCTGTGTATGCATTAATATTTTTGCACTTGGCCGTAAAAATGGCGGCAAACAAAAATAAAAAAAAAAATAAAGCAGAAAAATGGCATAAAAAACAAAAATCAGACACATGCACAAAGGATATCGTGTGTGCTTCTTGTTATACGTCGCCTGCCACGGGGTATTCTGATTTTAAAAATCTCTTGCCAACAAGAAAAATTATTTATTGGTTTTTTTTTTTTTTTGCTGTTTGTTGTTGCTTGATTAAATTTCTACTAACGTTTTTTAAAGCTAGATAATTTAATATGTGTTCATTTGCCAAACAAATTGAAGCACATTTCTCTCAGCTAAGCCCTCGCATGCCCAACCTTATCATTAAAGTCTTTAAAGCTTTTACACACTCAGAGAATGTTCCGCATAGCTTCAGTTTTTCTTTAAAGCAACTAAATACGTTTTAGGCATGTGCAAAATTCTCTAAGCCGGACAACCATATCATAGTCATGAAGAGAATCAGTTAATATGAAGGGGTTTTGCCACTGCGAAAACGTATCAAATCGCAGAAAATCGCTGTCGGTGGTTCATTAGTCAGACATTTTTTTGGCTTCCAACTATTTTATGAATTCACACTTAAATTGAATTCATCTGACTTTTGCATCATATTATTTAGTACTCAAAACGTGTGCATTGCATTCACTAATCAGAGCGCTCAGCAGCTTAAATCATGCATCCGTTTATTTAGCTTCTTAGTTTTTCTTTGGGAGCAAAGCTCATCTTGAATTGGCCCACACTTCTGAGGTCTGTGATATGCAGCCTTTGTGCTCATGATAACAACGAGCCACAATCTAACACTTTTGGGGCATTCATTTAGGAAATGAACAGAGAATTTGGTTAAGCTTTGAAATAGAGCTAAGTAATTAATTGGGCTGTCAAATAGTTGTCTGCAATGCATGATACCATTTGGTTTTCTGCACTGGGCATATTGTATCATTCGCATTGCCTGCTTGAAATACAAAGTGTCTGTCAAGTAGCTGCCTTCACATTGATCAATATCGTTGTGGTCAACAGTGGCTGTCAGCCGGCAATGATTAACCAGCTCTTTGAATATCTACATCCGACTCTGAGGGGGTGTAATTAACATTGGAATGGCCTCAACACTTGCGAATTGCTGGCTGCCACTCATATTTCACCTGGAATGGACCAAAATCCATGTAAATTTCCAATACACAAATGCAAATGCACTTAGATACAGCTTCAGGTATATACAGATACGCTTATATGTGCAGATAGGAAAGCCAGGGAGAGAGAGGGAGCGAAACATATATTCATACAAATAACTCTTAATATACAAAAGAAAACTTGAACACAAGAATTTACCATGAGATAGTTACAGATGCAGTTAAGTATACATTTTAATTTAAAGTAACAGACAAAGATACATTTAGATTTAAAAATATGATTTTAAGAAACTAACATAGATACATTTCGTATAGGGATAAGGATTCAGAGATACAAGCACAGAAACAGATGAACATGAAGATACATATACAGGTACATACATATATACAGCGACATCTACAGATACAGATTCAGATACAGATACAGATACAGACACAGATTCAGATACAGATACAGATACAGATACAGACACAGATACAGATACAGATACAGATACAGATAGAGATACAGATAGAGATACAGATAGAGATAGAGATAGAGATACAGATACAGATACAGATACAGATACAGATACAGATACAGATACAGATACAGATACAGATACAGATACAGATACAGATACAGATACAGATACAGATACACATACAGATACAGATACAGATACAGATACAGATACAGATACAGATACAGATACAGATACAGATACAGATACAGATACAGATACAGATACAGATACAGATACAGATACAGATACAGATACAGATACAGATACAGATACAGATACAGATACAGATACAGATACAGATACAGATACAGATACATTTACAGATACAAATGTGCAGCGACAAGTTGCAGGTCTTTGTTTGTTTCGATAACTACAAGTTTATGTTTTTGTGCATCTGCATCTGTATAATTTTCTGTAGCTGTATCTGCATGTCTGTACGGATACAAATAAATATGTACGGAGACAAGTTAAGAAAAAGAGCTACAGATACAATTGCTTACTTGCAGATACAAATTGCAATTTGCATTATCTCGGGCTTTAGATTTGTCAAGTGCTACACATGAGTCCAAAATTTGGCATCACGATTCTCTTGCTACGAAATTTATGTGCGGCTCCGGACTAGCTTTCATTTGCAGCAAAGCCCAAGACTCGACAGCACGGAAGCCCGCCACTCCAACCCGAACCCAAACCCAAACTTAAGCCCAAACTCAGGCTGAGTAACGTGGAGTGTAGCTGTCAGTTGAGTTCCTTGCGACAACAATCGAATCAAAGACTCTGCTTAAGTATGTGTCTCTCCTATATAGTTCTTGCTGTTGTTGTTGTTGTTGTTGTTCTACTACTTGAGCTAAGCACTCGGCATCTGGCTAGACATTTCATTGGGCTGCAGCTACTTTAGTCTTTAATGTGCAGCATCTGTGCTAATAAGAGTTTGAAATGTTTTTCTACAGTGTACCCAAAACAGAGCTTTTCAGTCATACTTCTTGGTAGAACAAGGCATTTCTAAAGTACATGTATATAGTCTTAAGTATATACAAGAAAGTCAAATTTTAAGCAAATAAAATATTTACAGCGATAGCATTTAAATGTTGTGAAGCTGTTAACATGTGTGCACACAATATAATAATTTATATATATATCTTGCATTAACATGAACAGAACTAGCTTATAACATGCAGCTCTTAATAACAGCGCGCCACACTTGCTTAACATGTCAAGATAACATTCTGCTATGAGATCACCAAGGGAATTAGTTTTATTTCTAGTGAATAAGTTGCTTACGAATATTTATTTAAATACAGCAGCTTAACATAACGCACAACTGTTCTGAACAGCACGCCAAATCTAACATTCACAGCGACTTAACATGCCATTTTACCGTTGTTAACTAACAGCTGTCAGACACATAACAGAATGTCAGTTTTCTGCTAGCATTTTTTAATTTTATCACACATCAATTAGTGTTAATAAATAAAAATACAATCTAACATCAACTGAAAATAACGAAGAGCTATTTTGACATGTCTGAAAATAAAGTTTGTGACGAGTTCCGAAAACCTTTTGCACGCCATTTAACTAAATACACACATGATCTCAAGCAGATGGCTGCGTTTATATTTGGCTCACGCATAATTAAATTTGACTAACCCAAAGAGTTCACCCAACAAATGTAACAAGTCGCAACAGTAAGACTTACTGTAGGCTCGACTAGCAGTTGCCCTGTAAACAGCTCTGAAGTACGATAAGAGCAGAAAAA
The DNA here is from genome assembly GCF_003285875.2 of Drosophila novamexicana. Lineage (NCBI taxonomy): Eukaryota > Metazoa > Arthropoda > Insecta > Diptera > Drosophilidae > Drosophila > Drosophila novamexicana. The sequence continues at coordinate 72,520 of NW_020824860.1, read as the reverse complement.
AATATACTAACGGCCGTTTCAATCTACATATAAATAAAATATAACTCAATTCCTACTTATATAAATTATTGAGATACCATCTCACTTATATTTTTTTATTTTTAAATAATTATTCTAGTTTTTATTAGAGATTATACACTTAGCATGGAAATATTTGAAGAAGTATAAATAAATCTTATCGTGATAAATTGTCTGTCCGTAAACCTTCCAATATTCATATCTCCTTTGATTCTAGCAGCTGCAGAAAATCCGAATGGTCTTTAAATGTTATCAGATCAGCTTAAAATTGAGGGGCTACCCCAACTGCTTGGGTAACTACAGGGTATGCACAAAAAATATGACATGTACATGAGAAAGGCAAAAATAAAATCATAAAATAAAATGAAATAAAGCGAAATGAAACAATGCTGAAAACAACGATGAAAAATGCCAAAAATACAAAAAAAAAAAAAAAGAGAACAACAAAAAAAAATGGAGAAGAAATGAGTCCCAAAAATGCTGACGACCTCCGACGAGTCCGGTGGGAGCGTAGAAATTTTCATAAATTATTTGAAAAATGTTTGAAATGATTTACGCTCATTAATCTTGTCTGCGCGTGTGTGTGTGCGCATGTGTGTGTGTGTGTGTGTGTGTGTGTGTGTGTGCGCGTGGTTGTGTGTGTGTGTGCTGTGGTTTGCCCAGCGTCCTTTTTGGGAAGCCAACGCATTTCTGACAGCTTTAGTTTTTGGCAATTCAATTAGGCCAAGTTGAAAGCATGTTGAAAAATTGTTTTGTTGCATTAACCCATTGTTGGCCTCCAACTCCGCCTCAAAAGCCAGCCACAAGGCCAAAAGCACCAGCCACAGACTCCGTCTGATGCGTGTCTAAGCCAACGTCCTACGCTCTTTATACACTTACCAACACTGGGCATTATGATGGTTTTAATGAACCTGAAATATGGTCCCTTTTGCTAATAGAAATGATTTAAAGGCGGCTGTTAAAACGTGTGCGTATTTCTAGCTAACCAACTGTCCCATGCGAACTGAGCTGCCATTGAAGCTATGTCCATGAAATTTGGTATGTGTGCTTCTTTTAGCTTAACTAACCTACTAAGTCAGAACTGTTTCTATCCCAACACTATATCATATAGCTACCTATCCGAACTCATCTCTTGATGGAGCTATGTCCATAAAATTTTGTATGTGTGCTTCTTAAGTATGTACAAAGTATCTCAGGCAAAACGACCTGTATCGTAACACTATATCATATAGAGCTACCTATACGAACTCATCTTTCGCTGAAGCGATGTAAATGAAACTTAGTACAGACTTTCTGTACATAGTTAGGAAGTATATATGTTGGAATCTTTCGAATCGTTGCACTATATCATATAGCTGCCATAGGAACGATCAGAAGGAAATGATAAACTCTTATGTTCTGTACGGATTTCTAAAAAAATTGAATATAATATATATATCCTTGATTTCATATTAACTGGGCTACAGCTGATATAGAAAGAAATTGAACTTTCTTGTGATAAATAGGGCTTTGTTTGTTTTAACGTCTTGGCCAAGTTTGACTAACGTATGGTTGTTCGGCAAGGGTATTTCAGATGCCGTCAATGGAACTTGCTCTGACTCTTGCTTTGTTTATGTTTGCGGACTGTTCGTCGTCTAACGAGCCGCACAAATGTCGGGCAATTAATCATTTGCGGCAACTCGCTTTTGTTTTTGTTATTTTTTTTTCAGTCGGTTTAGTTTTGCCTTCTTTTTTTGTATTTCTTTTGTTTCTTGGCGTCTCATTTCACAACTCATTTCCGGTTGGCGCCGGAAACGCATCTTCGACATTAGGTTAGGTCGACGTCCGGGCGCGGCTGCGGCTGCGGCTGCGACTCTCCCGGTTGCTCGATCCGGGTCCGGTCGTGATTTATGGCATTCAAATTGACGCAAATGCCACAACCGCCAAACACACACAAAAAGGTGACAACTTTGTTTCTGGCCAAACATATGTGTGAGTGTGTGTGTGTCTGCGCGCCTATGCCCCAGGCAGAGTCGTGCAAAAACTAATTCAATTTGCATATTTGGCTTTTGGGGTCTAAACTCAATCAAAACAAGCGATTTTCAATCGCAGCGGTCAACAGTGAAACTCTTCCCGCCCCCCCAAACCGTCTGTCACTTCCAACACACCCTTCGAACGCCCAGCAATGAGCAGGCATTTTGCTTTCATTCTACAGCGATAGAAGGTCCTGAGTTTGGCTTTCAAAAACCGCTTGCGACTGCTCGAATTAAACTGCGATCAATTTGCCCCTGAATTGAACTACAATATGAATGGGGATTTGGGCATAGAATCGTTTTAAGGAATCAGAAATATCTGCTCAGCTTTGAGAGAGTTGCGAAAATTTGAAATTTACCGCGAAGCATTCACCTGGAACATGGAATATGTATGTAGATACATATGTATCTATTAAAATAGGTTGTTTGACTAGCGACAAATAGCAATAATTAAAGTAATTAAGTTTTCACTTTTTGCGAATTGAGAATATTTGCACACAAAGTAAACAAATCGAACAAAAACTGGGGCTGGGACAAATAACGGCGAGAAGATGTGCAAAGTGCATAAGAGCTTGACTTAAAATAAGCATATATATTAAAAAACACATATATAAATATGGATTTCTATGTATATATATATATATATGGCACATAATAAATGTATCTATATGCAGGCGCATGCATGTTAACACATGGCGTATGCGTTATTTTTGTGCTGAAACATCTCGCAGATACGAGCCGAAAAACGGGGTCAGAAGAAAAACGCGAACTCACACTTGAACACACGCACACACACACACACGCAGACACACACACACACGCAGACACACACACACACGCACACACGCACACACACGCACACACACTTGCACACGCAGGCAGGTATTTAATGGCGTTTTGATAATGTCAACATTACTCAGCTGCGCCCCAAAGCATGCAACATTTTTATGCGAATGCAGAAAAGCGCAGACAAATATGCTACGTAATTGGATTTGCGTGTGTGTGTGTGTGAGTGTGTGCTCTTGTTTGTCATAATTTGATATAGCCACACGCCCGCTCAAGTGGCCATCAGCTCAACTCCACACACAACTCACAACTTTTTAGTTGATCAACAAAAAATAAACAATTAATATTAAGTTAGACAAGAACCTACTTTTCGACCAATCGTTAGTGGTCCGATCCAGCCGGCTCGGACATATCTACTGCGTGCAACAGCAAGACGGACCTATGCAAAGTTTCAAGAGGAGAGCTTTTCAGCTGAGAGACTAGTTCGTATAGAAAACGGACATGACTATATCCACTCGGCTGTTGATGCTGATCGAGAATGTATATACTGTATGGGTCCAAAGATGTCTTTTTCGATGCGTTAAATATTTTATGACAAGACTCTAATACCCGCTACAAAAGCATATAACCAAATTGGCCTCCTTATCAAAAATCTGTTAGGATTAGGCAAAGTTATGGGAACTTGAAGTTTAGTAGGGGCATTTACTAGTCCATACCTATTATAATTTTGAAGCTTAGCTTGTCTTTTAAATCGTGAATATATATGCTTGAAATGCTCATAAATAAAACGCGCGACAAAAAATACGTAGTCGTAATCGAATTATAATACTCTCTAGTCAAGGATATGCAAAAAAATAGAAAAAAAACCTGCGACTGGGAGGCGACCAAAGTAGACAACGATATGAAGCAGCTGTGTTTGTATCTGTGTGTGTGCTGGTGTGTGTGTGTGGCAGGTGGCAAACAATGGCAAACAGCATGAATGGCCCAACAAAATCAACAACAACAACGACAACAACGACAACAACTCGCTGTATAAATATGTATGCATATGCATTCAGGCGCGCAATCTAGAATCTGTGGCATTTGCAGCATCCACCCATTCTCCACATATTCTTCCTTTTTTTTTTTGGTATTGATGTTGTTTGTGTAGAGATTTTAAGCAGCACAAAAGTGCATTAAAAAACTAGAAAGAATGGTTTAGAAAGGCAGCAAAAGTTGAATCCTTTTGCGCGCATTGCACACAAAAAGCTGAAGAAGGCCGTCCGAAACGTGCCCGGAATCCGCCGCCAAGTCCGTGCTGTCCGGCTCTCGGGCCCGGCGCCTGACGTCCGACGAGTGCCGGCTGGCTGCCCGGCTGCCCGGCTGTCTGTTCTTGTTGAAACGTATACAGCAATTTTATGATAGCGCCAAAAGGCAACTACAAATGACACCTGTGGGAGGTGCTGCACTCCCACAAACCCTCTAGAATCCAGTGCTGAAAAGCGTGGCGCGTAGCTGAGTCTCATTTTGTGTATTTGTTGCATTTATTGAATTTTCAGCATTGTTTAGGGTGTAGAGCTAGTTTTTGGCTGTAATTTTTAAAGGTGCATTTTCGGAGACTTGCGTAGAGTTGCGAAAAGTTCTTTGTAAGTCACGGCAATCGGCCTTTAAAGCATCTGCAATAGTGCTTTCTGCAAATAATATGCTCAATTTTAGTATTGGAGACAAGTGTAGAAAATCAGTTTGTATATTTGTTGCACTTGATGAATTTGCAATATAAAGGAGAATTTTGGAGAGTTTTGGCTACTTTTGGAGAGTTCTGGAGACCTTCTCGTAAGTTATGCAAACTAGCCTAAAATGCATTTACGAGTGTGTTTCGTGGAAATATTTCTCTTTTCAGAAGTGCTGGTTGTGGAGACTAGTGTAGACTTGTGGAGAGTTTGACAAAACATATAAACTGCGCTTAGATATCTATATGTCAGATTTGTGGTAGAGTTATGTAGAGTTATGGAAGTGTCTTAGCTTGCGGAGACTTGTGCAAAACATGGTTACACCTATGAGCTTTTGGAGACTTTTGGAGAAGCAGCTCAAGTGTAGACCAGCATATACCATATAGACTTCACGTGCAAACAGAAAATTTGGTATTTTCTTTATGCTCGCGTGGCGTTAAAATTCCTTAAATATTTTAAAGATTCCTGTGAGCTCGCAAAGGATTTTTCTATTGCATACTACGCGAATTTTGTTTCATTTATTTATTTTTTTCCTTTTTTGTTTCTTGTGAGCATTTTTTTATGATATTTATGAAGACCAAATAACCAATATATGCAGAGAATTTGTTTAGTTTACAAGTTGAGTGTGTGTGTGTGTGTGTGTGCGTATTTCTCTTTTAAATTTCAAAAACATATGCGAAACTGAAAATGTTGCGCGCTGCACAAATACCAACGAATTTTTATTGCCACAGGAACTTAAATTGAGTGCATGACCAATTGGCACAGAAAATAGAAAAAGAGTAAATAAATAAATTGCAAACGCAGTTTTTGGTATAATTTGGCACATGTTCGCTTTCAGCTATTTGCAAAGTAATTCAAAAAAAACAAGTAAGAGGTTCTAGTCGGGAGCTCCCGACTAGGGGATACCCTGAGCCCTCTTCTTCCAACATCAAATGCATATATATATTCTATTTGAGAAGCTATATGTCAAGTTTGGTGACTCTAGCTCTTATTATTTACCAAAATTGCCCAAAAAACAGGATATCGATATCGATTTTTATCGATTGCTTGGAAACGGAGTAAGTTATCGATTATCGGAAACAAACTCGATCTGCGCGGCTAGCTCCCGCATCTACATCTAAAATTTCAAGTCTCTACCTCTTATAGGTTCTGAGATCCTTGCGTTCATACATACGGACAGACGGACAGACAGACGGACATGGCTAGATCGACTCGGCTATTGATGCTGATCAAGAATATATATACTTTATGGGGTCGGAGATGCTTCCTTCTGGCTGTTACATACATTTGGCTTTCGCACAAATACAATATACCCATTTTTAATGGGTTCAGGGTATAAAAACAAGTAACAGGGCCCTAGTCGGGAATGCCCAACTAGGGCATATCCTGAACCTGCCTCTACCAACATCAAATGCAGCTCGGACTATAAAATGAAAGATACTCGATTTCTATATACCTTACAACATGTCAAATTGGGTGACTCTAGCTCTTAAAACCCAAGGGATATGCTCAAAAACTGGATATCGATATCGATCGGACAAGTTATCGATAGTCGGAAACAGACTCCTGCGGAAGCTGGGAGGACCTACCTACCAAATTTCTCTAGTCTCTAGCTTTTATTGAATCTGAGATCCTTGCTTTCATACATACGGATGGACGAACATGTCTAGATCGATTCGACTATCGATGCTGATCAAGAATATTAAATACTCAATGTGATCGCAGATGCTTCCTTCTGCCTGTTACATTCCCTTGCACAAAACGAATATACCCTTCTAGACCATTATCAATGGGCTGCGGGTATAATAAAAAGAGACGAGCAAACCAAATGAAATATGTGTTTATTTATGGTTAATTTGGTCTGAATTGATTTAGGTGTTGGGTAATTGAGTTTTGCGTGAAAACGAAAGTTTTGGTAGTTACCATCAAAAAAGAAAAAAAAAACAACGAATGAATGAAAACAAAAATGAAATAGCTGCAGGGCAAAGTTTAAATACCTACTCCAAAGCGCGGCAAAGTGCATGACAAAATGACTATACCCTCTACGCGAATATCATTTGCTTGGACTAGAAATTATATCCTCCTCTCTGTCAGATATATTAGGCCAGGTTTCTTATCTCTGCTTTCACTTTGCTGCCAGCACTTGTTTATTCAGATATATTAAGCCAAATTATGGCTATATTTTATTCATGCCAGACAGACAACAAACATATCAAAAATGCATCTCGCATTTATATGATTCACATCCTCTGTATTTACTTAAGGCAATAGAATTTCCACAGAGTTTTAACTAATTGAAACTATGCAATTTCATTAGCCGAAATCCGCTTAAGCGTCGAGCACACACGCGGATACACAAGGCGACTCACACAGAATAAATGTTAACCATTTCCAGCATATCAATGGCATTGAAAACAAGTACGAACTTCCCAGTCGGGTGTGCTCGACTAGCTGATGCCCTGAATCCAGCACGGAGTTGGACTTACAATCATGCTAACATGCACACACACACATGCACGTAGCTGTGCTTCTTCTTCTCTCAGTCACAGACTATTGGAAATACTTCCTCGACTAACTTCGCTGTTTATAGTCCGATCTTCATGAACTTGTGTGCCCATGACCAGAGCTTATCTATCTTTGGAGGTAGCCGTGGGTAGTTATCTAAAATGCCAAAAATTCTGTATCGGTTTCTATCGATTCTTATCGATTTTTATCGATTTTGTGACAACGAGATTAGCTATCGATTATTTAAAAGAGGAACGCAGTTTAAAGATGATGCTCTTTGAGTCTCTGAACTCGACTTAACTCCGCCATGCTGACCGAGTATTTATATACTTAATGGGTACGGAGATGCTTTTTGCTGTCCGTGACATTTGCACAAAACCATTATACCCCACTTGCACATTTTGAATAGATTTAGGGTAGAGTCAATGAAGAAATGTGAATTCTGAAGCCGGCGACAAAGTCGAAATCAAAGCATTACCTTCGCTCGACTTGGATTGGATTGGTTTGGACTTGGACTTGGACTTGGATTTGGATTAGGCGAGCAAATGCAAAGCACAAAGCACAAATCACAGATTACAATTTCGCTTGGACACCGCATTGAGATACAGCTACAAAGAGTGTACTGAGGCGCGAGGCGTCTCTGATCCAGGGGCTACAGGGGCTGACGCAGGAGCTGGCAACGGGCAACGGTACTGCGACAGGTGGACGGTAGACGGTGGACGGTTGCAGGGCTGCGGCATAACTCACGTGAATACATGAATAGTTGCATATGAAAAATCACCGAGCAGAAAACTCTATCTGTGTGCATGTATTCGAGAATGGCCACTGTCCAAGCGGAGCTGCACTTGCCGAAAAAGTAGCACAAGTTCTTTTCACTTGGATTTTATATTATTTTTTGTTTACAAACGGGACACTTGCAGCTGAAATTCCAATTGATTTTGTTTATATGCTAGCTGCACCTGTCCTTAGGGTATTTGCTATATGGACTCACAGTGTTCCTTTAAGAGTTCAATTTTTTGCTTATTTGCTATCCACGCATGTCCTTAAAGGCCACACAACCTTCTTTGAATACCTGTTCTTAAAGTCTACACAATGCCCTAAGAGCCTCCTGACCTAGGCTATTTGGTATATGAACTTACAGTACTCCTTTAAGAGCTCAATTTTTTTTTGTTGATTTGCTATCCACGCATGTCCTTAAAGGCCACACAACCTGCATTAAAGAGTTATCATTTCATAAGAGTTAGAACCAACTGATTTAATATGTTAAGTTCGTAAACTTTCTATAAATACTTTCTATACTATCCATGTCTGTCTTTACAGCCTAAACGAACTCAGCGATGAGATGCGTTCGGATTATGAAAATTTGTCTGTGGGTAAGTGAACTGTTTTTATTGAAGATATATCAAAATTTTTCGCAAGTGTATTATATCTATAGAAGTCTAACTGAATGTGTATATATATTGAAGTTGGCAATGCCGTTGACCACAAATGCATAAATGCACTTGTAAATCTCTGTCTATGTCTGTGTCTGTGTGTGTGTGCGTGTGTGTGTGTGTGTGTGTGTGCACATGAATGCCAAGTGCTGCCGTGGCCAAACGCTGCCGACACGCCCTCTTGCCACCCCTCGCCGCTCTTTTGTTGCCGGTGTAAAGTGTGTGCACTGATAAGCAGGCAACACCCGAAAAAAATGTGCGAGTGTGTGTGTGTGCGAGTGTACGTGTGTGTGTTCATAGGAATCGGTATAGGAATTGGGCTAGGCCCAGCGATAAGGTAGCTGGCGATGCAGCAGCAGGGGGGCGTGGCTCTGGAGGTTAGCGCCAGGCGATGCTTCGACATAAATAGAATGCTAAACAGCACGCGCAAATGTGTCCTGCAGGAGCTGCTGCTCCTTCTGCTGCTCCTGCTGCTGCTGTTGGGGCAATTGCAATATGTGGGCGTGGCAGCAGCGGTTTTGCATGTGCATTGCCAACTGACTTTGGCATTGGCCACGTCTGCGTTTCGCTTTCATGTCATGTGTGGCATAGTGGGAGGGGGGAGATGGGTGGAGGGGGGCGTGGCGGGGCCAACGATGGCCGATGGCGACTCGGCGTGTCGGACAATGGGGCATAAATCATGCATAAAACTGAAAATGGAATATGAAAGCAACAAGGCGTGCATGTGTGTGTGTGTGTGTGTGTGTGTGTGTGTGTGTGCGTGTGTGTGTGTGTGTGTGTGTGTGTGTGCGTGTGTGTATTGGTTGGGCTAGTCAGAGAAACGTAGCGTAAACGCAACAAAGGAAACAAGTCTCGTTTGTATTGAAAATTGTGATTGCAAGTTGCGTTACGGATAAGAGTCCGAATATGTGTGTGCGTGTGTGTGTAATGGGGTGTGTATAATGGCGTGTATGTGTGTGTGTGTGTGTTTACACGTTTGCCCCACAGGTATCGTTACGGCTTGGCAAATGCGTGTCCATTCAAATATTTGGTAATCAATTCACATATCGCTTACAGCACTGCTAAATATGTTGAAACATTTGAATTAACTTAAATTTAAATGAGGTTCTGTTTGCTTGACTTTTGCAATTCTTAACCAGTTAAAGCTTGGTGAGATAAGATGCACAACTGGGCGTTTTAGGCAAAGTGTGTTGTTGCTAGACCAAAATATCTATATGCGTATTATTATAGGAAAGGTGACTAACATTGATCTCGAGAGGCCCGAGCTTTAAAAGCAACTTAAAAAAAAAAAAAAAAACTTAAAGAGTCCTTTCTTACATATAAGTCCTTTGCACAGAGCGTTGATCATGTTTAGAGTACTGGATTGAATATTAATTAAAGTAGTTTATGGTATTCGATTTATGCCCAACATATGCTGCATACTGAGCTTTAAGCTCCTTCTTCAGTCAAACATACCCTTTAATAATTTCAAAGCACATTAAAACGTTCAGCGAAAAACTCAACCAACATAAGCTTACATTTCTTAAAAATCACATAAGGGCTTTGAGCTTAAAGCTTCACAATTTTAAGATAAAACTAAAGCTTTGCCTATCGGCTTATTTGATTAAAGCGTATAAAAGCTTTCTGATCAAAGCTTAACTATCTAGCTGACATAACCTTTAAATTATTTAAAAAGCGCATTAAAGCTTCCAACTGAAAGCTCAACTTACTGGTCAGCATAATAATACATAATTTAAAAAGCACATGCAAGTTTTGAGCGAAAAGCTCATTTAACTGGCAAGCGTAACCTAACACAAGGAAAAAAGGCATATAAAAGCTTTGAGCCAAAAGCTTCAATTACAAGCAAATATAAATTAAACAGACTAAAAGCTCAACTTGCTGGCCAGCGTAAGCACATTAAAGCTTTCATGGAAAAGCTCAAAAGGCAGCCAGTTACTGAGCAATTCAAGTGCTGATGTCATTAGACAACAGTTTGAAGCGCTTGACTTAACTCTTGCTAAATGCTGAACGATTAGCGATAAATTGGCCAAATTGAAGTTTTGGTTGTTTTTAACGCAAATGCGGCTTAAAGAGCTGCATTCGCCTGGCTGTACCGTTGATCTGCAGCCAGTTTCATTAGTGAGCCCAAAGTGGGGCGCAATCACAAAGCGCTTAAGGGCAATGCGGGCGTGTTATTCGGCTCACCGCGGCTAACCAGTTCGGCCGGCAAGCTGGTTCAGCTGGTGCAGTTGCTCACCTGGTCGCCAGGTCGTCAGGTCCCGCGGCGAATTATCGCCAATCACTCGAGCAATAAATGAACCAAAAGTCGTTATGCGACGACAACAAGAACAAGAACAAGGACAACGTCGAGAACGACGACAACTTGAGCTCTGTCGAATCGAGTTAAGTGCTACACTCAAAGAATTTAAGTCGAACAGAACATATATAATATATATGAAACTGAAGCATAAGCAAAAAGTTCAAGCCAGTTGTATTCCCATTTGAGCTATATAATATAGTAGCACGATCTTGAGGGACTCTAAAAAAAGGTTCTACTTGCAGAGATTTTATCACAGCCAGACCGACATCTGAAAATGTCTATAGCTCATTGGGCTAATCAAGCATATATGTATACTTAATATATATATTATATTTTCTCAAATCTAAAGGCGAGGTTTGAACCAGCGACAACTATTTTTGCAGCCCTGTTGGAAATTTGATGAACCAAGATTTGAACCCGTTTGACAGTTGTGAGAAACATGGCTTATAAAATCTCTAGAACCTAAAGGCAAGGTTTCAACCAGCGAAAACTCGTTTAACAGTTGTGGAAAACCAGACTCAGAAATCTCTTGAACGTAAACACGAGGTTTGAACCAGCGAGAACATTTGGATCCGTTTGAGATTTAAAGAAGCGAAAGCTCACAAACCTCTCTAACCCAAAAACAAGCTTTGAGCCAGAGAAAACATTTGGAACCGTTTAACAGTTATGCCAAACCAGGCTCATGAGCCTCTCGAACATACAGACTGGGTTTGAACCAGCTAAAAAGTTTGTTGCCCTGTTCAAATTAACATTATTTCGGGAATTCATTTAAAATGCAACTCTGGTATTTTTGGCGCTGATATAAACAGATTTTTTTGCTAAGTGCACGCCAACACCAGTCTCAATTTTCAGCCAAACACCCCCCCCCCCCCCGCCAACCCCCTTCCCCTTCGTTCCCCCCTAAAGGTGTCCTTGACAAAGTGGCAAACAAAAATGTTCGCAGCGCACTTTTCGGCGCTCGGCGATTGCATGCGGCAAGTAATGCTGGGTCATAAGTTGTGTGCTGCAGGCATGATGTCTCTATACAGACTGAGACTGAAACCCGAATACAAAAAAAAAAAAAAACAGAAAAAAAAGCACAGCCAAGAGACTGCCAGCCACGCCCCCAGCCAGCAGGGCACAGACAGCAGACGCCGAAGCAAACGCATTTATTCATTTAACCTTTTGCTGTGGCGAGGCAAAGCGCCTCACAAGTCCAACCAATAAACTTTTGTTGTTGCTGCAGGGTGCAAGAGCAGCTGAATAGAGGGGTTACGTAGGGGAGGTGGCGGTGGGGGGTCACGGGAGAGGGGTCACACTAAACGATAGCACGTAGCAGCGCAAAGTAAATGGGAAAAGTTCCAGTCAAATTCTGATGAAATGAAATTAGTTTTCGCTTGAGTGTAACTTCCGTTTGTCGAATGACTGGACGGAATAAAAAACACACAAAAATCCTGCAATTTCATTGTGTGAATGAGTGTGTGTGTGTGTGTGTGTGTGTGTGTGTGTGTGTGTGTGTGTGTGTGTGTGTGTGTGTGTGTGTGTGTGTGTGTGTGTGTGTGTGTGTGTGTGTGTGTGTGTGTGTGTGTGTGTGTGTGTGTGTGTGTGTGTGTGTGTGTGTGTGTGCGTGAGTGCAGGTTAATCTACGGGCGGGCGTAACACACGCCGCATATGAATGACGGCCAAGTGACATCAATTCGCCTTCAAAATTGTTATCCCAAATGCTTGTTGTCTGCCTCACACACACACACAATACTCCTCCCCTCTCTCTCTCTCTCCCTCTCACACACACACACATGACAGCAATGAAACCACAAGAAGTCGCTTATAAATGACATACTTTTTACCACCCGCGCGCAACAGCAACAACAACAACAACTACAACTACAACTACAACAATTACGACTTCATGTTGTTTTTGCCACAATGTTGGCGAAAAGTTTTAAGTGCAGCGGCAATGCACAGTGGAACAAGCTCCTAGCACAATCAAATGAAATTAAAGAGTGAGAGAGGGAGAGAGAGAGCGAAAGCGAGAAAGAGGTAGAGAGAGCGAGTGCGAGCTAGCGAAAGTAAATAAAAGGGAATACAAATTTTTGATTAAATTTTAAAATTCGTGTTTCCCCCATTTTCCGCTCCTATTGTCGATTTATCAAATTCAATGATATTTATTTGCATTTTAATCATTCAAGAAGAATAAATGAAGAAAGAAGGAACAATTTTAAGAACATGCATTAAATACATTTTTAGTAAATTATTTTTGTTTTAAAATATAAAAGAATTAAAATGCTCAACTTTATTTTAAATTGGACTTTCGTCCGTTTTCCGCTCCTGTTGTCGATTTCCCAAATTCGATATTAGACGCATTTAATAATGTTCATGTCATTTGTTTTTGGCAAAAAACGAGTACCTTAATACGAAAAAAAAATACTCAAATTCATTAATTAATTATGAATTTATTAATTTTTGCAAATTCATTAAAAAACGAGGAGACATGGACTAAGAAGTTAAACGAACAAATTTTGAATTGTAAAAAATGGGTTTTCACCCGTTTTCCACTCTTGGATTTATCACTTTACCAAATTCAGTGCGACATGTAGCTATTTTTGGCTTAGCGGATTTTGCATCAGTTGGCACAGATAATAGATAATAATAAAAGGAAGTGTAAAAATTCACTTCGTATTTTTGGCAATTTGTCCCACTGTGCGACAAGCGCTTTATGAAGTGGACCGCATTGATGACTCGGCACACAAACATGCACACACACACACACACACACACACACACAGTTGCACGCAAAAGTTTGAGTATCAATCAACGACAGTCAATCAATCAATCAATCAAATGTTGTTGGAACAATGAAGCCGACGACGAAGTCGATCGCGACAGGAAGTGGAAGATGAAGTTTCCAATGAAATTTTCCACTTTTGGCTGGACGCGCGCGAACCCTTGTGGAAACTGCTTGTCAAAATGTCGTTGTTGTTGTCGTTGTTGTCGTCGTTGTTGTTGTTGTTGTTGTTGTTGTGTTTGTGACACCTTTAATTTGGGCGTGGCTTTGAAGCGGACAGCCTTCTAATTTAGCCGCAAAATGTGTGAAAGCAAAGCGAAATTCTGATATTTATAACTTTTGTAATTGCCACTTGTGGCAGGCAGGCAGTCGCTGTGCGTGTGTGTGTGTGTGTGTGTGTGTGTGTATGTGTGTGTGTGTTGGTGTGTGGCTGGCTTGCCCCATATATGATATGCATCTAGCCACACATAGGCCATTGGCCCGGCAAAGCTTGTGGCCGCACTGCCTTCACTTCAGCTGCTGCTGCTTCGGAAAATGGGAAAACATTTTCCAAAGCAAAAGTTGACGTCGCCTGAAAATGCTGCTGGAGCATTCGAAATTATTTACAACTGTGCAAAAGTAGCTGCCAGAGAAACCAGTCAAGAAGAAGAAAGCAACAACAATAACAGGGACGAGGACGAGGTGCTGGGGGAGGAGTTGGGGGAGGAGCTGGGGGAGGAGCAGGGGGTGGAGCAGGCGAATTTATGCCATTAGCCCACGTTGCACAGTTGGGACACAGTTGCAACATTTGCTGTTGCTGCCCTCTACCTCCCCCTCTGCCGCTGGCCACGCCCCCCTTCTCGCGCAACCCTCTCTCGATTCCAGTGAAATGCACTTCAATGCTTAAATGACAGTCAACTTTTTTGCCTTCTTTTTTTTTATTATTTTGGGGTTTCACGAAAAATCATTTGGGATGCGACAACAACAGCAATAAGAACACAAATAGAAATCCAATTGTAGAGCAGCCACAACGACTAGCCAAATACCCTGTAATCGAGCCAACAAGTTGGCCAGTAGCACAAATTATATTTCAATTTTATAAGCACATATGTGATCGACTAAGCGATGCCCTGCAAATTTATTTATGTATTACATATTTCATTTAATTGTGCCGCATTTAAATATTTTATAATTAGAAGAATTAGAATTTATGAATATTACAAATTTAAATTGTTTACGCTTGCAGAAAACTTAACAGAAATAAATACAAAAATTAATTATCTATTTTTGACCATTATAAAAAAGGTTCTTAGGCTTTGCAATAATTTATCTATGAATTTATCTGGGCTTAACTTGGAATTAGTTAGCTTGCAATCCGAAAAGTCAAGCCAAGCGTGTAAATTTCTTTAAAATTTAAAAAAGACCTGATTATTTAGAAAAATATAATATGCATATACATATGTATATTTATATACCAGAATGTGGAAGAATATTAATATTTATTTTTTCTGTAATCAGTATTGAAATATACCAAAAATTTCCTCAAAGAAGAGACAAGAAGCTTTGAGAAATAGTTGTGTTCATTAAAACCTATTTCGTATAGCCGAATCCACATACCAAATTTGCCGGCTCCAGCATTTATAGTACTCGAGCTCAACAAGGTTAATTTCCGTTTAGAGAATGGATCAAGGCCTTGGCAATATGTTAAATGATATCTAAAGTTGTCTTGCATACGCGGCGCGGCGACACCCACGGGGCAAAGAAACTTTTGCAGGGTATCGGCAAAAACTTGGGGTACAACGTAATAAAAACGGGCAACTTTTTAGTGCAACGGAAAATGCAAAATGTATAACAACAATAACAACAACAAGGACAAGCATATAAGTAGCAAGAAGCAGAAGCAAAAGCAAAAGAAGAAGCAAAACTAGCATAACAACCAAAGCAAATTGGCGCAGACTTGAAGAAGTGCTTAACTAGATGTACAACATGCACATTATATAATACAAATACCCCCGCCCATAACTATAGAGCGCAAATTAATTCGACTGGCCCGCAAAAAAAAACAAATTTCGTTTGACCGCCCGCTGCCAGAGTTGTGCCTGAATTGTGCAGAGGTCAAAGTTTGGCGACAAATTCGAAATCTCAACTGTTTGCCAAATGGTCTGCTTGAACTACAGGGTATAAGACAGCGGCTAAGGTGCATGGTACATATTACAGGGTATCATATCATATTCATATTCAATATTATCATATTATCATATCATATAGAACATATAAATTCCATATGTGCATATCTTGTTTGGACGATATCCCGAATTGCTCAGCTCATCAAGTTCCCAACATAGATATAGACAAAACCTTAACAATATCGGAACTCTGTGTTATATAGCTTCCAATTGGAATCGGCCGTTCTCAAAAGTATATCTTGCTATAACTTTTCTGTTCTCGAAGTATTTTAGCTAATTAAAGCTTAATTTTTTCTCTCACATTGCTGCAGGATCAAGGATACATAGCTGTCCTCAAGGGTATTTCATCTGCGGCATGCCCAAGCGTCCAGTTTTAGTTTGTTTTTATAGCCTGAACCAATTTAAAATGGTTTAAGAAGGGCATATTGGCTTCGTGCGAATGTATGTAACAGCCAGCAGACAACGCGTTGTCGAAGCCGTGCAGTGTATATAGTCTTGATATCGTACGCAGAACGAGCTTATAATCTTTTTGATTTCAAAACAATCGATTTTTAGACCTGTTTGTCTATAGTACAACTCGATATCTCTCCATATTTCCAAAATATTGATAAAAATCCCCCCTCATCTCCCCTTTATTGATATCTCAATACCCCTATTTATATCCAAAATATCGATAAGTATCGATTAGAGAACTGGTTCTACTAGGAAAACACAATATATCCATTTATATCCAAAATATCGATAAGTATCGATATGAGAACTGCTTTGTAAGAACTATCCGATATCTCTTCCCTCTTTGCAAGCTATCGATAAATATCGATTTTAAGAAACGGTTTGTTACACTACACTTTTTGGATAACTCAACCTATTGGAAAAGCTTCTCATTATTATAGGTGGAGTCTTGCGCCCTGGTATACGCACTTTTCTCTTTTACATATTTAAGCCCTTCAAATTACAAAGAGATCGGACTATAAATTCCGAAGTTATTCAAGAACGTAGAGGAATAAGAAGAAGAACTGAAGAGTGCTTGTAACGGCAGCTCGGGCTCTGGGTTGAGGGTATCCTGCAGTCGGCCACACCCGACTTCCGACTCCCGACTCCTGACTGGCGCACTCTTACTTGTTTCTTGTCATTATGTGTATCGCACGCTGGCAAGTTGAGTGCCAGTTAAATAAGTATACCCGTCAGACCCGGCCGGGCTAGAGGTGTGGATGGGGCGGTTAGGCGCCAGCTCTCCGCAACCCGGCGCGATTTAATCGTGACACCTGTCCAGCTGGTCAACTGGTTGGTCGCTGGGCCAGTGACACGCTACGCCGGGCGGCATAATTAAAAGTTAAGTACCTGACCGGCAGACACACACACACACACACACACACACACACACACACACACGCAAGGAGTTATACACTGGCTAAAACGGTTCTCCCTAGACGCAGCTAAACACAGACAGAGCCAAAGGCAGCGGGGCGAAGAGTGGGCCGCACTACATAGAGAAAGTGGACTAGGTCTCGTATGCACAGAAAACAACATGCCGTTGACTTGAATGCTGCATTTTTTAATGGGCCAACTGCAGCTGGGGTCGCGCCAGAGCTGGCCAAATGAGCGGGGCTATGGGCTAGAGGGTCGGGGGTCGGCAGGGGCCGAACAGACGGCGACACCAACCCAGCCAAATGCTAGCCTGTTAAATTGTTCACAAAAAGAACTTAACGCAAATATGCTTTAATGAGCTGTCGGTTACCGCTCAGGCGCCAGACCAGGGTATGCTACATTCCATACAGAGCGTGTCAGAGTGCCAAAGTTTGACTAAATTGATTCAAATATGCTGAAGATTGTCCCAAAACGGACGCTCAGTTAAGCATAATTCGAACCTTATATTGGTATTATTTCTCAATCAAACAGTTGAACATAATCCCGAATTGAACTATATTGTGAAAGTTCCCTGTATTAAATGTAGGTAACAGAGAGCAGGAGGCATCTTTGATCACATAACGCATATATAGATATATTATTACAACATCTCTGTCCATCTGTGCACATGTGTCTATCTCGAGAATTATAAAAGTGAAAGACTTGAATTTTGAAGTACATATTTTTCTTAAACTTACGCAGAACGAGTAGATCATCTTTTTCGTCTTTTTTATCTGTTCTCCAATTGCATTATTTCGATAAATATCGATGTTGGTCTTTGGTTTTTGAAGCACAACTCGGGAAATTTAAGAGCTATATATGCCAAACTTGGTATGTAAGCTCTTGTATATATTACAGAAAAGTAATATTTCATATTTTGTTAGCTTGACACCTTAAACAGTTGTTGGCTTGTAACAATACTTTCCAAATATGTTGCACCTTGAGTTTAACATATAATCCAAAAGTCTCTCTCTCTCTTGCTAAAGTTGCAAAATGATGCTAGCTAAAGAGTTCATTTAAGTTGATTCTTCTTTTTTGTTTGGTTCATTGAGAAAAGCTTAAGAATATCACAAGGTTCACAAAGAAGCTAATCTTACCGAAATACGCTTCGTAAGAGTATTCAAAATTTGCCAATCCAAGGCTTGCTTTACGAACTGGGGCGTTATTTGTATGTAAGTTCTTTAGACGGCTTTTAAATGCCTCAATTGACCGCGCAGGTTGTCTACATACACATACACACATACATACACATATCCAGATATACATGTATATAAAGGATATATATATATATTAAGGATGTCGACTGGCTGTCAACGTAAAGTCCTTGAATGAGTTTTGGGAGGTCGTAACTTCATTAAACACTAAACTTCTTCTAAGTGCGTTTTCATTTAAGTGGAATTTCCTGCTCGCAACTTGTTGCGGTTTATTAACTAAATGCCACGCCCCTCTCCACTTAACGCCTTTACTTGTGGTGCAAATAGTCGCACTCGCTTTAATTACTTACAGATAATTCGATTGTCCTTGCGCGGAAATACACCCAAAGGCTTAATTAAGCCCCATGGAATATTCAAAGCGTGGCCATGGAAAGAAATTATATCAAGCAAGGGCTATATGAATTTATTGACATATAAGTTGAGATATAAGTTATAAGAAAAGCATAATTTAGCAGACTTGCTAAAAAGTCACTTTAAACAAAGGAACACAGGGACTCTATTGGAAGAATATAGAAGCAAGAGTAAAAGCTGTTTGGGCTTATGATAACTCGATTAATAACAATTGTATTCATAGAAAAAGGTCGAGCTTTTGCTGATTTGAAGGAAATGAGACTCTAGCTCTTATAGACTCTAAGGTCGGACCATCGGATGTCCTAAAGCCAGACTTGACTTGATCGACTTAGATGCTGATGTTGTATAGTAGTCCATATTCCAATATTTTCCTAAGATAAGCAGCCTTCGACTGAGCAGCCCTTGTTGAGTTGTTGTATAACGAAGCAGACTGTGAAAGTTTGCATTCATATATTTTAGTATCGTCTCTCAACAGCTGAGGCAACAACAACAACTAACTAAACAAAATCGAAAACTCTGGCCACGGAACCAACTATTGACACAAAGAAAAAGGCAATTCGCACCAATTTGATTGCTTCAACGCATTTGATTCAATTTATTCACTAGACCCATTTCATTCAAACGAACCCTTGATCCGATTGGACTGATTGCAAGATCAGATGGCGTATGTGGCTAGCAATGATCAGCATGGCAATGAGATAATGCGCGTCATGTTGTCCACGGAGCCGGGCAAGCGAACAGTCGCCTCATGCCAGAATCTCAGAATCAATTGTAGTCCAGCCCGAACGCAGCCGGACACGCGGTAAGTTGTGTCGTATCAACGTGTTATTCCTTCAAAATATCTTTCACTCTCGGCCGTTCGAACAGACCGGGACGTTACGATCATCGCCATCGTTTCCATTATTTTGCGGATACCACGCCCAGTCAACGACAGGATGTGCGCCTCCTGCAGGAGCAGCACATAGATCGCCATCAGCAGCAGAGGGATCGACAGCAGCAGGAGAAGTTGGGGCTGGAGAAGCAGCAACCAGATAGGGAACATAAGAAAAGGTGGCAGCAGGAGAAGACTCAGGGGCAGACACAGAAAGCGGAACAGCGACAGCCAGAGAAGTCACAATCGGAAAAGCAGCCTCAGCCGCAGAGATTGCAACTGGAAAGATCGCACTCAGAGAAGAAAGCTCTGTCGGAGAAGTCGCAGCCGAAGATGCAGTCGCAGCCGGAGTTGCAGTCGCATCTTGTGAAGGCCCAGCTGGTTAAATCTCACTTGTCAAAGTCGCAGCCTGAGAATAAATCGCATTTGGCAAGTGCCCAACCGGAGTCGCACTTGGAGAAGTTGCACTCGAAGAAGTCGCACTTGAAGAAACTGTACTTGGAGAAGGAGTACTTGGAGCAGGAGTACTTGGAGAAGGTTAATTTGGACAGGGCGTACTCGGAGAAGGCGTACATAGAGAATTCATATACCGAAAGGACATACTCGGAGAAGTCGCAGCCGCAGAAATCGCACTCGGAGAAGTCGCAAGTGGAGAAGACGTACGTGGAGAAGACGTACGTGGAGAAGTCGCAGCCGGAGAAGTCGCAGCCGGAGAAGTTGCAGCCGGAGAAGTTGCAGCCGGAGAAGTCGCAGCCGGAGAAGTCGGATCCGGAAAAGTCTCACGTAGAGAAGACGTACTTGAAGAAGTCGCAGCCTAAAAAATCGCAGTTGGAGAAGACGTACTCGGAGAGTTCGAATCTGGAGAATTCACTATCTGACAGATCGCTACCGGAGAAGCCGAAGTCGGCGAAATGGAAACCGGAGAAAGCGCAGCCGGCCAAGAAGCCCCAGCCGGAGAAGGCGCGTTCGCAAATGCTGTATTCAGAGATGAATTTGGAGCCAGATAAAAAGTGGCAGGCGGTGAAGCTGAAGCCTGAGAAGTCTCAACCAGAGATGCCTAAACCAGAGAAGTCACAGCCGGTAAGGTCGCTGCCGGATAAGTCGCTGCCGGATAAGTCACTGTCGGATAAGTCGCTGCCGGACAAGTCGCATCTGGATAAATCACACTCGGAGAAAAAGACATATCCAGAGAAGTCGCACTCGCCGAAGTTGCAAGCGGAGATGTCGCAACCGGAAAAGGAATCGCAACCGGAAAAGCATCCGCAACCAGAGAAAAAATCGCATCCGGAGATATCGCAACCGGAAAAGTTGCCAACGGAAAAATCGCAGCCAGAAGGAAAGTCGCAGCCGGAGTTTTTACCGCCACCGAAAAGAGCACAACCTGTGAAGCTACAGATCCAGACGAAGGAAAATCTGAGCGTGGAAGAGCTGGCCCTGTGGAATAGCACCGAGGTAATTGCGCATAGCACGCTGCTATCCACGGTCGAATCGCAGGATAGGATCTATAGGAGAGGCAACAGTGCCAATGCCTTATCCGAATCGCCAGACTCGCCCTTCTACGCCTGGCTGGCGGCCAAGAAGTAAGCTAAGTAACCCTTCCAGCCAGCTCGCACGAACTCAGCTAATACCAAATCGAACCCTCCAACCCACAGTGAACTGCAACAGCAGCTAGCCATGGATCGGCGGCTGTACTCGGAGCTGGAGCAACAGCGCGCAGTGGAGCGCGCCCGCCTGGCGCAGCTGAAATACGAGCGCTGGATTCAGGCCAAAACCAATCAGATGCGTCGCGCCAAATCCGATCTGAGCTCTGCACAGACGACGGCCAAATCGCGACAGTCGCTGCCCGCCGAGGAGGCGCAGCGCCGCCTGCTCGAATGGGAGCGCGAGAAGCGCGCCGAGCTCAAGGCGCAGCGGCTGGAGCGTGAGGCGTGCCTGGCGCGCCAGAATCTAATCGATTCGACGCGCCGCGAACTGAGCGCCGAGGCCTGGGAGCAGTGGGTCTATGCGACGCGCAATCGCCCCAAGCCGGTGGCCATGGGCCGTGGCCTGGACTCGTTGCGCGCGTCCAATGCGCCGCACTACCACAATCCCAACGAGTGGCAGACGCTGTTGCCGACGGCCCGAACGGGACAGCAGGGACAGCAGCCAACGCAGGCGACGGCGCAGGTGCGCAGCGGCCCGGACTATGAGCGGCTGGAGCGACTGGCGCAGCCGCGACGCAAACTCTGGCGTCAGACGATCAATGAGCCCGTCCGTCTGACGACCAAGGAATATGGTGTGCCAGCCAAGACGACGGCGACAGTCGGCTCCGGGTGCGGAGGAGAGCATAACAGGGATACGGAGCGTTTGCATCTGAGCGATGCTGCATCACAGACCCAGCCGGAGGATGCGGAGCTGACGATGCTCGAGAAGAGTCGGAAGGCGGAGACGACCACGGATAGCTGCCTGTTGCGGCCGCAGCGTAGTCCCATCATCTGGAGCAAGAGCAATGCGCAGCGTGTGCGCGAAATGCGAAAGGTCGTCCAGCCGTCGGAATGTGGCCAGGGGCCGCGCCAGCTGCGCGA
The DNA here is from genome assembly GCF_003285875.2 of Drosophila novamexicana. NCBI lineage: Eukaryota > Metazoa > Arthropoda > Insecta > Diptera > Drosophilidae > Drosophila > Drosophila novamexicana. Next base: position 50,422 of record NW_020824860.1, on the reverse strand, counting down.
CGATCAGCTGGAGCAGCTGCGCAAGCAGCAGGACATGCAGAATAGCAAAATATTGCCGCGCAAATTTCAACAGAAGCGCGAACAATTGCGCAAAAAACTGAAGGCCTGGGTCGAGGAGGGCAAGGCGCTGCCGGAGCGCAGTCTGAGCGACAGCTGCCGCAATCTGAAAGAGGAACTCAAGCAGGAGCTGCGCCAGGAGCTTAAGCAACAGCAGCGACGCGCCGTCTATGTGGACGAGGCAGCGAATACCCAGCGGCATAATGCTCGCAAAATGTCGCTCACCGAATCGCGTATCCAACGCTCCGAGGAGCAATTGCAATCCATAGCCAGGAAATCGATTGCGCCATTGCAACGTGCACGCAGCACTGAGCCGAAGCGTCTGCTCATGGGCAAGGAGAGCAAGGAGGCGCAGAAATCAAAACCCTGGCGTTAGTTTGTCAAGGGCGTTTAGCTAAAAGTCAAAGGATCGCAACCAAACCCTTCCATAATTCTTCTTTCCATAACGCTCTTCCTTAACCCGCTTTCTTAACCCTTTTCCCAAACTCCTCTCTTAAAGGATTCTTCCATAATCCCGCCTACCTTGATCTTCCACCTTGATCACCTTTCCTTAACACCTTAACATTCCTCTTCCTCCTATTACTTACCTTTCCCTAACTACACGCTCTCTTAACAATCCATCTTTCTCGACAAAGCATCTTCCTCAATCTCCCACCTTAACCCCTCCTTCCCTAACCCCACCTCGCATAACCCTAATCCTTTAAGCTCCCACCTTCCTTCCCACTTCCCCCATCCCTTTCCCGTTCCCCCATCCCTTTCCCATTCCCCTTTCCCGTTCCCCTATCCAATCCCAACGATACCCAACATAGTTTTTTTTTTACTTTTCCGTCATATAATTTGCATAGATCTAAATTGAGGCTAGACCTATTTATTTTTGTTTTCCTGAGAGTTTTAGGAATTCTTGAATTTAGTTGCATTTGTGTGTAGTAAATTATAAATAATAAAAATCGCTAATATAGGAACCAAAGTAGACAACCGATAATCGCCAATTATCAGTCGCAAGGATTGACAAGTATCTATTTGGAAGTGACCGACTGGAAGATATCCTGTACCCTGTACGAGCCAGCGAGAAAACAAATATCCTGTATCTGTGTACTGAGATATGCTCAAAGAAGCACGTTCACCTTCGATATTTATCGATCTTCTAGCCTTTGTTGCAGATGAAGCTTGTGTCTACTAAATGTATTATCTCAAGTTCCGGTCAAATCCAGTGTATCGATATCGATTTGTATTGATTTTATTGAAATAGGGCGAGTTATCGATACCTATCGATACCTTGAAAACCGCTTGAGCTGATATTCTATCTAGAGTTTATTGTGAATTCAATGAAGTCTGAAGAGTTTGACGACTCGGCGCGATTTTCATTGATTTCATGGAAATAGGCTGAGTTATCCAACTTTAAAATCTTTGGCTCTAAAAGTTTTCGAGTCATCGATACTTATCGATACCTTGAAAACCGCTTGAGCTGATATTCTATCTAGAGTTTTTTGCGAATTCAATGAAGTCTGAAGAGTTTGACGACTTGGCTCTTTCCTCTGATCTATTTTTTGGGAATTCAGATGCTTCGAAAATCGATATTTATCGTTTATTTAAAATAACCCTTAAGCTTTTCACTATTTGAGGTCTTTAGCTATCGATCCAGCAACCGATTCGGCAGTTGAGGCTGATCCAGATTATATTTATATGCATATGCTTTATGGAATCGGAGAAGCATTCTTCCTGTGCCAAACATTATCTATTTGTATGAATCAATACAATTCGAACCAGGAATTCAATTTTATTTTGTAACTTTTCAGCTTAGCCGAAACCCAAACCGGAAGTGGTTTCTTTTTTCCAAAAATATCTCGCCTCAGAACAACGAACATTCTGGCGGTAAAGCCGAACTCCTATGCGCCTCTTGCAAATGCCTGTCTTATATAGAATTTGGCATCCAAACAATGCAGTTCGAAACGTAGAAATGCGTAGTGAACTATTCATGTTTGCCTGTTTAAAGCCGGCCAACCAAATAGCTGTACGCCTCCTCCAAAAGCTACACTGTGCTACACTCGAAAAAAAGTCTCACTCATTTTAGAAAATAGGCGTAAATTGTTTTGAAATTAAGAAAACTTGAGCACAAAATATGATTTGTTACAAAGTATTTTCTACTTTTCCGACAATGTTTTGCCACATTTCAAAAAATCTTTTCTACTTTTCGGGAATATTTCATAAATTCTGATACAATTTTATTTTAGCTTTAAATTCCTTAAAAATTTTCAGATAAATTAATTTCTACTCAATCAGGAAATTGTTCCACTTTCAAGAAATATTAACTCTAAAATGTCGAACTGTTTTTTTGCTGAGTGTACCTAATCACAGCGGGCATACAAATGGATGAGGGGGAGGGAGTTTGGTAATTACAGCTGCGTTGGGGCCTTGCTCGAAGGATATATAGAGGGTATTGGGTGGTGGGTGATGGGCGGTTAGCTGGGGTGAGTGTGCATCCAGCTCAGACGATTACCTCAACGTGGCCCAAAGACAAAGACATGAGCATGGAATGGTGTCAGAGAGAGAGAGGGAGAAAGTAAATCGATACGGCTTAGGCCCCACTCCGTTGACCTGTTCGATCCGTTCGCATTGCTGGGGCTTCCAGCTGAGGGCTCTGCCCAGCTGGCGGGCCCAATTTGCCGTGCAGCTCGGCTCAGTCGACAGCATGGAACGTTGGCGCAACAAAGTAGCCGTGGTGAGCGGCGCCAGCGCTGGCATCGGTGCCGCCTGTGCCCGGGCCTTGGTCGGTGCCGGTCTGTTGGTTGTGGGCCTGGCCCGACGCCAGGAACGCATCGAGCAGCTGCGCGCCCAGCTGCCGCTGCCCCAGCAACAACGTCTGCACGCTGTCCAATGCGATATAACGTGCGAATCGCAAGTGCTGCAGGCATTCGACTGGACCAAGCGACAGCTGGGCGGTGTCCATGTGCTGGTCAGCAATGCGGGCATCATGGCCACCACGGAGCTGAGCGGTGCCGGCAATACGCAACCGATACGCGACACCATCGAGACAAACATAATGGGCAGTGTCTATTGCATACGCGAGGCATTTCAGGCGATGCGCTCGCAGCAGCAGCAAAAGCAGCCGGGTCATGTGATCATTGTTAACAGCGTGGCGGGGCAGCAGGTGCCAAATCTGGGCACACAGCTGCCCTCGCTGAACATCTATCCGGCGAGCAAGTTTGCTCTGCGCGCCATGCAGGAGATCTATCGACAGGAGTTTCAGCGTCACAAGACCCAAGTCCGGGTCTCGGTGAGTGTTAACTTAGCTAGAGCTCTGCGTCGGCTAACCAATCGAAAGTAACTCAAATATTATACCGACTTAATCGACGCGATAAAACGAACGTGTTTCGAACAGTTCGAGCATGTCTGAGATCAAACTAATCGGGCAGAGATTGCATTTAGCTCAGGCTCGCATCGACCGGATCAATTTGTTTTTGTCTGCAACTCGAACAGCCGAACAAATTTGAGCATTGACTCGCACGACTACAAATAATTTTGCGCGTATCTGCAACCGGTTTTCGGTTGAGACAATAGTCTTGATTCAAACGAAGTTTGATTCATCATCTTTGAGCTAACAACATGTACGAGCAAAAATATGTTTAACTCGAACACAACCGAATGTACCGCGATATTTGAAGCCAGTTCGAGCGATCAGCTTGGGCTCGAATCGATTGACTTAATTTTATTTCGTTTGCAATTACTTTGCCTTCCAGCATCTTCATTCAAAGGAAGCTCGAGCATGTTCGAGTTCGATCATCGCGAGTCAGCAACTTGTTTGAGCATGTTCGAGCTCGATCATCGCGAGTCAGCAGCATGTTTGAGTTTTCTACATGTTCGACGTTTTTCTTTGGACTCAATGCATTTAGCCAGGCAAATACTTTGCCCTCCAGAGCTCTACGCTTACTAATTTAGTTTCTCCAACATGAGGCAATATTCCTAAAACATTTAGTTAGGCTCGTGTTCGCGACCATCTCTAGTCGGAGTCACGCTCCTGTGTGTGTGTGTGTGTGTGTATGGCACATTATTTTTATTATTTTGTTGCCATTGCAGACAATCAGCCCCGGCATTGTCGACACAGACATCTTGCCCGAGCAGCTGCAGATCGTCATCAAGCAGCACATGCCCATGCTACGCGCCGAGGATGTCGCCGATGCCATACTGTGGACCATTGGCACGCCAGCCAATGTGCAGGTCAGTTCCGGCTCCTTAACATAACTAGGCTCAGTTTCTTACCAAGTGCTTCTTCTACTTCGGACAGGTGCAAAACATCACCATCAAGCCGCAGGGTGAAAAGTTTTAGGCGCCGTACGCATTCAACTTCGGCATTTGCAAAGGCAGATTATACCTTATATATGCATTATATTGATGAACCAAATATATACACTGTTCACGGGTTGGTAAAGGGCATATTGGTTTTGTTCCTCTCTAGCTAGAGACTTACTACTTGTAATATATTCAAAAATGTTTCACGATTTGGTTTAGGGCTCGAAGCAGCAACCTCCCTTAAGGTGGGTTCGACTTACGGTTTGACCCAGCTGCCTGCCTTTCGGTTCGGTTCGTAATAAATGACAATACAAATACCTGGCTCGAACCGGTTCGGCCCAAATTGTTAATCTTTGATGTAAATACTCTCAGGTGCTTCTCATTCGTAGCTACTCATTTGGTTCAATGCTTGGCTCTTGAGGCTTGAGCCGTTTCGATTTAAAATATGGTTGCTGATTTCTTATCCTTGATTTCAATATTGTCTTGATTCGTTTCAATTCTCAGTTGATAAGAAGTAAATAGCAATTAAATTATCTGACTCGAACCGGTTCAGCTGAAACTTGGTTTGCAGACTTATTGATTCCTTCATTTAAATATAGCTTGGCTTACTTTAGCAGCAACTGATTCGTTTTGAATACTCAGTTGCTAGCTAATGGCCAGTCGCCTGTCTGGCTCGAACCGGTTCCAGACTTACCTTCTTGTCGCCTTCCATGACCAGACCAATCAACCCAAATACTTTGGCCTTCAATCTCCATATGGCACAAAGTCGAAAATGCTACAAGGACTTTCAGGCCAAGAGAAGCTGTTCCAGCTAAACTCAAGGGGCGGCCACTGAGCGAAATCAACTTGATTGAAGTACATTGTGGCCGATAGCTCATGTAGCTGAGTGTACCTGTGAGTGTGTGTGCTTGTGTGTGTGTGCTTGTGTGTGTGTGTGTCCAGACTCTTCATTTTCGGGGTCTTGGCCTACATGATCAATGCGCCCGGCCACACAATTGCTGCACACACGCACACACACACACACACACACACACACACATACACACACACACACACACACACACACACACATCGATCAGGCCGTCGGAGGTGCAATTGTTGAATCAGCAGAAGAAAAAGAAGATGAACAACAACAAAAATGGAGAAGGGCAAAGAAAAATATGCATTTGTGTTTTGGAAATGACGCAGGTGCCTTGCCTTGGAGCTGGTTGCGTAGCTGGACAAGCAGCTCATTGGATTCGCAAACAAGCCAAAGTTGTTGCCCCAAAAACTGAACGTGTTGCGAGAGGGGGAGGGGCATGGGCTGGAGTCGGTTGCAGCCACAAAACATTGCAAGCAGCTCAATTTTTGGCTAAAATGTGGGCTCCCTTTTATCCAGCACTCAAATCAACAGCAGCAGCTGCTGCTGCACTTGCTCCAGCATCCATCTCGCTCGCTCTCTCTCTCTCTCTCTCACTTAGTTTTTCTCTCGGGCATCGATTCATGTGTGTGGCATGTGTGTTGGGGCATGCATTTCAGCCAAGTGCTGCGTCCTGTTGCCTGACCAACAAAAAATGTCTCTGAGCGACACAATGAAAATGGATTAAAAGGATAAGTGGGCGTCGGGCCATATGTGGGCGTGTAGGCGTATAGGCTGCGTATCGGCCTTATAAATCCAAATCCAAACCCAAGCCCATCCTCTACGCTCTCCTCTTCCCACCCGGAATGAGCATTGTCTGCGCTGCGGTCTAATGACCAGACAGTTGACCTGCGCCTGGGGCTTCGGAGCCTTTACAAAGTCAACGGGTAACATGGAGCTGTAATCCCCCCGAGCCGAGCATTGAAGGTGTTCCAGCTATTGTTAACCTAATTGAATTAGGCCAAGAAAAAAAATACAAAATAAAAGCCGAGCTAAGCCAAGCGATAGGCCCCGGCAAGATGCTGCAGTCGAGCTTTGCAAAGCTCTTCAGTTGTGAACTGTTCGCAATTGTATTTGTAAGTAACACTCACCTCACCGCACACACACACACACACACTGAAAGCAGTGCTGTGGGCTGTGTGGTGTGTGCAACAGCATCGGAAAACCAGTGTTGTGCAATTTTGTTTGTTAAGCTTTTGAGCTGCATTTAACACGCTAGCGCACAAAGTGCTGCTGGGCATATTCCCGAAAATAATCAACGAATTCCAACGCAGCATCAACAGCTTTAAGAATATGTGAAAGCTTTAAACTCGGTTCAGGTGATATAAGCTTTTGCTGAAAGCTCGACTCACTATATTGCATGTTTTAAAAAGCGCATTAAAGCTTTTAGCATTAAATAAAGCTTGTTATAAAAAGAAAGACTTGAAAGCTTGACGTTAAACAAACTTTTAAAGTTACCAACACCTCTAGACAAATTTGAGATCAACATAAAAATCGGAGCTTTAAACATCAGCTTTATGCAACAATTCTATGACAATCTTGTATTGTCTTTATAAATTATGTGAAGTATTCATGAACAGCTGGCTAAACGGATTAATCGAGCGAATAAGTTGGTTCTGGATTAAGTGAAAGCTTTGGCTGAAAGCTCGACTAACTGCAGGCCCAGTTTCCGTCTTTCTTTAACTGCAGTGTTAGACCATTTTAATGTAATTTTCCTTAAATAACTTTATGCCTTTTCTGTGGAGCTTTAAGCTTTATGCTAAAAGCTAATTTATTGGCATTTAATTTGACTGTTGTTAATTCTGCGAAACTTTAAGCTCATGAGCTTTAAACAAAAGCACTTTGCAATGAATCTATGAATTTATGAATTTATTGTCTTTGTATAATTTGTGAAGTATTCATGGTCCTTAAGGCTGGCTGGCTTAACTGTTCAACATGGTGGTCAACAGGTGGACAAACGGGAGAACGGACGTATTCTGTGGGCGGGGCAAAGCTTTTCGATTAAGCAAAAGCTTTGCAGCTAGCATCATCTGCGCCGCCGCTGCAAGTGCACCGCATCGATGGCATCGAGACGTCGGCGCAGAGCACGCTGCGCCGCCGACAGAGGGACATGCAGATACAAGGAGGCGACCTGCTCCTGCAGCTTGCGCTGATCCAGCTGCTGCTGCTGCTGTTGCCTGGCGCTCGACGGCGGCGGGCGCAGGCGTATGCGTTGCCTGGGCGCCGCGGCCGCCGTCAATTTGCTCAGCCGCGACAACGGATGCTGCTGCTGCTGCAGGTGCTGCTGCAGGTGTTGTTGTTGCTGCTGGAATTGTTGTTGCTGCTGGAGGTGATGCTGCTGCTGCTGCCACTGGCGCTCGGTCTGCAGGCCGGGATTGCTTTGGTTCTTGGCCGCCAGCTGGGCGAGCCAGCGCTCCCAGGCGAGCTGCGATAGCTGACGGCGCAGCTGTTCATGGACGCGCTGCTCCTGCTCGGCGCGCAGCTGCTCCTCGCGCCTCTGCTCCTGCTCCTGCCGCTTGCGCAGCTGCCACTGGGCCAGGCACAGCTGTGACTCTTCGCGCCGCTTGCGCTGCACCTCGGCCAATGCGCCGGGCAGCCGGGCGCTGCAGTGCACCCGCCGCTTGGCGTGCAGCCAATCCTCATAGCACTTCTCGGACATCTGTTTGCGCATCTGCTTCAGGCTGTGCAGTCGATGCGCCTCGCGTCGACTCTGGCGGCGACGCAGCACCTCCTGTTTCCTGTCATTTTCGCTTTTTGTTTATTTTTTTTTTTTTATTTTTTCGTTAATGAGCTGGCGACTTACTTTTTGGACTGCAGCCACTGGTCAAAGGTCAGGCGACGCTCTGCCGCGCCAGCGCTCTCCAGCGGCAGCGGCAGCGCCAGCGGCAGTGACAGCGGGCGGCTCACCTGTCCGCCGGCTACGTTAAAGTGTTGCGTTTCTAGCCAGTAGCTGCCGCTGCTGCTGCCGCTGCCTCCGCCGCTGCCGCCAAGGCTGTTGCTGTAGCTATGCTCCGGCGACTGCATGGGCAGCGATAACGACGCCGACGCTGACGCTGACGCTGACGCTAACGGCGACAGCGACGGCGGCGGCATCATCTCCACAGGACGCGTCGACGCTGGCGGCGTGGACACGCGTCGCGGCTGGGTGACCGCCTGGCGAGCCAGGCGACTCGTCGAGCTGCTCGACCGGCCGCCCGCCTGCCTTGGGCCCTGCACCAGCATAGGGACGTTGTCCGTCTCAGCCGCCTCCGGCACGCCCTGTCGCAGTCGCAGACGCAGCGTGGGATACACCTTCGGCTGGCCGCCGGCACACGGAGAGCTGCGCTTCAAGAGGCACATCAAAAACGGGCTCCGGCTGCGGCCAAATTGTGCGCTTACCGCAGTTCCTGAGCCGGTTCGGATCTGGCATTCGGCGCTTTCTTGAGCTCCAGCCTCCGATCCCGATCCCGATCCTGATCCTGATCCTGTGCCGCCGGCAGCCCCGCCCGTGGCGCGTTAGCCCAGTGCCTGCTGCTGTTGCTTGGGCCGTTCTCCTCAGTCTCCGCCACAGTCATCGCTTGCACCAGCCAAAGCTTTTCAGCTGACCAATCAAATTTTTGCCTATGTCGAATTCGAGTTGGAAAACCAAAAAACAAAAAATTTTATTTTATTATTTATTTTTATTTGGTTTTTTTTTTTTATTTTTTTTATTTTTTTTTTTTTTTTGACAAAATTTTGAATTTTGTGACAGTTGAACGAAACGAGAGCGAGAACGAGAGAGTGAATGTGGGAGTGAAAGAGATGGATAGAGAGAGCTAAAAGCTTACAGAGAAAAGCTTTGTCATCGATCCAGTCAAGTGAGCTTTAAGCTTTTATGAGCTTTTATTCAATGTGCTTTTAAAGTGAAGCATAGAGCTAGAGTGTGAGAAAGCTCGCAGAAAGGGAGCTTTTTTGTCTCTGCGGCAAAAGTTGAATCCATAAGCCCGCTGAGTGAGCTTTAAGCAGCTCTGCTTCAATGTGCTTTTAAAAAGAGATAAAGAGAGGGAAAGAGAGAGATAGCCGCAATCGAAAAGCTCACTGAAAAAGAGTTTTTTCTTGCTGCAACAATAGATTAATCCATAAGAAAGCATGTGTTAAATTTAAGCCTGTTATCTGAGCTTTTAGCTCAGTTTATTGCTTTCCCTCTCTACTTTATTGTCCCCTCTCTTTACACTTGAACTTGTGCTCTGCACTTTACAGAAAACTTTTATTTGGTTTTTAGTTAGTTTTTTCACTTGTATCTTTACTCAACTTTCTCTCCACTTTATTCTCTATTCTATATTCTCCCTCTTAAACATTAGACTCGCATTTTTACTTTCCATTTTCTCTACGGTTTTTGCTTTTTTTTTACTCCAAACTCTGGTCTCTGCTCTTCACTGTTCTCCATAAGCCTGACATCTATGTAGTTTGTAGTCTCCAATCTACGCAAATCTCTACACTTTATTCTCTATTCTTCACTATCTTTTATGAACATTAAATCTACCTGCTGGTCTCCACTCTACGCACATCTTATCTCTTCATTTTTCGCATCCTTTTTGCTTTATTGTATCTACTCTCCACACTTTATTCTCCACTCTAAGCTTTATCCATAAGCCTTTCCTTTCATTTGTAGTCTCCATTTTATACACCTCTATAATATCTACGTTTCTAACCTTCATTTGTACTCTCCACTTTATTTTCTCTGCTCTGCACACTTTATTTTCTACTCTACAAACGTTCCATCTAGTTTCTCCACTCGAATCTTTACTCTCCACTTGCTGCTCTCTGCTACGACTTATCAAATCTGTGTTACCTACTTTTAAGCCTAAATTGTATACTCTCCTCTTAATTTTCTCCACTATCCATGCTTCATTCTCTACTCTGCACTCTCCTCGATATCTGCATTTTTGCCTTAATCTCTACTCTCCTTCTCTCCACCATTTGTTCTCTTCTCTACACTCTCTTCGCCACGAGCATTTGATCGTAATGCTACTCTCCACTCTACTCGTATCTTTATTTTGTATTCTCTCCACTAGTTTTGCTCTCTCCACACTTTAATTTCTACTCCAAGCTCTTATCCACAAACATGCTCCACTCGTAGATTTACTCTCCACTTATCAAATCTCTCCCTTTCTGCCACTTCCTCTCTGCTTTAGCCTCTGATTTTGACTCTGCGTTCAGGTCAGGTGTTTTTTTTCCCTTTGAGCTGCAATGCGTTGAAGTGGGCGGGGCTTGGGCTGGCCAGGGGTCGCAGCAGCTGGGCAGCCAGGTGAAGGTCGCCTACATCCATCAAGTATTTGTCGTTGTCGCAGTCGTTGTCGTTGTCAAATAGCAACAATAACAATAACAACAACAACAACAACAACAACGACAACAAAAGTTACCTTTGCCTTTATTTTTGTCTTCGCCGCGTTCTCGTTGACTGAGTTGCTAACAAATTGTTGTGGGTGGCACGTACGGGGGGAGGGGGGCGGGGCAGCACAGGTGCAACTGCAACAGCGAATCGCTTATAAAAGCGGCAAAATATTTCATTGCAGTCAGTCAGAACGTCAAAGCCACGCCCCTAACGCAGGCGACATTTATTTGTTTTATTTTAATTGCAGCTACGCAGCGACAGCGACGTCAGCAGCGACAGCAGCAGCTGCCAAGGCAACTATTGTGAATGGCTGCAGCTGTGCACGGGCAGAAAGCGCATGAGTGCGAGCGAGAGCGTGACAGAACGAATGCGAGGGGTTGAAAGGGGTTGGAAGGAGCGGGGCGGGGTGGAGGGGGGTGGAGTTGCTTTTCGGGCCTCACTTGACATTTAACTGTTAACTTGTGAACTGACAAACTGTCAACTGTGAGCTGTCAAACTGAACGCTGCGTCGACGTCGCTGCCGACGCTGGCGTCGAATAATAATAACATTTTAATTAAATAAAAGCCTCAAGCTGTTTAGGGTTGTCAACGTTCGCTTTGCCACAATCCTGGCTCGAATGCAGTTCACTTGTTAGTGTGATACCTGTGCCACGCCCCTACGCCCCCGCTGTTGTGGCAGGTTAACGCAATTAGGCAAAATAATATCGAAAGAACAATTTGAGAAAATTGTTCAAATTTAAATAAGCCAAGCAAGTACAGTGGACACGCGTTAGCTGGAACTTTTTATACCCTGAACCCATTCAAAATGGTTAAAAAGGGTATCTTGTATTTGTGCGAAAGCCAAATGTATGTAACAGGCAGAAGGAAGCACCTCCGACCCCATAAAGTATATATATTCTTGATCAGCATCAATAGCCGAGTCGATCTAGCCATGTCCGTCTGTCTGTCCGTCCGTCCGTCCGTCCGTCCGTCCGCATGTATGAACGCAAGGATCTCAGAACCTATAAGAGCTAGAGACTTGAAATTTTAGATGTAGGTGCTCCTAGCTCCCGCGCAGATCAAGTTTGTTTCCGATAATCGATAACTTACTCCGTTTCCAAGCAATTGATAAAAATCGATATCAATATCCTGTTTTTTAAGCAATTTTGGTAAATAAGAAGAACTAGAGTCACCAAACTTGACATATAGCTTCTTAAATAGAATATATATATGATATAGAATTTTTCTTCATGGTTTTCCCTCTAGATTAATCTGGCATTCAAATCTGAACACCGATTATTTAGTCGAAATGCATGTCCAAATCTTACCCCAAGATTCGTATATAGACATGTGTCAAAATTTACCACCCCCATAACTCGGTCAACTCTCATCCGATTTTCACGAAGTTTGGCTTTTTCTTCATGGTTTTCCCTCTAGATTAATCTGGCATTCAAAACTCGACACCGATTTTTTAGTCGAAATTCATGTTCAAATCTTACCCCAAGATTCGTATATAGATATGGGTCAAAAATTACCACCCTTATAACTCGGTCAAATCTCATCCGATTTTCACGAAGTTTGGCGTTTTCTTCATGGATTTCCCTCTAGATTAATCTGGCATTCAAATCTCGACACCGATTTTTTGGTCGAAATTCATGTCCAAATCTTACCCCAAGATTCGAATATAGACATGGGTCAAAAATTACCACCCCCATAACTCGGTCAAATCTCATCCGATTTTCACGAAGTTTGGCTTTTTCATCATGGTTTTCCCTCTAGATTAATCTGGCATTCAAATCTGAACACCGATTTTTCAGTCGAAATTCATGTCCAAATCTTACTCCAAGATTCGAATATAGACATGGGTCAAAAATTACCACCCCCATAACTCGGTCAAATCTCATCCGATTTTCACGAAGCTTGGCGTTTTCTTCATGGTTTTCCCTCTAGATTAATCTGGCATTCAAATCTCGACACCGATTTTTTAGTCAAAATTCATGTTCAAATCTTACCCCAATATTCGTATATAGACATGGGTCAAAAATTACCACCCCCATAACTCGGTCAAATCTCATCCGATTTTCACGAAGTTTGGATTTTTCCTCATGGTTTTCCCTCTAGATTAATGTGGCATTCAAATCTCGACACCGATTTTTAGTCGAAATTCATGTCCAAATCTTACCCCAGGATTCGTATATAGATATGGGTCAAAAATTACCACCCCCATAACTCGGTCAAATCTCATACGATTTTCACGAAGTTTGGCGTTTTCTTCATGGTTTTCCCTCTAGATTAATCTGGCATTCAAATCTGAACACCGATTTTTAGTCGAAATTCATGTCCAAATCTTACTCCAAGATTCGTATATAGACATGGGTCAAAAATTACCACCCCCATAACTCGGTCAAATCTCATCCGATTTTCACGAAGTTTGGCTTTTTCCTCATGGTTTTCCCTCTAGACTAATGTGGCATTCAAATCTCGACACCGATTTTTTGGTCGAAATTCATGTCCAAATCTTACCCCAAGATTCGTATATAGACATGGGTCAAAAATTACCACCCCCATAACTCGGTCAAATCTCATCCGATTTTCACGAAGTTTGGCTTTTTCTTCATGGTTTTCCCTCTAGATTAATCTGGCATTCAAATCTGAACACCGATTTTTAGTCGAAATTCATGTCCAAATCTTACCCCAAGATTCGTATATAGACATGGGTCAAAAATTACCACCCCCATAACTCGGTCAAATCTCATTCGATTTTCACGAAGTTTGGCGTTTTCTTCATGGTTTTCCCTCTAGATTAATCTGGCATCCAAATCTCGACACCGATTTTTTGGTCGAAATTCATGTCCAAATCTTACCCCAAGATTCGTATATAGACATGGGTCAAAAATTACCACCCCCATAACTCGGTCAAATCTCATTCGATTTTCACGAAGTTTGGCTTTTTCCTCATGGTTTTCCCTCTAGACTAATGTGGCATTCAAATCTCGACACCGATTTTTAGTCGAAATTCATGTCCAAATCTTACTCCAAGATTCGTATATAGACATGGGTCATAATTACCACCCCCATAACTCGGTCAAATCTCATCCGATTTTCACGAAGCTTGGCTTTTTCCTCATGGTTTTCCCTCTAGACTAATGTGGCATTCAAATCTCGACACCGATTTTTTGGTCGAAATTCATGTCCAAATCTTACCCCAAGATTCGTATATAGACATGGGTCAAAAATTACCACCCCCATAACTCGGTCAAATCTCATACGATTTTCACGAAGTTTGGCTTTTTCTTCATGGTTTTCCCTCTAGATTAATCTGGCATTCAAATCTGAACACCGATTTTTAGTCGAAATTCATGTCCAAATCTTACCCCAAGATTCGTATATAGACATGGGTCAAAAATTACCACCCCCATAACTCGGTCAAATCTCATTCGATTTTCACGAAGTTTGGCGTTTTCTTCATGGTTTTCCCTCTAGATTAATCTGGCATTCAAAACTCGACACCGATTTTTTAGTCGAAATTCATGTTCAAATCTTACCCCAGGATTCGTATATAGATATGGGTCAAAAATTACCACCCCCATAACTCGGTCAAATCTCATCCGATTTTCACGAAGTTTGGCTTTTTCTTCATGGCTTTCCCTCTAGATTAATCTGGCATTCAAATCTCGACACCGATTTTTTGGTCGAAATTCATGTCCAAATCTTACCCCAAGATTCGAATATAGACATGGGTCAAAAATTACCACCCCCATAACTCGGTCAAATCTCATCCGATTTTCACGAAGTTTGGCTTTTTCATCATGGTTTTCCCTCTAGATTAATCTGGCATTCAAATCTGAACACCGATTTTTCAGTCGAAATTCATGTCCAAATCTTACTCCAAGATTCGAATATAGACATGGGTCAAAAATTACCACCCCCATAACTCGGTCAAATCTCATCCGATTTTCACGAAGTTTGGCGTTTTCTTCATGGATTTCCCTCTAGATTAATCTGGCATTCAAATCTCGACACCGATTTTTTGGTCGAAATTCATGTCCAAATCTTACCCCAAGATTCGAATATAGACATGGGTCAAAAATTACCACCCCCATAACTCGGTCAAATCTCATCCGATTTTCACGAAGTTTGGCGTTTTCTTCATGGATTTCCCTCTAGATTAATCTGGCATTCAAATCTCGACACCGATTTTTTAGTCGAAATTCATGTCCAAATCTTACCCCAAGATTCGAATATAGACATGGGTCAAAAATTACCACCCCCATAACTCGGTCAAATCTCATCCGATTTTCACGAAGTTTGGCTTTTTCTTCATGGCTTTCCCTCTAGATTAATCTGGCATTCAAATCTCGACACCGATTTTTTGGTCGAAATTCATGTCCAAATCTTACCCCAAGATTCGAATATAGACATGGGTCAAAAATTACCACCCCCATAACTCGGTCAAATCTCATCCGATTTTCACGAAGTTTGGCGTTTTCTTCATGGATTTCCCTCTAGATTAATCTGGCATTCAAATCTCGACACCGATTTTTTAGTCGAAATTCATGTTCAAATCTTACCCCAAGATTCGAATATAGACATGGGTCAAAAATTACCACCCCCATAACTCGGTCAAATCTCATCCGATTTTCACGAAGTTTGGCTTTTTCATCATGGTTTTCCCTCTAGATTAATCTGGCATTCAAATCTGAACACCGATTTTTCAGTCGAAATTCATGTCCAAATCTTACTCCAAGATTCGAATATAGACATGGGTCAAAAATTACCACCCCCATAACTCGGTCAAATCTCATCCGATTTTCACGAAGCTTGGCGTTTTCTTCATGGTTTTCCCTCTAGATTAATCTGGCATTCAAATCTCGACACCGATTTTTTAGTCAAAATTCATGTTCAAATCTTACCCCAATATTCGTATATAGACATGGGTCAAAAATTACCACCCCCATAACTCGGTCAAATCTCATCCGATTTTCACGAAGTTTGGATTTTTCCTCATGGTTTTCCCTCTAGATTAATGTGGCATTCAAATCTCGACACCGATTTTTAGTCGAAATTCATGTCCAAATCTTACCCCATGATTCGTATATAGATATGGGTCAAAAATTACCACCCCCATAACTCGGTCAAATCTCATACGATTTTCACGAAGTTTGGCGTTTTCTTCATGGTTTTCCCTCTAGATTAATCTGGCATTCAAATCTGAACACCGATTTTTAGTCGAAATTCATGTCCAAATCTTACTCCAAGATTCGTATATAGACATGGGTCAAAAATTACCACCCCCATAACTCGGTCAAATCTCATCCGATTTTCACGAAGTTTGGCTTTTTCCTCATGGTTTTCCCTCTAGACTAATGTGGCATTCAAATCTCGACACCGATTTTTTGGTCGAAATTCATGTCCAAATCTTACCCCAAGATTCGTATATAGACATGGGTCAAAAATTACCACCCCCATAACTCGGTCAAATCTCATCCGATTTTCACGAAGTTTGGCTTTTTCTTCATGGTTTTCCCTCTAGATTAATCTGGCATTCAAATCTGAACACCGATTTTTAGTCGAAATTCATGTCCAAATCTTACCCCAAGATTCGTATATAGACATGGGTCAAAAATTACCACCCCCATAACTCGGTCAAATCTCATTCGATTTTCACGAAGTTTGGCGTTTTCTTCATGGTTTTCCCTCTAGATTAATCTGGCATCCAAATCTCGACACCGATTTTTTGGTCGAAATTCATGTCCAAATCTTACCCCAAGATTCGTATATAGACATGGGTCAAAAATTACCACCCCCATAACTCGGTCAAATCTCATTCGATTTTCACGAAGTTTGGCTTTTTCCTCATGGTTTTCCCTCTAGACTAATGTGGCATTCAAATCTCGACACCGATTTTTAGTCGAAATTCATGTCCAAATCTTACTCCAAGATTCGTATATAGACATGGGTCATAATTACCACCCCCATAACTCGGTCAAATCTCATCCGATTTTCACGAAGCTTGGCTTTTTCCTCATGGTTTTCCCTCTAGACTAATGTGGCATTCAAATCTCGACACCGATTTTTTGGTCGAAATTCATGTCCAAATCTTACCCCAAGATTCGTATATAGACATGGGTCAAAAATTACCACCCCCATAACTCGGTCAAATCTCATACGATTTTCACGAAGTTTGGCTTTTTCTTCATGGTTTTCCCTCTAGATTAATCTGGCATTCAAATCTGAACACCGATTTTTAGTCGAAATTCATGTCCAAATCTTACCCCAAGATTCGTATATAGACATGGGTCAAAAATTACCACCCCCATAACTCGGTCAAATCTCATTCGATTTTCACGAAGTTTGGCGTTTTCTTCATGGTTTTCCCTCTAGATTAATCTGGCATTCAAATCTCGACACCGATTTTTTGGTCGAAATTCATGTCCAAATCTTACCCCAAGATTCGTATATAGACATGGGTCAAAAATTACCACCCCCATAACTCGGTCAAATCTCATTCGATTTTCACGAAGTTTGGCTTTTTCCTCATGGTTTTCCCTCTAGACTAATGTGGCATTCAAATCTCGACACCGATTTTTAGTCGAAATTCATGTCCAAATCTTACTCCAAGATTCGTATATAGACATGGGTCAAAAATTACCACCCCCATAACTCGGTCAAATCTCATTCGATTTTCACGAAGTTTGGCGTTTTCTTCATGGTTTTCCCTCTAGATTAATCTGGCATTCAAATCTCGACACCGATTTTTTAGTCGAAATTCATGTCCAAATCTTACCCCAAGATTCGTATATAGACATGGGTCAAAAATTACCACCCCCATAACTCGGTCAAATCTCATACGATTTTCACGAAGTTTGGCTTTTTCCTCATGGTTTTCCCTCTAGATTAATCTGGCATTCAAATCTCGACACCGATTTTTTAGTCGAAATTCATGTCCAAATCTTACCCCAGGATTCGTATATAGATATGGGTCAAAAATTACCACCCCCATAACTCGGCCAAATCTCATCCGATTTTCACGAAGTTTGGCTTTTTCCTCATGGTTTTCCCTCTAGACTAATGTGGCATTCAAATCTCGACACCGATTTTTTGGTCGAAATTCATGTCCAAATCTTACCCCAAGATTCGTATATAGACATGGGTCAAAAATTACCACCCCCATAACTCGGTCAAATCTCATCCGATTTTCACGAAGTTTGGCTTTTTCTTCATGGTTTTCCCTCTAGATTAATCTGGCATTCAAATATGAACAGCGATTTTTTTGTCGAAATTCATGTCCAAATCTTACCCCATAGATTCGTATATAGACATGGGTCAAAAATTAGCACCCCCATATCTCGGCCAAATCTCATCCGATTTTCACGAAGTTTGGCTTTTTCCTCATGGTTTTCCCTCTAGACTAATGTGGCATTCAAATCTCGACACCGATTTTTTGGTCGAAATTCATGTCCAAATCTTACCCCAAGATTCGTATATAGGCATGGGTCAAAAATTACCACCCCCATAACTCGGTCAAATCTCATTCGATTTTCACGAAGTTTGGCGTTTTCTTCATGGTTTTCCCTCTAGATTAATCTGGCATTCAAATCTCGACACCGATTTTGTAGTCGAAATTCATGTCCAAATCTTACCCCAAGATTCGTATATAGACATGGGTCAAAAATTACCACCCCCATAACTCGGTCAAATCTCATTCGATTTTCACGAAGTTTGGCGTTTTCTTCATGGTTTTCCCTCTAGATTAATCTGGCATTCAAATCTCGACACCAATTTTTTGGTCGAAATTCATGTCCAAATCTTACCCCAAGATTCGTATATAGACATGGGTCAAAAATTACCACCCCCATAACTCGGTCAAATCTCATTCGATTTTCACGAAGTTTGGCTTTTTCCTCATGGTTTTCCCTCTAGACTAATGTGGCATTCAAATCTCGACACCGATTTTTTGGTCGAAATTCATGTCCAAATCTTACCCCAAGATTCGAATATAGACATGGGTCAAAAATTACCACCCCCATAACTCGGTCAAATCGCATCCGATTTTCACGAAGTTTGGCGTTTTCTTCATGGTTTTCCCTCTTGATTAATCTGGCATTCAAATCTCGACACCGATTTTTTAGTCGAAATTCATGTTCAAATCTTACCCCAAGATTCGAATATAGACATGGGTCAAAAATTACCACCCCCATAACTCGGTCAAATCTCATCCGATTTTCACGAAGTTTGGCTTTTTCTTCATGGTTTTCCCTCTAGATTAATCTGGCATTCAAATATGAACAGCGATTTTTTAGTCGAAATTCATGTCCAAATCTTACCCCAAGATTCGTATATAGACATGGGTCAAAAATTACCACCCCCATATCTCGGCCAAATCTCATCCGATTTTCACGAAGTTTGGCTTTTTCCTCATGGTTTTCCCTCTAGACTAATCTGGCATTCAAATCTCGACACCGATTTTGTAGTCGAAATTCATGTCCAAATCTTACCCCAAGATTCGTATATAGACATGGGTCAAAAATTACCACCCCCATAACTCGGTCAAATCTCATTCGATTTTCACGAAGTTTGGCGTTTTCTTCATGGTTTTCCCTCTAGATTAATCTGGCATTCAAATCTCGACACCGATTTTTTAGTCGAAATTCATGTCCAAATCTTACCCCAAGATTCGTATATAGACTTGGGTCAAAAATTACCACCCCCATAACTCGGTCAAATCTCATCCGATTTTCACGAAGTTTGGCTTTTTCTTCATGGCTTTCCCTCTAGATTAATCTGGCATTCAAATCTCGACACCGATTTTTTGGTCGAAATACATGTCCAAATCTTACCCCAGGATTCGTATATAGATATGGGTCAAAAATTACCACCCCCATAACTCGGTCAAATCTCATCCGATTTTCACGAAGTTTGGCTTTTTCTTCATGGTTTTCCCTCTAGATTAATGTGGCATTCAAATCTCGACACCGATTTTTTGGTCGAAATTCATGTCCAAATCTTACCCCAAGATTCGAATATAGACATGGGTCAAAAATTACCACCCCCATAACTCGGTCAAATCGCATCCGATTTTCACGAAGTTTGGCGTTTTCTTCATGGTTTTCCCTCTAGATTAATCTGGCATTCAAATCTCGACACCGATTTTTTAGTCGAAATTCATGTTCAAATCTTACCCCAAGATTCGAATATAGACATGGGTCAAAAATTACCACCCCCATAACTCGGTCAAATCTCATCCGATTTTCACGAAGTTTGGCTTTTTCTTCATGGTTTTCCCTCTAGATTAATCTGGCATTCAAATATGAACAGCGATTTTTTAGTCGAAATTCATGTCCAAATCTTACCCCAAGATTCGTATATAGACATGGATCAAAAATTACCACCCCCATATCTCGGCCAAATCTCATCCGATTTTCACGAAGTTTGGCTTTTTCCTCATGGTTTTCCCTCTAGACTAATGTGGCATTCAAATCTCGACACCGATTTTTTGGTCGAAATTCATGTCCAAATCTTACCCCAAGATTCGTACATAGACATGGGTCCAAAATTATCACCCCCATATCTCGGTCAAATCTTATCCGATTTTGATGAAGTTTGGATTTTTCCTCATGGTTTTCCCTCTAGATTAATGTGGCATTCAAATCTCGACACCGATTTTTAGTCGAAATTCATGTCCAAATCTTACCCCAGGATTCGTATATAGATATGGGTCAAAAATTACCACCCCCATAACTCGGTCAAATCTCATCCGATTTTGATGAAGTTTGGATTTTTCCTCATGGTTTTCCCTCTAGATTAATGTGGCATTCAAATCTCGACACCGATTTTTTGGTCGAAATTCATGTCCAAATCTTACCCAAGGATTCGTATATAGATATGGGTCAAAAATTACCACCCCCATAACTCGGTCAAATCTCATCCGATTTTCACGAAGTTTGGCGTTTTCTTCATGGTTTTCCCTCTAGATTAATCTGGCATTCAAATCTCGACACCGATTTTTTAGTCGAAATTCATGTTCAAATCTTACCCCAAGATTCGAATATAGACATGGGTCAAAAATTACCACCCCCATAACTCGGTCAAATCTCATCCGATTTTCACAAAGTTTGGCTTTTTCTTCATGGTTTTCCCTCTAGATTAATCTGGCATTCAAATATGAACAGCGATTTTTAGTCGAAATTCATGTCCAAATCTTACCCCAAGATTCGTATATAGACATGGGTCAAAAATTAGCACCCCCATATCTCGGCCAAATCTCATCCGATTTTCACGAAGTTTGGCGTTTTCCTCATGGTTTTCCCTCTAGACTAATGTGGCATTCAAATCTCGACACCGATTTTTTGGTCGAAATTCATGTCCAAATCTTACCCCAAGATTCGTATATAGACATGGGTCAAAAATTACCACCCCCATATCTCGGTCAAATCTCATCCGATTTTGATGAAGTTTGAATTTTTCCTCATGGTTTTCCCTCTAGATTAATGTGGCATTCAAATCTCGACACCGATTTTTAGTCGAAATTCATGTCCAAATCTTACCCCAAGATTCGTATATAGACATGGGTCAAAAATTACCACCCCCATATCTCGGTCAAATCTCATCCGATTTTCATGAAGTTTGGATTTTTCTTCATGGTTTACCCTCTAGATTAATGTAGCATTCAAATCTCGACACCGATTTTTTGGTCGAAATTCATGTCCAAATCTTACCCCAGGATTCGTATATAGATATGGGTCAAAAATTACCACCCCCATAACTCGGTCAAATCTCATCCGATTTTCACGAAGTTTGGCTTTTTCTTCATGGCTTTCCCTCTAGATTAATCTGGCATTCAAATCTGAACACCGATTTTTTAGTCGAAATTCATGTCCAAATCTTACTCCAAGATTCGTATATAGACATGGGTCAAAAATTACCACCCCCATAACTCGGTCAAATCTCATCCGATTTTCACGAAGTTTGGCGTTTTCTTCATGGTTTTCCCTCTAGATTAATCTGGCATTCAAATCTCGACACCGATTTTTTAGTCGAAATTCATGTTCAAATCTTACCCCAAGATTCGAATATAGACATGGGTCAAAAATTACCACCCCCATAACTCGGTCAAATCTCATCCGATTTTCACAAAGTTTGGCTTTTTCTTCATGGTTTTCCCTCTAGATTAATCTGGCATTCAAATCTGAACACCGATTTTTTAGTCGAAATTCATGTCCAAATCTTACCCCAAGATTCGTATATAGACATGGGTCAATAATTAGCACCCCCATATCTCGGTCAAATCTCATCCGATTTTCATGAAGTTTGGATTTTTCTTCATGGTTTACCCTCTAGATTAATGTGGCATTCAAATCTCGACACCGATTTTTTGGTCGAAATTCATGTCCAAATCTTACCCCAAGATTCGTATATAGACATGGGTCAATAATTAGCACCCCCATATCTCGGTCAAATCTCATCCGATTTTCACGAAGTTTGGATTTTTCTTCATGGTTTTCCCTCTAGATTAATCTGGCATTCAAATCTCGACACCGATTTTTTAGTCGAAATTCATGTCCAAATCTTACCCCAAGATTCTCCGACCCCATAAAGTATATATATTCTTGATCAGCATCAATAGCCGAGTCGATCTAGCCATGTCCGTCTGTCTGTACGTCTGTCCGTCCGTCCGTCCGTATGTATGAGCCAAAGGATCTCAGAACCTATAAGAGCTAGAGACTTGAAATTTTAGATGTAGATGCTCCTAGTTCCCGCGCAGATCGAGTTTGTTTCCGATAATCGATAACATACTCCGTTTCCAAGCAATCGATAAAAATCGATATCGATATCCTTTTTTTGGGCAATTTTGGTAAATAATAAGAGCTAGAGTCACCAAACTTGACATATAGCTTTTAAAATAGAATATATATATTCATTTGATGTTGGAAGAAGAGGGTTCAGGGTATCCCCTAGTCGGGAGCTCCCGACTAGAACGTCTTACTTGTTAATATTATCGCCAAACGCAACTCAAATTTATTTACAACAAATATTTATTTAATAAACTTTAAGAAACTACACTCTGATTGCTTCTCTATGTTTACGCTAATCGATAAATTATCGATCATAACACTTATATATATATTTATGTATATCTTTTAATTCCAGAAATATCAATGTGATTCTTGGGCTCAACGAGGATGGACTTTATGTTTAGCTTAGGTAAGTTTCAAACAGTTTTATGCACAACTTGTTTTGACTAAATTTGTCCCAAAATCGATAAATTATCGGTAAGGACATAGGCATTACGCATTAAGCTCTCCTCCTGAAACTTTGCATAGGTTCGTCTGTCAGTTTCAGCCCGTTTATAGGTCGGTACCTGACGGATCGACACCATATCATATAGCTACAATGTATCGAAAAGTAGAAACAATTTTGTCTCTCAAGATATATGCAAAATCTTATCAAACCCGTATAACTATAGCACATATCACATCGTCCAGAAAGTAAGTTCTTGCATGGAAATCTTTGCCAAACTCGGCATTTACTATTATATTAGTATAGAGATTTTGTAGCTCTACTGGACAAATCGGTTCAAAATGAGTCCAAATATTCTCAACTATCTGCAAAAGTCGATATATCCACAAGTGCATTAAATCGAAGATATCTTCATTTTGTTGTTTCCATTTTGGTTTCATTTTCTATTAAATTCGTAAATTCATCGAATTGAAGTGTTCAAATTGTTGATAAAAACAACCTCAATTCAAGTATTAACCGTTGCCTGCCGTTTGTTTACCTGCCGTTTGTTTACCTGCCGCAGGTGCAACTGTGCAGGTGTCTATTGTGTTTCGCCAGCGCTTTTTCAAGTGCGATGCGAGTTCATTTTTGGTTTTTGGCCACATTCAATTGGTTGTCATTCGACTGAGTCGCACCTTCAGCATCGATTGGCTTGTAAAAATTGAAGTAAATGCGTTTACAGTAAAACCGAGTTGTAAGAGACTAAAAAGCCGCACATAAATTGTCAATTGCAATTGCAGCAAAGCGACACTGCGTGAGATTTCGCCGAGCTGCCAGTCCAAACGAACCGCAACTGTTGCACCCTGTGCCATGCGCCACCCTGTGCCACTGTTGCCAGCTGCAGCATGCAGCCAATGTTGAGAAACGCCAACAAATTGATTAAAATAGCTTAACTTGGCCTTCGCTCTGTTTCCTAGAGAGAAACTAGTTTAGCCAAATTAGTTTAGCCAGATTGTCAATATATATATATACGGAAAATAGCCTAAGCTCAATTGACATATCTAGCAAGAAAATAGCTAGCTTATCCCCGTGTAGCGGGAAAATAGCTCAACCCTTATTACAATATGTACATAAATATATTTATTAGTATGCATTTTTCAACTTTAGCTGGAAATTACCCAGATTGGGTGGGTATAATATAGCTAGATTCGCCATTCCGCTGAAATATAGCTAGATTTGCAGTACACGCCCTTAGCCACATTAAGCTGGAAAAAAGCTAGATTTACAAAGTGAGTGCATTTCCTCATTCAGCTAAAATATAGCTAGCCACATTAAGCTAGTAAATAGCTAGATTGACAAAACATGCGCTAAACCTAATTTAGCTGGAATATAGCTAGATTCGCACATTAGCCACATTCGAATATGGCTAGATTTACAAAGCTGGCGCTAGTGCGCATTCAACTGAAATATAGCTAGATGGTAAGCACTTCACCATATTTGGCTGGAAAATGGCTAAATGGGCAGCACTGGCCCTGCTGCGGCCCACTCGCAAAGTAAATTGCCAGCGAGCTGTAATTGAAAAAAATGCGTTGCATACTTGTAGGCATGATTTATAAAAGCAACAGCAACAACAGCAACAACAGCAGCAACAACAGCAACAACAGCAACAGCAGCAGCAACAACAACTGAAACAACTACAAAGAGCAAAAAATAAAAATAAAAAGGCAGCAACAAAAAAAAAGAATGTCACGCCAATTGCTGAGGCAAACAATTTGCGTGTTGCTCTTGTTGTTGCTGTTGCTGTTGTTGCTGTTGCTGTTGCTGCTGTGTCAGCAATTTTTGGTGTTGCGGCTGCCGCTGCCGCTGCGGGTATTGGCAAATGCGTCGAAAGACAATAAACGTGGCCACATGCATAAAATACAACAACAAAAATATATGTATAAAAAAAAACAACAACAACGAGAGTACAAAATGGGAAGCTGAGAAATTGTCGTTAAGCGAGCTGCTGTGTGTTCCAGCAACAACAACAACAACAACAACAACAAAACACACACAAAACAGATTTTAGCAACAAATTCCACAAATTGTTGAAAGAAGAAAAACGCACTTTAATTCAATTTTATTGATATGCGGAACGTAGAAAACAAAAATGATTTGACGTCTCGCAGATCTAACACATTTACTAGCTTAGCTCAATCAGGCAATGGTAGGCTGCGGGTTCAAACCCCTTTCCACTGCGCACAGCTCAGGTTAGCGTGTGATATATTTAAAATTGTTGATACATTTGCATTGGGAACGCATTTGCCAGACAAGCTGTCGTAGACCTTGGCAACAGAAAAAGTGGGCAGCCGGTTCGAGTCCACAGTAAAGTCCAGTTGTCCCATGCATTGCTGTATATACATTTATATCGCTCTCCATATATATAGAATAGAGTCCAAAAGTGCTCGGCAGATAAGTTGTCTTTTTGGCAGTCATTGAGGCAACAGCAAAAGAGAGGTTGCCGGTTCAAATCTCAATCTACTGGCTGCTTGCACTATAGCCTAGCCGTAGCTCTTTATAGCCAGTGCTCGATATTGGAAGAGTACTCTTCAGAAGAGTTGTCCAAGTCAGTCAGCCTTTTAGGCAACTGAAAAAGTAGGCAGCCGGTTCGAATCCCCCAACTAGTTGGCTGGTAGGATTACTGCCTCATATATTTCTGTATATACACATTTCTATATATATCAGGGATAACTATTCCTTAGATCCACGGCACATTGGTTGACCTTGTGACAGTTACTGAGGCAACAGCAAAAGAGAGGTTGCCGGTTCAAATCTCAATCTACTGGCTGCTTGCACTATAGCCCAGCCGTAGCTCTTTATGGGCAGTGCTTTTTAAAGTGTTAGGCTAACAAATTGTAATAAAGTTGTGTTCGTCAAGGATTCATTCTGACAACTTAATAGAGAGGTCGCTGGTTCGAATCGCAGTATGTTTGTTGTCTTAAACAAAGCCCAAAGCAGTCGATGCAATTTTCTCAGTTCGATTGATAGTCTCTATCTGTAAACCATATTGATAATGCTCTGAAAATGATATTTCGATTTCGTTGGATTGAACTTGCGAACATTATCGAGTTTTTTAATTTAATTTAAAGCCTTGGCAAACATCAGCCGAATATCTGAACACCCTGCCCAACCACGCGAGCATCAACAACAATAACAGAAATACCAACAAGAGATGTTCGCCTCGTCCTTGTTGCCAGTTCCTGTTCCAATAATTCTGGGTAAATGCCCGCCAAAAAAAAAAAAAGAAGAAGAAATATATATAAATAAAAATAAAAGAAATGTATTTTTATTTATGCCACACTTTGCCGCCCGCCCAGTTGTCAACCGCACAGGCAGAACGCGGATTCTGTTGTCAGCTTTGTAACTTTATTAAAAGCATTTGGAGCCAGTGGAAATGGTACGTGCCCATCGAGGGGCATGGCCTCCACCTTGGCCAGGTACAAACATGGATGCCGCTTAGCCCAGGCGAAGGTGCGAATACACTGAGAGAAACGCGTGTGCAAAGGATAACAATTGTTGCATATTACCGAAGTGTATGGCTTTCAAATCGAAAGTTATTCCAAAAGGGGTTTTAGAGGGGTTTCAATGGGTTTTAAAAGCGGTTTAAGGTGGGTTTGAACTGGCTTTTAGCTAGGCTTTGAGGGGTTTTAGAAGCTGTTATAGAAGCCTTTTGAAAGTGTTTTGAAATGAATCGAGCTTCAATTAATTGAAAGTGGTTCACAAGTGACTCAAAAGGCCTTTAAAACTAGTTCCAAAATGGTTCCAAATAGGCTAAAACATGGTTCAAATGTTTAAAAACGGTTCGAAAAGTGTTAAACACAAATTCGAACTCATTTTGCAATGATTCAAAAATCGCGTATAAAGCGTGACTTCAAAGACATAAAAAGAACTGGTTCCACACATGCATTAAACTGGTTTAAGAACTATTCAAGAGTGAATCCCAGGAGTTATCAGACAAAACAAAAAGCAGCTTTAAAAAGGCTAAAAAGTGGCTGAAAAATAAAGCAAAATTAATTAATAAAAACCACGTGAACCAATTGGCTTTAAGGAACCGATTTGAACTAGTTCGCGAGTATTTTCAAAGCTGAAGAAAAGAAAGAAAGAAAGCAACCCAAGTGAACTTCTCTCAAAGGTTCGGCTTTTTTTTGTGCTTAGCTTTTCAGTAGTTATTTTTTTCAGTGCATTTCTTGGCAAACATTTGCGATGTTTTTATTGTTTTTTTTTTTTTTTTGGTATTTGCCACATTTCCATAAATTGACAAATTTTATGACGCCAATAGGCAGCGGCAGCGACAGCGACAGCGACGTCAGCCGCGGCGCCATTGACGCGCCATCGACGTGTCACAAAAAAGAAGAAGAAGCAGAAGCGGAAGAAGAAGAAGCGGAACACATATGCGTGGCAGGCCGAAGAGCAAATACCCTAAAAGCCACGTGGCAAAAGTAGCTGATGTAGAACAGCTAGCGAGGCTAATTAACCCAGAAAACAGCTTGAAAGAGGCTAAAAAGGCTAACAAAAAAGTGCTTAAAATATTGCGCGACTCGCAGATACCCTGTAAACAGTGTCACGCTGCCTTCAATGCAACGAAAAGACACACTCAATATGAAATTGACTGACTGACAGACTAATGGACAGACTGATTGACTGAGCAACTCACTGACTGAATAGCTGATTGATTGACTGACTGAGGGACTGGTTGACTGACTGACTGAGGAACAGACTGAGTAACTGATTGACTTACTGAGTAACTGATTGACCAACTGGCTGACTGAGTAACTGATTGACTGACGGACTAACAGACTGATTCATTGAATGACTGACGGAGTGACAGACTGACTGATTGACTGAGCAACTGACTGATTGACTGATAGTCGGACAAACTAACTGACCGTCTGAGTAATTGACACAATAACTGGGTAACTGATTGACTGACTGAGTAACTGATTGATTGAGTGACTGATTGATTAACATACTGATTGATTGACTGACTGACTAACAGACTGACTGACTGATGGACTGCGTAACTGTTTGACTGACTGACTGACTGACTGATTGACTGACTCGCTGATTGAGTAACAGACTAATTGATTGACTGACTGACTGATTGAGTAACTGACTCACTGACTGACTAATTGAGTAACAGACTAATTGATTGACTGACTGACTGATTGAGTAACTGACTGACTAATTGAGTAACAGACTGATTGACTGATTGACTGATTAACAGACTGACTGACTGATTGACTGCGCAACTGATTGACTGACTGACTGAGTAACTGACTGCCTGACTGACTGATTGAGTAACAGACTAATTGATTGACTGACTGACTGATTGAGTAACTGACTGACTAATTGAGTAACAGACTGATTGACTGATTGACTGATTAACAGACTGACTGACTGATTGACTGCGTAACTGATTGACTGACTGACTGAGTAACTGACTGCCTGACTGACTGATTGAGTAACAGACTGATTGATTGATTGACTGACTGATTGAGTAACAGACTGATTGATTGATTGACTGATTGACTGACTAACAGACTGACTGACTGATTGACTGCGTAACTGATTTACTGCGTAACTGATTGACTGACTGATTGACTAACACTTTTTGCATCTATCCATCTGTCAACGGTAGAATGTGGATGTCAAAGGTTTCAGGCACCGTCCAATCAGCTTCAAACCTATTTTCAATGCCCTACATAAAAACTCAGTGAATACTTGTTTCAGCGATTTGGGAAATTCCACCCGCAACTGTGGAAATGTGGCAAAAAATTTAAAGAGGAACAAGAAGAAGAGGGTAGAAAAAGAGAAGAAAATATTTTATGGCAAATGCTGGTAGAATCAAATTCATGTAATGCCATCAAAAGAGAGGATGCTGGTTCAAAGCATACTGTCTGCAGTTGTCACCTGCTGTGTGACACAAAGGTATATACCCTGCCTGAAAACATAAATAGGGCATTCGAAAAATTGGTGTCTTTGCAGGTGGCAAATTTCCGTTGTTGCTGCAACAATATTTGATAATTTGCTGTGCGCGGCTGTCAGGAAGTGCTGATATGCCCCGCCCAACGCCCCGTCAGGTGGCACTTCCCCCAAACCAGCCCCCCCCCCCCCCCCCTCCCCCTCCCCGCACCACTGGCAAGACAAAGGACCTTGGCCTTATCTGTCAGCTCAAGGTGCCCCGCGTGGACGCTAATAAGCGACCCAACTTGCCCCCTGACCTCTGCACCCCCCCCCCCTCCAATTGCCCCCCCCCCCCCCCCTTCTCACCACCCCTGCCAGCAATTGCTGCTGGCTCATTGACAAAGTGTCTGCGAAATGTTAACGTTAATTAAAGCAAATTTCGTTGCCCCCAAAACAAAGCCGGGGGCAGGCTTTGACCTTGACAATGGGCCGCATGCGGCATGCGGCATGTGGCATGCGGCATGTGGCATGCGCTAATTCATATTCAAAATATGATTTTCTTGGCTTAAATAGTTTTTCTCACTCCCTTTTTTTTTGCTGGCATTTTTGTTGCTAGTATTTTTTTGTCGGTATTTTTTTTGTTGGTATTTTTTGCAGCTCTCTTCAACTTGCCACAATTTGTTGCGTGCTTGTGGCATTTGCTGCACGTTGCACGTTTCGGATTGCAGAAATTCAAGTCCTTGCCTTTCAACACAATTTAACACACACACACACACACACCCGCACACACACACACTTAAAGCCATTTAATTGCCAGGCATGATAAAAACTTCAGAACAATATAAAACCGCAAAAATAAGCCAACAAAATAGCTTGAAAAAGGCTAAAAGGCTTACAAAAATGCACTGAAAATATGGCGCGACTAGCAGATACCCTGTAGTCAAGTGGCAAGCTGCCTTAAAGGGAACTACACTCACAGAAATTTGTACAAAAACTTTCTGAAATTCTGAAAATATTTTTGAGCTTATTTTCTGTAAAAAATCGATTTATTTATTTTTAATTTTCTAAAATTTCAAAATATTTTTGAGCTTATTTTCTGCAAATTGAGCTGGCAATATTTTTGAGTGTATGCAAAATTGAAACTGGAAAAGTTTTTTAATTTTTCACAATTTATTTATAGGGTATTTAATATGTGAAATATTCCAAATGTATGTGTACAGGGTATACAAGAGTTTATAATCAATTTTCTATATAATTTTGACAAACAAATACAAAAAGGAATATATGTTTATTAATTTTTACTTTGCCTCCGGCTGCCTGTCACATACGCCCGCTCGAAACGAACATACCCCATCTGGGGCATTGGTTACAGGGTATAGAAAAAACTAAAGTGCAACCGCATCGGGTCAAATGAGCAAAAGGGCATGCAAATTGTAAAGGCACAAGCTCGGGCACAGTAATAATTAATAATAACTAAGTATGACAGTGGAGCCTCGCAAAAGAGGACATTTTTTTTATATTCTATTATTTATTTGTTAAGCTTTTTTTATGAAGTCTCTTTTAGTTGAAAGTTTCTTCTTTCGTTTTTTTTTTTTTTTTTTTTTTTTGACTTTCTGCAATTTTTTGTAGATTTTCATCAAATCAACACGAAAAATCCTTAAATATCGCTCAAGTCGCGATCTATTTGGCGCTCACGACGCAATCACGCACATCTTTAATTGAGCAGCTGTATGTGTGTGTGTGTGCGTGAGCGGGCTGTTCCTTAAACTGTAACAATTACTCTTAAGGCTTTTGGCCCGCTCTGCATGCCGCAAATCAAGTCAAAGAACCGCAACAATTGCTACTCCCATTGCCAATTACAACAGTTAAATTGCAGCAATGACAATGCAAATACGCACACACACACACACACACACACACACGCAGCAATGCACAGCTGCCGCCCATTTAAGAGCGTTCGCCCACGCAACAGCAGCGGCCGCTCTCTTAGCTCAGGCATGAGAGCCAACATGTGCTTAACAGGTTGCATGACGTTTAACAGTGCGACTGCAAACGGCGACTGTTGTCGTAACAGGCGCTGTGCCCGACGGCTGCCAACCAATGCCATAACAGTTGCCACTGTTAACGCCAGCCGCCCTGTTAACAGATGCAAAAGCAAAGCCGAACGTGGCGGTCGTGCAGCGGTTCGGTGCGAGTGAGCGAGTCAGAACGTAAATTCCGTAAATTTTTGTGATTCTTGGTAAATTTTGATTTTCGCCGGCAAAGAAAAAGAAAAAAATAGAGTACAAAAGCGAAAAGAAATTGAAAAAATAAAAAAAATAATTATTCTCAGTAAAGCAAAAGTTGAAAAAGAGTTGCAAAATGCGCGCGTGTTTTCTGCGTTAAAAATCAAAGTTAGTTCTTTTTTTTCTGTTGTTGTTCATTTGAAAGTGAGTGCGAAGAGCAAAGCAAATACGAATGCAATAAATAAATGCAAAATGCAAATTGATCAAAATTAATGCACGACAAAAAAAAAAAAAATAAGCAAAAGGCAAAAGAAAACAGCAAAAGTCAAAACAGAAGCTGAGCCGAAGCGGAGCCAATAGCAAAGGTAAAGAAATAGATGAAGAAGAAAAAATAAAATAAGAAATTACACGAAAAAAAAAACAACAAAAACGGGCAAAAGTGCAAGCGTGTGCGTGTGTGTGTGTGAGGCAACCCGTTGAACCGGTTCAGCCAGCAAATGCAGCAGCCGCCGCAGCAACAACAATAACACATGGAAGCATTTTTTTTATATATTTTGCTTTGCGCGCTTTGCTGCATTATTTGTGCGTGCGTGTGTGTGTGTGTGTGATTTCTGAAGCGATCTCGCGCTCACGCTCTTTTGCATGTGCAGCATCAGCAGCCGCTACCTGCGCGTTCAGCTTAATTCGCTCTTAAAACTGCAATGGCAACAACAACAATGTGCGCTCTTCAAGCCGTAGAGCGCAGCTTAATTGGCGCTCTTCATCTGAGCTGCTGCGTTATGCGTGCGTGTGTGTGTGTGTTTGTGTGTGCTGGCCTGCGATCTGGCGCTCACGCTCTTTTGCATGTGCAGCCTCCGCTAACTGCGCTGCGGCCGCTCTTTAATTGCATTTGTTGCGCTGCGCCTGCAGCTTAATTTTGAATTGTTGTGCTCTTTAAATTGCGCCTGCAGCCTGCAGCTGGCTTTGCTGCTTAAGCGAAAACTTGCTCTTAAAGCGCCAATGCTTTGCGAATGCAAAGAGCAGCATTTAAAATAACAATTATTACGTTTTATGCCCGCTCAACCGGTTCATGTCTGCAAACAATAACAACAAAAACGAAATAGACGTAAAAAAAAAAGCAGCCAAAATGCAGCCGCAAAACCGCACAAAACAGCCAATTTAAAAGCCAAATATGAATCACAATGAAAATTGCAATTGGCAGCCCAAAAAAAAAAAAAACACACACACATACGCACACACACACACATGCAAAAGAAACTTGTTCTTCATGCAAAAAAAAAAAAAACTAAAAGAAAGCAGCGCTGCGGCAGCGACGCGTGTTGTGTTTTGGCAAAGCGCGAGTACAGTTAGCCGAAAAAAAGGACCAATACAAAAGCAGCTCATGCCTGCGCTGCGCTGCTTCTTATGCGTGTGTGTGTGTGTGCTTTTAATGAAGAGACAAATAAGAAGAAGCAGCAGCAAAGGTGATTAGCAGAACTCGCAAGACCATACACGCACAAAGGCCCCGCAGCAGCAGCTGCTGCTAGAGCGAAAGAGATGGAGAGTGAGAGAGAGTGGGGGAGCGAGGGGGCGGGGGAATGAAATTCAAATTGCTGTCAACCAGCAAAAATGTGAAATATTCCATGTAATTTGAGGTGAATTCTGTTAGTAGAAAAAAAAAAACAAACGAAACACATTTGACAATTGGAGTGGGGGGTAAAAGAGAGTGAGTGCGAGCGAGAGAGAGGGAAAGAGAGAGAGGGGGCGAGTGCCTTTAGCACAGCTGAGCCGAGCCCTGTGTCAAGTGTTGCAAAGCGTGTGAAAACTGTTTTGAACGAAAGCAGAAGAAAATACAGAAATTAAAGCAAGAAAAAAATAGTGTGAAAAATTCAAATTGAAAAAAGTGTTTTTTTTTTTGCCTAGTTCTCAGTACTGTCTCGCTCTCTCTCTCCCGCTCTCCCGCTCTCTCGCTCTCTCTCTCTCTCTCTCTCTCTCTCTCTCTCGAAAAAAAGTGTAGTCAAGCCCAAACAACTCTTTTGCCAATTGTTACAGGGTATTTCCCGCTTTCGGTGTTAAATGGAAAACTAATCAGCATTTCATCAATTTTTATCCGTCGGGCATTACGTGAAACAAGTCTATCAAAAAAACAACTTTTTTACCTATTTTTTTCCCTTTTTATTTTTTTTTTGGAGATTTGCTTTTGCCTGGTTGAGGGAGAGTGGGGGGGGGGGGGGGGGGGATCACGAGTCTGAGAACTCGAGACAATCTTCTTTTTCTTTTTCTTAGCTTCTTTCTTTTTTTTGCATGCTTCTTCTGTTTTTGCAGCTTCTTCCTTTTGCTTTTCGCTTTTTTTTTTTTGAAACTTCTTTGGCTTCAATTCTTGGCGATTATTTTGAGGCTCGGCTAACACACACACACATATATATGTAAAGGCAAAGGCAAACAAAAAAATCGCCGAAAAGGAAGTTCATGCGCAGCACATAACGCGATCTTGTCACAAAATCGTGATCAACAACCAAACTCAAGAAAAAGGAAAAAAAAAGTCAAAAATGAATTTGAAAAGCGAAAATCTATAGAGGAAATATTCCTAGCGAGGCAGGCATATATTATACTTATAGTTCATGTCTTGGATATCGCGAAAAATAACAAATTTGTAGTATTATTAATTGATGATAATATTATTTGCATGCACTAGACCTCGATCTGATAAATGTGAAGAGTTAAAACTTGCAAAAATGATTTCTTATTTCTTGCACTTAACGTAAATACGTGAAAATTGTGAAAATTGTGCCTAAAGTGAATTGCAGATGACGTCCAATTGGAATGCGTGTGCGCTCCAATTGGATTATCTGCACTTGTAGCGCATAAACGGCGCCAAGAAACGGGAATTGTCTTCCTCCTTTTTTTCTGCTGCGCGCAGCGCCAAAAATGGAGCGACAACAACAACAACAACAACGTTGATCAACACTGAATGCAACAAGCGAACTACACAAAACTGGACGCTGAGAGAGTGTGAGAGCGAGAGAGCGAGAGAGGGAGTGGGAGTGGGAGCGGGAGAGAGAGAGTCAGGGCAATTCGTGCCTTGCTGGAGTTTGGGTTTACGCGCTAAGCCAAACACAACAACAACAACAACAACAACAACAACAATCGAAACTTGTTTTTGGCGATGTTTAAGGCAACAACAACAAGAAGAAGAAGAAGAAGAGGAGGAGGAGGAGGAGGCGGAGGAAGAGCGACAACAACAACAAGTCGTGCAGCTGCCGCAGTCGCAGTCGCAGCTGAAATGGACAACAACATTTCTTAGTCAGCCTCTGCTGCTGCTGCTGCTTCTTCTACTTTGCCATGTGCTTCTTCCTCTACCTCTTCCTCTTCTTCTTCTTCTTCTTCTTCTTGTTGAACTGTAGCGAGTACAGTTTGCCGCTTCCTGATCAATAAATGAACATTGAGAACACTTTTGTACAGATAAATCTGTGTGAATCAAGCAATATATTGATATTTATATAAATTTGAGAGGGAAGAAGAGAGAAGAGTTAGAATTCTCTGGAGAACTGGAGAGTTACAACTCTCCCGAGACTGAGAACTCTGTTAAAGCAGGCGAGCAGCAAAATCTGTGGAAGTCTCAAGCGAAAAAGTGTTGCAAAATGCGAAAACAACAATAGGAAAGTTGAATAAAGCGAGTTGGGGCACAGAAATAACACTCACAAAATCAAAGATTACCTGAGGAAATCAATAGGAAAACTTGGGCAATATCAAGTCGAAAGTCGTAGCAAAAGTATCTCTGGAAAAGTATAGAGAATGTTTTGTAACTGAAAAGTAAAGCGAAACTCTTCAAGTCTGGAAATTATCCAAAATATTCAAAAGAGTTAAGAGTCAACTGAGAACAGATGCTATTGAGATTATGAAATGCGAAGAACTCGAAAGAATTGCTTAAGTCTAAACAAACTGAGTTCAAATGTGTTTTACAACACTTAAGATGCCAAACGATAAAACAGAGACTCTGGAACGGGTCGAGTTAGTTCCGGGAATGCAACAAATTAAAGCATATAAGCCACAAAGAGGAAGAGCTCAACAAATTGCTTAAACATGGTCGAAATGTACGAAAAAGCAAAGCAGAAAAAAAAGAAGTTAGCCAACACTTAAATTATTGTGTTAGCACAAGCTTGAAGCCGGGTTTGAACCAGCAACTGCACTAAAAAAGACTTCTTCAAGTGAAGCTTAAATGTTCTCCAATAATAATTAAATATTAATAAAAAATATGTAATTAATATTTAAATTGAAATAATTAAATAAATAACAACATATTATTCACTTTTGCTGCTTTGCGTATCTGTCAGATACAAATTAGAAACTCGTATAATTCATTCACAATGCGATTCGCCAAAATCCAATTGGAATTTGCGCTGTTTAAGCGAACAGTTACTTTACGTTGTTCTTCTGCTTCTCCCACCCTTCCTCTCTGCGCCCTTCGCAGCAGTTAATTTTTTTTTTGTTGTTGTTTCAATTGCGTTTTATTGCTTCTGTTCTGCTTCTTCCTCTGGATATTGCTTTTGATTCATCGCTCAACATTTTTCATATATGTTGTTTTTTTTTTCTGTCTTCTGTCTTCTCTTTATCTTATTCTTATTTTGATTGTTTATTGTTCTTCAGCGCCTACGCGCCACTTGCCGCTCTCTTGCTCTCTGCCCCCCTCTCGCGCTCACGCGCTCTCGCTCTGCGCGCCGCATTCTGTTTTGTTTACTCCTTCGTTTGCCCTGCTCCGCGCCGCTTCAGTCTACTGTGTGCGGCATCGTGCTATCTCGCTCACGCTCGCGCACGCTTGCGGCTGATCAATCGAACTCGAACACGCAACTCGAACCGCAACCTTGTCAATTCTTATATTGATGCTCGCACGATCTCTTCCCATATTTAATACGCGCTCTCTCTCTATCTGTCTGTTTGCAGCTCGTGATTGCTTTAAGTGCGCATCCCTCGAGGGATTCTCCATGGATCTTAGCCGCTTGCCATGCAAAACAATTATCATAAGGTAAGTGTAGAGATGATATTCAATAACTGTATAACTCTTGTCCAATTGCTGTTTGTTTTTAAGAGAGCTTAAGAGAGCATTTAAAGAGTTGATTAGAACGGACAGAATGCGATATTTTACAGTTGCTAAGTGTATAACAATATCATGTTATAATAGTTTATATGAATTCTTAACTGTTATATAGTAAGCCAAGGGAAGGAACTATGCTTAGTTTTGGGCACTTTTACACTGGTGGTCAAAATAACAGGTACACCAAGTTAACTGGGCATTTATATTCCAAATGATCTTAAACAAGGCTTATCTATATCTATATATATAGTTGCCGATCTGTCGCAAATAGGTTTTAATATACCAATAAAGGACGTTCTTTTTGATTAAGATATAGAATTATCAGAATCTCTTCTCTTTTTTTTTTGCCCAGTTCGTGTTTCTCACTTACATGAATCGTATCGTCTCTCTTTGCTTATCCTATATATATCTTAACAATATATCTTGCATCTGCTAGCTTCCTCCTTGAGAAATCTCATCTATCCAAAGATATTTGTTGTCTTCGAGATATCGTATTCCTCTATTCATGTATAACTTCTCTCTTTATTCTTTCTATTCATATTCTTTTTTACCTCTCTTCAAGAAGTGTTTATCCAAATATATTTTCCACATTTTACATATCCTTTCTTTTTTCTTTGCTTCTCTCTATCTATATAGATATATATATATCCTTCTTCTTCATGATATCAAGATTCAAGATATCAGGTTTATCCTAGATATCCATCTATACCTATATATCCATGCCTAAAGCTATTCATGAATACTTTCTCTCTCTATCTATTCATATTTCTTTCTACTTCTTTTTATCAGCTCAGTTCTTAACTTAAAACAAAATTAAAACACGTGAAAACTTAAATCAAGTGAGCTTCATTCTTGATTTTGTTTATAATTAAAAAAAAAAAAAAGCAACAACAATAAATTTAATGACTTTAAAAATGATTTTCGGGTTTCAGTTGAAAAATTTTTTTTCGTTTTTTTTTTTCGCTGAGGGCGTTAATTACTTAAAACAACAACAACAAGAACAAGAACAAGTGTGACCGATCGAGTGCGAAAGAGAGAGAGAGAGAGGGGGTAGGTAGAGGGAGAGAGGGAGAGGGAGAGAGGGCTGGGAACAGACGTGGAAAATGGCCCACATATGGTTCAACGTTGGGATATCAAATAACGCGAAATATGTTGTCTAGACCCGGGTCTGCTGAGTGTGTAAGTGTGTGTGTGAGTGTGTGTGTGTGTGTGTGTGTGTGTGTGTGTGTGTGTGTGTGTGTGTGTGTGTGTGTGTGTGTGTGTGTGTGTGTGCGGCTATTGAACTTTAGTTTTGGAAGCAAACTCTGAAGCGTTGACAAACAACGCATTCATTCAACATGAGCTCAAGTGCGTGTGTGTGTGTGTGTGTGTGTGTTGGGTGTGTGTGTGTGTGTGCCTGTTACTCATATATCATTTGCTCATAAATTTAAACGTCATTTGACAAATATGGCGTCACACGAAATGTCTTCGATATGGCGAGTGGAAAACGAAGCGGAATTCAAATGATTTATACACACATGCCACAAGCAGCAACAACAACAACAACAACAACAACTTGCAACAACAACTTGCAACAACAACAACAACAACTTGCAACAAGAAGAAGAAGCAGCAGCAGCAGCAGGAGCTCAGTCAGGCTCAGGAATTGTAGCAATAATAATCATTATATTATTTTAATATAATAACAAACCTTAGACACGACACAACAATTGGAACTGCAGCAAGTCGAGCATGCACGACTAGCAGCTACCCTGTACGAGCGGCCTATTCACATGCTCTGCAAGAGCCTGCATAACCCATCTGGCAACTCTAGCTAACTCTGTCTACGAGTTTGGCTTGAAACAAGCTATTCACACATCGATATTTATCGATTTTAGCGAAGTTCGCAATGTTATCGATAACAAAAAAAAAAAACAAAACAAAAACGAACTCTTTCGGCTTGTGTTATTCGGAGCTGCGGCTTGAAAGTCTCGCGTTTACAAAAACGAAATGTTGTAAATCAGAAAATTGGCGGAAAATCGATATTTATCGATTTCTGCATGTTGTGCAGAGCTATCGACAGCTAAATTTTTCTGCTTGTGTTATACAAGAAATTGATTTCCACATAGAAAGTCACTGTGATTTTACATTTTACAAGATTTGCACAAAAACTTGGGCTCAAAATCCATATTTATCGATATTTATCGATATGTACATGTTGTGCAGAGCTATCGACAGCTCATTTTTTCTGCTTGTAAAATTGATTTCCGTATAGAAAGTCTCTGTTTTTTTTTTTTAAATATTACAAGATTTGCACAAAAACTTATTCTCAAAATCCATATTTATCGATATTTATCGATTTTTCACAAAAACAGGCATTTATCGATAATTTGTAAGACATGAACTCGTCGTGGCAACAAGTAGTCTCTGTTACAAATGCTCAGTAATTAATATACCCATTTTGCACAGTTACAGGGTATTACAAGAACAGGAAACGCAGTCAAACTTCTGGCCAGAAGCCAAAAGCTCCTTGGGCTTAACTCTGGCGTGTCTGGCTGTCATGATTATAAGGTTTAGAATTCAGAGTGCCACCCACCCCATACCCTGCTCCGCCCCCTTCCCCTCTCCGTCTAACCACCTTACGCCCCGCCACGCAACAAACAGCAGCTGTAATAAAAACGAACCACAATTTGTGCCACAATTCGTAACGAGGGAATTGATGGAAGAAGCGCAAAATTAATATTCCATATAAACCATTTCCTTGGCTCTAGAATTTCCGACAAAAGTCACAGAACCGACAAAAAGGAATAAGCCAAATTTTTATTGGCTCTGGAAATTTTCTACAAGAGATCAATACAGTACAAAAATATAATATAATAGCTGCAAATAGCGAGAACAACAATAACTGAGCTTTAAGTTGAAGGGCTTTAATAGCTGAGCTTTTACTTGAAGAGTTTCATGCAGTTGATGTGCTTAAGCATAGTTGAAGAGCTTTAAGAATTAGAAGAGTTCGAAGTACCAAGTTTTAAGTTGAAAAGTCAAGAAGCGAGCTTTATGCTGAAGAGCTTTACGAAAATGAAGAGCTTTAAGTCGAAGAGCTTTAAGTGGAAGAGCTCTTAGAAGTTGAAGAGCTAAAGAAAATTTAAAAGGCCCCAAGAGAAGAAGAGCTTTAAGAAATTTTAGAGCTTTTCGAACCGAGCTTCGTGTTGAAGAGCTTTAAGAAATGTACAGCTTTTCGAACCGAGCTTTAAGTTAAAGAGCTTTAACAAGTTTCAGAGCTAAAGAAAAGTTAAAGAGACCCAAGTGAAGAGCTTTAAGAAATTATAGAGCTTTTCGAATCGAGCTTTAAGTTGTAGAGTAAGAAAATTAATTAGAAAACTATTCAAAATTTCTTTTTTCTTCAAATGATTTTCTCGAACTCGAAATAAAGGCATATTCCGGGCATTCCGAGTATA
The DNA here is from genome assembly GCF_003285875.2 of Drosophila novamexicana. Classification (NCBI taxonomy): domain Eukaryota; kingdom Metazoa; phylum Arthropoda; class Insecta; order Diptera; family Drosophilidae; genus Drosophila; species Drosophila novamexicana. The sequence continues at coordinate 10,956 of NW_020824860.1, read as the reverse complement.
TTTTGAAATGAAAATGCCTTAAAGTTTTCGCGCAACCACACCCCCCGCCCCCCCTCTCCGCCGGATGTCTTTATTTTTACAGTTGACTGAGTGGAAAAGTCCTGCGGAAAAAAAAAGTCAACATTGTCTGACTTTGATCAGTTTTTTTTTTGCAGCAAGATAAAAGCAGCAAAGAACTTCATCTATAGCAACAGCCGCAACGTCTTCTTCTTCATTTTCTGCTGCCACTAGCCTTAGTGCTTCTTCTTCTTCTTCATCTTTATCTGCTGCTTCTTCTTCTGCTGCTGCTGCTTGCCGCACTTGTTGCATGAAAACGTCGAAAGGCGACCACAAAAAAGCGTTTGTCGGGGTCCGGCATTTGCCGCTGGCTATAAATCAAGTGCCAAAACTGCAGACTGCAGTCGCTAAGTGTGTGTGTGTGGGTATATGTGGAGAGACGAGAGGGGAGGGGTGGGGGTGTGATGAAAGGAAGGGGGGGGGGGGGGGGGTTATGTCAAGTGGCAGTCAAGCGAGCGCTGGCAAAGAACTTGAAAAACTGCCGCAAACGTTGTCTGCTCCTTCACAAGTTGCCCGAAAGCATCAGCAAATATATATATCTATATATCTTTCTATCTTCATATACATATATATATATATGTATGTATGTATGTATATGAATATTTGCATATAGCAAAAGTATCTGTAGCATGGCCCTGCCCAAGCGACATTAACCCTTTTAATTCCCAGCTCTTTGTTAGGCAGTTTATCTATATAATATATATATATATATATAAATATATATATATACATATATATGCCTGATCCGTTCTCTATGCAACTCTGAAAATTGTACGTCAATTTCTTTAAGCATCGTCTGGTATTTTGAAATTCTCCATTTTGGCAAATTTAGTTTTAAATATGTTATCAAGAACCTCATTTCGCAAAATTAAGCTCAAATAAACCCCATTGAAAACTATTTTTAGACGCTTTTGCCTGCATTTTCTTATCGATTTTATATAATATATTATAGAATTTGGAACTTGTTCTTAGTTTTACATTCTTAAAGAACTTCGTAAACATTTTTTGGTACACGTTTTAACATATAGTCTATGCGAACTCAGCTTCCAGTGAACTTATAAAGATGAAACTTGTTATAGATGCTTATTAGACTTTCGAATGGAAGATATATGAGTATTATCCAGATCGATTCACTATATCATACAGTTACCTATACGAACTCAGCTCCCAGTGAAGTGATTGACCTGAAACTTGGTATAGATGCCTATTAGACTCTCGAATCTAAGATATATGAGTATTATCCAGATCGATTTACTAAATCATACAGCTACCTATACGAACTCAGCTTCCAGTGAAGTGATTGAGTTGAAACTTAGTACAGCTGCTTATTGGACCCTTGAATGGAAGATATATCGGTATTATCAGGATCGATCCACTATATCATGCAGTTACCTATACGAACTCAGCTTCTAGTGAAGTGATTGAGTTGAAACTTGGTACAGCTTTTTGTGACAGCTTCAACCTGGGACATATATCGGTATTATTCCCATCCAGCCATGATATTATGCAGCTCCCATGACAGCAATTTGCCAGTTTCTTGTCTCAACCTTCGCCTTATCGAGCTGCCAAGCATAATTTGGCATTGATTCTTACATTTGCTTTGTGTGATTCGCTTGGCTGCGGCAACTTTTGCGATTTGCAAACATTTAATCAATTGCTTTTGTGTAAATGAAGTATTCCAACTTTCAGCTGAGAATGCAGCTCAGATATCTCTTAGGTTCGGTAGTCGTATTATAATGAAAGTAATTTCTAACAATTTTCCAGCTGAGCTGCTTAACGAATTGAATTTCCCTTTGTTATGCTCATTTAAATTATTTAGCATGAAAATGGCAAGTGTTTTTTTTTCTTTCCTTCTATTTTTCCGCCTTTTTACCGAATTCCCAAAAACCTATTTTTGTTGTTATATTTTCTCTGTGCCTCTGATTAAAAATGAATTTCATCAAAAACTTTTTTTTTGGCGCAAGTTTTTTGTTTTCAGGCAAATTGAAATATTGATGTGCATTAAAAAGAATGAAATTGATTCACGTTAAAGCGAATTGTTGCCGCATTTGATTTGGCCTAGGTTGTGAAAATATTTCAAACGTTTGTCAAATATTTTCATAAATTTTCCTCTTGTAAAATTCCCTTTAAATCAATTTCAAAATTGATAATCTTATCATGCACTTGCTTGTGTTTTTTTTTTCTTTTACATTTTTCTTTTAAATCAATGCCATAAATTCCACAAGAACTTTGTGCTGCTGGCCTGTTCGAGATGCCATTCGAGTGGCCGATAGCATATCTTGTTATGCCTCTGACAGTTGCTTTCCACTTGCCACAAACTCAATGCGAACGAATGCTTTGCACAACTGTATCTGGTTTGCTTTCAAGACACCCTGGACATGTCTCGAGAGAGTCTTGCCAACTATAGGCATTTATTTAGCTGTACAAATATGTGAAATACTCACAAGCGACACGCAATATACGTATTATACTGAAGTGCATCAACACTTGCCTCTCTACAAAGTTACGTTCTGTGCTTGCCCAACTCATTGAACTCAATGTCTATGCCAGCCACAGTTGGCAAAGTTTGTACATGGCTTTCTAGATACCCTATTTACTTTATTCTAAAAGTTCGCAGTGATTCAACGAAGATCTCTCAAGATATTGCAGAATATATCAAGTTAACCTCATTGAACTCGGCATCTACACCAGCTACAGTTGGCAAAGTTTGTACATGGCTTTCTAGATACCCTACCAATTCCATTTCAAAAGTTCGCAGTGATTCATTAAAGATCTCTCAAGATATTGCAGAATATATCAAGTTAACCTCATTGAACTCGGCATCTACACCAGCTACAGTTGGCAAAGTTTGTACATGGCTTTCTAGATACCCTACCAATTCCATTTCAAAAGTTCGCAGTGATTCATTAAAGATCTCTCAAGATATTGCAGAATATATCAAGTTAACCTCATTGAACTCAATAACTAGAAGAGCTACAGTTGGCAAAATTTGTACACAGCTTTTTAGATACCCTATTTCCTCCAATTCAAAAGTTCATTGTGATTCAATGAAAATCACAAAAGCTATTTTAGTGCTTCATACAAAACCCACCCAGTTCGTTGAACTGAAAGATTAAGAAAGCTACAGTTGCAAAATTTTGTTATTTTCTGAAATATTATTAACATTCTTTAATCGAATTTCATAACGATCTGATATATGAAATGCAATCAAGCAAATCAAATGAAACAATTTATGATTCACAGTCGAGAGTTAAAGAAATTGAAGAAAGTTTTTCCTAAAATATTTCAAAATGCAGATATTCGTTAATTCAAGTTTTTGAAAGTTCTTATTTTACTTTCATATTGGTTCGACTCTTAGATCTGTGGAAGTTCAAGAGAAAGAGTTGGCAAATTTAGTTTGTGAATTCTTCTAATACATATACATATATGATATCTAAAAGTTTTCTAAGGGTTTCATTATGAAATACCTGAGTTACCCGAGAACATAAAATAGAACTTAAACATCTTTAGATCTCGAAAAAAAAATTGCAGAAAATATATGGAAAGAAAATATTCAAAAAAAAAATTAAGGAAAAATACTTAAAAAATATAATATAATATAATTGTAAGGAAAATTTAAATGAATAATTTATTCAATGAAAAATAAAAGAAATACAAATTTCTGATAATATATAAAACAAAATTTGTATAGAAAAAAAATATTTAAAAAATAAACATACATATATAAAAAAAATATATATATATATATAAAAAAAATATATACAAAAAAAAAATATATATAAAAAAAATAATCTTTAAGAAAATATTTAGTATATATTCCATCTCGTTTGTCTGTGCTTTCGCAGCATTTATAGGGCATCTGCTAGTCGTGCATTCTCTCTCTATGCACGAGTGCATTTTGAGCTCTCTATTTTCCATTTTCTATTTGTTTTTCTATTATTATAACATCTATTTTTTTTTTGTGTTTTTCGCTTAAAAAATATCTCGGGGCGCAAGACAAAGCCGTTGCCGTTGGCATCTTCATCATGCTGGCAGCTACCCTCTACACCCCTCCCCCTTAACCCCTACGCCACTTGGCTAGCCTCCCCCCTCCTACGCCACCCCCCACCCGCTCTCCTTTAAAGCAGCTGCTGTTGCTTTGCGGTTCGGCATGCAACTCGTACGCGCTTCAATTTTACGCACAAAACGCGCAACAAAGCTTGTGCAAAATAGCAGCGAGTTTGCTCAACTAGCAGATACCCTGTACAAGACAAAAAACACACACACACTTTGCACACAGGCTGCATCTAGCTTATCTCGGTATTTATCGATATTTTTATTAATCGAGTAGATTTGAAGACCTACGGATCAGGAATATATATATGTATATATATATGCCCATATACCCCCCTTTACAGCCATGTTAAAGGGTCTACAAAGAAAACAGGCAAAACAAAAAAAGAACGCTGAGAAAGCAACAATCGCCAAGTACTCCCCCCCCCCTCACTCTGGCCGCTGTGGAGACCTCGCTTATCAGCGAGTGTCTGAGGTATCTCAAAGTGTAATGAGGCGCGGCTCGTTCAATGGGAATGGTAATGGGACAGTCAGGATAGCTAGGGGGGGGTTGGGGTGCATGATGAGGTGGGGTGTGCACTTCTTGAGGGTCGTCGGCATCTTCTTTTCAATTTGCTTTTCACTTTGCTAGCGCATCAGGTTTGTTTTTTTTTTAGTTCATTTTTTTTTGGACTCGCTTTTTTTTTTTATATATTTTTGTTGCTGTCGAGCTGCTTGAGAAAACGCGTCGCGACGTCGTCGCTGATAACACAAAATCAATAAGTAATAAGATAACGGTAACCCCAAAAAGCAAACAGTTGCCGTAAGTGTGTCTGTCTGTGTGTGTGTGTGTGTGTGCGAGCGAGAGTGTGCTGTTGGTGTTTGATTCTGATAAGCAGTTACCCCAAGACCCCCCCTCTTGCGCTCTCTCTCTCACTCTCTCAACCCTCAATAACAACAAGAATGCAAACAGTCGGCGGTTGCCTTCTCCAAATGACAATCGCAATGAAAATGTTTCCTGGCAACATACAAAAAGAAGATGATGACGAAGAAGAAGAAGAAGAAGGAGAAGGAGAACAACAACAACAACAACGGCAACGGCAACGGCAACGGCAACTGCAGCCGCAACAAGCAGTTGAAGAAGAAGCAGCGGCAGCGGCAGCCGCAGTTGCCGTAAAACTGATGCTATTGATGATTATAATGATCATAATCATGACGATGTTGGTGATGATGATGATGATGATGATGATAATGGCAGGCAGGCAGGCAGTCGAGCAATAATTGCACAGCTGCACACTGGAGCAAATGGCATTTGCATGCGATACATTAAAAGAAGACAATCAAAAAACGAGCTAAATTAGGCAAATGTTTAATATCAGAGCTTAGTTCAAATATGGATAAATGATATTTTGTACTATATATATACATATATATATATCTTATATTTAACATATATTCTTCTTTAGATATTTAACAATTTTGTATTTATATGTATATATATATACATATACCTATCTGGCGCATACATATATCCATAGATCATCTGTAATTCTGAGTATGCTTTTAATAATGTACATTTCTCTTGACATTTTTATGCCACTTGTCCCACTGTGCACTGGCTCATATTGCAATATGCTGAACGCATTGCACAGCTCGAACTGTATTTGGATCCCGTTACCAATTCCGTACACCGCATAAACCCCCCTCGCTCCCTTCCCCTCCCTCACCCTCACCCATCCTTCTGCACAGGCGCTCGCTTCTTTTTCTTGTTTGCAATTCCATTCGCATTGCCCCTTTTGGCTGTCATCATCATTGTCATTATCATCAAGCATTGATTGTGTGAAGCGTTCTGTACAATAGTTGGCATTTATGCCAACCCCTTGCCCCCCCCCCCCCCCCCCCCCCTAGCTGTTCAATTGCCCGCTCACCTTTTGAGTGGCATTCCTTTTGGTCTCATTCGCAATCTGGTTCTTTCTTTGCGTCTTCTTTGACCCCGTGAAGAATATATTTGTGTCGCGAACTTTTCGTTCTTTTTTTCGGAATATGAATTCCGGTTCAGGTTCGGTTCAGGTTCGTGTTCGGACTCGGTTGCGGATCGTTTTGCTCGTGAACCGTTTAATGCTTTGCCTAAGCATCCCCTCGCCCCCGTCTCCAACCCTCTTGCATTCTGCAGTTTAAGGTAAATATTATGTTTATGTATTTGGATTTTGTTGCTGTATTTGCTTTTGATATCGCGAAATGCACAGGAAACGCAACAAAGTCACAGATAACAGATAGAGATATATAATATATATATATGTATGTATATATAGATACCATGTTTTAGTCAGAGATAGCCTGCGGCATACTTCACCTTATCGAAAACCAATATCATAATATATATATTTCAGTCTAAATCCATGCAAACTAGATATCCAATGAAGTTTTCTGATTGTAATTTGGTTCACGTTTCCTTTAACTGGAGTTGGTAAATGCATTAAAATTAGTTGGATGTCTTAACTATATCATATACTTACCTATGTTAACTCGGCTTTCAGTTGAGCTAGAATGGTGAAACTTGGTAAAATTGCTGCTTTTGGTTCGAAATGGCAAATATAACAGGATCAGTCGCATCGCCCCACTATATCATATAGTTACCTATGTTAACTCGGCTTTCAGTTAAGCTACCAAGGTGAAACTTGGTACAGTTGCTGCTTTTGGTTCAAAATGGCAAATATAACAGGATCAGTCGCATCGCCCCACTATATCATATAGTTACCTATGTTAACTCGGCTTTCAGTTAAGCTACCAAGGTGAAACTTGGTACAGTTGCTGCTTTTGGTTCAAAATGGCAAATATAACAGGATCAGTCGCATCGCCCCACTATATCATATAGTTACCTATGTTAACTCGGCTTTCAGTTAAGCTACCAAGGTGAAACTTGGTACAGTTGCTGCTTTTGGTTCAAAATGGCAAATATAACAGGATCAGTCGCATCGCCCCACTATATCATATAGTTACCTATGTTAACTCGGCTTTCAGTTAAGCTACCAAGGTGAAACTTGGTACAGTTGCTGCTTTTGGTTCAAAATGGCAAATATAACAGGATCAGTCGCATCGCCCCACTATATCATATAGTTACCTATGTTAACTCGGCTTTCAATTGAGCTAGAATGTTGAGACTTGGTAAAGTTGAAGCTTTTGGCTTGAAATTGTAAATATCACAAAATCAGTCGTATCGCGTCGCTTATCATATGTTTTCCATAGGAACAATCGGTGCAAAATGCATTTTTATTCATACAAATTGGTTTCAAAAATGTTTTTGATTAATTTTAGATGATATTTCTACTAAAATATGGTAATAAAATATCTAGTTCACATAGAAATTTTAAAGTGCAAATATATATTGGCATATATCAACATATATGGCCAGCTATAGGGTATTCGGGCTTCGGTACTTTGTATGATTCGAATTTGTATGTGTTGTGTTTTATTTATATTTCTTGTTTAATCTAGTATTCCATTACTTTATCATCTTTATGGTCTTATCAGCAGCTGCAGTGCGAATATTTCCCCCTAATGCTAACTGTGAATAAAACAACAACAACAACAATATCAAGAAGAAGAAGAACTCTTACACACAATTGAAGCAAACAATTTAATCAATTTTCGCACAACAATTTCTCAACTCATTCGAAACGCAAACTTTCAGCCCAAAAAACACACACAAAAACCAAAGAGAATTTGCCAAAATGGGCAACTGGGAATCGTAGCTCGAGCTCCGACTCCCAACTTCCAACTTCCAACATCCAGCTCTATTTCCATCTCACTCTTTGCCTATTTATCTTATTATTTCTTCTACTCTCTCTCTCTCTCTCTCTGTCTCGCTCTGCTCTTTACTTTGTGTTTTGCCATTAAACATTGAGCAGCCATTAACAAATTAGCAAATCATTTTATCCATGTCTCGAGCTCTTCTCAAGCTTATTTGTTGCTATAGAAAGGGGTGAAGGCTGCTGTAGGGGAAGGGGAAGTGGTGAGTGGGGGGGGGGGGGGGGGGGGGGGGGGGCAGCTATACAATGATTATCTCTAGTAATTGACTCTCGGAACTTCGACTCACATTTGTCATCCAAAGTGATTAAGCGAAAGTTTCCGTTCTATTTTTTTCATCATTTTTTTCGATTTTCCTTTTAAAGGATAACAAAGAATTGCTTAAAGCAACAGTTGGGAGAAAAAAAGGGAAGTTAATGTAGCTAATTGACTGTAAAATAGAGTAAAATTGAACTATTCATTTGATCTACTCCATTTATTTACACTATTCGTTTGATCTACCTTTGCTTTGACAGATCCCTTCCCTGTGCGACATATTTCCGACCTTCTGCTCTTTAGATAATATATTTTCACCATGCCCTTCGCCTAATACATTGCAATTTGAACCAGTGACCTTCTTTTTAAGTCAAGTCAATTCATTTGCCGAGGACAACTTAACTAATCAAATGGCATTCGCTACAACTCTGCCTATGGCTCTATGGCTAAGACAATACTACAACCAGCCCTTAGTTTTGAGTTTGAACCGGCGACCTTCTTTTTAAGTTGACTGAATGACTAGCTGAATGCTGCGGCATAGCTCCTTATCTTATAATAAGCATAAACTAGGCTGGCCGCGGTTGTCTTTGGCCAACGCTGAAAATAGTCAGCGATTCGAACCAGCGATCTCTCTTTTTAATCAATTCAAAATAGCCATATATATTTGCATAGGAATTCACAAGGTAACTTTTTGAAGAGCACTGGCAACAGGGCAGGAGAGGAGTGAAAATAGCCAGCGATTCGAACCAGTGACTTCCCTTTTAAGTCGATTCAAATCAAAGCTCTTCCAAGAAAACAGTTATGTGAGCTCTAATAACTCTGCCTTAATTAAATTAATTTACACAACTTTCGTTCTTCGTTACGACCTTTGCTTTGCATATACCTCATGCATGCTTTTGCTTTGTTACAGGGTATCTGAAAGTTGTTGCTCATGCTTTTCTGTCGTTTGTTTTGTTTTGTGTGTTGCGTAACACATAAAAAAGTGCTGTTAAATCAATGCTATTGAATTCATCAAATATTTAAGCATTGAAACTTAAGTAATTGTCCTCTTCACACACACACACACACACACACACACACACACACACACACATACTCTCTTTCCAGTCAGCGCGCTCTCTTTCTCTCCTGCTCCCACTCTCTTTGGCAGCTATTTTTATTTATTTACGATTTGAACTAAACGCGCACTGTGTGTGTGTGTGCGTGTGTGTGTGTGTGTGTCCCAGTCTATGCGAGGACACCACGACATGCCCTGGCCCTAGTCCCCTGTTGTAACCCCCCCTCCCTACCCGTCGCCTTCGCCCACTCTCGCTCACCCTCTCGCTCGCTCTCACTGCCTGCCAGCTTGGCTGTCGCTCTCGCTCTTTGGTCTGGCCGTGCGTGTGTTTTATCTATTGTCCTTTTAATTTCAATTCTCATGTGGGTTTTACGCTTAGTGCACATTATTCATTTATGTTTGACTACTCCCCTTCCACCTCCCCCTCCCCACCCCCATGCCCGCTAACCATGCCCGCTTGCGCCCACATTTTGTGTCGCCCGTTTTGTTTTACGGTGGGCTAATTTTCGGTTCTCTCTCTCTCTCTTTTTCTACACTTTTTCTCTGCCTTTGCTGCTGCTGCTGCTGCTGCGGCTGATCGCTAATCTTATGTTAATTTATCATACACACACACACACACACACGTACACATGGCTGTGTGTGTGTGTGTGTGCTGTCAACTGTTGGCGTTCAAAGCAAGCGCGCGGCGTGAGACAAAAGGAGCCGAAAAAAATTTATATGTATGTAAGCGTAACACGCAGACAACGGACTATCCGACTAATTTATCATGGCGTTTAGCTGCCAAGCGCAACATAACACACACACACACACACACACACACACACACACACACACACACACACACACACACACACACACACACACACACGCACACGCACACCTCTGGCCTTAGACTAGACTTAAGTACGTAAGATCCCAAAGACTGCAACAAAAACTGTTTGTGAGAAATTGAATTTATTTCTTATTTTTATTTTTATGTTTATTTTTATTATTTTTTTCTTAGGCTAATTGAGTTGTTTTTTTCTAATTAAATTATTTTTTAAATTAATTTAATTTAATTTTTTTTAAATTTTGTATTAGCTAATTATTTATTTAATTGATATGCCTATTAATTTGTATTTTAATTTGTTTTTATATTTTTGTTTAATTTATTTTCTTTCAAGTTTATTTTTCTTAAATAATATTTAATTAATTAAGAGAATAAATACATTTTAGTTGAATTTTTTATTTATTTAATAAATGCCCTTAATAATTTATTTATAAAATTTATTATCCTTTAAAATAATTCCTGGCTCATAGAATTTAATTTTATATAAATTTATTTAATGCTTAACCTTGTAGAGGACCTTATAATATTATTATATATATATATATGTATTCTTGATCAGCATCAAAAGCAATTTGCAGGCATTTCATTAAGCACGACTAAAAAGCTTTCCCATTGCTTTATATTTAATTTGTGCCATAAATAAATGCCCATTTAGTATATTTTTGGTATTTTCGGCAGACGTAAATCTCGCTTAAATTGGTAAAAATAAATATCCATTTTGCAAGCGGCGAAACTTTTGAGCTCGGGGATTAGTTATTTTCGCTGTTGTATGCCCAGAGGCGGCCAGGCCAGCTCGTGCAGCTGTTTTTAGAACCAGCGCTTTTTCCCAAAAATAGCTTCAAATACCGTTGAACTTATGCAAAGGTGGCAAGGCAAAGGACAAGTTCGCATTTAACTTGATTATTATTTGGTTGTTGTC